>NC_062269.1:18772035-19408861 GCF_916048215.2 Malus sylvestris
ACACCGAACCGAAAAAAGAAAAAACTAAATCGAACCGAACTTTATTGGTTCGATTTCAATTTTGGAGATTCGGAAATCGAACCGAACCGAACCAAATCCCTTTATACTTTATGAATGTATGCTCATTTTTGTGAAACTTTGTTGCCAAGTTTGAATGTCACAGCCCGTCCCGTGATTCTTTTTATCGAGGTTGTGAAATGACGAAATTATCCTTGACGGGTGCTAAGGTAGGTGTGTGACATATTATTGAACAATGCATTTTCCCTAAGTTTTGGAAAGTTTGAATTTTGATTAAAGGTTGAATGTGTTTTGTGTGGTTAGGGAAAGAAGTTGGACTTGTTTTGGGATGGACCACACACACACACACAGGATACCCTCACCCCGTGCTCTCTCTCTCTCCTCCTTCTCTGTCACTCTCACTCTCTCCCTCTCGAAACTGTACGGACCGACCCAAAAACCTTTGAAACTTCATGGATCGAAGTGGAGATTAGCACCATTGTGTTCGTGAGTGCCCTACGAACTCAGAGGTACCATTTTCAGGTAAGAAACCCTTCGTTTTCACGTTGAAAACTCAAGGTCCGAATTGAGTACTATTCATGAACTTTGTAATGGTTGGTTTTCAGGACAATCCAAGCTCATAGTGAGCTCTAGGAAGTTCCCACGAAGCTCGGGGACGTTCGTTTGGAAGTTTTGGACGTCGGGACACCCTAGTTCGAAGGTGGCCGGTTTTGGTGAAGTTTCCCGACGTGATTTTCAAAGGTTTTGAGGCTCCAAAGAGGTATAGCCTTCTTCCCCTCGTGATTTAGGACATTTTGGTGAAAATTTCATGGAAAATGGTTGAGAAATGACAGAGAACAAGGAGATTAAAAAATCTCCAGTTTCCGGCGACCGGAAAAACCAGTCCGGCGACTGGAGGAAGAAGATGACGCGCATGGAGAGCATGGGTCCGTGCCCCTCCCGGCGCGTGGGGGCGCGTGCAGCCTCGAAAATTTTTTCTAAAAATATGTCGACGTCCGTGACGTTGAGTATGTCACTGTGGTATATTCATATACCCAAATTAAGCACCGTATGAGAAGTTATTACGAATTGTCAGTTATGTGCTTTAATTAACGTTTTTATAGTTGTTTCGCATATAGGTGATACCTATCCCGAGGACGAGCGCATCCAGGGACGTCACGGGGGTTACGACCCTTCGACTTACCAGTGAGTGGGCAGTATTTTCTGTATTTACCTATATACTATTGATTTTTCCCAAAAATAGAATTTAAATGAAAGTATGTTTTTAAAATGCCATGGATGCATATTGTGAATTATATGAATTGGTAATTGATGCATATATATGTGAAATGGTGCTGTGGACGCACATGTGAGTATTAGGTGAGTTTTATGTTATTCATATGGTTTATTGATGATATGAATTGCGTTGAAAGCTCATAACCTGCACCACTGGTGTTAGTGCTTATATTATTCACCCGCACCGCACACTCACCTTGGATCCAAGTAAGTGCATGTCATACAGACCATAAAAGGGTTCCAACATGCTAGTCGTACAGATCACTAGAGGTGGTTCCGACTGGTAGGTGACCTTAGATTATGTGCACAGATGATTGATGAGAGAAGCACTAGAGCGTATTATTACACCATTCTTATCGTACAGACTACTTCAGGTAGTTCCGACTTATGTGCAGAGTAGTGCCGTACAGGTCACCGTGGTGACTCTGGTTGGTTTGAATATTGAGCTATGGAATTAACCGTACAGGACCAACTGCATGGTCTCCAGTTGATTCATTATGTTACCTGTTATATTGATGCATTCTTAATCTGTCATTGACATTTATGGCATGGCATATTTTCTGGGTTTTGATAAAGAATTGTGATTTGAGATATACGAAGATTATATGCATATTATGTTATTTTCTGGGAAAGTATACAGGTTTTACAGCGAGGGCTTAGAAATGTTTTAAATGAAATGTTTTTGAAAAACTTTGGTTTTACTGACCTACTCAATTTTGTTTTGCACCCCTTCAGGTTCTAGTTAGCAGCGTTGGTGGCCCACGAGGATTCCCACGGCGTACTGACAGACTACATAAATGTAGGACTCACATGCGGGTGTTGTAATTTAGTTATGGTCCTACTTGACTGCACCTAGTACTTATGCTCTGAATTTGTGTGTTTCACACTTAAACTTACTCTAGCACGTTACTTGATTATTATTGCTAGTATTTGGTTTTTGCTTATTCGTATTTCTCTTATCTATTGCTTCCACCTCGCACTTTTGGTTACGTCATGCCCACGTGACGGCCAGCACGCCTTGATTCTAGGATCGAGGTGTGTCAGTTTGGTATCAAAGCCTAGGTTGCAGTCCTGTATAAATTGTTAATGCTCTAATGATCTTTTGATGTCTTCTGTCAGAACTATGCCGCCTCGTAGGGAATCATGCCGTGCTTCTGAGTCTAATTTCCCTGATATAACTCAATTAGGGGAAGCGATGGCCCATGCCTTTCAGAATGCAATCCGTCCTCCTCCTCCTCAGAGAACACCCTTGGAAACTATGTATAATATGAAATTGGACCGTTTCATGGGTAATGAGGGTCATGAAGGGGCAGAAAAGTGGTTAGACCATATTGAGAAGACTTTTCAGGTGATGCAGAGTCAAGGGAATCTTCCTGCTAATAGATGGGTTGAGACCACTACTTGGTTTTTAGGGCGAGAGCCAGCAGCTTGGTGGGTAAATCAGACTAAGTTTATGTCACCTGAGATGGCAGCTGACTGGGAAGTATTCAAAGAGAATTTTATGAAAAGATTTGTTCCTCTGGAGTACATTGATCGTAAGAAGCAGGAGTTCACTCAATTGAAGTAAAAGAATATGTCGGCGCATGAGTATCACAGGAAGTTTATAGACTTGTCTCGTTATGACCATGATACAGCTGGTAATCAGGCAGAGATGCTTCGCCGTTTTAAGCTGGGAACTAAGAGGAAATGGCGGACTTTTGCTAGTGTGCTTCCTTGCACCACTTATCATAAGTTTTCTGAGATTTTGGTTCGGATGGAGGATTCCGACAACCTTCCTAGTAATAGTGAGGATGATGAAGATAAGAATGATAATCAGAAGAAAGATGATAGGGGTAAAGGTATTTCCACTCAGGGACCCATAAGACACAGAATTTCATGAAAAGTGGAGCGAGCTCGAGTTCTTCCAGTGGAAGATTTAGTGTCACAGGCCCAATGAGAGGTGAAAGATTTGCTGGTGGACCCAGGTTTCAGAGACAGAGAGATTTTGGTGGTTCTGGTGCTCTGTTGTGCCGCCGTTGTAACTTCAGACATTATGAAGAGTGTAGAAGAAGTGGTGGTGCTTGTTACACTTGTGGACAGATGGGACATAGGGCTGCTCAGTGTTCCCAAAGTCAGCAGAGATCTCAACAGTCTGCTATGCCACCTCCAGCGCCGATCCAGCAGAGCTTTGGATCATGCAGTTATGGTCAGACGGGTCGTGGTGGTGCTTACCACTATCAGGGTGATGATGCTCCCTATGCTTCCAGACAGTATTAGTATTCCCAGGATTTTTATTCTCAGACTGGGTATTCCCAAGACCTTGGAGGTTATACTTCTTACTCTTCCATGCCATCTAGTGGATCTTAGTGGCATCAGGGAGGTCAGCCCAGTCAGGGAGAGGTTGCTGCTAGTGGTGCAGGACCATCTAAGCAGTCTAATCAGCCAGGACAGGGACGTACTTCTCAGGGGCAAGGTAACCAAGGCAACAGAGGTCGTGGTGGACGACAGCAAGCTCAGGGACGTGTTAATCACATCTCACTGCAAGATGCTCAGAACCATCCAGATTTGATTATGGGTACGTTAAATATTCTTGGTCATTTTGCTAGAGTCTTGATTGATTGTGGTGCTACACATTCTGTGATTTCTCATACGTTTGCTCAAATGACTCAACCTCACCCTACACCTCTATGATTTGATTTAGAGTTTGCTATGCCTAAAGGGGACAAATGTTATGTTGATAATGTTTATCCAGGGTGTCCAGTGATGGTAGATGGTGTAGTTATGCCAGCTAATCTTATCCAGTTAGATATTGTGGATTTTGATGTGATTTTAGGGGCAGATTGGTTGCATTATAATCATGCCCATATAGATTGTTACGGGAAGTCAGTTACTTTTCATCGTCCTGGACTACCAGTGGTTACTTTTGTGGGTGAAAGCAGTGGGGTGAAACATGGTGTTATTTCTGCCATGAGAGCAAAGAAGTTGTTATCGAAAGGTTGTCAAGGATACTTAGCACATATGGTGTTAAATGATGTTGTTCCTAGCAGTGTGGAGGAAGTTGGAGTAGTCAGGCACTATCCTGATGTATTCCCAAATGATTTTTCGGGATTACCGCCAGATAGAGATGTAGAGTTTTCTATTGATTTGCTTCCAGGTACAGATCCTATATCTTTAACTCCATATAGAATGGCTCCAGCTAAATTGAGAGATTTGAAAATTCAGTTATAGGAATTAACTGATAAAGGTTTCATTCAACCTAGTACTTCACCTTGGGCAGCTCCAGTGTTATTTGTAAGGAAGAAAGATGGAACTTTGAGACTATGTATCGATTACAGGCAATTGAATCGGGTAACGATTAAAAACCGGTATCCATTGCCTCGTATCGATGATTTGTTTGATCAGCTTAAGGGTGCGTGTGTGTTCTCTAAGATTGATTTGAGATCTGGCTATTATCAGTTGAAGATTAAAGATGATGATGTACCTAAGACGGCTTTCAGGACCCGTTATGGACATTATGAATTTTTGGTGATGCCATTTGGATTGACTAATGCACCTGTAGCTTCATGAGGCTAATGAATGAGGTATTCCAGCAATATCTTGACAGGTTTGTCATTGTCTTTATCGATGATATTTTGGTATACTCTAAGTCAAAAGCAGATCATATTCGACATCTTAACTTGGTATTGAAGAAATTGAGGGAGCATCGGTTATATGCCAAGTTCAGTAAATGTCAGTTTTGGTTTAATGAAGTGGCATTTTTGGGGCATATAGTATCGGCACAAGGAATTCAAGTTGATCCTTAAAAGATTGCAGCAGTGGAAAATTGGGAACAGCCACGAACCGTCACTGAGGTATGGAGTT
The DNA here is from genome assembly GCF_916048215.2 of Malus sylvestris. NCBI lineage: Eukaryota > Viridiplantae > Streptophyta > Magnoliopsida > Rosales > Rosaceae > Malus > Malus sylvestris. Next base: position 18,777,169 of record NC_062269.1, read on the forward strand.
TTCTTGGTCTAGTAGGTTATTATCGACGGTTTGTTCAAGATTTTTCTATGATTGCTTTGCCACTAACGAAATTAACCAGGAAGGATGTTAAGTTCGAGTGGGACGAGAATTGTGAGCAAAGTTTCCAGCAGCTGAAATATTACCTCACTCATGCTCCAGTATTGGTACTTCCTGATGATAGCGGTAACTTTGAGATTTACAATGATGCTTCTTTGAATGGTTTGTGATGTGTTTTGATGCAGCATAATAGAGTGATTGCCTATGCTTCTCGACAATTGAAGATTAATGAAAGGAATTATCCTACTCACGATCTTGAGTTGGCAGCCATTGTCTTTGCTTTGAAAATTTGGAGGCATTATATCTATGGTGAGAAGTGTAAGATCTTCACAGACCATAAGAGTCTTCAGTATCTTTTCACTCAGCATGATCTTAATCTTCGTCAGCGAAGGTGAATGGAGTTACTAAGCGATTATGACTGCACTATTGAGTATCATTTGGGTCGTGCAAATGTGGTAGCTGATGTGCTGAGTAGGAAACCTCAAGGTCGACTCAATGCTTTGTATGCTTGTCGTGTTCCTCTTCTTGCAGATTTGAGAGCTACTGGAGTAAAGTTGGAGTTAGAAGAACAAAGAGAAGCTTTTCTTGCTAGTTTCCAAGTCAGGCCAGTTTTGGTTGATCGTGTACTTCAAGCTCAGATGGTAGATGAAGAAATTCAAGAAATAATTCAATTGAGAAGTGAAGGGAAAAAGAAAGACCTCAGAATTCGAGAATCAGATGGCATGCTTATGCAGGAGAACATAATGTACATACCGAATAATGAGGAACTAAAGAAGGAAATTTTGGAGGAAGCACATTGTTCGGCTTATGCAATGCATCCAGAAGGAACTAAGATGTACCATACCATTCGACCATTTTATTATTGGCCGGGCATGAAAAGGGAAATTGCAGAATATGTAAGTAGGTGTATTGTTTGCCAGCAAGTCAAAGCAGAAATAAAGAAGCCTTTTGGGCGGATGCAACCACTTCCCGTTCCTCAGTGGAAATGGGAAAATATAACTATGGATTTTGTGTATAAGCTTCCTCGTACACGAAATGGATTTGATGGTGTTTGGATGATTGTAGATCGGCTTACCAAATCAGCACACTTCATTCCCGTGAGGGAAAAGTATCCCTTGAATAAATTGGCTAAGTTGTTCATTACGAAGATTGTGAAGTATCATGGAGTTCCAATGAATATTATCTCTGATCGAGATCCAAGATTTACTTCTAAGTTTTTGGTAGCTTTTCAGGAAGCTCTTGGTACGAAACTGCTTTACAGCACTGCTTATCATCCTCAAACCGATGGGTAATCAGAGAGGACTATTCAGACGTTAGAGGATATGCTAAGATCTTCAGTGTTACAGTTTGGTGATTCTTGGCATGATCGCCTAGACTTGATGGAATTTGCCTACAATAATAGTTTTCATTCGAGCATTGGTATGTCACCATTTGAGGCACTTTATGGTAGAGCTTGTCGTACGCCATTGTGTTGGTCAGAGGTTGGCGAAAGAGTGTTAGAAGGCCCAGAGATTGTGGATGAGACTACTCAAAATGCTCAGGTGAAATCGCTTACAGATTGGAGTTGCTTCCGGAGTTATCTAAAGTACATAATGTGTTTCATGTCTTGATGCTTTGACATTATGCTTCAACATTAATCCGGATTTGACGTATGATGAGGAACCAATGACTATCTTGGATTGGAAAGACAAGGTTCTAAGGAATAAAACTGTGAGCTTGGTAAAAGTATTGTGGCGGAACCACTCAGTAGAAGAAGCTACTTGGGAGACAGAAGATCGAATGAGAGAGATGTATCCGAGGTTGTTTTATGAATATTAAGGGCTTGTTTGGTTGCATGAATTTCGAGGACGAAATTCTATAAGGGGGGAGGATTGTCACAGCCCGTCCCGTGATTCTTTTTATCGAGGTTGTGAAATGACGAAATTATCCTTGACGGGTGCTAAGGTGGGTGTGTGACATATTATTGAACAATGCATTTTCCCTAAGTTTTGGAAAGTTTGAATTTTGATTAAAAGTTATATGTGTTTTGTGTGCTTAGGTAAAGAAGTTGGACTTGTTTTGGGATGGACCACGCACGCACACACACACGGGATACCCTCACCCCGTGCTCTCTCTCTCCTCCTTCTCTGTCACTCTCACTCTCTCCCTCTCGAAACTGTACGGACCGACCCAAAAACCCTTGAAACTTCATGGATCGAAGTGGATATTAGCACCATTGTGTTCGTGAGTGCCCTACGAACTCAAAGGTACCATTTTCAGGTAAGAAACCCTTCGTTTTCACGTTGAAAACTCAAGGTCCGAATTGAGTACTATTCATGAACTTTGTAATGGTTGGTTTTTAGGACAATCCAAGCTCATAGTGAGCTCTAGGAAGTTCCCACGAAGCTCGGGGACGTTCGTTTGGAAGTTTTGGACGTCGGGACACCCTAGTTCAAAGGTGGCCGGTTTTGGTGAAGTTTCCCGACATGATTTTCGAAGGTTTTGAGGCTCCAAAGAGGTATAGCATTCTTCCCCTCGTGATTTAGGACATTTTGGTGAAAATTTCATGGAAAATGGTTGAGAAATGACAGAGAACAAGGAAATTGAAAACTCTCTAGTTTCCTGCGACTGGAGGAAGAAGATGACGCGTGTGGGGCGCGTGCAGCCTCGAAATTTTTTTCTAAAAATATGTCGACGTCCGTGACGTCAAGTAGGTCACTGTGGTAAGCACCGTATGAGAAGTTATTACGAATTGTCGGTTATGTGCTTTAATTAATGTTTTTATAGTTGTTTTGCATATAGGTGATACCTATCCCGAGGACGAGCGCATCCAGGGACGTCACGGGGGTTACGACCCTTCGACTTACCAGTGATTGGGCAGTATTTTCTGTATTTACCTATATACTATTGATTTTTCCCAGAAATTGAATTTAAATGAAAGTACGTTTTTAAAATGCCATGCATGCATATTGTGAATTATATGAATTAGTAATTGATGCATATATATGTGAAATGGTGTTGTGGACGCACAGGTGAGTATCATGTGAGTTTTATGTTATTCATATAGTTTATTGATGATATGAATTGCGTTGAGAGCTCATAACCTGCACCCCTGGTGTTAGTACTTATATTATTCACCCGCACCGCACGCTTACCTTGGATCCAAGTAGGTGCATGTCATACAGACCATGAGAGGGTTCCGACATGCTAGTCGTACAGATCACTAGAGGTGGTTCTGACTGGTAGGTGACCTTAGATTATGTGCACAGATGATTGATGAGAGAAGCACTAGAGCGTATTATTATACCATTCTTGTCGTACAGACTACTTCAGGTAGTTCCGACTTATGTGCAGAGTAGTGCCGTACAGGTCACCGTGGTGACTCTGGTTGGTTTGGATATTGAGCTATGGAATTAACCGTACAGAACCAACTACAGGGTCTTTGGTTGATTCATTATGTCACCTGTTATATTGATGCATTCTTAATATGTTATTGACATTTATGGCATGGCATATTTTCTGGGTTTTGATAAAGAATTGTGATTTGAGATATACGAAGATTATATGCATATTATGTTATTTTCTGGAAAAGTATACAGGTTTTACAGTGAGGGGTTAGAAATGTTTTAAATGAAATGTTTTTGAAAAACTTTGGTTTTACTGACCCACTCAATTTTGTTTTATGCCCCTCCGGGTTCTAGTTAGCAGCGTTGGTGGCCTACGAGGATTCCCATGGCGTACTGACAGACTACATAAATGTAGGACTCACCGGCGGGTGTTGTAATTTAGTTATGGTCCTACTTGACTGCACCTAGTACTTATGCTCTGAATTTGTGTGTTTCACACTTAAACTTACTCTAGCACGTTACTTGGTTATTATTGCTAGTATTTGGTTTTTGTTTATTCGTATTTCTCTTATCTATTGCTTCCGCCTCGCACTTTTGGTTACGTCACGCCCACGCGACAACTAGCAAGCCTTGATTCTAGGATTGGGGTGTGTCATTGAAACTAAGTCTAGGGCTTTTTCAAAGAGCATACTTGGTTCAATTAAGGAGAATATTTCATGGTTATAGAGTAAAGTTTTGGAAGGCTTTGGAACTTTGAAAATTTTCTCTATTTGTTTGCTTTTTGAATAGATACGGTGACAATTTTTCTTTACAATTGAGGTTGTTGATAGCATATGATTGGTTTATATGATCTCGTATATGTACAACTACCTTCCCACTTTCCCACCTTCCCCATTTTCTTATTATTAGTCTACCAATGTAAGCCTCTTTTCTAACTTCCATATTTAAAAATGATCAAGTGTTATAAAATAAAATAAAAAACCAAAAATGTACTGAAACCGAACTGAATAAAATTAAATCGACAAAAAACCGAAAGAAAATTAAATCAAACTGAACCAAAACTTCGGTTCAGTTTCAATTTTAACAAAATAGCGAACCGAATGAAATTGAACTCATCCCTATTAGATCGTAGTATTGAATGACGTCTAATGATCTCTATTTAAACTATAACCAAGTGATATATTGAAAATAAATTATGAGACAATATTAGCCCTTTTTTTTGGGGTTTTTATATTTCACCACCATTAGAGATGACCTCAGAGCGAAAACCTCAGGACAGCCTCAGGCCAAAAATAAATAAAGAAGGCCGAAGAGCCGATGCCGCTCTCAGCTCGCCGGTGAACTGAAAAAAAATCAGAAGAAAGCAAACAAACCAGCTAAAAAAATTTAAAACTTCGCCATGAAAGTGAAAGCAAAGAACTCCAGAGAAAAGTTGGGCTTACCCACCGTCTTCCTCGTCTGCTCCCTCTTCTTCTTCGCCGGCTTATTCATCTCCACCCTCCTCTCCCATCCCTCCGTCCCTCTCTTCCTCTCCGGCTCTCGACCTGTCTACAGAACGCTGGAATCGGAAGACGACGAAGATCACGGTCCAATACTGCAGGGTGACACCGGAGAGTGGAGACGGCTTTATCCAGTCGATTCCATTCCAGGTGATCAGTAATATCTATTTTTGCTTAATTCGATCAATTGGGTTTTTTGTGACTTGTTGGATCGGGCAGGTTTTGAGTTGGAGACCGCGCGCTCTGTATTTTCCGAGATTTGCAACTGCGGAGCAGTGGCGAAGATGAAGCTCCGGCCGTCCACATTGGCATTGCGAAAGGGAGAGACTGCCGAGAGCACAAAGGGGGCTCGAACAAGGTATCTTTTTCTTTCGTTTTTCGAGTTGTTTATCGTCTCAACACGGTGAGCACTTGAATAGGTATAATGATTGAGAATTTTAGGTGGGGAAAAGGAGAGGGAGGGACCAATTCAAGGTGTTGGATGAGTTACTATTTGGTAATCACAAGACTGTAGGGAAGAATAACTTTCTCTTTAATTATTTCTCCATTGCTGCACAATCCTTAAGCATCTTTACCATTAAAAAATTATAATCTTTAGATTTGAGTATCTGGGAGCTCATGATGTGTGTTGACAAAAACGATTTTGCCCCGATAAGCAGGGCGGTCCCATTTACTCTTAAGTTATAATTGATGGAGAGGAATGGTTGAAAGAATGTCTACTTAATTCATTTTCTTCCATATGAGTTTGTCATCCTAGAATTTTAAAAACACAGTTGATCCCTGATCCAAATTATGTACAAGAAAGTGATGTCATACCGTTGGAATAAATGGGTACTACGGTAATATGATGGGGTCGTCATAGTGCTGTGAGATGCTCTAGATAATACATTTTTATGATTATTTTCTTCGGACAGAACCTTCGTTTTTTAGTGTACTTGACAAGTTGAGACTTATTCTCCTATGAGTCAGGACATGTTGTGTTCTGTGACTTGCAAAGTGAACTACAATATCATTTGAGTTCATGTTTTATGTTTCTTCAAACTACCAGTAAAACTTTCTAGAATTCTGCTATACTAGCTTATTTGAGTGCCTCATCTTTGTAAAGTTTGTAAAACTATCAGTTTAATGTTTCCTGAAACCCGTTGACAAGAAAAAAATTTGGCAGGGAAGTTATGGAAGATGATTTCTGAAAGGTCCTTGCCACTTCACCTTCTGTATCGTAACACTCTCATACCTTCTTTCATCAAGTTATGTGTTGGATGTTGCATTGGTTTTATCTCATAGAACACAACAAATCACCATTGGTTGGACTTTTTGGAGATGATCAATGTTGCATATGCTAGTTTTAAGGTACTTTACAGAGAACTTTTCTCAGCTTGTTACATTAACTGTCAGTTTATACTTGATTATATTTCAGGCACATTTATTAGCGCATCAGAAGATGATAGTGGAGTCCTGGATATTATTGAGGAAAATATAGCCAGGGAAACAATGTTACCAAGAACCCATAGCGAGGTATTTTTTTATTAACTATGTATTCTTTGGGGTATAGCCGACCCCACTTAGTGGGAAAAGGCTTTGTTGTTGTTGTTGTTGATGTATTCTTTGGGGTAATGCATAAGAATGAATTGGAATTTCAAAGCCATTAAGCAAATGGTTTTCATTGTTCATGTAGGTTTGAATGCTACTTTTAGGATTTTTTTTTTATAGAAAAAACAGTTATTTTCTTTTTTGCAAAGAGAAAATGGTGTATTTAATAATGTTTCTACTTTCACAAACTTTGTATAATGTTAACCTTTCATTACAGGACAATTCTAAATTAATCTGAGTAATGCGACGGTATCATCATATTGCAGGCATTCAACGTTTTGCGGTATGAGATTGGCCAAAACTACGATTCTCATTATGATGCATTCAATCCAACGGAATATGGCCAACAGAAAAGCCAAAGAGTACATACTTAATGAGCATCTCCTTAATGTTTTCGGTTATGATCTGTGCTATCATATTCCACCCTGTTTTTTGTCGGTTCCTGCCAATTAGAAGATCCCTGATAATTTGATATGATAGTTTGCTTGTTTATGAGCGGTAGGTCTCGGGTTCGAGACTTGGGAGCAGCCTCTCCATAAATTGGGGGTAAGGCTAGCCGACATTCACCTCTCCCAGACCCTGCGTAAAGCGGGAGCCTTGTGCACTGGGTACGACCTTTATAGTTTGCTTGTTTATGCACCTAATAATGACCCCCACCAGCCAAAAAAATAAAATAAATGAATATATGAAAAAAGAACCAAGTGATTTGTCATCAGAATTGTGGACCTGGACAGTAATCTCTGTAGTAGCATACCAATAAGCAATCTTCATGAATTTACTTGAACGTTGTGTCATGTTCATAATATGAGTTTTTATTGGCAATAATGGGTAACAATTTTACTTCCGATGAAATCAGTTGTGCTTGTCAACTTATGGTTTTTTGGTATTTTATCTTCTGCAGTACATATTTTAAAATGAGGCTTGTTTTGTTTCACTGGTGATGAACAAACTTATAATGACAGATTATCAAATGGTATTTCGATTGGAAACTTTTCTAGTTATATCATTGGAGTATATTTGTTGCGTCACACCAAATTGTTTGAAACAAATATATGATTATAGGTTAGGCAGAATTTCCATTTTTTTAGCACGTGGTTTCACCTTTCTGTAGATATTGATGTTGCTTCTTTCTTAAACCATTGACACTTAATTGTTGCACCATCACACTCAATTTTGCAGTTTGCTTCCTTGTTGTATCTGTCTAATGTTGAAGAAGGTGGACAAACCGTGTTCCCTTATTGAGGTTGGTTAATTTTAACACTCTATTATTTTCAAATGTAAGTGGTATATTTCCAGGTACTCATCCTACGACTGTTATTCGCAGAATGGTGCAGAGATGGGTATGAGCTATGATTACAGGAAATGCATCGGTTTAAAAATTATGCCGAAGCAAGGGGATGGACTTTTATTTTATTCCATGTTTCCAAATGGGACAATAGATCCGGTAAATTACTAATCTTAAATCAAATCTCTGATGCTTTTTTCCATTTGTGAATGATGTGAATGATGTGAAGTGGGATGGGAAACATGTTTCCATTTCCTTCGGCATACGTATTATTTGAGGAAGTTGTCCGTATACAGAGGATCAACAACTATTTAGGGCTTGAAAATTGGAACGGTCATTTTGGTTCTCTTTCTTTCTCACACTCTTACCGGTGATTAAACAAAGAGTCTCTTGTGGTGCTTATCTTTCGTGGTTTATTCTCCTCATCTCGAATGTATAAACAAATTGCAGACATCTCTTCACAGAAGCTGCCCTGTAAGCAAAGGGTAAAAGTGGGTTGCAACAAAGTGGATTAGAAACCAAGAAGATATGGATTAAGAGTTGTTTCATTCTGAAAGAGTTGTTTCCGGAACTGGTGATTATGACAGTCCATGGTGTAGTCAGTGCTGGACAATGAACCGGGTTCTTGCAGCAGCACTACAATTGGTCTTGGATACAGGTCGATGATCGGGTGCTGCTTGAACTGCCGGATGCCTTGAAAACCATGTCACTTGTAGAAGGATTTTTGTGTAGCTTTACAGCTAAATAAATGGTACTTTGAATCGTGAGTTGTTTGTGAAAAATTGAAATTTTGAGTTTCCTTATAAATATTGGCAAGACATAGGAATCATGTTCATCTTCCATCATCCCACCCAAACAAACCACAAAGGTAGATGTTTATACTTTCGAACACTATAATTTGACCCTTTATATTTAAAAATGACAATGCAGCACCCTTTTAAAACCGTAAGATGTTGTATCTCAGTCGTGTTTCAGTGTGTCTGAAAATCAAATGTTTTGACAAACGGTAGGTTAAGTGATACTAAATTCATAAGAACTTTTGAAAGGGGGAGGGTTTGAACTACGTAGCGAGTTCAAGAAGAATACCCTATTTCCAATGTACGAACCCAAGTGTGTCTGACACTGCATATTCCATAAAGTTGAAAAGTGTCTACTAGAACAAGAACGAAGGAAGTATTATGGTTTAAGAATAGAGTCGTCATCATGTTCACGAGTAGCTCAAGTGGGGTTTGAGTCGTTTGACGGGTGGTGTGAGATTGGAGATCTTAAGTTCAAATTTCATGTTTAAGAAAAACTGAACCTGGTTAAACAAAATGGTTGAGTTTGGTGTACGAGCACATAAGCAAAGAAATTATTCATTTACGGGTTATGTGTCTACAATTGGCTTGGCCAGGATAATTCACTAAATTCATTTAATCTTTTGTGAAGAAACGGATGCGCACTTGCATATTTTGTTCAGGTGAAGGTTGGATTGGCCATGAAGAAAACTTCTCCGTCCTAATCCTACCTTTGTGTGGGGATTGGGAGGGATATGATTTCTTCATGGCTAATCCATCTTCTACCTTCGCTCGGACAAGATATGCAAGTTGGCATCCCTTTTTCATTCAACATTTATGGAATCTAACCATCATTTGCTTAATTTCATATGGCTTGCACTTGGTAAGATATCTTTATCATTACAATCATACAATGGATGTTGTAAAGAAAGAGGTAAATATTTGTTTGGCTGAAGAGTGAAGAGATGAAATGATTTACCGTGCAGGTAAATCTCTCTACATTTTTGTGATGCTGAACGTGTTTATTTGTTTATTTATTTGTAAATCTCTCTTACAAATTGGTGTTTGTGTGTCTATATTTCGATGTTCTTATGTCTTTTTTCCGATACCAAATAGCGATCTTGTTCCAAGTCCTGCTCTTTCCGTTTCGTTTAGCTTTACATCCTTCTTTTCTTCATTTTTTTCAATACTGCAGATTAGAAGTTTGAAAGAGGCTAGCCTATCAACCCTGAATTCTGTTAACAAATCCACATCACAAATTAAGAAGCCTTCTCATCGTAGAAGCTCTCCACTGAACTGGTTCCCGAGAAAAAAAGCGGACTCCTACCTCAACAGGAAGATCAAAATGCTGCAGGTTTCGCTTCTCTCTTTAACAAACACTCTGCATTTTATCTGGATTAACTTCCATGTTAATCAGATTACTAATTATTGGCTTTTCACAGGAGTAGATGCGATGAATTTAACTCTTCACGAGACTCTAAGCGATTCTAATCCACATTACTCAAAAGTCCTAAGGGAGAAAATGGCAGCAAAAGAAGCAGCCGCGTTACTCAAAAGTCCTATCAAGTGTGTCTCAGAACGATAATACCATTTCCAATGATTTGAATCAGAAAAAATGGCAGATTTAGAGGCGAGACAGAGGAAAAACAGAAGGCAGTCTTTTGGTAAACTTAATATGGCAACGATAGCGGACATGATGCTCGAGAGACTTCAATGTTTGCAAGAAGATGAACTCTCTTCTCTTGCCACTATAATTGCTACTTGTAGTTTAAATGCTGCCTTAGCAGAAGGCAAGCTGCATGATTCAGGCTCTACTGCTGAGACACTTCCACAAAGAATAGCAGGGGCGAAGTCTGAGATTCGAAAGAAGCAACCTGCATCAGAACTCCCAAGTCTAGACAAGTTTTTGGTTAAGCACATGACTAAACTTGAAAGCGAAGTGCAAGAAGCCAAGGATAAAAGGAATAAGTCAAGGGAAGGAGCTGCAGAAAATTCTGACAGAACTGTTGATGAGAAGGTCAGTTCAGAAACCATTCCGGGCTTGGGAAGCATCCTTCTGAAGCATGGTTCATAGTTTAAGAGACAGATTGAAGAGGCAAAGAAAAATTCAAGGGGAGATTTTGAGATGCTTCAAAAGAATTCACAGGGACACAAAGTATCGTCTGAGGCCATCCCTGACTTGGAAAGTACACTGACTAAACATTCTTCGAAGCTTGAAAAGGAAGTTGAGGAGGCCAAGAAGAACTTTGTGAAAACATCTGCCTTGAATCACAAAAAAGAGAATGACTCAGAACTCCCTGGCCTTGATAAGTTCTTAGTGAAATGTGTCTCGAGACTTGAGAAGGAAGTCCAGGAAGCAAAGAACAGAAGGCAAGCTGACATACATGAAGGAGTTAGGTTCCCTTAGTTGAAGAAGAAAGTTGAATCATCTGCTTCGGTTGCACAACCAAAGGAAAACGCTAGTTCTTGCTCTGACAAAGGATCAGTGGGGAAACAAAATATCGATTTAAATAAAGATGTTGAAGAGAATTCTAGGATGGAGCAAATGGAACTGGATCTTCATTGCAGGTTGGAGAAGTGAAATCTAGTGCAGTGGAAACAAACTCACTTCACAATTTGACGTCTGAAGCTAAAGCGACTGAAGATGGCTTAGACAAGATCTTTGTCAAACCAATGCACAGGTTGGAAAGGGAGAAAATGAAAGCCTTGGAAATGGGAAACAATTATGAATATCGTACACTCGAAAAGAAAAAGGGGGGAAACAGTGATTCACAGTGCGAGGGATAGGACAAAGTTTTGGTAAAACATGTTTCCAGACTGGAGAAAGAGAAGATAAAGTTCTGTGCAGAGGAACAAGCAAGTGAAGTGAAGAGAAGTTACGCAAAATTGCATTCACGTGCAGACGAAGCATGTGGTTCTGACCAGATTCTAGTTAAACACAAATCAAGGCTCGAAAGAGAAAAGGATGGCGCTGCTCAGCAACCAGAAGATCAAGTTAGATACTCGGTAAATCGCAAAGAAACAAGGAGAGAGAACTGCAAGAACAATGGGGAGGTTTAAGCTTAGGAAACTCCATGAGACCAAAAGAGAAGGCAGCTGCTGCTCAGCAACCAGAAGACCAAATTAAATTCTTTGTGACTCATAAAAAATCAAGGGACCGAGAACTGCAAGAACAATGGGGTGGTTTAAGCTTAGGAAACTCCATGAGGCCAAATGTTTCGAAACTAGAACGTGATAAGGTATGATCTCCAACTCTTGTACTTATTGTATCAATTGCGTAGGCCGCTTGGATTAAAGCTGAACAGGAGGAAAAGAGGCAAGCTACGGTTTTCTCAGATTAAAGCCGAAAACTAGAAAACGAGGGAAGATTTGGAGATATTACGGTTACTTTCATTTTCTGTTCATTGAAAGCTCTTGAACTTTATAAGAAGCAAAGCAAGAACCATTGGCAACAAAATGGGTTGTAGAATCAACATTTTTAATCTTTACTGATCGTAGTTTGTGCACGATAGAGTTGAATTGCAAAGGATGTTTAAAAAGAACACACAGAATCTTTACGGACGCTACAAATTGATCGACCAACAAACAGAATCCCATAGATTACTACATTTGTATTGCTCAAGTAACTAAACCCTCTCAAGCTCAGTGTTGTGCTTGTCCAATTGGTCTTTCAGCTCCTTTTTCCACCCTTGGATCAACCTTTCATGCTTCTTGATGATCTCGGTCTTTATCCTCAACTCCTCTTCCATTGCATCAATCTCCTGCAAAAATGAAAATGCACCAACATCAAGGAAACAGTGATAGGTAGTCCAAGGACAAGCTAAACAACACAGCCTTCAGATGACCTTTCTTAGTTGTTCAGCCTTCGTTGGCAGATCCTCACGTTGCAGACCGATAAAGTACAGTTGAAGCTTTTTGGCAGCTTCCATAAAGTCTCTGGCATGCCTCTCCACATCAACTGGAGCAGTAGCAAAATAAACGCCATTAGACGAAATGCAAAGGAGAAGGTAATAACATTGGTGCACGGTGTGCAAGTCAGGATCAGAGAAGACGCTTCACCTTCGTTCACTAATTTAGAGTGAGTGACAGTCATAAGGATTGACAAAATGATTGAATAAAAAAAACTCTGCTTATGCATGTGACTACTTGCATCTCAAACATCAGGTCACGTCAACCCTGTTACAAAGGTAAGATTAAAGATCCATGGAACTTTGTAGCCAACGAAAAACATGACTTTTTCAGGTGGGTATACAAGATTTACCCCAAATCATAATGAATGGCTCTGAAACAATCCTAAACACTTGTTACACAATATCAGATTAAAGGAACAGAATATTTCATCGAAGAGAAGGATCTCATGTACAGACAGTATTTTTGAACCTAATTTTTCCATCATAAGATATGCACAACAGACAGAATTGAAGCTCTCGTGGTACTCATGAGTGAATTTTATTCCGGGCAGAATTATATTATGTTATCTTCAAGTTCTATCGCTATTTAGAACTAAAGAGCAAAGGCTAACACGCAGTTATCTGAGAGTGATTTCAACTATGGTTGCTAAACAAAATGAGAGTTTTCAAATACAAAACAATTGGAAATCCTGCATCACAATTATTTGAATAAACTATCCACCCTTCTCTTCCAATCACCCAACTCCTCTGATTCAGTATAACTCAAACGCTCCTATGCCGAAGCTGAAGCAAGATACTCCAAAACCGAGTGAGCCAACCAGTTTAATACATACGATATTCTCCCCCAGGGCCAACACAAGCGTATACGATGTTATCTATTTTGGACCTAAGACATCCCCCACTGTGATCCCAATTCTAAATCGTTACACAGCTATCCTACAAGGTTCATTTTCTCCAAGTTGATCAATGTAGAAATCAACAAACAAAAATTGGCCGAAACGAACATGAATGCACCCAAAAAGATAACATTTCATCAACACAGCTTGAAAAAAAAAAAACCTCAGAAAACATGTAGAGCTAGGTATTGGTACTAACTCTGATGAGACGGGTGTGGAGAGCGGTCAATCGCTTGAAGCTCTCTGGCAGGCAAGCATGGAAGCAAAGCCACCTCCAGCGCCATTACACACGAAACCATGTCTTCCCTCGGAGCCATTTGAGATTGCATCTGTGCATCACTTTGGTGCTGTTGATCTACCACTTGTCTCTCAGCCATGTCAAAATACAAAACAAAAAATACCCAAAACCTGCATCATACCCACAAACCAAAACAGCAAAAGAAAGGAAATTGAAGCTTCAATTAGATATGTAAATAAATACTTTGAGTAAAAACCCCAGCAAATAAAAATCAAATGCAAAACAATTAGAGATGATTTGGTGGGAAAATAAGTACTTTGAGTAAAAGTGTGTGCCTTTTTCCAATCAATTAATCATACAACTAAGCAATAGTGAATTGAATTATATAATAGAAGAAATTTAGAAGAAGAAAAAATACCCAAAACGCGTAATTCTCAATTTCAATTTCAGACAAATTATTCGAAATTTCTACCTGTAGACTTGGGTGAGACTGAAAGCTTCAATCAGAACTCGATTCGACGAAACAGCCCCTCGTTCAGTGTAGAAGTTGAGCCTTTCTCGTCTTCTTCCTTCTATCAATTTTGAAAAAATTGGAGCAATATCCTTTAATTTTAATTCAAGAACAACGGTTTTTCAATCCTTAATTCAAAAGGTGTGATATCACACATCACTTTTCACTTCTTACGCACTTTTCTAATTTTCGACCGTCGGATTGAATGAATTGAAGAAGATCAACGGACAAAAATTAACAAAATATGTGCGAGAAGTAAAAAATGATGTATGGATAACACACCCCTAATTCAATTGCAATTATGATCATTTTCGTTAACAAATTTCATCAAAATGAGTTATGTTGTAAGGATTATTGTTACAGTTGGGTTAAAATTGAGGAATTTTGGTCCAATTTGATTAAAATTAAGGGAGTTAAGCGACCCTTGCTATAATTTTTCTCATTTGATTTTTCATATTTGCCCCTTAATTCAACCTTATGTGCATGGCAAGTTACTCATTTTGATGAAAGTTCTAACAGAATTAAAGAAAAAGATCATAACTGCACGTTTTAAAAGGTTAAGGGACTCTAGTAATCAATTTTTAGTTAAGAAACTATTACTCTGATTTAGTTAAAATTTAAGGACCATTGCCACAATTTTACTTTTGGGTCAAAGGCGTAATTACAGTCTGGTACTACCAGATTCAGCAAGAACAGCCCAAAAAGGAAACAGCGCAATGCCATCAAGAAGCCCATCACACCAACAGTCAAACACCAACCAATCCCTTCAAAACAATTGGTTAGACCATTTCCAACATTAGCCTAAAACCTAAAATTTTTAGCCCATAAAATTTAGGTTTTAACTCAGAAATAATTTTTCTGCTCCAATCTTTCTGGCCTAAAATTTTAGCCCCAGATTATTAAAAATGAATTTAGACTAATTTTTTTCTTAAAGTAACTTTTTTAAAATAAAAATTTATATAGACTATCTTAATTTAATTTTATGAACATTTTAACCTAAAAATATTTAGATTCAGACAAATATTGAAAAATCACTAACCGATACCATGAAACTCATTAAATACTATGAAAAAATATGAAACAAATGAAAGATTTTTTTTTAAAATTATTTTAGCTGTTAGATTTAAATTTGGACCGTTAATTTTTTTTTACCGTTGAATTCAATGAATTTATAAATATAAAACTAAATAAAATATACATATATGGTGGGTCAACCCCACTAATCTTGGGCTAAATTCTGGGCTGGCTTCCGTTTGAGTTTTAGGTTTTTGGCCACATTTTAGCCTTGGGTTTGGTTGAGTTTTAAGGGGGGAATAGAAGTGGAAATTTGAGTTTTAACCCAAGATTGGAGAAGGCCTTACATGAGGCTGTTGAGTTTGGTATTAGACCATATAATTCGATTGTAACATGACAAGTTTGTTAAACCCTTTCTCTCAGAATGATCACTATATAAGGTGGTCAATGAGAGAAAGGTGTGCACACCGACCATAGCCAAAAATCCCATTCCTTAGCTCATACTTCCTTGAAATCGAAGTGATGATGAGATCATAATTGTCCGATTCTAATTTTGACACGCATTAAAGGTAATTAATTGAAATCAAAACCGGACAACTTCATTGTCTCATCTTCACTTGAACTTCATCATTTTACTATATTTTGAGGGAATTTTAATATGCACCAAGGTATAATTCACCAAAATATTTAACCATTAAGATTTTTATTCATTAAATCCTTAACCAAACGAACATCAAACCATCCATTACATTGATTAATCCGGTGTATAGTAGAATTTTTTTGTAATTTGAGTTGGCACATTAAATAATGCTAGGGATGGCAACGAGGAGGGTCGGGACTTGGGTGCCACCTCCGTCTCCCGCCTCCATTGGTGATTTTTTTCTGCATAACCGCATGCATAATCAATTCTTTTAAACGGGGAATCCTCATCCCCACCTCCACGGGGAAAGGTACCTTCAAACCTGCACCACCAACTTGCCTATTACGAAAGAGAGTGTGATACTAATATATAAGCATTAAGCCGCCTAAGTTGGATATCTATAATACTATTGCTAGATTAGAGTGTGTTCAATATATTGTATCATATTCGTGAGTTTAATATATTGAACTCATGAGTTCGATATATTGGTATCACACTTACTTTTTTTGGCTTACCATGTAAAGTCTTATATCTGCGTGTGATTATTTCAATTTTTCAACTTTCTGATCAATTGGGTTTTCCTTTTTTGTTGATGTTTCATTTAGGAAGCCAGCTCGAGGCCAACAAGAAGGCGATGAACATCCAGGTAGTCTCTTTGCAATCCCTGGCTTTGAATTGTTTTAATTTATTTATTATTTCAGCTACATTATTTTGATGCTTAAATTTCATTTCGGAACAAGGATTTCATTGAAATTGTGTTTTAGTTTTACCCCATTTGGTTAAGAGTAACGAATAGTTTCTTGGGATAGATTAGATTTAATCATTTAAGATTTAATGTGTGTGCTTAATCAAATTTATTTTTTTGATACGCGATACGCGACCTAAACGATGTATCAATGCTTTGTAGTTTGAGATGAATTTTTAAACTCAATCACAAAGTTTGTGACTTAGTTTGCTCTTGATATATTTTTTCGTTGGTGTTGTCACGCGACAACGATGCATTTTGGTGAATGCAGTGCAAGGTGTGCATTTTGGTTTATTATCACTATAAACCAAACCATTCAGAGAAGAAAATAATGTCTACTGATGACTAAGAAAATGGAGTTGATTTCTGAATGATGAATTGTACTCTTTGAAGAACCCATTTTGGCGTCACTCACGCATATTGACGGCTGTGTGTTTGTGATGCGCTCACGCGTAACTGACGCTAGCTCCTGTGATCCTTGTGGAAAGTTTGCGGGACATCATCATGACTGAATGCACTAATTGCATTAGAGCTAGCCTTCGAAGCCAAGTCGTAATACTGATCAGGCAAATTTGTTGGAAGTATACTTAAACCAAAGGACAATACCAAATCAAATAAAGAATAAATTTCCAACTCCACTCAAGTAGCCTTTTATCATAGTGATGAAAAAGTATTAGGGCTGGTTTGGTATTGCTGTGCTTTGAAAAAAAGTTGGTGTGAGAATAAACGGTTGTGCTGTGAGAATAAGCGGCTGTGAAATAAATCAGCAGAGTGTTTGGTAAACTTTTTTGTAAAAGTGCTTTTGGAAAAAAAAGCAGTCTGATAGTGGGTCTTTTCATTAAAGGGGCATTGTAGCTCCATGTGCTTTGAAAAAAAGCCAGTTTTCCAAAGCTGCAAATAGCAACTTCAGCTTTTTCCTTTGATTTCAGCTTATTCTCACAGCAGCTTCCAAAATAAGCCTTTTTTTTTCAATTTACCAAACACCTGAAACCCTCACAGCTTTTTTCATGGGTGCTTTTTTTTTAAGCACCTCACTCCCAAACCACCCCTTAAGCCCTTACATTCCGGTGTGAATTCGAAATCCATCTGTGGAGCCAAAAATAATCCTAAAAATTCTGAAAGCGACACGTGGATTTTTGCTCCAAAAATGCAAAATTGCCCTCATTAATTGGGCAGACTTCTCAGATACTCCTACGCGCAGCTCACATCCTTGAAGATCCCAGTAGCTGAATCCAACTACTCACAACTCATCTGCCCTTAGCAAGAAAAAGTCAAAGCATTAAAGATAATGATTAATTACCAAAATCCTATCTTTAATACATTCTCAATTGAAGATTGACTGCAATCAAGTAAGTAATCCCAATTTAAATCAATTTGGGATAATTACTCTATTATCTCAAAATATTATTTCCTATTTAACATCTTGAGAATATTTCTTCATAAACATTGGTCAATAGGATGCCACCATGTGTAGGATAAAATCCTAACACTATGGCTGACCCAATCCCCTATAAATACCTCATATTCTACCAAATTTCAAAAGCTTTTGCTACCCCTAAAAAGCCATAAACACTTTACTTTATCAGATAAACTGATTTAGGCATCGAAGATCCATTGGCCTAACCTCCCCCAACACCTCGTGGGCGCGTGAGGCTTAGGTCCTTGATCAAAGATGTTAATTGTTTTGTAGGTTCATTTTCATCAAGACTGAAGACGGCGAAAATTTGTATCGACACCATCGATGACTAATCTAACATCTTATCTATTTTTTGAACAAAAAAAAAGTTTTTGAATGAAAAGGCGTTTGATACCGGTCGCTACACCAACATGCCCTTTTAAATTATAGGTATTTGTTGATTTGCCTCCTGAACTTGTATGCAGCTACTAATTCCCCCCATAGACTTGAATTTTAGCCAATTACCCCCTTCAACTTTTTTAATTGGCCAATTTCCCCCTTGAACTTGAATTTTAGCCGATTATGCCCTTGAACTTTTATAAGGCTAAATAGCCAAAATGGTCCCTGAGATTTACATAACTCATCACTTTGCTCCCTAACATTTCAAATCGATAAAAGTGGTCCCTGAGATTGTCCACCATCCATCATTTTGGTCATTCCGTTAAAAACTCTGTTAAGTGTCCCAAAACTCTTGGCCAAAAGTTTGGACAATTTTCAAAGCTTCGTAACTTAATCGTTTCTTAACCAAATTCGACCCATAATATATCAAAATGAAGATAGGAAAGTGTAGAATAAGATTATACCTATTTGGAAGCCCAGTGGCTGCCGGATATAGCCGGAAAATAGCTTCAAAGTTGACTGGTCCGAAGGAAAACTAGAAAACTCGCCGGAAACGGGGTAAACTTTAAACGTTCATAACTTCTTCAATACTCAACGAAATCAAGTGATTCAAAAACGAAAATCATACTTCTCGATGAGACAAAGAGAATAGTACCTTTTTGATAGCTAAATCCTCGTGGTTTGGCCAAAAAATTGCTCGAAAGTGGCTGTCTTGATCTCAAGTTAGACAATTTCGAGCTGTTTTTCGGCCAAACCACAACAATTTAGCCATCTAAAAAGGTACCATTCTCTTTTTCTCATTTAGAAGTATGATTTTCATTTTTGAATCACTTGATTTCATTGAGTATTGAAGAAGTTATGAACGTTTAAAGTTTACCCAGTTTCCGGCGAGCTTTCATCAGACCAGTCAACTTTAAGGCTATTTTCCGGCCATCTCCAACATCCATTGGGCTTCCAAATAAGTATAATCTTATTTTACACTTTCCTATCTTCATTTTGATATATTATGGGTCGAATTTGGTTAAGAAATGATTGAGTTACGAAGCTTTGAAAATTGCCCAAACTTCCGGCCATGAGCTCCGGGACACTTAACGGAGTTTTTAACGGAATAACCAAAATGATGGATGGTGGACAATATCAGGGACCACTTTTATCAATTTGAAATGTTAGGGACCAAAGTGATGAGTTATGCAAATTTCAGGGACCATTTTGGCTATTGAGCCCTTTTATAAATAGCCAATTCCCCTGACGTTAGATTTTAAAAAACTTTATTCAGTTTTTCATCCATCCAATTTTTCATCCTTTTTGCTCTCATACAGTTGTCATGTGTTGTTTCCGTGATCAAGATGAATGGAAAATTGGATGAAATTTTTTAAAATCTAACACCAGGGGAGATTGGCTATTTATAAAAGTTTAAGGGGGTAATTGGCTAAAATTATAGTTCAAGGGGGAAATTACCTAATTATAAAAGTTTAATGAGGTAATCGGCTAAAATTAAAGTTCATGGGGAAAATTGGCAGCTCCATATAAGTTCAGAAGGTAAATTGACAAATATGCCTTTAATTTATGATAGTTAAAGACGTTCAAGACGCATGTAATGTAATGAGAAACACAATTGTGTCCATCCCATTGATCATGTAATGGAGACAACCACATGCTGATACAATCTGATGTGAAATTTGACATGAAAGTTATATTTTACATGGTGATTAAACCGACGTGAGATGGAAAATATCATAAAAATTGGGTTATGTGATGCGTTTAGAAAATATATAGCATTATTGAAAGGAATATACTTGGCATCTTTCTTTGGAAGTAGTCAGTCTTACTTACCTATGAATCACAAGTTGAAATTGCATAAGTTTTTAATTTTTTTCGTATAAATTATTTTTTCATGTGTATCAAATTGTGTGAAAATTATCATATGCTTAGGTTTATAACATACACCAAAGTAATGGATGGTTGCATACGGTCAATAATCCAGTAGGAATTCACACTATGTTTGGATGGAGAAATTGAAGATTACTAAGAAATTTTAAAATAACGGAAATTGAAATGAAGGGATTTTATTTTCTAGAATTTGTGAATTTTGTTGTTTGGTTAACTTAAAAGAACAATGGAATTGAAAACAGAATTTGTTAATTTTAAACTCCCAATCATATAAATTGAGAAATGACACCAATTTACATGGAATTTAAACTTGGAAATTGGAGGCCCCAAATTCCCAGTTTTTTTTTTCCATGCAGAAATTCTAAATTTCTATGTTATAAATCCAAACAAGGGAATTTGTGCATGTCAATTTATAAATTTTGACTTTTATCCAAATTCCAAATTTATTTCCCTCATCCAAACATAGTGTCAACGACCAAGAATCCTGGTGTGTACCAAATTACCAATGCATGCTAGGATATTCCAAAACTGTGATTTACATGGTACAAACAACTAGTGGCGGAGTCAGGAATCTTACCACAAGGAATCGTAGTGTAAAAGTCAATTTAGGATGGAAAAACATGTTGAAAATGAAATCATAGTACTTTCATTCATAATTCATAACGGAAACAATATTACAAGCTATAATTGTCTACGACGAGGTTTCATATTTTGAAAACAAAGCATTATAGCTTCATTTTCAATACAAGCAAAAATATCTCTCTCAATATAAACAAGCAAGTTATCACTCAACCATTGATCTCCCATTTTGTTCCTAAGTGGACCCTTAACAATATTCATGACAGAAAATGCTCTCTTCATTGAAGCAGTTGCAACTGGTAAAACTAAAGACAACGTAATAAGCAAATATACATAATTGAATACTTGATGCATCCTTGTCTCCATCATTTTTTTTGCAAGATCACCAATCCCTTCCAATTGAGAGAAATCACTACTGGAACGCACATAATGAATATAAATCTCAAGTTGATCTTCAAGTGCCAAACGATTCTCATCCGAAAAGTCTTGAGGATAAAATTGAGCAAGACGAAGTAACTTTGGTTTATCAAAAGCTACAAATGAATCTTTCGGACTCAAACATGCCAAACAAATAAGCAACTCGGTATTTATCTCATTAAAGCAATCCTCTAACTCCGTAATTTGCTCATCAATGACATAAATAAAGAGCTCCACACGATAATGATGACGATTTGTCTTTATTGGAGCATCACGCCTTGACCTCCCTGGAAGTATAAATGCCTCTTCCATGTTAGGAACATCAATATAATGTTTTTCACAAAAAGAAGATACTTCGTCAACCAATGCATCGAACTCATTATTCCTTATCCAATGTATCTTTTCCTTGCATGATTTCACTAAAGCCATTGCATTCACAATTTCTTGATCTTTCCTTTGCAATGCTTGTGACAAATTATTTGTGAGCCCCGAGCCCCAATATTACTGTCATCAAGAAAAGGTGAAACACAAACTCAAAAGTACATATATCTCTCATTAACTTATTTGCTTCACCTACACTTTCATTGGGATTATCATCAATAACCATCTGAAGCACATGAACCACGGATGAAAACATAGAAATGATGCTAATCAAGGTACCATAGTGTGAGTTCCATCGTGTGTCACTGGCACGTTTGAGACTTGTTTCTTGATTTAAGCCTCGCCCCGTTATAAGACAATCATTTTCAAAAGCTATCACAAGCTCTTCTTGAAGTTGCTCTCTAAGTAAATCACGCCGCTTACAAGATGCTCCAACATGATTAACCACACTATTAGCCGTTGCAAAAAAAGAGGCAATGTCTATATTCTTCTTTGCTACGGCAACAAGAGCTATTTGAAGTTGATGAGCAAAGCAATGAACATAATATGCACAAGGTTGTTCTCTCAATATCTTTGTTATAAGGTCATTCAACTCACCTCTCATATTGCTAACACCATCATAACCTTGTCCTCGTAGCTTTGAAATGCTCAAATCGTTGCGAGAAAATAATGTGTCAATAGCATCCTTTAGTGAACTTGAAGTAGTGTTGGTAACATGTTGGATACCCACAAATCTTTCAATTACATGCCCGTCGTCATTCACATAACGCAACACCATAGCCATTTGCTCTTTCACCGACACATCATGTGCTTCATCCACCAATATTGAAAAGAATCTATCTTTTAGACCATCCATGATAGCATCAAGTGTTTCAAGGGCACATGAATTCACAATTTCTTTTTTAATGCTAGGAGCTACTAATCTGAGATTCCCCGGAGCATTTTCTATCACAACTTCTCTAACTTTATCATTATTATCTGCAAGGAATTGCAATAGCTCCAAGTAATTTCCCCTATTGCTTGAAGTGGCACTTTCATCATGGCCACGAAAAGGAAGACCTTGTCGCAATAAAAACTTAGTGCACTTGATTGATGCATTCAAGCATGTGCGATAAGCCTTACGAGCTTGGTCGGAGTGTTTGCTCACTGCCGTTTCAATATGTGTACCTTGATTCATCAAATTTGTAGCAGCTTCTCTAGCCTTATTATGAACACTCCCAACCGGTCCAACATGCATCTTAAATCTTTCTCTCCCTTGCTTCCAAGTCTTAAATCCATCTCCAGTGAAAGCTTCACTACCCACTTGTGCAAAATTGGTTTTAAAGAGATAGCAATAGAGACAAAATGCCGTATCTTTAGATACACTATACTCCAACCAATCAAACTCATCAAACCATTGGGGAATGAAGCGTCGATTAATTCCCGACATATTAGTTATTGGGAAATTATGACTTCTAGGTTGACAAGGTCCTTTTTGTAGATATGATCTTCGGACCTCATCTCTCATATTAGCATCATAATCTATTATTCGAGTTCTCAATCCAGGATCCGCTTCAAGATTACCCAAAACACCATCTAACTGACTTTGTCTTGAACTTGGAGTTCTTGAACTACCAACAGTATTTGAACTATCAACATTATTCGAACTACCCGAACTCGATAATTACTTTCTCTTAAAAAACTGTTCCATAATAATTCTACATATACAAAATATTCAAAATAAATACTCACAATATAAACAAACAATCAACATAATCAAAATAAATATGAATTGGATTTCAATTAAATTAAATATCTCATCTTGCATTCTACATATACAAAATAATGAAAATAAAAACTCACAATATAAACAAACCATCAATATAATCAAAATAAATATGAATTGAATTTCAATTAAATTAAATATATTCTACATATACAAAATATTCAAAATAAATACTCACAATATAAACAAACCATCAATATAATCAAAATAAATATGAATTGAATTTCAATTAAATTAAATATATTCTACATATACAAAATATTCAAAATAAATACTCACAATATAAACAAACCATCAACATAATCAAAATAAGTATGAATTGGATTTCAATTAAATTAAATATCTCATCTTGCATTCTACATATACAAAATAATGAAAATAAAAACTCACAATATAAACAAACCATCAATATAATCAAAATAAATATGAATTGAATTTCAATTAAATTAAATATATTCTACATATTCAAAATATTCAAAATAAATACTCACAATATAAACAAACCATCAACATAATCAAAATAAGTATGAATTGAATTTCAATTAAATTAAATATCTCATCTTGCATTCTACATATACAAAATAATGAAAATAAAAACTCACAATATAAACAAACCATCAATATAATCAAAATAAATATGAATTGAATTAAATTAAATTAAATATATTCTACATATACAAAATATTCAAAATAAATACTCACAATATAAACAAACCACCAATATAATCAAAATAAATATGAATTAGGTTTCAATTAAATTAAATATTTCATACATAGGGTTTAGAACTTACTTGAATTGTGAAATTTCACAATAACAATGAGCAAATACAAAGAGCAAAGCTGGTGGCACCACCACCACAGTGACGATGACGGCAGCACAAAGGCACCTTAATGGCGGCAGCAAGGGAGAAGATGGAGTTGAGGGTTTGGGGGGGATTGAGTTTGGAACTTAGGGTTGGAGGAGGAGAAAACAAAAGAAATTTGGGGGTTTTGGAATGAATGGTTTCGGATCTGTGTGAAATAGGGCTAAAAAGGACACGCTGGGTTTTTTTTTTTGTTTAGACCTGCCCAGGACACGCTGGGCATTTTTTTTTTGTTCAGACCTGGCCCAAAACGACGTCGTTTTACCCAGGTTGTTTTAAGAAAACAAACAGGCGCGCGAGCGCCTTCGTCTTCAACCTCCAGCCGAGGACCTTTCGTCGAACACTTGGTGTGCAGCCAAGGGGTCGCACCAGCAGCTCCAAGGGGTCACACCAGCAGCTCCAAGGGGTCTCTAAGGTTGTTTCCATGGCTTCCAAGGGGTTGTGCGACCCCATTGACCCCACTATGGATCCGCCACTGCAAACAACTACCATGACAATATATGCTTGCAATATATATGGTCATCGTCTTCAAATAGGGCACTTATAAGTAGGGGTGTGTTCGACTCATTTCGGTTTGATTTTTAGCCAAAACAAAAAACCAAACTGAAATTACTATTTTGTTTGGTTTGAGCAATTTGTAAAGGGAAAATTGAATTCTTTTGGTTGGGTTTTTCAGAGTGATTTCCCTTTATTTTTAATTTTTAATTTATTAAACTTAAAAATTGGAGAGAAAATGAAGAAAAATTAAGTTAATGGTTGATTTGGAATTGGGCTTGAAAAATGAATATCCAAGCATATATAAATAAAAAAATATTAATTATATCTAATTCAGTTTTGTTCAGTTTTCAACCACCAAAATTGGAACTAAACCAGTAGTTTTGGTTTTGGTTTTGGTTTGAGTTTTTTAGTTTCGGTTCCTTTTTTTATCGAATCCGGATCCTTATTGGATCCTCTTTGTTAGGATTCCTGAGATTCGTGAATTATATTTGTTCATCGTACATCGTGCGGTCAGAAATCATTTTAATTTTTTTTAAAATTAAATACAAACAGTACCTGATAAAAACTGATCGTACGAACGGGCACAATTTACAAATCACTATGATCCTGACCAAAAGAATCATGTTCATTTTTTATCAGTCATTTTTTTTAAATTTCGGTTTGTTTGGAGTTTTCGATCGGCTCGGTTTTTCTGGGTTTCGGTTTTCCAAACCCACACCAACTTCCAAGACAGATACAAAGAAGGGGATGTGCTATCTACACACCACATTTTACTTCTCACACACCCCTTGATAATTTCTGTCCGTTGATCTTCTTCAATTCATTTGATCTGACAGTCAAAAATTAAAAAGGTGTGTGAAAAATAAAATGGAATGTGTGAATATCACATCCCACAAAGAAGTACAGCATCTGTAATCTTTGAATCCTTTGAACATGGAAATTTACCAGACATGATTGGGTCAGTCTCTCAGGCATGCCAAACATGGCTGGAGATTATTGGTCCATCCCCTAACTTTCTCACTGTATCCGCCACGATTCTTTCTTCTTATAATTTCTCTTTTTTATTTACACGGTTACGATTAAACTAAGATATTATCTCACCCAATTTCCTAGATTCCCATCATCTGGGCCCCACTCAACCCCGCAAGTCACAGACTCCCCCGGTCCGCAAGTCAGCCATGACCATTGCATGAGTTTCCCACTTGTTTCCAATTGCCCTTCACTTCACGTCCCACTTTGTTTAGTATGGACAGGTGTAACTGAAGTCTTAACTAAAGATTAAGTAACTATGAATTTGGATTTATGTTATGGACCCGTCTATTCCAAAATATTTGCATATTTTATGTCGAATTATCAGAGAGATGGGTCAAAGGTCTAATGTTAACAACATCGATCTTATTTTTAATTTGACAATTATCACTTGCACAATCGATATTAGTTGGAATAAGGTTGCAATATTTAAGCTCTTTTTTCTCGAGACACAATCGATGTGGAGTATTTCAACATTTTAAACACTCTAACGAGTCACAAGACTAGAAATGCTATTGTGTCATTCAAACCAATGGCGGATCATTATATATTGTAATTATTTGCCTACAGTGTATGATTAATTGTTTTGAAACTTGTTAAAAACTAGAAACAAAATAGCATTAGTGGTTGCATGAAAGTCCAACCGGAGCCTCTCTGTTCCTAGTCTGAAGAAGTCTAAAACACTGTAAACAGTAAAATATAATATTCAAAGCGCACACCGCAAATCATATTTGACTTGACTAAACTTTGAACCAAACCCACTTCCACTTCCTCCTCTCCCTATGTTTTTGTTTCTTTGATTTTTCTCTTCTCTTCTCAAAGTTCTTGGCATTTCCTCTGCTTTTCATTTCTCTCCAATGGCTCCTCTCTCCTTGCAAACTTTCTCTCTCACCTTCCTCTTCTTTCTCTCTCTTGCCCTCTCCACAAACTCCGAAGGTACTTCCTCCTCCGACCCATCTCGCAGAATCTTTTCTGGGTTTCAAATTTCCCCTCTTTTCCTCCACTGGGTCCATCTCCGTTTGGCTGCTGAGAAACCAGAGAGGAAAAATTCCCCCAAAACCCATATTGTATCAGTTTCGGCTTCTAATTTCTTTCCCTAATCTTTTTTTTTTTTTGTGATTTAATTTTCTTTCAGGAAATGCTTTGCATGCTCTGAGAAGTAGACTCGTCGATGCCAACAACGTTCTGCAGAGCTGGGACCCAACGCTGGTCAATCCCTGCACCTGGTTCCATGTTACCTGTGATTCCAATAACCATGTGATCCGATTGTAAGATTATTATTTCCTTAATCTTTTTTTTTTCTGGGTTTGTTTAAATTTTGATTTCATGAATTGGGTTTTTTTTTTTCTTTCAAATTGGCTCGATTAACTTTCTTGTTTTGGGTTTCAGGGATTTGGGCAACTCCAACATTTCTGGGAGTTTGGGGCCAGAGATCGGGCAGCTGAAGCACCTGCAGTACTTGTATGCTTCCTTTTCTCCTACCAAGTTTCTCTTATGATGAGTTTGGTTGCTCAGAAAATCCAGGAAATAAAAAGTTTCCATGTTTTTACTGTTTTGAACTTTTAATTGTAAAAATCTGACTTAATTAGACCTAATTAAGTGATTGTGGAGAAAGATTGATCAAATTTTGACTTAATCAAAGTATTAGAGAAGTGATTGTTAAATTTTTTGAATGAATTTCAGGGAACTTTATAGAAATGACATAAGTGGTAAAATCCCAGAGGAGTTGGGGAGCTTGAAAAACCTTGTTAGCATGGATTTGTATGGCAATAGATTTGAAGGGGAAATTCCGAAATCTTTCGCCAATTTGAAGTCACTCACATTTCTGTAAGTACTTTTAAATTGAGTTTCCAGAACTTTTCAACATTGACCATTCACAGATGGTAACTAATTTGCATTGAATATGGTTAAATTGATGAGGCAGGCGACTAAACAACAACAAACTAACAGGATCTATTCCGAGGGAACTCGTCGGCCTCTCTAACCTCAAAGTTTTGTAAGTCCTAATTCTCAGATAATTCGAAACGATATCTGGAGTCTGAATTTAATGTTCAATCTAAGATATCCTGTTTTGTAGTTACTGTTTTATTAGCAGTCTTCTTATGAAATTTTAATGTGGCAGTGATGTATCCAACAATGATCTGTGTGGAACAATTCCGGTTGATGGCTCATTTGGGACTTTCCCAATGGAAAGGTACCACTTCTATCACTATCTTCCCTTTGTTCCCCTCACTCATATGCAGTATGCATCGGGTCACCTAAACAAAGTGACTTATTACCACATCTCTTACTAATTTATAGAAACCAATCGTTGACTGAAGATCAACAAAATGTTTGCAAATGAGTTTTGAGTTTCCTAGTTGGTATATAGGATAGGTTTAGCCGTCTGGGGACAGAATTGTTTCAGCTTTCGTAGAACATCGCCATTGGAAATGTGTTGTGTGTCTAATAGGTATTATGCATTTAAGATGTTCTCCGAGAAAACCAAAGATACACGAAACCCATGGCCATCTCATTCAGGTCCAACATTATAAGACAGGACAGATGGTAAACGTTTGCCTAGACATGGTCTTAATGAGTTTGGCTAATTTTAATGGCACATGACAATTATCATAGTTGTGTATTTACATAGCTAATCAGTAGTAAGTCCTAGAGTGATTCTGGAGTGTGGGAGGCACGATGATTTGAATCAATACTCATAAACTAACTCAAACTCTACTCTAGAGTCTAGATTATTTTACAAAAGTAGTTCCATAGTTCTTTTCAGAAACCAATTACTCATTTACGAATCTTGTGAGAATTTATATCTAGTGTGTAACAGTGATTTTCCATGTCCCTGAGTCTTTAACAAACAGGTCCTCGAGTCTCATGCTCTATAAATCATTGTTTACCGCATTGCAAGTTCTAATGTGTTTGCGTCGTGGTATTCTGTTTCAGTTTCGAAAACAACAGACTTAACGGCCCAGAGCTGAAAGGACTGGTATCCTACGACTTTGGGTGCTGAAGAAGGGTTGAATTCGTCGATCATCCTTTAAAGAGACGGTAAAGATTGTATGATAAAGAAGCAGAGCATTGTTCTCTAATTATGTTATGTATCTGAAAATAGCGCACCCTTAATGTTATGGATATTAAAGTAAACACACTAGCCAGCAAAAATAAAATGAATCTGAGATTGGAACCTTCACTATTATCCCTTGATTTTGATTTCCTTTGTATTAGGCAACGATATATTCTTTGGCCAGATTTTGTAAAGCAAGGCAGCTGCTGAGGCTCCATATTACAAAAGCCAAAACTATTAATTCTATTTAAAAAGCGCGTTGGCAAGAGGCTTGTAGACTTGTAGTTCAGCTGATTAAATCTCTCTTTCTTAATATCGCTTGTATCATGGTATAGCTTGCGAACCCGTCATTCTTAAAAGTAACAAAAGGGGGACGAGCCCCAAAAAACATTAGAAGCAAGGTTCACAAATCCCGTCTGGATATTTTCAACTTCAGCAACAAGTCGGATGAGCCCGAAGGTGTGTGTTCGGATTTACTCATTTATACTCATGTCGTGTACGTGTTAACATGTTGACACATCAACATGCAAAGCGACATAAAATAGTAATACAATATTACATTAAGTTATGCAAGTGGTGGAATTGCTCTGGTGATTAGAATTTTCTTATTCAACTTACTTCATGTAATATCCATATTGTACATGAGAAAAATGAAAGTCGTTATAATTTCATTAGAATAATATTATTGAAAAACTAACCAAAAACCCTTTAAAATTTCAGTTTTAATCATAAGGACAAAATATTTATATAATATCCAAATTGGGCATGTGAAAGAGGACAAAGGAGGAGCC
Source organism: Malus sylvestris (assembly GCF_916048215.2). NCBI lineage: Eukaryota > Viridiplantae > Streptophyta > Magnoliopsida > Rosales > Rosaceae > Malus > Malus sylvestris. The sequence goes on from NC_062269.1 coordinate 18,806,723, forward strand.
AAAGCATGTAGCCACCATGCCAATTCGCAGAAGGATTCACATGAATTCACATGATCTTTATTAAAGCAAAAGAAAGAAAAAGACAAGTCAATCAGAAAATCGACAATTTCATAAACAGTGTCATCGGTAGTTTTTCAGAAACAGTGTAAAGTCATTATTCAAAACAGTTGTAAATAACTGTTTGCTTTCTGAAAAGTTGTGTTGTCGTTTAGAAAATTGATTGTGTATATGAGGGAGCTTTTCCTCCCATGCAAAACATACTTCAACACACCATACTCACACCATACTTCAACCTACAAACACTCAAGCATCCGAAGACTTCCTAGCATCCTTTGTAAACACTTCCTTGTAAACACTTCTGTTTGTAAGCATTTTACATATCAATAAAAGTCGAGTGTACAAATTCAAGTAATCTCCAAGTCTTAAATAAGTTTTCTTTCTCTCTTTAGTGTATTTGTTTAATTAGACTTCTAGTCCAAAACAGGGAAACACTATTATAGCTATTTTATTAACTTGCTAAACTGACGATCATACTTTATTCGAGCACTCTGTTATAGTTGAATGTTTGTCATACAAATAAATGGACATTAACCAGGGTAAATCTGAGTTCTTCGTACCTGGTTGTCATGCTGAAACATGTCGAGTTCCATGTGCAAGGTTTTATGTCTAGTTGTTATAATGGTCATCCGACTATTTAACCGGGCCTTTACTTATCGAATTTGGTATCAGAGCCAAGTTTAGCATTTTAATAGTATAATTATAATAGTAAAGTACCTTGAAGACGGAAGTCATTAACACAACTGATATCACACACTTGTATATTTTGTATGAACAATAGATACTTTTGTCCTTGTAGACCTTGTCAACCACAACCACTAGGTATTTATTGTCCTATACACCCAACTATAACTAGCATAAAGAGAAGATTAGCATATATTTGAAAAAGAATTAGCAAGACTCTGAAGAAGCAAAAGTTTTATCTTGATTATCTTGAACACCATTCATTTATTAGTAAATATAATAACATAGAAGTGCAGCATAGAGTTTTTAAAGCAAAAAGAGCAACAGATCAAACTTTAGAGAACTTGAGAGAAGAAAGAGAGTTTTTAAGAAATCAATTAGTTGTAACTTTAGATAAATGCTGACTGTAGTTTATGATATATTACCTTAATTTAGAAATTAGCGAACCACAAAAAAGAAAAATAACCTTAGACCAAAATAGTTTAGTTCGTTATTTTCCATTGAGAAAGCATAATAATATTTTATATAGTGAAGAAAATCTACAAGCTATTGTAGATCTTATTATTAGTCAAGCAAAAAATATAAATTTAGAAAATAATAAGTATAATTATTTGTTAAACCATTTGTTAAAGCATTTTCAGAAAAATTCCATAAAAATAATTAGACAAAATTTAGATTACATTACATCTCAGTTAGAAGATAACAATAAAAATATCCAAAGGTTTCCTAGTAAAAGAGAGATAAAAGAGCTTGTTGATCTCATAAATAGTAAACCTAAGCAAGTAGAACTTAAATCATTAGAATAGTTTAGCAGTTAAAATTAGAAGTTCAAAAAATTCAATTAATGCAAAAAGATTTGAGTGAACAAGTACATAAGTTGCATAATAAAATAGATAAATTATTAGTTTAATGACTGATTCTAAAACTAATAGAAAATATATTCAAGTTTTGAAAGAAATTAGTAAGTTATATAAATGGCCAATAGGTTTAACAAATTTTTCAACACCAGTAGCTAGTAGTAATATCTCTATTAGACAAAATAATTTAATTATCCAATTAGTTTTGAATTTAGCTGAAAAATTAGAACAAGTTAAAGAACAAATAGCATAAATAAATAGGAAAACTAATGAAAATGACCTGAAAACTTTGAGTTTAAACGATAAGGACAAAATAAAGGGTAAAGTGAATAGTACCAGGTTTGACTTTTTAGTGTAAAAATGTGAAGTTTTACATAACGCATCTTCATCACTTCCACCATCTTTGTAAAAAAAAAATTAGAAAATTTAACTTTAAGTACAAATAATCATATTAGAAGACCTAAGATAAATCATGTTGATAATTAGAAAATATAACTCTTTAAGAGAAAAGGAAAAGAAGTAGTTAGAGCTAAAGATATTTACCCAAACGAAGAAGAAGCATAAGAATTTATTAGAAGAGGATTTGAGAGAACACAGAGAAATAAATATAATTTGTACCAATTAGGTTTATTTGAATTGTAAGTAGCATCAGTCAACACGAAGTTAGTTGTATTGATAAAGAAGTTACACTTAATTTACTTAGTAAAGAAGCAGTTACGCACTTGAGAAAATCACTTTTGAGTCAAATTCATATAGGAACAATATTAATTGGAATAACATGATTAATCAAAGCACCAGTAGGCACAAAAGCTTTAGTATGCATATATGATGATAAATGGGATAATTACCAACAAGCAACATAGCAACAGCTGAATTTGACTTAAGTTCAAACTTAGCAGTCATAGGATGTATTCCAAATTATGTATTCCAAATTATAATATGAATATATTTAAATTCCCGGATACTTTATGCAATGAGATTGATGCTGCTCTAGCAAGATTTTGGTGGGGACAACAAGAAAACGAAAGAAGAATTCATTGGATTCGTTGGGAAGATTTGGGGTAATCAAAATGTGAAGGGGGAATAGGTTTCAGGAACTTAAAAGAGTTTCATGTCGCTCTTCTTGCCAAGCAATGTTGGCGATTAATTCATGATCCAAATTCTTTGTGGGCCCAGGTTTTAAAGGCGCGATACTTTCCTCATGTTTCATTTTTGGAAGCTCAGAAGGGTGGGCGGGCTTCATGGATTTGGTCCAGTTTGCTTGAAGGAAGGGAATTGTTGCTTAAAGGTATGCAATAGCAAGTTATGAGTGGTAATCAAATAAAATTTTGGGTTGATAATTGGGTTCCAAGTCTGGAGAGTGGTCACCCAAAATCTCGTACTGGAGTACAAGTGGACAGAGAAATGAACGTAGCTTCTGTTATTCACTCGGTGGATGGTAGTTGGGATTTGGAGTTAATGTGTAATTTGACATCTGAAGAGGACTGTAAGGCAGTTTCTAACATCCAGGTGGGTGATTCCAGGCGGGAGGATAGGTTGATATGGCCTGCGGATAGGAATGGGGCTTATACTGTTAAATCGGCATATAGGTGGCTTCGGAAAAATCATGATAGACGACGGATTTCTCGACCTTCCTCTTCTCGGCATATTGATCCGGCGGTGTGGCAAGGGGTTTGGAGGTTAGAGGCCCCTCCAAAAATTCGACCTTTTTTCATGGAAAGGAATCAAAGGTGCTTTAGCTACAAAGCAGAATCTTTTTAAGCGGAAATGTGCTATGTCTCCCATATGTCCGATCTGCAATGAGTGTGAGGAGTCTGTTGAACATTTTTTGTTGTTTTGTCCTTGGGTTGATATGGTTTGGTTTGGTGGCCCTCTGAATTATAAAGTTGATAAGAGCTCTATTTCTAATTTTGATGATTGGCTTTTTAAAATGTTTAAGGAGAATTTTGGGGATAAGGCGGAGAGGGCGAGAGTTCTGTCTCTGTTGGCCTTCACATGCTGGCACATATGGAAAACTCGCTGTAAGTCTATTTTTGACCTTAAGCATCCTTCTCCTCTGCAAACTATACATGTTATTCAATGTGATTATACTCTGTTCTTGAAGGCGAGAGATAGGAACATTATCCAACGAAATGCACTGTCTACTGTTCAGCATGATTGTTCTTGGTCTCCACCCCTTCCCAAATGGTAAAAATTAATGTTGATGCGAGCTGGAAATCGGGACCTTTAAAAAGTTTTGTGGGGGTAGTCGTGAGAGACTCGAGGAAAAGATGTTTAATGATTCGAAGAAAGGATGTGCACGCCTCCTGTCCTGAAGTCGATGAGGCTCTAGCAATCCTTGAGGGGTGTCTATTGGCATAACAATGCAACTTTTCTCAAGTCATGGTGGAACCAGATTGTAAGCACTTAGTTTCTTATTTAAATGGTAGTGTTGAAAATTGCAGTTGGAAGACATACCCTATTTTAAGTCGAATACGACATATGGGGTGTTGTTTTATTAACTGCATGTGGTCTTGGGTGCCTAGGACAGGGAATGAAGCGGCGAACTTTGTCGCTAGATTTCGTGGAACGGAGATGAGCGAATCTACCTGGGTCGATAGACCCTCATCTTCGTTGGTGAGGATTTTGAATAAAGATGGTTTACCTTGTCCTCCTTCTTAGGTAGGCTTGGTGTGGGGTGGGGATGACGTGTTAGCCTTATTTTGGCAGCGTCTTCTGTATTCCCTATCTTGTTGGGTTGTGTTTTGTTGGTCAGGTTGTTTGACTTTCCTTGTGTTTGGTGGCTGTTGCCTTGGAATGTGATTTTCCTTGTTTCAAAAAAAAAAAAAAATTATAATATGAAAGGAGAATATAAAAATTTGTGTATTAGCTTAATGTTTATTGGTAAAGTGTCTGATAAATATAATCATAAGTTTAATTTCGAATTTCTAAATTTAGTTTAAGCATTTGGTAGTAAACATGTAAATATGATAGAAGCAACACCTGTAGAAAATAATTTTTTTAGAAGGAACTCAATAGACATTACCCATAGTAAGAACTAGACAACAAAATAAGGTACACATATATGAAACTAGTACAGGAGAAGTAACAATTAGGTTTAATAATTATAAGCAATTAGAAAATATAGAAGAAGATGAGAGTGAGATTGAAAATGAGAGTATTCATATGACTTTTGATAATTTAGATATTAATTTAATTGAGCAAAATATTGATCATATTGTAGATAAACTTATAGAAGATATTGATCATTTAGATGAAGAAAAATACTTAGAAAAATAAAAGACATATGATTTAGGACTACATAGAATTTCAGATGAAGAGATGAAAAAAATTAATTTTAGAAATAGGAGTAGAACATATTCTAGGATCAAAAGAATATAATAATTTATTAGAGTTAAAAGTATAATGTAATCCAGCAGAAGAAAGTAGTACATCAGGAGTAGAAAATCCAGGATATGTAGGTAGAACTGATCAACAATTTTTGAGACAAACAAATGAACAATATAATGAATAAGCAGGAGTAGATTACATTGAAGAATGTATGATGAAACCACCTATAAAAAATAGGATTCCATATTTAAGAGGATTAGAACAAATTAATATGGTAGGTAATATATTAAACTTAGATAATGTAGATCCACAAGATTGAGAGAAAACAATTGAGAGATGGGAAAAAGGTTGCGTATATGCAGCATTAATGTTAGATTTTAGTAATTCACAAAATATGTTAGATTATTTTGAGTGTACCTTAGATGATTTGGTTTTTTATTATTTTCAGTCATGGAAGGTTCAAAATTCAAAACAGCATCAGGTAGCTAAAACACATTTTAATATTGATGGATTTCTTACTTTAATTAAACAAGAATTTTTAGATCATAATAGGTTGGATGGTAGAAACGAACGAGAATAAATAAGAGCTATTAGAAATTTAGAACAATTACAAATTATTGATTTACAATATATACCTGAGTATACATCAGATTTCTTTAAATATTTAGGACGAACAGGTGGAATTAGTGATATTAATTTATTAGATACTTATATGACAAAAATAAAAGGACTAATAGGTGAAAAGATTTGGAATGAATGACAAAAGCATCCAAAGAAAAATGATATTGCAATAAGACCTAGAATTCAACATGTATATGACATACTTAGACAAGAGTGTAGCTAAATAAAAGTTAAGAGACAAATTAGGAAGCAATTTTACATGAGCTGTAAAAATATAGATTTACGACAACAATATGGTTGTCATAAGAAAATATATAAAAAGAAATATAAGTCATACAAACCATACAAACAGCATAAGAATTTTAGCATATGACCTTCAAGAACATATAGGAAAAGAAAATATATTCCAAAACAATTTAGGAAAAGAAGTGGTAGACCTTGGATTAGAAAATACAAAGCACCAAAAGATAAGAGTAATTGTAAATGTTATTTATGTGGAGAAGTAGGACATATTAGACCAGTGTCCAAAATTAGGTAAACAGCTGAGAGATAAAGTACATTTGATGAAGTTGTTTAAGTTAAAAGTGACACACCCCAACCTAAATCAAGGTCCCGGGCTCGACTCCACCGTAGCATGATATTGTTTACTTTGGGCCCCGGCCACGCCCTCATGGTTTTGTTTCTGGGAACTTGTGCGAGAGCAATCCCATGATGGGCGACCTACTGGGAAGTTCTTGTGCAAGTTCCCAGAAACAAAACCGTGAGGACGTGATCGGGGCTCAAAGCGGACAATATCGTGCTACGGTGGAGTCGAGCCCGGGATGTGGTTGGGCCCAGGCCAGGATGTGACAAAAAGAAGATGAGGATGTACGGTCAATATATAATTTAGATGATTTCAATGATAATGAGAGTATTTATAACATAGAAAGTATAAATATGATAGATTCAGATTCAGAATATTCAAGTACTTCAAATAGTGATTTAGAAGAATATATGTGTGCATTCATAGAAGAACAACAAGAAGAAGAGTATAAATATATAAATTTAGGTTGACCAGAAAAATGTTATAAGTGTGGATGCAAATTTCTTCCTCATTGATCTTGGACAAAATTGCACCTACAAAACAATTAACACCTTAGGATCAAGGCCAAGAGCCTCACTCACCCACGATGAATTGGGGGGGAGGGGGCTTTGGCCGAAAAACCTCTGATGCCAAAGTTAGAATTTAGAGAGAAAAATGTTTAGAGAGTATTAGGAATTTTACAAGTGTGTTGGAATGATCTTTTGGTGAAAATGGGAGCCTATTTATAGGGATAGGCCAGTCTTCTTTGGAGAAAGAGTGGCCGGCCATTAGGTGGGTTTTTGGGTTTAATTTTGGTTTAATTAGCCAATTTTAATAGGTATTAATTGGCTAATTAAACATAAGGGGAATGTTTTGGTGGTTTTAGAATATTTAGAATAAATAGATAATTAGGTTATGTAATAATTAGCTAATTGATTTAGCTAAAAAAGGGAAATTAGGTAAAAGATATATGGGGTGAAATAAATTTTAGGAATTATCTTGCAGGAGGATTTGATGAGATGAATTTTTGAATTGTAACCTTTTTCGGGCCTTTTTTGACTTGGTTGAAAGATGACTGCCCGCTACTTGCGCGTGGGAATTCCGTTGTACCTCAAGGATATTTTTGTCCTCTTTTGTACAAAAATCCACATGTCACCTTGATTATTTTTGGCTCCACAAATGCCCCCACACCTATTGGGCTGCTCATATGAAAGGGCAGCAGGTGTAGAGATCTTCTTGCTTTATGAAACATAGGACTGCTTCCTTTTTTGATGTAGATTCCCTCTTTAATAGGAAATTAGATCATTCTAGGAAAGGGAAATAAATTTCTCTCAAAGTCTATTTAAGTCCACCTTAAGTGGGTTATTAAATCAACTTTGGAGAGTGATTTACTCTACCTTACAAGAGAGAGATAGCTTATAAGATATTTGTTCCCCCTTCTCTAGCAATCTTCTACATCTTGCCCTTGCAAAGGACTGTATTTCGTTGATTTCTTCGTCTTCTCCGTGCTGCACCGATGTAAGAAAAATTTAATTTTTCTTGTCTTCTTCTTGGATAATGTTGTCGCGGGGCAGCTGTCGGGGTGGTGCAGCACGTAGGCTAGCAAGGGCTAGGAGTCGGTTCAGCATGGGTCGATGAGGTGTTGTGGCAGGGACTACTGCTTTAGGCTACTCAACTTGGCTAGAGCCATGGGCAGCTTGTGCGGTTGGGACCGCAGATTAAAGCAATGGAATGTAGTGCTAAGTGAGCCATATGACTCATGTCCTTTGGGCTCTTGGACCTGACGTGGGCTAGGCCGACGATTAAGAGAAATGAGAAGGTTGCTGGCCTTATGAGCTGCTGGAATGTTAGGCATGCAAGCCTCCTGCCTGCTGGAATGCTAGGTTGAGCTCCTTTGCTGAGTACCGTGAATGGCGTTGGCTGCTTAGTTCTCTTCGCCGAGAGAAAGGTGGACTGCTTCCGAAAGATGAGGTAAAGAGGATCAAGGCGGATGCATTGGCTCGTCTGATCGTTGTCGTAGAGCCTACTATGAATGAAGGTGGAAAGAAGAGATCTTCCCCACCTGCTCAAGAGATGCCAATTGAGAAAAATTGAAAACTTCCTTCACTGCTCATAAGGGTCTGCCTGCTGCTGAGATGCCTGTGATTGACATAACTTCTTCCAATGGGAAGAAAAAATGAGGCTGTTAGATCTGAGCGCATGGCGCCTGCCATGTTGAGAATGCTAGTACGATTGCTGATAGGATTGCTCAGTGTAAAGGTCCTGTCATGCCTTCAATGTTGAAGTCTGTACCAAGATGTCTGTTGAGAGCTAAGTTTAGTTCACCTTTAGAGAGGCTTGTTACTATAAATAACGATAAGGTGGACTCTGCTACTAAAGTGGCGTCAAGGCCCACTCCCTCTGCTGCTGAGATTGATTCGTCTGCTGGGAAAGAAGAGACTGCTCGCGTGGGAGCTATGAGAAATGCATTAAGCCTGCTTTTAGGGAGGTTGCTAAGATCTGTGCACTTTTGAAACTAGATCTGCTTGAAGACATGAACGCTTGTGCCAAGTTTGTCAATGGCGTTAGAAAGGTTGTTTGCCCAAGTTCCTTTGCGAAGCATACGGCCTAGTGTAGGAAGATTACTCTACTTGCAATGATACAGAAGATGGTTATTCTGGTAGTCGAGTCTATGCTCTTTGACCAAAAGGATACCAAGGCTGCCGATGAGGTGGTAAAGGCTGTGGCAGCTAAAGCTTATTCTTCTGCCGAAAAGATCAAAAGGTTAAAATTTAAGCTCGTCGCTTTGAATGGGTCCTCCTTGATCTTGGACAAAATTGCACCTACAAAAAAATTAACACCTTAGGTCAAGCCCAAGAGCCTCACGCGCCCAAGATGAATGGGGGGGGAGTTTTGGTCAAAAAACCTCTGATGCCAAAGTTAGAATTTAGAAAGAAAGTATTTGAGAATTTTGGAGAATTTTAGCAAGAGTGTGAGAGCTTCCCTTGGGAGAAAATGTGAGGCTTTTTATAGGAGAGTGGCCGGCCTCCTTGGGTGAGGGAGAACCGACCACCTAGCTTTGTTTGTGGGTTGATTTGTTTCAAATTGGGAGTTATGAAATAATTAGCTAATTAATCAAAATAACTCCCTAATTAACTTAGCTAATTATTATCATAAAAAGGAAAGCTGTGGTAGAAAACGTAGAAGGCATGGTTGATTTCTTTGGGGGTGAAGGATGACCGACCTTATTGTGGGTTTTGGGTAAAATAAATGACTTAATTGGCAATTAAAGGATTAATTAGGCAATTAACCCATTAATTAGCTAATTATCATGATTTTAGAAGGAATGTTTTAGGAGTTATGGAATGAATAAATTATTTAACTAATTGATTAGCTAAATAATGAAGTAGAAAATATATGGAATGATATAGGTATTGGGAATTACCTTGTGGATGGGATTTGATGAAATAGGTTTTAATTGTTACTTATTTTGGACACTTTTGACTTCGTTGAGGAATGATTGCCCGCTGCTCGCGCGTATGAATCCCGTTATGCCGCAAGGGTATTTTTGTTCTCTTTTGTCCAAAAATCCACGTGTCACTGTGTGAATATTTTTGGCTCCACAAATGCCTCCACACTTGTTGGGCTGCTCGCAGAAAAGGGCAACATGTGTAGAGATTTTCTTGTTTTAGGAAACTTTGAATTGCTTCCTATTTTGATGTTGATTCTCTCTTTTAATAGGAAATTAGATCATTCTAAGGAAAGGAAATAAATTCCTCTCAAAGTTTATTTAAGTCCACCTTAAGTGGATTATCAACTTTTAGGGAGAAACTTATTCGACCCTACAAGAGAGAGATAGCTTAGAGGATATTTGTTCCCCCTCCTCTAGCAATCTTCTACATCTTGGCCTTGCAAAGGATCGTCTTTCGTTGCTTGCTTCGTCTTCTCATTGCTTCCAGGTAAGAAAAATTTAATTTTCTTGTCTTCTTGATTTTTTTTTTTGAAAGCCTCGTTGCTTAAGAATGGCTCGACGAGGGTCAAGGAGACTTGAAAATTTTGGAGAAGCCATGGCATCATTGCCATGGGTTGTGGAATGCAATAGGGTGGCTCGACTCGGCTCGGGCCGTGAGGAAGGAGAAGACGTGGGGAGGCCTGCCCCCTGTCAATCAAATTGGGCCGCGAGGTCTTAAGGGAGAATGTAGGGCTCAATGCCTTTTTGGATTTTGAATCCTTCTTGTGCCGTGCCTTTTTCCATTTTTTTTTTTTTGCCGAGAGCTGCTTTCCATTTTTTTTTTTTTGAAAACAACTCTATCGAATCCCACTTGTGTTTTTTGTAGAAATTTCAAGCATGTCTTCCTCGGGCCACAAGAATGATGATGGTGTGCCGCCATTGTACTGTCAATGTGGGTCTTTGAGCAAGGTTGGCTACTTCAAAGCTGCTCACTTCAAGATTAGCTCCGATGATTTGTTTAGAGATTTTCTTGAGGTGTATTGGCATACCATTTCGTCGGGAGTGCGTGTGAAGCAAGTTAAGGATGGTAGCAGCCGGGAACCATGCAGTGGAACTCGGAGAGCCATAAAGTTCCACCCTTACTATTTTGTGTTAGGGTTTGTTGGAAATGTGCCGTAAAACCAATCATATGATGATACTTTACGGACATTTCACATGTTAAACTAATCTAGTTTAATATCAAGGGTAAAGATTATTGTTTAAGCCATTTCATATAAATGTTATACGCTTAAACGATAAGTCCAAGGAATATGTGATTGGGAGAATGCGATCTAAAGAAGTTAGATTCATGAGACCATTCTTTCGTATACATATCCTAAACGTTCCTGATCATAGGATTGCCAATTGGGCATTGACAGTCCGTTAAGATCAGTATGTGCTATGTCTTCTCTTAGTGAGAGTGACTGGTCTCGAGTCATTGGTGTGACTGACACCAAGACAAGTACGTAGGTGCTCAATAAGGAATGAGTTCACTGAACACGATCAACGAAGAGTTCTCATACTCATGTCACATGAGAACTCAAGGTTGGGATAATGCAAAGTAGTCATTTGACCTGAGGCATCATAGTTGTCTTGTGGTTAGGTCCTTGATCTTTGATTATGTCAAAGTCACTCCATTCACGGGTGTCCACGGCATCGTCGGGGTTAAGCCACTTAGCCATGGAGGCAAGTGAATGCGCAACAAGGGATCTCTAACCTTCAAACTGTTTGGGGGAAAATACTCTATGATATGATTAAGAATCTCTGGCCAGAGTATGAATGAGATTTAGGAAGTCGTTCCAAATCACATTCAAGGTAATCATATAAGCACACGAATCACATTGGATAGTAGACATGAATAAATTATCAAACCAAACAATCTGGTCAAGAGTATTGTATTAGAGAAAGACCGTATTGCATTTGTAATCCTAAACTGAATAGGTTCTCCACCTCTTCTGATTAGCTTGGGTAACCATGATATGCTGCTAGGTGTCACTCATGGTTTGTGGAAGCCCTAAACGTGTATAATCACTAAGGGGAGAATTGAAAGTAAGTTTCAATTCACAATCGATTTGAAATGGTTTTAATCGCCCACTGCCTTGCTAAAAGGAACCTAATGGATCGTACACCGTGTAAGGTGGAGATTGAAGAAACAATGGAGATGAGTAAGAATAATTAAATGGTTTAATTATTTATGGCAAGGATTAATTAATATGTGAATTAATCAAACGAATAAGTTCGTTAAAGACCTCGGGATAGTTTTGGACCTTAAGGCCCAATGGGCTTCGAACGTCAAGCCCATTGACTTAAGTTGTATGACAACTTAATGAATAATGATTCACAAATGCCCAATTAGCCCAATAATACCTTAAGGCCGGCCATTTAGAGATGGAGTGAGTTTTGGACTTATTTACAAGTTTGCCACTCCAATGAATTAAGGTATAAATATGACTTTATAGCCAAAATTCATTTAGGGTTTTCTTTTTGGGAAAGGATGAGAACATAAGCTCTCCTTTCTCTCTAAAGTGGCCGGCCTCCTTGGAGGGTTTAGCTAGCAATCCTACTACTCCAAGGTCACTCATTTCTTCTCAAATCTAACCTTGGTGAAGAGACTTAGAGGTTCTCAATTTTGGGAACTTGGAGAACCATTTCATCCATCCAAATCCATAGATCTAAGATGCAAGGAATGAAGACCCTCTCTTTGGGTGATTAGCTTTTGCTTATGCAAAGAGGAATCTACAAAGGTATAATTTCTCAACTAACAAATGTTGTTTTAAGTTGAGTCAAGGTTCACCAATCTACTAGGCTTTGAATTTAATGGGTAATGTTTTGTTTTGAGTGCATGCAAGCATGATTCCGCCTTTAATTTGTTAATTGCATGCTATAGATGTTGTTCAAATGAACATGTTTTTCACAAAATTTCCTTCAGGGTTTACTTTCCTTATGCCACTTTTCTTCCAAGAAGTGCTTTGCTCCATGAGATGTGCCCTCGCCCAATGTTCCACGAACGCGGTCCGTGTGATGGTGGGATTCCACAATCGAAGCCAATTCTTTAACTTAGATCTAACCGTCATCGAATTTTGGTACTTCTTTGACATAGGTCACATTGACAAAGTTGGGCAACTGCGATCTCGCCATAAGCTTTTTGATTTCATGAGCGTGTAGGCGTAAACGGATCTTAATTCTGAGTGAGAATGAAGAAGTTAGAGTCGTTTGAAGTTGGTGGAATTTTGGTAATTTGACCAAAATGCTATAATTGGAGAGAAACCTCCAGAAAATGGGGAAGGTTTCTGAAAAAATGAGGAGGGGCTGCTGTTAACCCGTGTTGGGAGCGAATTGGACCCGTTAACCGAAAAATTTGACCCGCTTGTATCTCCTTCATCCGAGCTCCATTTTGGGTTATCTTGGTGTCCATGGAAAGCTCTTGACGAACCCTACATTTCTGTAGTGTTAGATTTCCCATTTTCTTTTCCATCTTTGCAGTTTGAAGCCACAAAGCACACGATTTTTCCAGCAGTTTTATCATTTTTTCGGTGATTCCGGCAACCATTTCCTTTGAGTGAGGTATGAAACTTCATCCACTCTTCATAATCTTCAAGTTGGTATGCTTGGTTTGTGCTTTCGCATTCATTTTAGAGTTGAGTGTTTAGAACCCTAGAAATCCAGTTTTCTCTGGTGAATTTGGATAGTTTATGGTTATAATTTATTGTCAGCCTAGTTGTGAAAAGTGTTTCCCTTTTTGAGCTCTAGCTAACACGTAAATTTGAGCTCATTTAGTTAATGTTGAAAGTTCGGGGTTTCTAAACCCTCCACCTTGACTACCACCGCGTGTGGCGGTGCGTGGGGCCATCCACGAGTGTTGTCTAAATACTAAATACCTTCTAGTGACCTTGTGAACCTATGTCTAGCTTGGTTTCCCGAAATTCAATTGTTTGGTGTGGTGATCAAATTGGATCGCCACTTGTTTGTGTGATTGACGACAATCTGACCATTGGATCGTCACCAAACCCTAATGCATTATAGAACATAATATTTAGTTAAGATTAGTATTAATTGAGGCTCAGTAAGGCTTTGCAGCTTATCTCAGTGAGTGACTTTAATATATGTGATATTGTTATTACCCTGAAAACTCCCATGCTAGTATACTTTGTGTATACATCATGAATTTCTTGTCACATCCCGGCCCGAGCACCCACCACATCCTGAGCTCGATTCTACCGTAACACGATATTGTCTGCTTTGGGCCCCCACCACACCTTCACGGTTTTGTTTTTGGGAACTCACACGAGAACTTCCCAGTGGGTTACCTATCCTAGGATTGCTCTCGCGTGAACTCGCTTAACTTCAGAGTTCCGATTGAACCTGAAGCCAGTGAGCTCCCAAAAGTCCTCGTACTAGGTAGAGATGGAAATATACATATAAGGCTTACAAGATCCTCACCCCTGGGCCCTGTGGAATCTTACATTTCTAAAGTTATGTTTTATGCTAAATAATTGTTTTTATAAAGTTTACCATCGATCGATTTTATGAAATGTTATGTGACTTGCTTATTGAAATGTTTATGAAATGTGTTTGAAAATATATATTTTGAAATATTCCATGATATGCATTGTGGTATATTGTTGGGACATAACGATTTATGTGATGAATATTCGAGTGTAGTGAAATAATGAACTACGAATGGCTTGATCCCTATTTAGGGTACATAGGCAGTCTAACGAGGATGTTAGATGCACCCATAAAGTCTACGAAAAATTATTACGCAGTTGGATCTTAAGTTGTGTTTTTCCATTTCCCGGAGGCGAGATATGTTAGAGATACTGGTATTTGGTGACGTCACGTGTTGATCCTGGACGTACTTCGGGATCGGGGTGTGACAATTATTGAAGGAATCAGAAATCCAACTTTGAGGTATAGGCCAAGGGTACAAGAACTCACTGATAGGCAACATGTTCTCTTAGATAATTTTTGGAATGTTCAAATCAAACAGCCAAATATGAGATTAGGCCATGAAAAATTAATTAGAGCCCTAGAACAAGAGTTTGATCATTTTAATTTTAATTTCCATCAAAGCTAGCATCATATTCATTCTCTTGAACACAACTTTCAAGCTCTTTCTAGATACCATGAGTCATTACTTAGTAAGTTCACCAAAATGAACCATCAAGACTCACTGATATGCAACAGGTTATCTTAGATAATTTTTGGAATGTTCAAATCAAACAGCCAAGCATGAGATTGGGCCATGAAAAAATAATTAGAGCCTTAGAACAAGAGTTTGATAGTTTTAATTTTAATTTCCATCAAAACTAGCATCATATTCATTTTTTTAAACATAAACTTCAAGCCACCATGAGTCATTATTTAGTAAGATCACCAAAATGAACCAAGAACTTCAAACTCTTAGAATGTAGCAGTAGGCAAGTGACACCTTGAAAAGAGAATTGAAAATAGGTTTAGAAACTGATCAACATAAGAATAAAGAAAAAGAGGTTACTGAATCCATAGAACAAGAGGCTAATGAGCCCATAGAAGAGAAAGAGAGAGATTAAGATTGAGCATTTAGAAGAAGATATTGAAATGGAGCAACATCAAAATAATGAGCAAGATCAGCATCTAAGTGACAAAGAAAAATAAGAAAGATATGAAAGTTTTCTTAGTAATTTATCATTACACTTAATAATAGATGATATCCTATTAGAAGAATTTCAAAAGAAAAATTAAGAATAATGTCACCAGATATGCAAAATAAGATCCTGAGTAGTGCATCACAGTCCATGAAAAAGTTACAATTATAATTACAATGTGCTTTGTATCAGTCCATCTTTGATCCAAAACTAGGGATGGATATTATTACAAAGATGTATCCATCATGTCTTTGTGATAGTACAAAGAGTTGTATTTGTAAACTAAAGGTTAGCATAACTGTAGCCAGGATTAACATGAGAGATTTTAGACTATGACATTTGAGTTATAAGCATCAAAAAAAGCATAATGTAGTAGAAGTTACCACAGTCTTAGTATTAGAGTTTGGCTATCTTGATAAAATATTCAATTAACCATATTTCCTAACTAGAATCATTTTTTGAAAAGCTTATAAAAGTAGCAGAAGATTATCTAGAACTGTGGAAAGAAATTTGCATAAGTTTTATTAGACTATCCTCTATCTCCTCACACAGGTGGACTCTTTCATACAAAAATATTCTGAGATTTCGAGAGATCCAAATGTTAGCCTTAGATGAGTTTGAAGATTTTAGATATGATATGATATTAGTAGTAGAAGATGGAAAAATTTATATTTACAGTAAGACAAAAATCAGTCATCAGCCTTAGTGGAAGCCTCAAAATTTCAAAGGAGAAACAACAGATATGTATTACAAGGTAAAAGAAGAAAGAGAAAGAAATGCAGAGCTAGTAGAAGGTGATGAACAGTACTAGAACAACTTGACAGAAGAAGAGTTGTATAACATCGATAACATGATGGAAGCATGAAGAGCAGAAGAGTTGGTAGCAGATTAGCAAAAGATGGAAAGTAGCATAAGTTGAAAAACATCTTGCAAAATAATGTACTAGACAAAAATGTCAACAATTTTGTGGACCTTAATAATGACATAAGAGTAAATAAAGAAAAAAGTTTCGCTTATTAAGGACTTTTCATACTAAAAATATCCTTAAAATTAAAAATAAGTAGTACAAGGACTGTTTTATTAAAACTCCCTAATATTGTTGATAGTATTAATTATGTTATAGTAATGTACACATAGAGTTATATACTCGTACGAAATTCAAATCATATAATATGTTGTATTCATAATGTCATATATCCATAACTAGACATCATGTGATGCTACAATACTCATGGTTAATGATATCATAATATGTGCAAGCGTACAACATGACATTGTACGATTAAAAAACATTACGGTCACAAAATAGAACTTATTCGAGAGGGCTTGATGGTCTTAAAAATGGTTTTGGTGGAGGGTTCCCTTAGGAATAAAGAAGACAAATAGAATCAAATTCATATTCATACTAACAGACTATTGGATCTAATACCAGAAAAACGACTTCCTTCTCAAGAAGTGCAGAAAGTACTGAAGAATTGTGAGATATCATTGTGAACACGGAAAATTCCTGAAACGAAAGAGACAAGAACGACGTGCACAAACAAATATTTGTATTTGATGATTTTGGGTTACAATCTCTCTCTAATTTGATCCTCTGATTCGATCTCCGTAAGGCGTTGATTTGTGGATGTTTCGTTGATCCAAGGGCCGTTGAGGCTTGATCTTTGGATGAACTGTTGGAAGTTTCTTCAATGGGCCGTGGGCTTGATCTTTGAAGGTGGATTTGAGCGGATCTTCAAGGAGCCGTTGGGGCTTGATCTTGAGGATGAGTGTTTCTTCAAGGGCCGTTAAGGCTTGATCTTGAATAACGGTGATGAACGGAACTTCAAGGGCTTTTAGGCTTGATCTTAAAGAACAGTGATGAACGGATCTTCAAGGGCTTTTGGGCTTAATCTTGAAGGACGGTTGGATGTGTGTGGATTTGTCGACGTCGTTGATCCAAAGGGTCGTTGGGGCTTGATCTTGGATGAACGGATGATGAACGATGGTGCTTTCTTCAAGGGTCGTCGAGGCTTGATCTTGAAAGAGCGATGAGCGAAGAACGAAGAACGAAGAACGAAGAACACTTTCTTCAAGGGCCGTCGGGGCTTGATCTTGAATTGGTGGATGATTGTTGATCCAAAGGGCCGTTGGGGCTTGATCTTGGATAAACGATGAACGAAGATGCTTTCTTCAAGGGCCGTCGGGGCTTGATCTTGAAAGAGCGATGAACGAAGAACGAAGAACGAAGAACGAAGAACACTTTCTTCAAGGGTCGTCGGGGCTTGATCTTGAATTGGTGGATGATTGTTGATCCAAAGGGCCGTTAGGGCTTGATCTTGGATTAACGATGAACGAAAAACGAAGAACACTTTCTTCAAGGGCCGTCGGGGCTTGATCTTGAATTGGTGGATGATTGTTGAACGAAGAACGAAGAGAGCTTTCTTGATTCTTCGGGAACCTGGATGCTTGAGAGCTTCGGAGTTTCAGAGCTTCAGAGCTTGCTTAATGATTTTGGTTCCCCCCCAAATGAATGAAATGGGCTTGTATTTATAGAATTTTCCAAGGCCTAATTTTGAATATAATATCCCAGATGAAATAAGTCGTTTCTGCCAGGTGTTGACACGTGTCCTATTTGATGACTTTTCCAACTCATTTCAATTTTCGTTGAGTCGCACGCTACGTGTAAAATTTATGTAATACATGAGCGTTGACACTTTGATTTATCGGTCAACATTTATTTACCGAAATTTCGATGTCTACAAATGCCCCCCACTTCAAGGCGCGTCGTGTACATGTGCTTGTCACGTGTAGGAGATGCATTTTGAAGTCCCTTACTGTAGATGTCGATCCAAGGGCCGTCGAGGCTTGATCTTGAATTGGGCTGGAGATTTCTTCAAGGGCCGTTGAGGCTTGATCTTGAATTGGGTTGGAGATTTCTTCAAGGGCCGTCGAGGCTTGATCTTGAAGGTTGAAATTGGACCACAAGGAGCTTCATGTGGTAGTTGATCTTTGGCTTTGGTAGTGGATGAATCGGCAGCGCTTGTTGACTTTCCACAGCTTTGATCTTGAACTGGGTTGAAGGATTTTCTGGATTCCTCCAATTGTTGATTTTCCACAGCTTATTCTTGAACTAGGTTTTGATTCAAGGGTGGTAGACACTTAATCTTGAATCGGACTTGTGATTTCTTCCAGGGCCGTCGAGGCTTGATTTTGAATTTGGCTGGAAGCTTCTTCAAGGGCCGTTGAGGCTTGATTCTTGAAGGCTGACTCGAACACATGGCAAGCAGGCACGAGGTGAAGGTGACGACTTGTTGCTTTGTTCAATCTTTCTAATTCACACCTGAGCAGTTTGGTCAACGGTATGATCTTCAAGATTGATGGGCTCTTCTTCCAGTTGGTGACTTGATCTTTAAGGATTTGATTCAAGGGTGGTGAATCGATACGTGCAGCTCACAACGCCTAGTAAGCCGAACCAAGAATTTGAGGGTCAAAACGAATTCACCGTCCAGAATGATTTCCACCCTGATGATATGAGATACTTTTGATTTTGAAGAAGTAGCGGCTAAATCGGCACGTGCTTTGTTGTGCTTGTCTCCACATGTTTCAAGGTATCATTTTCATTTCCTTTATCTGTTCCTCAGGCAGATGTGGCATCTTCTCGAGTTCCTCATCTCAGATTCCTTCTGCTGAGTTGACTGTGCAAGCTGCATTCTTCTCTGCTTGTTTCTTCTGCACGTTGTCTCCACATGCTGCAAGGTATCATTTTCACTTGCCTTATCTGTTCTCCAGGTAGATGTGACAGCTTCTTTGGAAGTACAGCAGCAATGGGAGACGAGTACTCGAGAGCAGTGCTAGGTAGGCAATCAGGGAAGGGTTCCAAGCAGTCGGTTCCTTACCCGAGTTTGAGTGGAGGTTCCGGCATATTGCTTTCTTTATCCTTGTCTTTGCAGGTAAGAACAAGGACAAAGGAAAGGACAGGGAGAGTGCATGATATGAGATACTATTGCTTTCTACCCTGGTGATATGAGATACTTTTGCTTTGGAGTCATTGGCTTGCAGAGGTACCCCAAGGAATAAGGAACATTGAATGACTCGAGAGGTTTCGTTGGGAAAGCATTTTTGGAGATGAAGAAAGGCTCTGTATGTCTGCCTTACTATGGAAGGTGAAGGTGGGCAGTTATAGGAGGTCCCTTAATACCTGTAGAGGTACTATTCTTTCACTCGTGTCGGCAACTAACGCGTGATTGAACAGTAAACTTCACGTGCTTTCTCCTTCACCGAAAATCTTCGACAAATTGCCCGTGATTTGCGCAAAGTTGAGTGTGCATATGACAGGTGTTGACGAGGCTGAAAAAGACTGGCGCCTCTTCGATATCTGGGATCGGTGCTTCGACAAATTGCCCGTGATTTCCGCAAAGCTGAGTTTGCGTGTGACGGGTGCTGACGCGTCTGGAAAAGCAAGATGCCTCTCCGATTTCTGAGCTTCGTCGAGTGTAGAGGTTGCATGTGACAAGTGCGGACAAGTCTGGAAAGGAAGATCGCCCGTGGTTTTTTGAGTAAGCCCAGCTTTTGAGAAAGCTAGCACCTCTTCGATTTTTGAATTGGCCCCTTCGAATTCTGAGCTCGCCTCTTCGATCTCTGAAATCCCGTCGAGTGCTGATTTTTTTATAGAGGCACGTTGTTCGTTTCAAAGCACACTTGAATTTTCGCTTGTGAAAACTCCCTTCTTGCACTTCTAAGATCTTGATTTGTCCGATCTCTTCTTTCTTCAACACTTTTGAAAATGTCTGGCCCCTCCGATCGTCGTTTTGACTTGAACCTTGGTGAAGAGGCAATCCCTTCTTCTCCAGACAACATATGGCGCCCATCCTTCATATCCCCTAATGGTCCTCTTACCGTTGGGGATTCAGTGGTGAAGAATGATATGACCGCTGCGGTGGTGGCCCGAAACCTTGTCACTCCCAGAGATAGCAGACTACTTTCCAAACGGTCTGATGAGTTGGCTGTTAAGGATTCTCTGGCTTTCAGTGTGCAGTGTGCAGGTTTTGTGTCTAATATGGCCCAACGCCTATTTGCTCGAACCCGTCAAGTTGAATCATTGGCGGCGGAAGTGATGAGTCTCAAACAGGAGATTAGAGGGCTCAAGCAGGAGAATAAACAGTTGCATAAGCTCGCACATAGCTATGCGACAAACATGAAGAGGAAGATCGACCAGATGCAGGAATCTGATGGTCAGATTTTACTTGATCATCAGAGGTTTGTGGGCTTGTTCCAGCAGCATTTGCCTTCGTCTTCTGGGGCTGTACCGCGTAATGAAGCTCCAAATGATCAACCTTCGGTGCCTCTTCCTCCTGGGGTTCTGCCTAGTACTAAGGCTCTGAATAACCACCCTCTTGTGCCTCTCCGACCTGGGGCTCCGCCGAGTACTGAGGCGCCATCTAATCAATGAAGGCTTTTGTTTGTTTGCACCTTTTTTTTTTTTTTTTTTTTTTTTTTTGGCATGTAAATGTTCCCTTTGTAATTTTCCAGAAAAATCAATGAAATGGACTTTATTTCTCTCAATGCGTTTTTTTTTTTTTTGCTATATATATATATATATATATATATATATATATTTTTTTTTTAAGTGGACTGATCCACCATTCCAAAACCCTTTCCCTTTATGTATATATATATATATATATATATTTTTTTTTGAAGTGGACTGATCCACCGTTCCAAAACCCTTTCCCTTTCTTTTGCATGGTGCTAGCCATTAAGAATCCACCTTCTCTCCCTTTTTTTTTATTATTTTATTTATTTATTTTTATTTTTTATTATTATTTTTATTATATATATATATATATTTTTTTTTTATTATTATTATTATTTTTTTTTTGCTTTCACATGGTGCTGATCCACCATTCCCCTTTTCTTTTCTTTTTTCACGTGGTGCCAGCACCACTCTGCTCCACCACCCTTTTTTTTTTTTTTTTAATATATTTTTTCTGTATAAATTTGGGTGGTGGGTAGAGGAATTTGCAGGGAGCGGAGCAAGGAGGCCGAGAAGATGGTGCTTCGAGCTTCACGACCGGCTAGTCGTTTGACGGCGGTCGTTGAAGTTCTCTGCTATCATAGTGGCCATAGTGACGAGCTCGAGGGAGGCCAGGCGCCGCGGTGGATCACATTCAAAGGCAGTAGCAGAGCAACGGAAGCACACCAACCTTCGAACCCAAGCCCAAGACATCAACCCTTGGGACACTTTCGGAGATGAGGATCTCAAACAATAGGCTATCGGAGATCTGGCGGCGATTGAAAGAGAAGATGATGAGAAACAGGAGAACTGTAAGAAAAGGCCCTAGTGAACACCAGCACCTCCAGCGACCCTCGGAATCGCCGTCAGCACCATGTGCGCTCCGTACCCCATGAAGGAGATGGATTTGGGGATGCAGTGTCGTACAAAGCCAGAGAATCACAGTACTAGCAGTGGCATCAACAAACAGAAAACACCGCCGTCGCTGCGCCTTCGCCGCCATCAACGCCCTGCAACCTGTGATGTATGTTAGAGATTCCTTCCAAGATATGGCGATGATCCTAGCATCATTCTATCACTGCACCAACTTCTTTGAACCGTTGCAACATGTCCAAGCTACTCAAGTCTGTAAAGAAAATATGGCTCTGAAGCTGACGACGGCAGTGGCACTATTGTGATGAAGCCCCTGGAGTTGCGGGAGTTGCGGAGCCCGGAAGGCAACCATAAAATCCCATTCGTCAAGAGCCCGGAGAGAGGGCTTGGTTCGTACGGAGAGCTTGAGTGTCAGTGACAGTAGAAGCCGAGCAGCCAAGGCTAATCCGCTTTATGGCGTCGATCTGAGCAGTCTCGGGGTCATCGCGCGAACCGAGATCCGAAGCGCTGATCGCCAGGGCCAACTGAACCTGAAACTCCTCCTCCCAGAAATTGAAATCCACGCCTCCGCCGCACAAGAAGGGGGTTAAGCCGGTGCAATCTCCTGGTCCGTATTTGGCAGGGTCGACGAACGGTGAAGAGTTGGAGGAGGAGGAGGCGGCGCGGTCCTGATTGACAGTCTCTTCCACCATAGTCCCGGACGACGGATCGGGTTCCGGAGCTCCTGTAACTCTGACCGAGTCGCTGCCGGAGCTCAGCAGCTTGAACCTTACCTTCAACCGTTTTACTGGGCCTGTTCCAACCCGTCTCGGAAAGTCCAAGGTTTTGGAGGAGCTTGAGCTTTCTGTGAATATGTTTGATGGTCCTATCCCTACTTAACTTGTGGGATATAAGAATTTGACTCTCATTGATCTTAGCGGAAATCGGCTTACGGGGAGTATTCCTGCTCGGATTGGAGAGCTCTCCAAGTTGGAGGTTTTGATTCTTTCGGCCAATAAGTTATCCGGCGGAATCCCACAAAGCATTTCCAATATCACAAGCCTTCGGAGAGATCCAGAATTTCTAATCCATTGAGACTCGAAAGAGTTTCCGGAATAAGTCCCTGAAAATGATTGCTGCTGAGATTCAAAGTAATATGTAAATTCGTCGGCATTCTTGGAATGTCATCACTTAATTGATTTTCTCCAAGTTGGAGTTCCATCAGAGAATCCCTGGAGGTAATACCGACGGGAATGAAACCGCTGAGCTTGTTGCCTTGTAATTTCATGTTAATAAGACTCTGCATGTTTGAAACTGAAGGTGGTATCGAGCCGTTGAGAGAATCCCAGCTGATATTCAGAATGGACAACTTTGGTAGTTGTGTAATTGGGATTGGAATTCCACCACTCAAATTGTTCGATTGAAGTCTCAAGACCTCAAGACTGCTAAGGTTACCCAACTTCGCCAGCAAAGACCCAGACAGTTGATTCTAAGCTAAATTAAGCAGCGCCAATTTTCGGCAATCACCCATATCAAACTGCCAGTAGTCTTTCTGAGTCACGGGAACATATATATGCTCATCCTTGAAATGACTAGAATCAAACCCCACCAAAGACAATCTCACCCTCTTCTTCCCCTTATGTATTGCGATTTAACCAAAATGAGAAAACTGGTTCTTTAACAAGACCTTGATTGACCAAATTATACCAGACAGGAACAGCATCTCCAACTGAGATATCTTGAAATCCAAGTCCAAGAACACCATCAAACTTAGCTGCCACAAACGTGACTCCAGGCTCTTTGGTTACCTCAATAAAGTCCTGATCCTTAACAACAAGATCACCGACTTGGACATGGTCCTGGTGGAAGAAACCTGAAATTGCACCAGTTCCATACTGGATCGCCGCACATTGAATCTCCTTTTTCATGCTGTTTAACTTTGTTCAGTGAAATAAGCCTTTTATTTGACCATCCCTTTTAAGCCTGCAAGGTCTGCATGTGTTGCAGCCCAACCTTTTGAAGGCGCGGTGGAGGCTGATTGCGTCGTCTAGGGTTCGAGACGAGGCCTCGGCAATGGACTTGGCTTCGACAGTGCCGCGTACAACGATGAGCCTGAGAACCGGTAGAGGTGGTCTCGTACATTTGTTGCAAAAAGGGGCATGCTTAGTACTGGTAAAGCACGACCTCCTTGGGAACAAGTGCAGCTGAAGGCGGCTCTGTCGCATAGACCTCCGGAGCGAGCGACGTGGTGACAGCGACCGAGGCCAGAGTTCCGGCGACGTCAATTGCCAGCTTCGGACCCGAACCTCTGGAAAACGAATCGAGCCATCGCCGCGAGCCTGAGAACCGATGGAGGTGGTCCCGTACAGATCTGAAGAATACCGTAGGTGGAGAGGGCTGACGTGGCAGCCGTGCCGCCGTGGGCGGTGGAGAGGGATCGGGAGCGGCAGAATCGCTGATATTCGATTGCTGAAGAGAGTCTTTGGAGAGGAGGCCGCGTTTATTAAGCAGGTCGCGTTGGACGGTGGCCTGAGACTCGGAGAAAGAAGACCCAAATGTTGTTTTTGACGATGTTGATGTCGACAAGGCTGCTGAGTGGGCTGCCTTTGGTATCCTTTGGATCAGGACGACTTCTTTTGATGAGCTTGCAGTAGATTGGGCCTGATTTGATTTGGGTTTCTTCTTCTTAGAGCTGGATTTGGATAATAGACTTGGGCTTGGACAACCTCCTCTTGATGGGCTTATTGCTGCTGGATAGAGGACATACATATATATATATATATATATATGTATAAGGAATATGTTCCCTTTTTTTTTTTAATACATAAAAACACATGTATTCAATTTTTTTTTTTTTAATAAAATTGACTTTCTTTAATAAAACATTTATTTTTTTATTTTGATGTGACTGAACTCGAAGTTGAATGTTCGAGCTGCCTACGTACCCCTCCAAAGAAAGAGATCAAGTCATAACGTAGTTCAAATACATACATATATATATTTTTTTCTTTTTGGAATTTTTTATTTTTTTTGCGCCGTTTGCAGTTTCAGCTCATGCAGGCAAGGAGCGTTGGTGTTGCCTTTTATGCTCGCGTAGACCAGGAGCTTAGTGCCATGCAGTTTAGGCTCGTGCAGGCGAGGAGCCTCGTGTCCTACAGTTTAGGCTCGTGCGGACAAGGAGCTTTGTGCCATGCAGTTTAGGCTTATGCAGGCGAGGAGCTTTGTGTCCTACAGTTTAGGCTCTTGTGGACAAGGAGCTTTGTGCCATGCAGTTTAGGCTCATGCAGGCGAGGAGCTTTGTGTCCTACAATTTAGGCTCTTGTGGACAAGGAGCTGCTTTGCCCCCTTTCCGATTGGCGGACTTATGGAGGAGACGTATGCTTCTTGTGCAATTTCTTAGGAGTGACTTGAGTCCATACTTTAACTTCGCTTGGCTTGGAGCATGCCCCCAGCGGTTGAGGTGAAGACTTTGTGTCGAAAGAGTCATAAGTGATGGTGGTATAGTTTGACTTCACCACATCGTCAAGATCTAGCTCGATGATTCCTTTCTGAGCCAGCTTCATGATTAGATCTTTCAGCACGAAGCATTTTTCTGTCGGATGACTGATGAAGCGGTGGAATTTACAGTATCTTGGACTGTCGGTACGATTTATCTCTTCCGGCCGTCTGCACTCAGGCAAACTAATCACCTTTTTGTCCAACAGGTCATCCAGCATGGCAACCACATAAGAGTCGGGGAATGGATAAGTCTTCTCCTCAAGCTCCTTCAAAGTGCGTCTACGCATCTCTTGATCACGAAAAGCTTCGGTTTGAATCGCCTTGCCTCGTGTGGAGATTTTGACGGGAGCTGTGTTGACCGTCATTGCTTCCTCGGTGGGTTTCCATGCAGCCTTTTCCACATTTGTCCCAAGAACTTTGTCGTTCTTGTAGTCGGCGATCGGTTCTTTCTTCCCATGATGGGCGATGCTCAACTCCATGTCATGGGCGCGGGTGGCCAATTCCTATAAGGTCCGTGGTTTAATGCTTTGAAGGATGTATTGCAAACCCCATTGCATACCTTGGATGCACATCTCGATTGAAGAGGTTTCCGAGAGCCTGTCTTTACAGTCGAGGCTTAGAGTGCACCATCTGTTGATGTAGTCAATGACTGGCTCGTCCTTCCACTGCTTTGTGCTCGTTAGCTCTAGCATGCTCACAGTGCGGCGGGTGTTGTAGAAGCGGTTGAGGAATTCCCGCTCTAATTGCTCCCAGCTGTTGATGGACTCGGGCTCTAGGTACGTGTACCACTCAAAAGCATTTCCTTTCAGCAAACGCACAAACTGCTTGGCGAGGTAGTCTCCCTCCGTCCCCGCGTTGTTGCAAGTTTCAACGAAATGTGCAACGTGCTGCTTTGGGTTTCCTTTTCAATCAAACTGCATGAACTTTGGTGGTTGATAACCCCTTGGCATCCTTAGGGCATCAATCTTCTTGGAATAGGGCTTCGAGTAGAACAAGGAGGTATGTGAGCTCCCTTCGTACTGTGCCTTGATGGTGTTGGTGATCATCTCCTCTAGCTGCTGGATAGAAAGAGATCCCATGAGTGCCGCTGCTTGGTCTGGCTCCGGCTTCACATCGTTTTTCTCCACCTGAGGCTCCTCTTATTCGTCATCTCTTCTCTTTAGTGGATCATTCTCTAGGTTGGGGTTCTCGCCGTCTTGTGGCTCCAGTCGGCTGACGAGTGCAGCAATTTGCAAGTCTTTTTCTTCCACAATTTGTGTTAGCCTTGCAATCACTTCATTCATTTGAGCCAGTTGTTCTTCAACGGAGGTAACGCCGATAGTCATGACTTGTGCAACCAATAGACGTGACTTTCCTTTAGACATCCAGGATGCTGACGAAGAATGTCGTTGGCTGCTTTGGGACGTCATCTCGTGTGCCTCAGCATCATGCTTCGGTGCCCCCAGCGAGGTCAGGTTGATGACAGACTCACACCTTGGATGCTCCCTTTGCTCTTTTAGCGGCACCAATTTTGAAGTGGCTGAGGAGCGGTTGTGGCGCCAATGGATTGTCCATTTACGACATAAGTGCTTAGGATCCTTCCCTCAGTGGTTGCAAGAATGGCTTGTCCCTTGCTTGATGCCATTGACTTTGAGGTGTGCTTGGATTCCTTAAACGGAGAAAGAGATGAGAGGTAGAGATGTCCCACTGGGCGTGCCAATTTGTGAACACGGAAAATTCCTGAAACGAAAGAGACAAGAACGACGTGCACAAACAAATATTTGTATTTGATGATTTTGGGTTACAATCTCTCTCTAATTTGATCCTCTGATTCGATCTCCGTAAGGCGTTGATTTGTGGATGTTTCGTTGATCCAAGGGCCGTTGAGGCTTGATCTTTGGATGAACTGTTGGAAGTTTCTTCAATAGGCCGTGGGCTTGATCTTTGAAGGTGGATTTGAGCGGATCTTCAAGGAGCCGTTGGGGCTTGATCTTGAGGATGAGTGTTTCTTCAAGGGCCGTTAAGGCTTGATCTTGAATAACGGTGATGAACGGAACTTCAAGGGCTTTTGGGCTTGATCTTAAAGAACAGTGATGAACGGATCTTCAAGGGCTTTTGGGCTTAATCTTGAAGGACGGTTGGATGTGTGTGGATTTGTCGACGTCGTTGATCCAAAGGGTCGTTGGGGCTTGATCTTGGATGACCGGATGATGAACGATGGTGCTTTCTTCAAGGGTCGTCGGGGCTTAATCTTGAAAGAGCAATGAGCGAAGAACGAAGAACGAAGAACGAAGAACACTTTCTTCAAGGGCCGTCGGGGCTTGATCTTGAATTGGTGGATGATTGTTGATCCAAAGGGCCGTTGGGGCTTGATCTTGGATAAACGATGAACGAATATGCTTTCTTCAAGGGCCGTCGGGGCTTGATCTTGAAAGAGCGATGAACGAAGAACGAAGAACGAAGAACGAAGAACACTTTCTTCAAGGGTCGTCGGGGCTTGATCTTGAATTGGTGGATGATTGTTGATCCAAAGGGCCGTTGGGGCTTGATCTTGGATGAACGATGAACGAAGAACGAAGAACACTTTCTTCAAGGGCCGTCGGGGCTTGATCTTGAATTGGTGGATGATTGTTGAACGAAGAACGAAGAGAGCTTTCTTGATTCTTCGGGAACCTGGATGCTTGAGAGCTTCGGAGTTTCAGAGCTTCAGAGCTTGCTTAATGATTTTGGTTCCCCCCCCAAATGAATGAAATTGGCTTGTATTTATAGAATTTTCCAAGGCCTAATTTTGAATATAATATCCCAGATGAAATAAGTCGTTTCTGCCAGGTGTTGACACGTGTCCTATTTGATGACTTTTCCAACTCATTTCAATTTTCGTTGAGTTGCACGCTATGTGTAAAATTTATGTAATACATGAGCGTTGACACTTTGATTTATCGGTCAACATTTATTTACCGAAATTTCGATGTCTATAATCATACTTCTCTTCTATCATTAAAAGACCTTTATCACCCTTAGTGTCACTCTATTGTTTGTAAATGGCTTGTTGCGCTGTGGCCTTCTTGCGGTTTCGGTCAATGTGAGGAGGAACACCCAACGTGTTATATAAAACGGAGAAATTGGGTTCACATCCTTCTTTTTGTTACTCTATTGATTAAAATCTTATTCATTTTTAATTTTTGATTAAGGTCCTTGGGTATTAATAACATAATTAATTATTTGAATAATAAAATATTTTTATTTTTAAATATATTATTTTAGTGTTAAAAATGTTACAATTAGTATATTTATATTTATGGCTAAATTTTTTATCATATATTTTTATTTTTTGTTTGTACCTATTTTTAATTTGCAAATATTTTTTTAATTTGTACCAATTTTCTTTTCATTTTTAATTTGTACCCATATATTAGTTTCTTTTTGTGCCCCTATTTTTTAAAGTTTTATTTGTGTTTGTACCCATGTATATACCGTCACGTGACGTTATATATTTAATCAATGATAGAAAAATTACATATGATATATTTGTGACAGCCCGTCCCTGATTTTAAGAGTTTTTAAAGTTTTAATAAAGGATTTTACAAAAATGCCCTTTGAGGCACGCGCATTATTCGAGGTTTATCGTTGTGTCGTGCCATCTAAGATTTGTTTTCTTGACATATCCTCGTAGTACTCGTCACTACGGAAGCGTGGGCGTAGACGGTTCGTGATTTGGAGTTATAACGAAAAAGAATTTAAAGTTTGAAGTTTGGGCATTTTATGAATTTTATTATAAAAATTTGGTGTGCCATTTGGATGGCCCAGATTAAAGGAAATTTGAAATGGATGGCTCGATGTAAGGGAAAGAAAATAAAAATAAAAAGATGAAGGAAGGTTTTGTGTGTGTGTGTGTGTGAGCGCGTGACTGGTGAAGAAAAAGAAGAATAAGAGATTGGGCAAAGCTGCCCAACCAGAGGAAGAGAGCAGGAGCTCCGGGATAGAAAGGAGATAGAGCTGGGCGAATGGAGAGAAGAGAGAGAAAAGCCCGGCCAATCGGAACAGAGGAAAGGAGGAAAGGAGGGAGAGAGTGGCGCGGGGGATCGGCCGGATCCCCTTGGCTCGTTCTTGACCCGGTCGGCACCCATGCCTATTTTCGATGATTTTCACCTGTTTTTCCGACGAATTGCTTCAAGAAACCTCATGGGAAACACTCTAGGAGCCTTCCTCTATCCATTCCATCTCAAAATTGGAGAGATTTGGCTTTGAAAATGGAGAAAACTAAAAGAAAGGGGTGCGGTGGCTTTGGCTTTGAATCACCCAATCCCGAAGCAATTCCTTCCAATTGTCACCACCCATAACATCCTCTTGAGGCCTAGAACAAAGCCCAAGCATTGGTTGGGACGGCAAAGTTGATTTGAGGACGAATTGGAACTCACCCATTTCTAAGGTTCTTCACGGGTTTGATGGAATTGGAGCCTTTCCAGGCCAAATTGACCTTGGCCACAGGTATAACGTTTACTCTACTCATTGAGATCTTCATTTCTATAAATTTTGGTATTTTTTTGAAATAGTTGGATTTTTCGGCGAGTCAGGGTGGTCGACCGCCACCCACGGCGGCACATGGCTAGTGGGCCGACAATGTTATTTTTAAGCTATATTTGATGTCCTAAGTTCAGTTTTGATAGTGGCTTAACATTGGTTGATCATTTGGACTTAATTTCGATTCGATTCATGGTTAGGCCATAAGGTGAATCAACGATCCAACCGTCGGATCGTCACCAAACTTTGATACATAGTAGTACATAATATTTGAGGATTATAGGAACTTACGGATCGGGAATCCGATTTACGGATCTTTCAGAATTGGAGTTGTAAGTTCATAATATAGAATGTTAACCGTCACTTAGTTTTGGCAATTGACGGAGATCCGACCGTTGGATGGTAATGAAATTTTAGGATGTTGTCCTAGAGGTATATTGTAGATATCTGGAAGTTTCAGATCAAAAATCTGAGTTGCAGATCTTCCAGATCGAACTACGTAGTGTTGTGTTTTATATAAGTTATATTCTATCGATATGATTTCTGAGGAATGTCTTGATGATTATTCTAGGCGCCGATCGTCATGACGCCTTGATGTGTTGTGCTAGGGAGTTGAAGGACGAACTCCAGGTGAGTGGGTAGTTTTGTTTTCCGTATATACCTATATAAATGAGATTTTTCCCAGAAAATCAATTTAAGTGAAATGTGATATGAAATGCGTTATGAAATGCCATGCAAAATATATATCTATTTTATGCATTAGTAATTGCATACATGCATGATTGGTGATGCGGACGCACAGGTAAGTGCCAGGTAAGTTCATAAATTAAAGATTTAGCAGAGATGTGATTCAGGCCTGTAAATATATTTAGTCACCCCCACACCATATGCTCACATTGGATCCAATTTAGGTGCCCAGTCTTGTCATACAGACCACTCGTAGGTGGTTCCGACTCATAGGTGACTAGCGTGAGCATTTCAGTGGAGGATAGCGTGAGCATAACTATATTACACCCAGTTCTGTCGTACAGACCATTTCAGTGGTTCCGACTCGTGTGCAGTGTAGTGCCATACAGGTCACTTGTGGTGACTCCGGCTAGATTGATTGATGAGATTGATTATGAGCTATAGTTTCAGCTGGGCTGATCACTCGGTTGGCATGTTATTATTTATGATGAACTTACTTCACTGATATACTTATATGATATGATGAAATATATTTTGACATGGCATATACTTTACATATCACTATTTCTGAGCTGGTTTTGAGATAAGTAATTATATTTTTATATTCCTGGGAAACTATACAAGTTTTACGGAGAGGGGTTACCACGTTTTGAGAAATGTTTTGTCTTTGAAAAGATTTGTTTTACTGACCCACTCAACTTTGTTTTTCACCCCTCCAGGTTCTAATTAGCTGGGTTTGGTAGCCACGAGGAATCCAACGGTGTCCTGATAGAATTCACCAAAGTAGGACTTACCTACGGGTGTTATATCTTAGTAATTGTCCTACTCGACTGCACCTAGACGTTCTTTTTACTCTGAATGTGAATTTATACACTGAATTTCACACTAATATCATTTATTAGCTAGTATTGCTAGTGTTTCGGCTTTTATTTATTTGTAATTCTATTTATCTTTTTAGCTTCCGCACTGTGCAAATGGTTACGTCACTCGCACGTAACGGCCAGCACGCCCTCCTTCGGGACGGGATGTGTCAGTTGGTATCAGAGCCTAGGTTGCAGTCCTATATATCTTGAGAATTTCCTAGTGTCTTCTATCAGAACTATACCGCCTCGTAGAGAGCCACATCGTTCAGATGAGCTTAATTTCCCTGATATAGCTCAGTTAGGGGAAGCTATTGCTAATATGATTCAGTCTATTACCCAAAGGATTCCTTTTGAGACTGTGTATAAATTGAAGCTGAATCATTAAATGGAAAATGAAGGACTTGAGGGAGCAGAGCGTTGGCTTAATCATTTGGAAAAGACGTTTCGGTTTATACAAAGTCAAAGGAATCTTTCTTTTGAAAGGTAGGTCGAGACGATTACCTGGTCTCCGTGTATCAAAATTGCATCTTGGTGGGGATAGGAGTCTTATACGATGTCACCGAAGGAAACAGCTAATTGAGAATTGTTTAAAGAGTTGTTTAAGAAAAGGTTTATTCCTCTGGCATATATGGACGGTAAGAAACAAGAGTTTACAATTTGAGACAAGGAAAAGAATGAGAATCAAAGAAAAGATGACCAAGGTAAAGGTCATGTGTCTCAAGAACCTCGCAAGACTTAGAGCTTCAAAAGAAGTGGAGCTAATTCTAGTTCTACCAGCAGAGGTTTTAGTACCATTGGTCAGATGCGAGGTGGTAGATTTACTGGAGATCCTAGATTACAAAGGCGAGGTGACTCTGGTAAATGTACCTTTGTGCCCTAAGTGCAATAGCATACACTTTGGAGAGTGTAGGCGAGAAAGCAGATGATGCTTTACATGTGGACAAATGGGACATAGAGCTGCAAGATACTCAGAATCTTTCAGGCTTGATCATGGGCACGTTAAACATTCTTGGTCACTTTTCTAGAGTTTTAATTGATTGTGATGTAGAAATTTTATGTTATTAACGATGTTGCCAAAGAAAGTAGTGAATGAGCACGATCAAGGAGTGTATATGTATTTCCCCATGAGGGGCAAGATGGTAATATTATATCCTCGGGAATTGTTACTTACTTATCGAGACAATAGTGAGTTAGCAGTATTGCGGGCTGCAGACCGTAATATTAATAACTTATTCATTGGATTCGTTAAGCAAGTAAACAGGTAGTTCATTCTATGCTAGTATTGTGCTTATTCAGGGTGTCCAGTGATGGTGGATTTCGATGTTATTCTAGGCACAGATTGGTTGCATTATGAACGTGCCAATATAGATTGCTACGAGAAATCAGTTACTTTCCATTGTCTTGGATCACCAGAGATTACTTTTGTGGGTGAGCAAAGTGAAATGAGGTATGCCATTATTCTGTTGTAAGAGCAAAGAGATCATTATCGAAAAGCTGCCAAGAATACTTAGCTCATATAGTGTTAAATGATGCTACACTGACTAGTGTGGAAAATGTAAAAGTTGGTTAGACATTTTCTGTTGTAATTCTGGATGAGTTAACTGGGTTGCCACCAGGCAGAGATGTGGAGTTCACCATTGATTGGTTTCTAGGTACAAATCTTATATTAAAGAATGACTCTTGTTGAGTTACGGGAATTAAAAATTCAGTGTGCAGGAATTGATTGATAAAGGTTCCACTTAACCTAGTACATTACCTTGGGGAGCCTTAGTTTTTGTTGTGAAAAAGAATGACGGGACATTAAGGCTATGCATTGATTATGGGCTATTGAATCGGGTAACGATTGAGAACCATTATCCATTACCTCGCATGGATGGTTGGTTTAATCAGCTTTGAGGTGCCTATGTATTTTCAAAGGTTGATTTAAGGTCTGGTTATTATCAGTTAAAGTGTAGCAGTGAGGATGTTCCTAAGATTAATTTCAGGACTCGTTGTGGTCTTTATGAGTTTTTGGTGACGTCATGCGAAATGACAAATGTGCTTACTGCTTGTATGGGTTTGATGAATCAAGTATTCTAGCAATATCTAGACAAGTTGTTATTGTTTTCATTGGCGATATTTGAGTATATTCTAAGTCGAAAGCGGACCATGTTCGACATTTTAACTTGGTATTAAGGAAATTGAGAGAACATCGGTTGTATGCTAAGTTCAGCAGATGCCAATTTTGGTTAAATCAAGTGGCATTTTTGGGACATGTGGCATTTTTGTATGCTAAGTTGAGCAACCGCCTCGCCGCAAGCCTCAACTCTAGCACATTATTCATGTATTGAGGAGCGAGCCCCTATTCTATAAAAGGGATTCCCTCACCATCATTAGAGAGCATAAACTCTAGCCCATCATTCATGTATTGAGGAGCGAGCCCTTATTTTATAAAAGGGACTCCCTCACCTTCAACGCCACGAGCTGAGCAGCTTCGCAGCATGTGCTACTTCTAGTTGAGCATCATTTTAGATTGAGCACCGCCTCATATCGAGCATCAGTTCAAGACAACATCTAGTTACTTTGGCCCACACATGGATTGAATTTCAAGTCTCCAGCCAAAAGACTCTCTTGACTGAAGACTTGGGGGACTACTGTTTATACCATATTTAGGGCCTCGTATTTAGATCTCGTACAAATACTCGGGGGACTTAAATGTAATTATGTGATAAAGGAAGGGGCAAATATGTAATAAGTGAAGAGTCCTTATTCTATAAAAGGACCCCTCACCATCACAATTAGGGGATGCCAATTCCTAAGACTCCTCACCCTCTTAACGCTCTCACTCTCAGAGCTCTCTCTCTCCCCCACTTCTCAGAGAAATACAATACAATCAGTGTGGATGTAGCCCAAACCTTGGGGTGAACCACGATACATCTTGTGTTATTTACATTTCTTGCAGATTCACGACCGGATTTACGTTGTTCCAAGACCTCCGGTTTTGTGCATCAACAAAATTCATATTCATACTAACAGACGATCGAATCTAATACCAGAAAAACGACTTCCTTCTCAAGAAGTGCAAAAAGTACTGAAGAATTGTGAGATATCATACTTCTCTTCTATCATTAAAAGACCTTTATCACCCTTAGTGTCGCTCTATTGTTCGTAAATGGCTTGTCGTGCTGTGGCCTTCTCTGCGGTTTCGGTCAATGTGAGGAGGAACCCCCAACGTGTTATATAAAACAGAGAAATTAGATTTACATACTTCTTTTTGTTACTCTATTGATTAAAATCCTATTCATTTTTAATTTTTGATCAAGGTCCTTGGGTATTAATAACATCATTAATTATTTGAATAATAAAATATTTTTATTTTTAAATATATTCTTTTAGTGTTAAAAATGTTACAATTAGTATATTTATATTTATGGCTAAATTTTTTATCATATATTTTTATTTTTAGTTTGTTCCTATTTTTAATTTGCAAATATTTTTTAATTTGTACCAATTTTCTTTTCATTTTTAATTTGTACCCATATATTAGTTTCTTTTTGTGCCCATATTTTTTAAAGTTTTATTTGTGTTTGTACCCATGTGTATACCGTCACGTGACATTGTATATTTAATCAATGATAGAAAATTACATATGGTATATTTATGTTTTATGCCTAAACTTTGTATCATATATTTATATTTTTAGTTTGTACCCACTTTTAATTTGCAACATGTTTTTTTAAATTTGTAGTATTTTCTTTTTAGTTTTATTTTGTACCCATGTATTAATTTCTTTTAGGGCCTATATTTTTTAAAAATTCATTTGTACTCATAATTTTTTAATCTTTTATATGTACCCTAATTTATTTATAACCCATTCTTCTTTATTAATGTACCACTTTGTTATACGTGAAATGTACCAATTTTTTTTGTAAAATGTATCAATTTTTTTAACACTATGGATACATTCTTTTGCCATTTACTATTTCTTATTTTTACGTAGTTTTTATCCATTTATTCAATCAAAATGTTTGAATTCTTTTATTGTAACCGTTTCTAATAGTATTATAATGAGGGATTTTAAATTTATAGGATTATAAATCTTATAAAATATCAAACAATTAATGTCAAAACTATAAAAATAATAATATTAATAGTAATACAATGAGGTGTACAAAGTCAATGGACTTTGATCAAACTTTGAATATCATTAAGGTTTTAAGGTTTTAATAAAAAAATATTAATGATTAAGGACCGTATCCAAAGTATCCCTATATAAAACCCTTGATGCTAGACATTCTGATAGACAAACGAAGCAGCTTATAGGAAGAAGCTACTACAAGCTACTAAAGTGACTGAAATGAAAATAGGCAGATGTTCAAGGGCATCACTGCAAGTGTAAAGGCAACGGGTAGAATTGCCCGCACGTGGCATGAAATAGAAGGACGTGTCGGCAAGTCCAGGGAACACCTGACTTTCTGGAAATTGATCCAATTACATTTTGGTGTTAGGGAAAGGGAACAGCCCTTCAACAACGTCGGTCACGTGTATGACGTATGCGAGTGCGACGCTCTTCACCGACTCTCTGCTTTTCTGGGAAATGATAAACTCGCTTTAACGTTTCTCCACGTGTTTCTCTCAGCTCTCCCCCTTTTGTTCAAAACTTAAAACTTAAAACCCCCACGTCACAGCCTCACAGTCTCCGCGACCAAAGAAACCCACCAACCGCCATCATGACGGCCGCTTTCCGCCGGAGCACCAACCTCACTCGCCTGTTACACAGGAACTCCATCACCGACCCGATCGCGCCCCGGACACTGCTCCAAACCCAAACCCAGACCCCCTCCAAAGCGTACCTCCGCTTCCCTCAAGTCTTCCGCAGAGCCAGAGACTACGACCTCTCCCCCTCCGTCTTCTCCTCCGCCTTCTCCTCCTCCAAGTCCTCCGTCGAAGCGCCGTCGGCTTCCAAGTTGGGGTTCGTGGGATGGTACCTGGGTATGATCCAGAGCCGCCCCATTTTGACCAAGAGTGTAACCGCGGCGCTTATTTACACCGCCGCCGATTTGTCCTCCCAGGTGGGTCGAATTGTAATTATATCGTCACTTTTGGGCATTTTGTAGTTACCCACTTGGTCAGTTTGGCTCTGGTTGTATCTAACCAAGTAATGATCTTTATCAGACATTAGCAAAATCATCCTTATCAGAATCTTATGATCTTGTAAGGACAGCGCGCATGGCTGGCTACGGGATGCTGGTTTTGGGTCCGTCGCTGCATTTCTGGTTCAATCTCATGTCGAAAGCTTTGCCGAAACGAGATATGTTTTCGACAGTGAAGAAAATGGCAATGGGGCAGCTGCTTTACGGACCTACAATGACGTCTGTTTTCTTCTCCTTGAATGCATTTCTACAAGGTGTGCATAAAGTTCCTTTCTTAATGACACATTTTTTTGTGATGGGTGATGCTTGTATGTTGGATTTTGTGGAAATTTTGTATTTTGCAATGTTTAGGAAAGTTGTGGAATTCCCTATGCACATTTTGAAGGTTCAGGGGTTGAATTAGGCGGAAATTAGGCTCTCCGGTTCATACACTTGAGTATCACTTTGACGAATTGTTCATCATAGGAATAGGATGCTGCTACCGAAAGTAGCCAAGTTTTGTGAATATGTTATACAATTCCAGTTGTAGTTCACCACAAAATATGGTCTAGATGTTTGTAGGCAAGACTTGGATGCATAATGAATAAAACCTGTACTGCTGCGTAAGAAATTTACCCGTTGTAAACTTTAAAAAATAGAGTGAAATTGTGTCTGCAGAGAGATGTGTGGATACCATGATTAATTTCATATGGTCTAAGTAGTTACCATGATTGCCAATTCCAGGTGAAAATGGTGAAGAAATTGTTGCCCGCCTACAGCGAGACTTGTTCCCTACATTGTTAAATGGTGTTATGTACTGGCCAATATGTGATTTTATCACATTCCGATTCATTCCTGTCCATTTACAGGTATGTGGAAGGCTCTCTTTTATCTTGGTTTTTCTCAGTTTTATTTTGGAATTTGGAATTACGTGAAATTGGGATTGCTTGGGCTGCTGAGTTTTTACAAAACACAGGTTAAGAGCCTAAAGTTTGGCTCTTGACAAGCGTAGGAAGTTTCCGACTTGATCAGTTCACCTGCACATTTCTCACGCTCTGGAAACTAACTTGGTTGTTTTTGATGCTCTCATTTTGAACAGCCATTAGTGAGCAACGGATTTTCGTATCTGTGGACCATTTACATGACGTACACGGCAGGCTTGGAGAAAGCTGGCACAAGGACGTCCTAGCTGATCGACTCTAGGCGCCTATTCTTTTTACTAGTCTCATCTTCAAGATTTAGACATGTCTCAACTACCCTGCTAGGAAGTTGCTTGTGATGAACCTTCTGGACGCCTTAGCAGAAATGCTAGCACGACATCCACAGCCGGACTATGGTTGAAGGCTTGAAGCACAGGCTATGAATCTCGCTCTCATTGCGATTCATTGGTAATTACATTCGGATCGTGTCTTTTCACCATTCGTGTAAAACATTAGGTATTTATGCTGTTGGGTCAAGTTTGAGGGTTTTGTATAAAGCAATAGGTTGATGTTGTTGAAGACACCGCAAGTATCAGTTGGAGTGTCCACGTAAAAATATTTACAACAATTACAAGAGTAAAACGCCAACAATGAAATCGCTGACATTTGAGAAAATATGTCCAACTGCAATAATTTGAACACTGGATATTGCATTTTTCGCATGACTTAGTAACAATAAACGGGCGAGCAGAAACAATTTCCGTTGAAGGATGGTGCGAAGAATTCTTCACACTTTCCATGTCTTGCTTGTATTGAAAAGTTTACATACTATCGTATTAACATGCCCCCTCCCCCATAACCCCATAACAATTATCAATCCTATATCGAAACGCAACATAAAGCAAAACTTCTCACATAATCTACGACTTATTCCCTATTGCAATGCTTCAAAACTCCGTAAACAGGCAAAGGCTTAAGAGCTGATCATGTTAAAAAATTGACTCAAAACACTCTACTGTGAGTAAGTGAGGGTGCAATTTCATGTCTCGTGATCTCATCAATTGTTGATTATGTATAAGGTTCTGCTCACTCTTCAGATGCTCGCAAGACAATCTTCTCGAGCTGTATGGGCCAATCTACGCCAAGCATTTGGGGATTTAGCTCCACTGATGCACAAAAATCTGACATGGTTGCATAAGTAGATTTTGTTTCTCTTTGCATATGTCTTCCACGTAACATCCCATTTGAACCATCGTTGTACGGATATGAACCACTCGCTTGTTTTAAGTGATCACTGCCATGCCTTGTCCCGCCTAGCCGAATACAAGGTTCCATTAACCTCTTCAGATAAGCATCCAATCCATTATTCAAGAGGTTAACACAGTCTATAGAGACATTAATACCCTCCTTCTCCAACTTCCGCTCCAAACGATTTCTTAAGGATCTCGTATCAGGTAGCTCACCACTGTTTTGACAGGTCACAGGGTGGTAAGCACCACTTACTGATACATTAGGAAGAGATTTACGCGATCCACCCAAATATATACCGAGTGGAGCAGTTACTGGGCTTCTACTTTGAATAGCTGGGCTTCCTGCATCCTGTTCAACCTCTTCTCCATCTTCTACAGAGGCAACTTCAACAGGCGGCCTGCTTCCAAAAGAAAGCAATTCAGTAGCACTTTGCTGCTCTTGTGCTTTTGAAAAATGTTGGGACTTTCCATTTGGCCCCAAAGGACTTGGGCGGTCCTGAAACTTGCGTTCTCGATTAACTGGAGACAGGATCCTGTGAGGGGATGGAGAAACTGCATCTGCATTAATCGAGTGAAGCGCATCCTTCTGATAACCATTTGCTACTTTAACATTAAGGGTGCATCCCCTTTTCCGAACACCGGTCAAGGGCGGATGTTTTGCAAGGCAGGCGTTCTTGAGGATGGATTTAATAAGCCCGTTATGAAGATTGACATTTTCCCTCCCAATAATCCGATTGCAAAACTTGTCGAATTCGCACTTGCTAATCTTTGAACTAAACAATCTTCTGATCAGATCAAAGTATTTGTCAGCTCTCTGATGCCCAATCTTTCGCACAATTAGCGCTTTCAGCTCCAAAGTGTCGATACGAGAAAAGCTCTGATTGAGCACCATTTTCCCCCAACTCCACTTCCCAGAATTCACCAAAACCAGATCCTCATCGAAGCCTCGAATTCTCCAGCAAAACCCAGATCACAGAAGACATGATCTTCAATCCAAAACCTAAAACCCTAATTTTCAGACAATGCTTTCACCTGTATGTTCACCAAAATTACAGCAACAGAAGCAAATTTCTCAATTTCTCAATCCAAGCGAACGAGGGTAGTCAAAGTTTGCTCAAATTACTAAAATTAGAAAGACAGAAATCATTGGGAACTAAACGTTGACCATATCAAGAGCTCACAGACACAGAGATCAAAATATCTTTCCTGAAATTCAAAAAGTAGAAGGAAAGAGTACCGGAAGCAAAAAACGCAAAAATATTTGACAGATTTCAGCAACAATTTACAGAAATGAAAGAAATCCAGTTGAGATTTGGGCGCGAATTGAAAACCCAACAAGCAAATTGACCAAAGAACGATGAGAGAGAGAGAGAGAGAGAGAGAGAGATAGAGAGAGAGGCACCTGAGTCGAAGGTGGCCGAGGTTAGATTGACCCCCTTGAGAGTTGTAGTGTGTTTTTTCCTCTCTTTTTTTTGGTGCTTTTGGTTTGTGTGTTTAATTTGAGAGATATTTCTGTTTTTTTTTATTTTTTTTTATTTTTTATTTTTTTGTGGGGAGAACTATTTCTGTTCTTGTTATAACAAGGACAGACCAAACAGGGCTAACAAGTGAAGGGCTTTTGTGCGCTTTCAGAACCTTCTTCTCTGAAATGCACGTGCCTCTTTGTGAGTTTGGGAAACTCGGGTGTGAAGACTTGTTAAGGGCCTGTTTGATTGCGTTCATTTTTTGATTTGGTAATAAGTTGCCAACCGGCTCGCCGACAGCAGCGGCTCGTCCACTGGCGACCAACCGGGGCATGG
This sequence comes from Malus sylvestris, assembly GCF_916048215.2. Lineage (NCBI taxonomy): Eukaryota > Viridiplantae > Streptophyta > Magnoliopsida > Rosales > Rosaceae > Malus > Malus sylvestris. The sequence goes on from NC_062269.1 coordinate 18,846,904, forward strand.
CGGCGGTGACCGTCCACACAGCGACGCGTGAGAACCACATACCTACTTTAAGGTTATTCAACGTTCCGAATCACGTGATGCGCTCTATTTAAACAAATTTGAGATCGTTTATCACGTTTGAATTAAAAGCTTTAAAATTTACTTAGATGAGTACTAAAGGAATCTTTTTCACGTGTAAGCTTGAGCAACTTAGATACAAAGCAAGACGAGACACACTCAAAATTTATGTGAACGGATCCCTTCTAACTATTTTTCATTAAATTTTTTTATAAAACTTAATTGTTTTAATGTAGTCATGGATGAGGCTAAGATAGTGAATGGTTAGTGATGGGTACATATTTTCATATATTTTAATCATATATTTCCTTTAGATTTTGTATATATAAATGAGTTAAATGCACTAATTTATATTGTTTTAATTTATAGGCATTCAATACGGGAGTTACGTGAAAAAGAAGTGAAAAATGAGCTTTTTGAGTGTCTAGAGTAATTCTAACGGAGCAAGAGGCTAATTAACTAAACTGAGGCATACACGTTACAACAAGAAGATGAGACTGCAACTGTCACAGCCCGTCCCGGGATTCTTTATATCGGGGACGTGAAATGACAGAATTACCCTCGACGGGTATTAAGGTATGTGTGTGTGTGACATATTATTTGGATTAAATACATATATTTCAAGCTTTTGGAAAATTATTAAGTGGGATTAAAAATTGGTTTGTAATTTATGTGGTTGGGGAGTTAGAAAAAAAAAATGGATGGTGATGGTTTGGGGATGGACCACACACACACACACCATTCCTTCCCTCTCTCACTCACCCGTGCCCTCTCTCTCTCCTCCCTCACGGCTCTCTCTCTCTCCCTCTCGAAACCGTACGGACGAAGCTAATACCCTTGAACTTTCACGAATCGATGCCATAAAGGTATGGTTCTTCATCCTTTCGACCTCCTGAGTCGTTTGGTACTAGTTTTAGAACGTGAAACCTTCGAAATCACGTGAAACCCAAACCCCAGTTTTATGTCATTGTTCATGCAATCGTGATATGTTGATTTTCAGGGAATTCTAAGCTTATAGTGAGCTTAGTGAGGTCCCAAGGAAGTTCGAAGTGCTTCATTTGAAGGTTTTGGACGTCGGGATCATTGGGTTTGAAATTGGCCGGTTTTCTTGGAATTTCTCCGGTGAGATTTTGTAGTTTTTAGAGCCTTAAAGTAGTGTAACGTGAAACTACATGCTTAGGGCTTCATTTTGATATAAAATACGAAGAAAATGGTTGAGAAACGACGGAGAACAAGGAGATTGAAAAATCTCTAGTTTTCCGGCCACCAGAAAAACCAGTCTGGCGAGCCCGAGGTAGGAGACGCGCGTGGGGGGTGCGTGGACCCGTGCCTGTCCAGGCGCGTAGGGGCACGTGCAGCCTCAGAAATTTTTTCTGAAAATTTCTCGACATCCGTGACATCGAGTAGGTCGATGTGGTATATTCATATACCCAATTTGAGCACCGTATGAGAAATTATTACGAATTGTTGGTTATGTGCTTTAATTAACGTTTTTATAGTTGTTTCGCATATAGGTGACACCTATCCCGAGGACGAGCGCATCCAGGGATGTCACGGGGGTTACGACCCATCGACTTACCAGTGAGTGGGTAGTTTTGTTTTCCATATATACCTATATACTATTGATTTTCCCAGAAATTGAATTTATATGAAAGTATGTTTTAAATTGCCATGCATGCATATTGTGAATTATATGAATTGATAATTGATGCATATATATATGTGAATTGGTGATGTGGACGCACAGGTGAGCATCAGGTAAGTTTTATGTTATTCATGTGAATCATTGATGATGTGAATTGTGTTGAGAGCTCATAACCTGCACCCCTGGTATTAATGCTTATATTATTCACCGCACCGCACGCTCACCTTGGATCCAAGTAGGTGCATGTCGTACAGACCGATTGAGGGTTCCGACATGCTAGTCGTACAGACCACTAGAGGTGGTTCCGACTAGTAGGTGACCTTAGATTATGCGCGCAGATGATTGATGAGAGAAGCACTAGAGCGTATTCTTACACCTTTCTTATCGTACATACTACTTTAGGTAGTTCCGATTTATGTGTAGAGTAGTGTTGTATAGGTCACCATGGTGACTCCGGCTGGGTTAGATATTGAGCTATAGAATGAACCGTACAGGACCAACTGCGGGGTCTCCGATTGTTTCATTATATCACCTGTTATATTGATGCATCCATATTCTGTCATTGACATTATTGCATGGCATACTTGCTGGATTTTGGTAAAGATTAATGTTTTGAGAGATTTGATCAAATATTATGCTATTATGCTATTTTCTGGGAAAGTATACAGGTTTTACGGTGAGGGGTTAGAAATGTTTTAAATGAAATGTTTTGGAAAACTTTGGTTTTACTGACCCACTCAATTTTGTTTTGCGCTCCTCCAGTTTCTAGTTAGCAGTGTTGGTGGCCCACGAGGATCCTCACGGTGTACTGACAGACTACATACATGTAGGACTCACCTGTGGGTGTTGTAATCTTAGTTATGGTCCTACTTGACTGCACCTAGTATCTATGCTCTGAATTTGTGTGTTTTACTATTAAACTCACTCTAACATGCTAATTGGATATTATTGCTAGTAGTTGGTTTTAATTCCTTCGTATTTCTCATATCCTTTGCTTCCGCATCGCACTTTTGGTTACGTCACGCTCACGTGACGGCCAGCACGCCTTGATTTTAGGATCGGGGTGTGTCAGCAACGGTTTTGGAAATCAAATGGATATGGGAGTGCTATTCAATGGAATTTAGGAGAGAACTTAATAATTAGTTTTATTATTTCCGTTTATTTTTTATTATTTCCATTAGGATTAGTAATTAGTATGCTTTTAATTACCTTTAGGCGCTTGTTTGCCGTTTCTTTTACATAAGGAGATCCTTCTTCTTATGATATGGGGGGTCAGCCACAAAAACAAAACCAAAAATCATCTATTGTACATAGGAGGTTGCGACAAGGAAGGCCAAGAGGAAGAGCTACTTTGGAGTTTTTCTTTTCTAGGGCTACGATGTAGCCCTAGTCATGATTACTTAATTGCCTTGTGGCATTGTTATTATCATGATTTTCTTCTTCATTGAGTATCTTTTGCTATTTGTAATGCGCTTGATTTTTATTTAGATGCTTGATCACCATCTAGGTTTAAATTAGGTTGATTTGATGCAAGTTAGAGTATATGCCCTACTTAACTTGGGTTTAGCTTCTGGCAATTGGTACCATAACCACCTATTTGTAAATGCCATACAATTAGGGTTTGTGTGATTTTCCAACGATTTCCATAGAGCTTAATGGGTTCTTACTTGTTTAAATCCATCTAGATGCCATAGAGGGTTAACATAGTAAGGATACTTTTGATGTAACCAGATGCCATGGCCGTCGAATAATTTAGGGAAAATCGATCATCAGTATTGGGGAACTACTTGAGCATAGCATATTAAGGGAATTAAGTAGAATTGGTTACGGTGAATTCGGATGCCCTAGGTTTTATTTTCTTATGTTTTTAATTTTATTATTTCATGCATTTTATTTTCAAGTCATATTTCATTTTTAGTTTAATTCAAAATTTCGCTCTTTTCCATTAAAGCTTCTCAATTACAATTTGTTTCAATTTAGTTAGTAAGATTTTTAGAATCAATTCGATCTCTGTGGGACGATATCCATGCTTATATGCTATACTCTCATTTGATTCGTATACTTGTGAGCACAAAAATTTGAGAGTTAATGAGCCTAATTTCGGTTATCTAATTTTCGCAACAAGTTTCTGGCGCCATTGCCGGGGATCGAATTTGATTCTATTCCTTACTTAATTGGATTGTTACATTTTTGTAGTTGGTTTAGCTTTAGTGTTTATTTTTAGTTTTTTTTCAATAAAAAAATTATTCTCCTAAGTCTCTTGTTAGCTTACCCATTGTTTTATTGTTTTTGCCGAAAAATGGAGCCACTTTACCTTGTTGCCAATACAAAATTCAAGTTTGGGGGTGGATTGCCTTCTACATCTTTGCTTGCCCGTCTCCTTGAAACCCGGGAAGTTTCTTTGTCTAAGAGCTTTATTGATTAATTTTTCTTTATGTACCTTTGTTGTCTATTTTATTTACTCTTCTCTTCATTTTTTTTCAGTCTTGTTCATTTTTTTTTGTAGAAAATTAAAATAAATAAATACATAAAAAATCATAAATTTCTGAAAAATCCAAAAATATTTTCTTTTTCTTTGTGTCTTGTTCTTTTTGGCTACTTTCCAATTCATTGATAAGATTTGGTCTTTATTTTCTCGTAACTTTCAAGAAATGTATGCTTGGCATTAGTTCTTTACATTATATTTGTTTAAACTATATTTTTTTTATGATCATGACTTGGAAAAACAAATGCATATAGCCTTGTTGGTGTGAAACTAGCGTCTATGCTTCTCGATCTTCTTCTCTGCACTTTCGTACTTTACTTGGATTGCGTCAAGCCTAGTCTTCAAATCCACGATCTCTTGGCGAGCAGTCTCAAGCTGCAGAGAAGTGGGGGCAGAGATATTTTAAAATTGTGAAATGTACCGTTGTGCCACGTGACACAATCTGGAGTGTTACAATTCAAAATTTTTAAAATCTAACGGTAGAGATGAATTAGGTGAATAAAAATTTCAAAACAATGTAAAAAATTAATAAAAATCCAGAAAATTTTTTTGAAAATTTAAAAAAAATACTTTTCTATAAATACCTTCTCATTATCTTATACCCTACACCACAATTCATATTTTCTCAACTACTTTCAACCACATTCCTATCTTTCTCTCAAAGTTTCAATCCAATTTTTTCCAACAAAATGACCACTGATGCAGGTACGAATTGGATGCTTCTTGAAGATGTTACGTTGTGTAGTAGCTGGGTTGAAGTTACTCATAATTCGCTTACGGGTAATGAGATGCAGTTGCGAGAAATGTGGAGTCTTATTCATACCAATTATCTTGAGAAAATGGGTGGAAAAAAAACCAAAGAATCGATGTCCAGTCGTTGGAAAATACTTAGCCAATCGTTTAGTATGTGGAGAGACGCCTTGGCACAAGCTAGTGGTAATATTCGAATTGGGGAAAATTTAGCTGATCAGGTAACAATATATTATTTATTTGTTACCTACTTTGATTATAATTATTTGTTTGTATTATTTATTTGTTACTTGACACACCCCGACCTAGATTGAGGCATGCTGGCCGTCACGTGAGGGTGGTGTAACCATGTGCGCAGTGCGGAAGAATAACGATATAAAGAAACGCGAATAAATAAAAACCAAACTGACTAAAACACTAGATAGGATAAGTTCAATGACGAGAATAAGTGTGACTACACATAAGCAGAGTGTAGGTATCCTAAGTGCAGTCCAGCAGGACAAATACTAATTATACAATACCAAAGATGATCCTACATTGGTGATAATCTGTCAGAACCGCCAACGATTCCTCGTAAGCCACCAACAAGCACTCCTACCTAAAACCTGGATGCCCACAAAATAGAAAGTGTGAGTTGGTGAAAACAAAGCTTTTCAAAACCATTTCACTTATCAAAAGTAGTAACCCCTCATCGTAAAACCCATATAATTCCCAGAAAATATCATACATGTTTATATCTCAAAACCAAATTCAAAATAACAATTCCACAAATATACCATGTCAAATCTTAGCAAGAAATAAGCAAGTCAGGTGAAATAAATCAATATGAAATAGTATGGAAGTCGGAGTCACATAACGTGACTTGTACGGCTGAGTCTATAGTTCCTCAACTAGTTCTCTGCACACAAGTCGGAACCACCTAATGTGGTATGTACGATAGGCTAGGTGTAAATAAATACGCTCAAGTGCTACGGTCATGTGAAGGCTGTGCGAAGTATCGCAAGTCACCTACGAGTTGGAACCACCTAATGTGGTCTGGACAACAGGCTGGGGTGAGCGTGTGGTGCGGGAGGTGAACGATCACGTGAAGGCTAAACCCTGTCCTCGGGCGGAGCACTAACACCAGGGTGCAGGACAATGAGCTATAAATACATCTCAACACAATCATACTCACTACCATCAATATACTCACCTGAAGCTTACCTAAGCGTCCGTAGCATCAAGCAACAATATATATATATAACCACACTAATGCATAATCAAACATAGAGCATTTGACATGGCATTTCAAAATATCAAATCATTTAATTAAGTTTTCTGGGAAAAATACCAAGTGTGTGTATATATATATATATATATTGAAAACCAAAAGCCCACTCACTGATATGTAGAAGGGTCATAACCCCCAAGCCTTGCTTGACTGTGCTCTTCCTCTGGATATGTCTCACTTATATGCGAAACAACTATTTAAACGTTATTTTTTAAGCACATAAACAAAATTAGGTAATAATTTCTCATACATTGCTCAATTGAGGTGTTTGAATATACCAACGTGGCCTACTCAACCCCACAAACATCCCCATATTTTTAGAAACTTTTTTCGATCACCCACGCGCCGGCCAATGCATGGCCAGACACGCCGCCACGCGCATGCATGTGCCTAGCACACCAAACGAAATTCCTCACTAGGCATATTCTCTTAATCTTCAATCCGCAGTAAAATCTCATAAAACTCCTGGTAAATAGTACAAGGAGTTGTGGTCGTCATAGAACGCCATTTCTTCCGAGTACCCAACCTTAAACGACGAAGCATCTCAATCGGATTAGCAGCAACCTCCGGCTGATAACGAGACAAATCAGTAAACCTCTTGTAGTACTCATTAGCTGTCATCTTTCCCTATTTAAAGTGCGTGAATTCTTGCTTCTTGCGATCTATATATTCTGGAGGAATGAATCTCTTCTGAAATAACTGCTTAAAAATTTCCTAATCAACAGCTTCCTCTAGTGATAACTAATAAGACTCTTGTCTCCACTAGGATGCAGGCTGCTCACTGCTGATTCGTGGTTGCTCCCAATTCTCAATTGTTGCCACTTTTTGAGGATCCACCAGAATACCTTAAGCTGATATAACATGTCCCAAAAATGCTACTTGATCTAGCCAAAATTGGCATTTGCTAAACTTAGCATACAACTGGTGCTCCCTCAATTTCTTCAACACCAAAGTGAGATGTCGAACATGCTATGATTTAGAATTAGAGTACACCAGAATATCATCAATGAAAACAATGACAAACCTATCTAAATATTACTAGAATACTCGATTCATCAAATCCATAAAAGATGCAGGTGCATTAGTCAACCCGAATGGCATCACAAGAAACTCATAATGACCATATCGAGTCTTAAAAGCTGTCTTAGGGACATCCTAACTTCTGATCTTCAATTGATAATAACCAGACCTCAAATCAATCTTAGAAAACACACAAACGCCCTGAAGCTAATCAAATAAATCATCTATACGCGGCAACGGATAACGGTTTTTAATTGTTACCCGATTCAATTGTCTATAATCAATACATAGCTTCAAAGTCCCGTCTTTCTTCTTCACAAATAAAACTGGAGCTCCCTAGGGTGAAGTACTAGGCTGAATAAAATCCTTATCAACTAATTCCTGCAATTGGATTTTTAATTCCTTCAATTCAGTATGAGCCATTCGATAAGGAGTTAAAGATATAGGTTCAGTACATGGAAGCAAATCAATAATGAACTCCATATTTTGGTCTGGTGGCAATCCAGGTAAATCATCAGGGAATATATCAGGAAAATGCCTGACCACACGAACATTCTCCACACTATTAGGAGTATTATCATTCAACACTACATGAGCCAAATATCCCTGACAACCTTTCTCTAACAACTTTTTAGCTCTTATGGCAGAAATAACACCATGTCTCACCCCACTACGCTCGCCCATAAATGTAGCCTCAGGCAATCTAGGACGATAGAAAGTAACTGACTTCCTGTAGCAATCTATATTGGCACGATTATAATGCAACCAATCTGTGCCCAAAATAACATCAAAATCAACAATATCTAACAGGATGAGATTAGCTGGCATAACTACATCATCCACTAACACGGGACATCCTGAATATACACAACTAACATAACATCTCTCCCCTCTAGGCATCGCAAACTCTAAATCATACCCAAGAGGTGTAGGATGAGGTTGGGTCATCTGAGCGAACATATGAGAAATAACATAATGCGTAGCATCATAATAAATTAATACTCTAGCAAAATGACCAAGAACATTCAACGTATCCATGATCAAATCAGGATTTTTTTTAGCATCCTGCAGTGTTATGTGGTGAATACATCCCTGAGCTTGTTGTCGTCCTCCACGATTTCTGCTAGTCTGCCCACTACGACCTTGCACATTACGCCCCTGGCCTGGCTGATTAGACTGCCTCGATGATCCTGCACTACTAAAAGTAACCTCCATATGCTGGGATTATCCTCCAAGGTACCATTGTGATCCATCAGTTGAATACGGCGGATACGACGTATAACCTCCAAGATACTGAGGGTAACCACTCTGCTGATACAAGTCATGCGGATATTGATACTACCATGCAAAATAAGGAGCTACATCGCCCTGGTAATGATAAGCACCTCCGCGACCCGTCTGACCATAACTACAAGATCCTTGAACTTGATGGCTCGGCACTGGTGGTGGCAAATTAGGCTGTTGGGGCCTCTGCTGATTCTAAGGACAATACATAGCCCGATGCCCCAATTGACCATAGGTAAAACATCTTCTAATACCCTGCCTGCACTCCCCAAAATGTCGGCTATTACATCTACAACAAAACGGACTACCAGAACCACCAAAATCTCTATGCCTCTGAAAACGAGAACCTCCAGAAAATCTACCACCTCTCATTTGCCCAATGGAACTCATACCCCCGCTAAAAGAATTAGAACTAGTGCCACTCCTCTTAAAACTTTGAGTCTTACGAGGTCCCTAAGATGATTGACCCTTACCTTTATCATCTTTCTTCTTCTGGTTGTCTTCTCTCTCCTCACTCTCACTAGGCATATTCTCTTAATCTTCAAACCGCACAAAACTCCTGGTAAATAGCACAAGGAGTCGTGGTCGCCATAGAACGCCATTTCTTCCGAGTACCTAACCTGAAACGACGAAGCATCTCAACCGGATTAGCAGCAACCTCCGGTTGATAACGAGACAAATCAGTAAACCTCTTGTAGTACTCATTAGCTGTCATCTTTCCCTGTTTAAAGTGCGTGAATTCTTGCTTGTTGCAATCTATATATTCTGGAAGAATGAATCTCTTCTAAAATAATTGCTTAAAAATTTCCTAATCAGCAGCTTCCTCTAGTGATAACTGATAAGACTCTTGTCTCCACCAGAATGCAGGCTGCTCACTGCTGATTCGTGGTTGCTCCTAATTCTCAACTGCTGCCACTTTTTGAGGATCCACCAGAGTACCTTGAGCTGATATAACATGTCCCAAAAATGCTACTTGATCTAGCCAAAATTGGCATTTGCTAAACTTAGCATACAACTGGTGTTCCCTCAATTTCTTCAACACCAAAGTGAGATGTCGAACATGCTATGATTTAAAATTAGAGTACACCAGAATATCATCAATGAAAACAATGACAAACCTGTCTAAATATTACTAAAATACTCGATTCATCAAATCCATAAAAGCTGCAGGTGCATTAGTTAACCCGAATGGCATCACAAGAAACTCATAATGACCATATCGAGTCTTAAAAGCTGTCTTAGGGACATCCTCACTTCTGATCTTCAATTGATAATAACCAGACCTCAAATCAATCTTAGAAAACACACAGGCGCCCTGAAGCTGATCAAATAAATCATCTATACGCGGCAACGGATAACGGTTTTTAATTGTTACCCGATTCAATTGTCTATAATCAATACATAATCAATACATAGCCTCAAAGTCCCGTCTTTCTTCTTCACAAATAAAACTGGAGCTCCCTAGGGTGAAGTACTAGGCTGAATAAAATCCTTATCAACTAATTCCTGCAATTGGATTTTTAATTCCTTCAATTTAGCATGAGCCATTCGATAAGGAGTTAAAGATAGAGGATCAGTACCTGGAAGCAAATCAATAATGAACTCCACATCTTAGTCTGGCTGCAATCCAGGTAAATCATCAAGGAATACATCAGGAAAATGCCTGACCACACGAACATTCTCCACACTATTAGGAGTATTATCATTCAACACTACATGAGCCAAATATCCCTGACAACCTTTCTCTAACAACGTTTTAGCTTTTATGGCAGAAATAAAACCATGTCTCACCCCATTACGCTCGCCCATAGATGTAACCTCAGGCAATCTAGGACGACAGAAAGTAACTGACTTCCCGTAGCAATCTATATTGGCACAATTATAATGCAACCAATCTGTGCCCAAAATAACATCAAAATCAACAATATCTAACGGGATGAGATTAGCTGGCATAACTACATCATCCACTATCACGAGACATCCTGAATATACACAACTAACATAACATCTCTCCCATCTAGGCATCGCAAACTCTAAATCATACCCAAGAGGTGTAAGATGAGGTTGGGTCGTCTGAGCGAACATATGAGAAATAACATAATGCGTAGCATCATAATCAATTAATACTCTAGCAAAATGACCAAGAATATTCAACGTACCCATGATCAAATCAGGATTATTCTGAGCATCTTGCAGTGTTATGTGGTGAATACATCCCTGAGCTTGTTGTCGTCCTCCACGACTTTTGCTAGTCTGCCCACTACGACCTTGCACATTACGCCCCTGGCCTGGCTGATTAAACTGCCTCGATGATCCTGCACTACTAGAAGCAACCGCTACGTGCTGGGATTATCCTCCAGGGTACCATTGTGATCCATCAGCTGAATACGGCGGATACGACGTATAACCTCCAAGATACTGAGGGTAACCACTCTGCTGATATAAATCCATATGAAATAGTATGTAAGCCGGAGTCACATAATGTGACCTGTACGGCTGAGTCTATAGCTCCTCAACTAGTTCTCTGCACATAAGTCAGAACCACCTAATGTGATCTGTATGACAGGTTGGGTGTAAATAAATACACTTAAGTGCTACGGTCATGTGAAGGCTGTGCAAAGTATCGCAGGTCACCTACGAGTCGGAACCACCTAATGTGGTATGTACGATAGGCTAGCACCTGCCTTGGATCCAAGGTAAGCGTGTGATGTGGGAGGTGAACAATCACATGAAGGCTAGGCCCTGTCCTAGGGCGAAGCACTAACACCGGAGTGCAGGACAATGAGCTATAAATACATCTCAACACGATCATACTCACTACCATCAATATACTCACTTGAAGCTTACCTGAGCGTTCGCAACGTTAAGCAACAATATATATATACAGAGAGCTTAAGGGGAGGGATCCCCATTTTTTGAAAAAAATGGGGATTAGGTGTGGGGCCCACTTCACATCTAATTTCATCGATCCGAACAGTCTATTTTGTTAGTCTCGATTCATAGACCATCCTTACAAAATATTAGCTAAATTGGAAATGTTTAAGACATCTAATTGGGTTCAAGGAAATGAACGAATACTTTGTTATATAAGAAAATATGAAATTTGATATTGATAATTAAATAGGCAAATGGTTTCGGATTGAATTGAATTTTTGTAAGGATGATCTATGAATTGAGACTAACAAAATAGACGGTTCGGATCGTTGAAATTTGATGTGAAGTGGGCCCACACCTAATCCCCATTTTTTTCAAAAAATGGGGATCCCTCCCCTTAAGCTCTCTGTATATATATATATATAACCGTACTAATGCATAATCAAACGTAGAGCATTTGACATGGCATTTCAAAATATCAAATCATTTAATTATGTTTTCTGGGAAAAATACCAAGTATATGTATATATATATATATATATATATATATATATATATATATATATATATACTGAAAACCAAAAGGCCACTCACTGATATGTAAAAGGGTCACAACCCCCGAACCTTGCTTGACTGCGCTCTTCCTCTGGATAGGTCTCACCTATATGTGAAACAACTATTTAAATGTCATTTTTAAGCACATAAACAAAACTAGGTAATAACTTCTCATACATTGCTCAATTAGGGTGTTTGAATATACCAATGTGGCCTACTCAACCCCATAAACATCCCCATATTTTTAGAAACATTTTCCTATCACCCATGCACCAGCCAAGGTGACACACCCCGACCCAGAGGATCAAGGCGTGCTGGCCGCCACGTGAGCGTGACGTAACCAAAAGTGCGACACGGAAGCAAGATATAACAGAAAATGAAGGAATTCAAACCAATCTCTAGTAGAACCACCTACTAGAATAAAAGGATGAGTTATAAGGTAAACACATAAATTCAAAGCATAGGTTTAAGTGCAGTCAAGTAGGACCAAAATAAAATACATCACCCGCAGGTGAGTCCTACATGCAGAACGTCTGTCAGAATGCCGAAAAAGACCTCGAGAGCCACCAACCGCTAACTAGAACCTGGAGGGGCGCAAAACAAAGATGAGTAGGTCAGTAAAATCAAAGATTTTCCGAAACATTTCATTTAAAACATTTCTAACCCCTCACCGTAAAACCTGTATACTTTCCCAGAAAAATAGTATATAAACATATATATACACATATCATCAAAACTCAGCTCATATCCATCAACATAACATCTCAGAAATAATATGCCACACCATGCCAAATATAATCAGAAATGCATCAATATCAATCAGGTGAAATAATAAATCAACCGGAGACCCTACAATGGTCATGTACGGCTGATTCTAAAGCTCAACATCCCACTCAGCCGGAGTCACCACAGTGACCTATACAGCCCTGCCGGAGTCACCAACTGTGACTTGTACGGCACTACACTGCACATCACTCAGAACTACGTATAGTAGTCTGTACGATGAAAGGTGTATAAATACGCTCTAGTGCTTCTCTCATCAATCATCAGCGCGCATAACTAAGGTCACCCACTAGTCGGAATCACATCTAGTGATCTATACGACTAGCATGTCGAAACCCTCACATGGTTTGTACGACATCCACCTACTTGGATCCAAGACGAGCGTGCGGTGTGGTGAATAATAATATAAGCACTAACACCTAGGGTGCAGGTTATGAGCTTTCAATGCAATTCTCATAAAATAACTCATCTGAATAATATAAAAACTCACATGTGCGTCCACCGCGTCAATTAACATATATATGCATCAATTATCAAACTAAATATCTCAACATTTGCATGCATGGCAATTTAAATCATAATTTCCATATAAACGCATTTTCTGGGAAAAACAGTTGTATATAGGTAATACGAAAACAAAACTGCCCACTCACTGATAAGTCGATGGGTCGTAACCCCCGTGACGTCCCTGGATGCGCTCGTCCTTGGGATAAGTGTCACCTATATGCGAAACAACTATAAAAACGTTAATTTAAACACATAACCAACAATTCGAAATAACTTTTCATATGATGCTCAAATTGGGTATATGAATATACCACATCGACCTTCTCGACGTCACGGACGTTGAGAAATTTTTAGATTAATTTTTTGGTGTCACACGCGCCCCCACGCACCAGGGAACGCAATGACACACGCGCCCCCACGCGCGTCATCTTCCCCAGCCAGTCGCCGAACTGGTTTTTCCGGCGGCCGGTTTCCGGCCAAACTTGTAACTTCTTGTTCTCCTTCGTTTCTCAACCATTTTCTTCGAATTTTATATCAAACTGAAACCCCAACCATGAAGAATCACGATGGACTAGTTTTAGGGTCTAAAATTCACTATATTTTACCTGGGGAAGCACGATAGTTCGGGAAACTTTGAGGACTTCGTTCTCGGTCCTCCGACGTCCAATTATCACCAACGAAGCACTCCGAGGCTCGTGAGGATGTCCTTAAGCTCATTGTGAGCTTGAAATTCCCTGAAACGTAAGATTTTACGTGTGCATGAACAGTGCATAATTTCGGGGTTAGGGTTTCCCGACGATCCCGAGGGTTTCACTTCCTAAAACTAGTACCAATCAACTCAGAACATCAAGAGGGTGAAGATTCATACCTTATTTGCTTCGATCCACGAAGTTTTGGAGGGTTTTAGTTGATGTCGTACGTTTATGGGGGAGAGAGAGTCAGAGAGAGTCGTGAGGGAGGAGAGAGAGGGAAGGTACGGGGAAGAGAGCAGGGAGAGTTGACTGTGTGTGGTCCAACCAAACATACACACAAATTTTAATCCCTAACCACACAAAAATACATTCCAAATAAATCCAACTTAAATTATTTTCTCCAAAAGCTTAGGAACCATGAAAAATTCAAAACATAACACACACATACCTTAGTAACGTCAAGGGTAGTATCGTCATTTCACGCTCCTGATATAAAAATCCTGGGACGGGCTGTGACACAAGGCATGGCCAGACGCGCTGCCACGCGTAGGCACATGCCTGGCACACCAAACGGAATCCCTAACGGCGTTAGGGAATATTTCATTAATTAAAGGAATATACCGTTAAATTTACCTGACGCTGTTAGTCGCCGTTAGGAATATTCCGTCAAAGTTGACGGAATATTTGTCTTCTTCTCCGGTGAGTCACCGGATTCCGTCGTCGTCGCCAGAAACTAGGAAACCTTCAAACCATCATTTCTCACTCATTTTAGCACCAAAATCCATGAAATTTATATCAAAATGAAGCTTAGGACTAGAGGAACACTTCCTTACGACTTTGGGGACCTAAAACCAACGGAATCTCGCCAGAAAAATCTTGATAATTCGGCCACCTCTGCAACTCGCCAAAACTAAGCCTCCCAACGTCGAAAACCTTTCAAAATCCTTCCCTAAGCTTCGTGAAGCAGTCCTAAGGCTCATTAGAACCTTAAAATTCAACGAAACCTCCATAATCACGATGGAGCCACTGTGCACCACATCGTGGTTTCTTGGTTCACGAGTTCCCGACATCCTCACGTCCAACCAAGAGTATAGTTGAGTTCGTAAGGTTACAAGGAAGGTGATGATGGTATCCACAAGCTCAATCCGTGAATGGAGAGCTAGATTAGAAGTTGTCCGTAAAGGTTGTACGGACAGATGAAAATGATCGAGAGGGAGAGAGAAAAGAAGTCAACGGGAGAGTGAGGGTGTGTGAGTGTGGTCCAGTTTGTAGCCAATCAAACAAAACCTTAAGTCCTTTAGTTCTAATTGGGTCCAATTAATTAGGAATAGAACTAATTGATCCCTTTTCTTGGCCCAATAATACAATCTCAACTCAACGCACAAGGGCATAACCGTCACTTCACGCTATCGAGGATAAAGTATTTCGGGACGGGTTGTCACATTACCTACTTTCATTGTAATTATTTGTTTGTATTATTTATTTGTTTGCTACTTTCATTATAATTATTTGTTTCTATTATTTATTTGTTACCTACTTTGATTATAATTATTTGTTTGTATTATTTATTTGTTACCTACGTTCATTATAATTATTTCTTCTTCCGCATTGTGTAGAAACTTCAAGCACAAGCTTGGTATAATGCCAAAAGCAAAAGCAAAAACAAATCTTTCACCCGGTGGGAATGTTGGAATATTATCAAAGATTGTCCTAAATTCAGAGTTGTGTCTGTCGGTCTAGAAGTTTTCATGAACAGCACCCCTCTACACTCTACACCCGATCATGCCTCGCATATTGATGAAGATGACGCAGAAGAAGTGTCTAAAACGCCCCCCTGAACAAGCGTCAGGGTCGACCCGTTATCCAATTAGGCCTCAAGGTAAGAAGGCTTCAAAGAGAAAATGGAGTGCTCCCAAGAATGATTACGCAAAGTATATGGAAGAACTTGCTCGCCAAGGTGAAATGACTTTGGCGCAGGAAATGGCGAAATTTGAGGCTGATAAGGCTAAAGAGGAGGTAAAAGCTGCAGCTGTTGAGAGAGCATTTTAAGCTAATAAGAGGGAACGAGAGCTACTTAGGCAAGAAAGAGAACATGTTAGAGAAGAAAGAATGGCTCAACTAGATCGTGAATTATGAACATGCCTTTAGAAGGAAAGTCTCCAAATTCTACGTCCAATGCATACAATTGATGCTTCCAATCATCCCAGGAAAACCTTGGATCTCGGCCTTTTTCAAAAGCCATTGCAGGTCCATGTTAGTAGGTTTCCGGAGATACTCTGCGTGTAGATAGATTCGATTGCTCCGCAAAACCTCATCAGAGACTCAAGAATGGTTGAATGCCCCATCCTCACTATGTTATCCACTTGGTCTGCAGATACTCCATATGCAAGCATCCGCATTGCAGCAGTAATTTTTTGCTTAGGAATGAGACCCATAGCACCAAAAGCATCCTTCTTTTGCACAAAGTAAGAATCATGGTTACAAACAGCAATCATGATTTTGTTGAACAAATGTCATTCCATTATAAAACAACGTCTGAAGTACATATCAGGGAATGCACTGTTACAGACAAAATAATCGTCTAAGAGCTCTGCACCTCGTCATTGCCTGCTTCTATCAAGGTTTCCGGAACGACTAGGCCTGGAGATCTGAGCTACAGCTTGGATGACTCGACGGGAATGTGAGGCTCTAGCCATTCTTGCTTCATCATCTCTCCTTCTAAGCTCTTCATCCTCTTCCATCTCATTTTGGGTCACTTGGAGATTGAACATTCCTTCTGATTGGTTAAACAATTCTTCCTCTTGCTGCTCGATTTCCCACATCATCCTTGAGGAAGAAGACATTGTAAGAAGGAAGCAGAAACTATGAATGATGATACAGATTTTGATTTTGGTGAAGAAAGAAGCAGAAACTATGAATAATGATAGAGATCTTGAGAAAATTGGTGTGAGATTTCAGATGATGGATGATGGATTATATGGAGGATTCATAAAGGAGTAGGTTGTAGATAGTGCCACGTGGCATGCCGTCATTCATTAAAAATCTGATCGAAATCTATCCTAAAAGATTCTTAAAAGGTAACGACATGTGGCACGATGGCATTGGATAAAAATCTTATCGAAATCCATCACCAATAATTATCTTTTTGGATAATGACACGTGGCGCAACGAGAACGATTTAAAATTTGATCGAAATCTATCCTAAATTTTTTTGAAAAGGTAACGACACGTGGCACAACGGCATTGGATAAAAATCTTATCGAAATCCATCACCAATAATTGTCTTTTCGAATAATGATACGTGGCGCAACGAGAACAATTAAAAATCTTATCTGAAATTACAAATAAAATTATTTTATTATTATTTTTTTAAATAATATTTTATTGCCTATTGCCAGGGCTATTCAAGTGCAATGATGGAGATGCAAAAGACAGTTATTGTTCATTAAGGGTTGTTACTGTTCACTAGGTGGATTAAATAATGAATAGCCTAGGGGGGTTATCACGGTGGAGTTGCTCTCATCATTTGTTAATAATTTGTGCTTCGGCAAGTTTGTTGCAGGATGGATTGAGGCAAGAGGCTTTTTTTCTTTTTTTTTTTTGTTGTGAGTGGTTGATTGTCGGGACGCCTTCGAAAAGAAATATCGTCATGAACTCCTTCCTACTTTAGGACACTTCATGTATTGATGTGCTCGAAAAATTGACCCACCAAAGTTTCTAGCCTCCGTCGAGCACACACCAATTCCTTCCTCGTCCCAACCTTTCTTTCTTGCAGATCTCACACCCTACCCACCAATATTTATTTATTATTTTAAATTACTTTTTTTTTTCAAAATTTTAGTAATTAATTAAATAGGGGGTTTAAAGTCGTTTCCAAGAGGATAATATGCCATTAATATTTTTATTAAAAACTAGTGAGAGTACAAGACAGAAGAATAAGCATATCAACACTCACATAGTAATGTTAGCATATGGACTTGAGAACGAAAGGACAGAGACGATCCAACAAATTATAACGACATCTGGGCTATATGCAAGTAGCTACCCCAAATCTAATTGGATCTAATTAACTAATGTAATAAAATAATCTTAATAGACATTTGGATTCCTTAGCAAGTGGATTTTTTATTTTTTATTTTTTATTTTTTGAAGTGTAGAAGTCAAAGTAGTAATTAATTAGTCGTAATTGGTATGCTAAGATTTTTTTCATCAATTGTAAACAATATTCTTGTAAGGATAATGTTTGACTACTCACTGAAGAGTACCAATATACTAACTTTGTTTAAAAAACGATACGTGTCCATGTTAAGTCATAAGCACCAAACTAAATTGGTTGCCAAATATTCACTATTCTATTATCCAAACACTCTTCTTCTCCCTTGCCTAGCCTTCCATCTCCAACGAACATCATTCACCGCACTCTGTCTCTTCTTCGGTGACTCATCCTCAATCATCTCTGCTCTGATGACCCAAGCCCACTCCATCTCTTCTCTAACAACCACTCCCAATGTCTCTCTTCTCCAACGACCCACCCCCACTCGGTAAAATTCAGTTATGAAAATCTCCCAAGTTAGAACTTGTGGAAGATAATAGGATTGGATGTTTGAAGTTTTTTTATTTAGAATTGCAGACTTATTATGAGAGAGAGAGAGAGAGAGAGAGAGAGAGGAGATGAAGGGGAGGAGGGGTGGTGGAAGGGGTGGGGGGTACCGATCGGCAAGGACGATGGTGAAGAGGAAAGCCTGACAATGGTTGGGGGGGGGAGAAAAACGAAGTTTAGATACTAGAATAGTGAATGTTTGGCAACTAGTTTTAGTTAATTTTTTTGTCGGTTAAAAAGAACTCGTGTCAGTTTATAATTGCTCCACATAACAAAGTCAGTATATTGGGTACTTCCCAAGCATTTCCCCTCATGTAACACTTATTATTTGTTAATAATTTGTGCTTCAGCAAGTTTGTTGCAGGATAAATTTAGGGGAGAAACGTCTTTCAAATAGTCTATATAAAATGGCGATTTTATCTTTTTTAGATATATCATGTATAAGTCACATGAGTAAGTTAACAGAAAATTGGCTGTTTGTAATGAGTTTATGGACTTTTTAAAAAAAAAACATAATACATATAACTTAATTTTCACTCGAATAATAATTCAGAGACTAAATTGACAGCTAGTTTTAGTTAAGTTTTTTTGTCGGTTAAAAAGAACTCGTGTCGGTTTGTAATTGCTCCACATAACAAAGTCAATATATTGGGTACTCTCCAATGAATACCCAAGCATTCCCCCTCTTGTAACACTCATCATTTGTTAATAATTTGTGCTTCGGCAAGTTTGTTGCAGGATGGATCTAGGGGAGAAACGTCGTTCAAATAGTCTATATGAAATGGCGATTTTATCATTTTAGATATGTCATGTGTAAGTCACATGAGTAAGTTAACAGAGAATTGGTTGTTTGTAATGAGTTTATGGACTTAAAATCTAAATTTAACGGAATTGGCTGTTTGTAATGAGTGTATGGACTTTTAATAAAAAAACATAATACATATAACTTAATTTTCACTCGAATAATAATTCAGAGACCAAATTGACAGCTCATCTAGAAAAAAAAATTAAAACTAAAAACTTACCATACGGTTTCGCATAAATTAAGAAGAAAATTAAGGTTGACAAAAAATAAAAAAAGAACTTACCAAAAAAATTGAAAACATACGTAGAGAGAGCCGTCATTACAAACCCTAGAAACAATGAGAGCAACCTTATTTCCCGCCACATATTCCCCCTGTCGATGTGTATGAAGATGTCGGAGCATCCATTCCACGCCCTCTTTCAAACTTTTGCAAAAGTCTCCAATTCGATTCAAACCCAACTCTCGAATCTCATCGCCCACTCTCACGAGCCATCACCCACCGCCCAAAAACGCCTCCTCTCTTCCTCCTCCAAAGTGGCAGGCTCATCAGACAATGGCTCCGCCCAATCCCAGCCTAAAGATATCCTCAGCACGAAAATGGTACTATTGCTCGTCTATAATCTTCAAACTCACTCATTTGCAGTGTTTTTGTTCTTAAAGTTGCAGCCCTTATTGGACATCCATGTTTATCTTATGAGATATGGATAGTACGGAAAGTATTCGATAAAAGTCCTCAACGAGAGTCTGATGCGGATTTGTACGTATCAAATACAAATATCAATGCATGTGGCTTCTTCTCTAATTCGAATAGAGTGAATCCTATTGAAATATGATTTTATCTGGCGCTTTTGTTCGGTGGATTGTGTACGTAAATGTAGGGTTCGGGTGAGGTTTTGTGGTTGCAGCAACTTAGGATCGGCTTAATCGCTGACTGGGTTGAATCGTTTTCTTGTTATTATCATCATTAATTCTATAGATAAAGGGAAAGATGGTATAGTTTTTTTTTGGGGAATGTATGCAGGTTTGGTTTATAGGGTTTAGCTTCTGAGAAGGCCACCTATATTGTGACTCCTCTTTCACTTCTTGCAGTCCATAGTTAGCTTCCATGACGTTTTCAAGCCATATTATTCAGTCAAAAGTTATTTAGGATTTCAAAACGAAATTGAATTGTTGGTAAATCTTAATCGATTCCTTATATTCAGGGAAAATCGGTTTCTCCTTTGACTAAAGAAGAACTCGGAAGATCCACTTGGACGTTTCTTCACACTCTTGCTGCTCAGGTAAAGGAAATAGTTTGTAGTAATTATCCAACGTGCTGTAAATTTGTTTAGTATTGTATGTGTGATTACCCTCATCTGGGCTAGGTACCTAGTCTAACTACTTGCTAAAAAAACCAGATTGCTAGAAAATTACTATTTTACAACTGCTTCTTCTGCACTTGATCACAACACTTCTTAAACAATTAGTTGATCCACGATTTATGTTTCGTCTTTCATTCCCTTTTCGTTTGTTTTGAGAAATATATCGATCAATTCCAATTCTTTCCTTTCTATTGATTCTTTTCCAATCGAGATGTATGGATCCATGGGTCTGTGTCTATATAGATCTTGTTCATGGATTAACGAAAATGTGCAAAAGCTCTATTTGCCTCTGCCATTCTCTGAGTCTCTTCCTTTTTGTGCATGGCATTGCAACTCCCAAAATGATATTTAGCTATTAGTTGTTTAATGTAGATTAACTTCGTTAAGACCTTTTCGAAATTTTCAGTATCCAGATAAACCGACAAGGCAACAGAAGAAGGATGTAAAGGAACTGGTATGCTACTCTCTCTCTCTCTCTCTCTCTCTCTCTCTCTCTCTCTCTCTCTCTCTCCCCATATAAATATAAACATACACAGAAAATTTTATGCACTCTTACTTTCTTATTTCTTTTGGATGGAGTCTCATCAGAATTTTAAGTGAGTTATGCAGAGAAAAACAAAACGAAATTTCTTTATATATTTTTGCAGATGATTTTGTTCGTAATACGCGGGCATGTTTAGTTCTGAAACTGATATTTCACGATGTAGAAGAACTATATTAGGCAGTCGGACCAACTGATTTTGATGGTACCGTGCAGATGTCGATATTATCACGGATGTACCCCTGCAAGGAATGTGCAGATCACTTTCAAGAAATTCTGAGGTTCAAAATTTCATCTTCGTTTCAACTTAGCTCATCATTTTAGTTTTAATCTAGTTCCTCGTAGTAGTTCTCAACTACGTCATAGGGTCATTTGCTATTAAATAATTAAATGTGATTCAAATGCTGCAGTCGTACGATGCCCCTCTAGTATAATTGTGAACTTATAGATGTATACGTGTTTGGCAGATCAAATCCTGTACAGGCTGGATCGCATGCTGAGTTCTCCCAATGGCTGTGTCATGTGCATAATACAGTTAATAGAAGGTAAGTTCTGTAACTGTCCTGGTTTGTAATCACAGAAACCGGATAATGTTTATATTCTAGCAAATTTTATTCTTTTGAGATCTAATATGCGGAGTTGATGCAGCCTTAACAAACCGGTGTTCCCCTGTGAACGCGTTGATGCACGCTGGGGCAAGTTAGAGTGTGAACAGCGTGCTTGCGATCTACTAGGAATTACCGGAGATTTTGGCGACAATGCATTTTAAGTACTTTGTGGACTAGGGTTGAATGATTAGAGTGGATGGTATTATTGCACAAATCACTGATTGTAATCAACTTCCATATAAGGAATTTCATGAGTTGCAGATAAAATTCATATTTATAGGACCATTTACATCTTTTAAATCCTCTCATTATTAGCAAACATTGTCATGCTATTATCAAGCTATGCACAAAGAATCCAACAAAGCGAGATTAGTCCAACTTGATCTCGCTACATGTCCTTACAGTTGATTATAAATAGCACAACGCATACTTTGCGGTTTTAGTAGTTATGCTCTGATGGATGTGACATCTCGTAAAAATGGAACTTAGTTTTAGATTGTGTCCCCTCGTGGGGAGATTGTGCAAGGAACTCAGATGATAGATTAAATAAATAACAAATGAGTCTTTCGGTTCAAAATAATTCACATCACAATATCCTTACTTATGTTTTCGTCATTAAGTTGATATTATTTCGTCACCTCTATGGTTGAATTTTACCGTCAATTTAGTGATGGCCATCACATTTCCACCCTTAGCTGGAAGGCTAATTTGGTCGAGATGTGTCGGTTTGGTATAGCGAACGTCCTCATGAACTTTTGACAAATCGGTCAAAATTATGAGCTTTGCTTGATGAAACAATGGTCTAGAAAACCAGCCTTTCAACCAGATTCAAGGATCCTAACTTTCGAAAGTAAAGAACCCAAAGGCATATGGACAATATGTGAGAACCAACTATTTGAACATAACCTTACTCATGGTCATCACGGCAGTAATAAACATTGATAAGAACATATCTTTAAAAACACCTCATCCGAGACCATCTGCTTCTTCGAAAAATAACGAAACGACAGAAAAAAAAACTCCCACAAGAGTAGTGTGACAATTTGACTACTGATCTAAACCCTCAGTTAGATTATGTGCCATGTTGGCTATTAAACCGTACGGAATGGCGGGGCCTCGACAAATCTCAGAATGTAGGCAGTTTCATATACAGGCCGCAGTCGTGGGATCAGTTGAGCATCTAAGTATGCAACACAGGAAAAACACCAGACGGATAGGTCACTGCACGAAATGTAAACCTTGGCAACTTTGTAAAAATAACGCTATAAAAGTAAAGAAAAAGACTTGCGGATGCCTTAGGAGAAGGCATTGGTAATTGTACCTATAGCTGAGAGCAAGACAACGATTTGCCCGCTGATAATGCTGAAGCATGTGCTTGTTCACGTAGCGGCTGCAGAGGACGTCCTTACAGCACAAACATAGCCAGTTCTCATTGGGGTGCTGGCATCTAGTATAATACGAAAACTGTTCCCCCAGATTAAAGACGTTAGGTATGATTCAGGAATCAGGCGCTTGGACTTTTATCAATGTAAAGCATAAAGAATCAACAGAAGCATGCTACACATCTTTGTATTTCAACTATTTCAAGATTTTATTCCATGACAAAACTTTGAAATTTTCTTTCGTTTGAAGTTCTTTTTTTTATCAATGGCACTTGGAATAAACAAGCAAAAAACACTTTAAGAAAAGAATGATCGCCTTCGAACTAGGCCGAGTTTCCTTTCTATCCCTATTACAACTAAGCAACGATGGTACAAAAGTTCAAATTGGTGATATGGTCTTCTGCGAAGTACACAAAATACATTCAATGTACTCTACGGATTGAGGGTAGGGTATTAGTACATCGATACATAATTTAAATGTGGGAATTTGTCCTCTAAAAAAGGAAATATTGAATGAATTGATCGTAAATTATAAGATTTTACGATTTTTGTCGCCTCTATAAGGAAGATACTACAGTTCATTTAAACTAGTACACCATCATGCTGTAGATGAGGCACCTCGATCATCACACTTTCAACAATTAGCTACGAATACGGATGCAACTCCCCCTTGCTAACCGAAAAAAGAATGTAATTAAGATTCCTTGTGGGTAAGAATTTTTTAGTTTTTATCTTATTTTTGCATATCTTACCAAGCTACCAGCCAAGGGGGATCGAACTCGGGACTTCGGGTGCAAGAGTATATGCTCTTTAAGTAAAAATATTAAGTGATCAGAAGCTGAATTAAGAACTGGGTAAACTTGGCACAAATCAATCAACAAACAATTAAAAAAAGAAAAGATCAAATCTCAGAGAAGAAAAAAATAGGAACCTATTGCAGGCAGTATCAGGAGTGGGAATGTGAGCGAGATTAGAGGACAGGGAAGCAAGGTGATCGCATGATGCTCGGGCTTCGACCCAACCCGATTCAGCTCCATAAAACAATTCTTCCTCATTTTCTCTGTGAACAGATTCGCCTTTGTTTTCAAGCAGCCATATATTTATCTAGGGTTAATTACAGATTCGCCTTTGAACTTTTACAATATCATTTCGGATTTTGCTACATATGTTGATACCCCGATCACGAGAAGGTCCTTCGTAGGGGAACCAGATTAAGAGGGTTGTGAGAGGAGGGTGAGAGAAAAAATGGGTCAGGGTAACGCTCATGAAAGTTGTATGAGTTGGCTATGACTTAGGGCAAAGCTGCACACCTCATCAAACTATCTATTTGAGATTATTTTAGGACGGACGACCAATAGCTGACAATGTAAAACGTTTATACATGTTAAGGAGGAAGAGATATGAGTGATCAATTGTACAGGGAAATTTTATTTAATCCCATGCAACCTCTTTTTACCCCCAACTTTAAAATTTTGAATATTAATTGTCTATTTTACCTTATTACGTAATTACTATTAAGTACAAAATAAAATTAATAATAAATCTCAAATTTATCAATAAACCCAAACACTATAATTAAACCCTACAATTGAAAGCTTTTCGGAAAATAAATGACTAAGAGTGCTGCATGGCATGATATGATTCTCGAGTCGAGGAATATGTGAATTGCCTTGCGATTAGTATCAGTACATCACTTTTGGGATTATCCCAGTCTGTTGCTTCATCTTTGGCATTTAAGTATCAAAGTTGTGTTCGAATGGAGATGGTAAAGTTGAGTTCTCTCGAGAAATTTTAAATGGTGTCAGAATTCGCGTTCCATTGGGGCCATCACGGGATTTGCTGTTGCAATAGTTTTCACATGGAGGCTGCTTAGATCACCCAGTGGACCACAAAGAAGGCAACCAAAGCAGCAGGCACCTGCATGTTGTGAAAATTTCGTGGTGAAGTTATGGAACCTCTGGGTTTTACTTTTAGATGTTTCTATACTTCACGATTAAAACTGCTAAGCTTCAAATGTTCAATAATGGCTAATAATTGGTATATGATACCCTGTGAAATAATTTAATATCCCGAGAATTTGTTTGATTTTTATAGGGGTGATGGGTGACAATTTGAATCAACCAATTCACCCTTTTAAGCTTATCTGTAGGTAACTTGTCCTTTACTCGGAGTAGTCCTTGAGGAAAGTACCCCAGAGGAACTTCAGGTGGTCTACTTTTCTTTCCAGCAACATCTTTCCGATAGAAGTTGTAATTGAAAAAGGATTACCATTGCCTTTTAACATTGTTCCTGGCAGAAACAAGTAACTGTGAGTTACTCAGTGTTGGAAGTACTCTTGGAGATCACAGAATTTTGTGATTTGTATCTCATGAAAAGAGTTCTCAATGATGAAAGTGAAGTGCGTGCAAGCCCCTGCCTCAATCATTTTACTTGTTTGTATGAGTGCATTTGAATTCAATCATTTTACAATTGAAAGCTTTTCAGAAAATAAAGGACTAAGTGCATGGCTTGATATGATTCTCGAGTCGAGGAATATGTGAATTGCCTTGATATATATATATATATATATATTTGTTCATCTACTTTGCTTGAATAAAATAATTGAGAATAAAGCTATTACATTTTTCATTCTTCGAAAAAAAAAAAACTTTGAAGCAATTGTTGAAGAAATGGGTGTAAAAATAAATTCACATATTGAATTGGGTTTATAGGGGTATATTAGGTATTAAATTTGGGTTTAAAGAGATATTAATAGTTTAGTTAAAAATCAAATGGGTGCAAAGAGTAAGTTGGGTGTAGAAATATGTTAGATGAGTTTAAATAAAATTTCCCTATAATCAATAACTAATTATATCAATCGATTTTCAGTTCTTCTCAAGCAAATATTGATTTGAGAACGAAGAAAAATCTAACCAATAGGTTTGATTTCGATGGGTTTTCAATTTTTTCAAAAGTGACCTAATGGCTGGCCTATACCTACACTTGCATGTGATTACTACTTATGTCTACTTTTGTAATAAAAATCACTAGTTGACCTCAATTGACACTCTGTTTGGGCCCAAAATGATGGTTTGGGCCGAGTTTTATTCTCGGCCCGAAAGGTCTTACGAAAGGTTATTGTGGATCGTCTAGTTCATGGGCTTCTTAGCCTAGGTCGCCCAAGTCTTGCTGCAAGACGAGTAATTGAATCCTGGCACAATAAGGAGTCTCGGCAAGATAAAGATATTGATAACCCAGAAGTGAATGTGGCTTGATAAAGGACTGGGTTCAAAGTCATAGTGAAAATATGACTGGTCGAGATAGTGTTTAATTAGAATAAGAAGTCCTAATCCGAGTAGGGTTTTAACTCGATCCAGAGAGGACCTGATGCTATAAATAAAGGAGGCTGTGCATTATTCAAGTCTCCCTCCAATTCAACACACAACTGCCCTGCGCAAATTCTCTCCACAACCTTGAGATTTTTTCTTTTCTCTTTTCGCCTACACACCTTCAGTTTGGATAAACAGTACTGTGAAGGCCACTGGTGATATCTTCAGTTGGCATAAACAGCATTGTTGCCGTAGAATCAGCCGGTCTCGCAACATCTTCAGTCGACATAGACAGCACTGCGTCGAGGGCGACTGGTTATCTATCCAAGTCTCGGTCGAGAAGGATTTCCGAATCCTTATTGGTCGAGGTCATCTCATTAGCCTTCTCGGTGAAGTGAGGTGTTACAGTTTATTGGGCTCGGCATATTGCACGTCGAGTTATTTTATGATTGGATACTCTCAAGTGGGATTTAGAGTTCGGCACTTTGATGGCCGAACCACGTTTACTGTTAAGACTTATATCCGCTTTGAGTATTTGTGCCCTTACACTTTGGTGTCGATTTAGCGTGAGTTTACTCTGACGAATACCATCACTGTGACCAGATCTGACGACGACGATTTGTGAACTTCGTAAGAATAATAGCCTTGTCTTCAGGTTCGAGAACCCAAGAGGCCGAGACGTGTTCCTTCCTCGGTTGCAATCGCAAGACAAATAAGTTAGTTGTGCACCTAACGCAACATCAACACATTTTACTCCTCAGCCGACGAGTTGGCAAGCCCTGTATTCAACCGAATGACGTAGTTAGCTCATAGATTACTCGGCCTACGCACCACGTAGGCTTGGTAGTTTTTAGGGTCAACACACTTTTTAAAGATTTTAATGACTAGTTTGAAATATAAAAAAAGTTTTCAAGGACTAATATGAAAAAAAAATCTCTCAGTTTTGTGCTAAAACTTGTAACTATACCTTAGAGGTGGGTCCGGGTACGGTTACCGTACCAAAACTCCATACTGATTACCATACCAAACTTTTAGTTTGGCAAAATTCATTATCATTACCGTATCAAACTTTTGGTATGCCAAATAGTTTGATTGGCATGGCATGGTAATGATAAGGAAATTGTTATTAGCATTCTAAAAATCTCATTATACACTCCTCACAAATGTATTTTTCTTTCTAATTATAGAGCGTTTGGAGTGCCAAATGAAATTTTTAGAGTGCTAATAACAATTCCTTAATGATAATTGCCACTTTGTTTTGTACTACTTTTTTGGGCTAAAATTTGATTTTTTTTTCCAACCCAATTTAAGGGCAAAACTTTTTTTTTTGTACTTTTATCTCATTATTGTAGCCTAAATTCATAGATCATTCATCATTCACAATTCACACATAATAAATCAAATGATGCATCAAGATTCATGGTGGAAATTAAGGTTACCAACCAAATCAAATAGAAGTTCCCAATCCAAATAAAAGTTAAAGTTTCAAACCAAAGCAAAATTGAAGTGGATCTAAACTTCAAAAAATAAAAATATACTGTATGTTACATTTTAAAACATAAATGATGAGTTTTGTAAAATCAAATCAACAGTCTAGATTTTATTTAAGGTGTGATCAAATCTTAGAACAGTCTACAAAATTTCAGAGGCCAAACACTTCATCAAAGGCAAGCTAAGGGTGATAAAGTAATATATAGATATATCATATATTAAAAATACATTATATAATTATATATCTTTTGACCAAAAAAAGAAAAAAAATTATATTATTTTTCGGTACGGTAAGGTAATAGCGTAGTAATAGTATCAAATACCAATATCGTATCATAAAATTTCGGTTTGATACAATACTGTCCATTACAGATTGGCACAAAATTAATATAGTACGGTTATCGATTCGGTTGGTATGGTAATTTGACAAAAAATTTCAAGCCTAACTATACCATTTCTCTACAAGATCCGGGTCGGATTGTTTAAAGTAGGGTTATCCAAGCTCTGACCCGGCCAGATTACCTCCGTGCTTTCTGAAGCTAGGGTTTTGACTCTCCCTACTATATATACCAACTGCAAACCAAAGTCCTCCTGCACGCCCCCCTGAGTGAATCCGCTGCGACCGCCAGAGCTTCTGCTTCGGCCGACGAAATCATGGGGCACTCGAACGTCTGGAACTCCCACCCTAAGAACTACGGCCCTGGATCCCGTACCTGGTAACTCATTTTTCAACCCTACTAATTTGATTCATGATTTCAACTTTCTTTGTTAGTTTTTTGAGATTTATCTGTGTTACTGCTACGTATTCAGTTTGCCGAAAAGATTGTGTTTTCTGGGGTATTCGAATCTCATCATTTTTGGGTTGTAAAATCTTTCATGCTGCTTTGTGGGTTGCGGATTTTGATTTACCAATTGGATTTAATTATCGTCCCTCTCTTATGTCAAAAGAGCAATTTGACAAAGTTTGGTTCTGTTTTTTTGGTGTGGATGTGTTGAATGCTTTGAACGTTTTTTTGTGTATCTACATTTCGGATTGAGTTCCGATTCGATGCATTTTTGGGTTTGTGTATTCGTGCATTTTTGTGCTCTGATTTGATGTTTGTTTTGGGTTTGCTTTTGTTAAAATTGTTATTGAGTATGCTTACTTTGGTTCCTTTGTACAGTCGCGTGTGTGGAAACCCTCATGGTTTGATCAGGAAGTACGGCCTCATGTGCTGCAGGCAGTGCTTCCGCAGCAATGCCAAGGAAATCGGCTTCATCAAGGTAAAGGCTTCGAGAACCCTTAGCTACTGATCGTGTTCTGATTCCGTTTACTGAGCTGAGATTACACCGTTTCCACAATGTAATTGGGTTTCATTTTTCAAACTTTTTGTTTGCAGTACCGTTAAGTGGCTGATATTCAAACATTCCAGGAGTTGATGATTTGGCCCAAGATGAGTACTAGTAGTAGTGGTTTCTGAGTTCTCATCAACTTTTAAGAAGATATTTTTGTTTTAGCTGATCTGCTGTTGAACTTGAATTGGTTGTCAGACTTAAGAATATTTGTTATTAATGAATTAAAGTTTGATTTATGTTCTCTTTTGTGTGGTTGTTTGTTGTTTCTCTTGGTTCTTTTCTTGGTCATCTCGAGTTGCTTGCTTAGCAATGCTTGGTTCCGAAGAGATTTTTGCTTAACAATCTATCTATTATTGAACTTGAAACTGGCCGTCAGTGGTTATCCACATTCTATGTGTAGTGTTTGTTTTGAAAGCGATGTACTGTGTTCTTGCTATGTTCTTTAGGCTGTAGTTATGATGCAGACTAAAGTAGTTTAAGCGGATGGGAAGGCTTGAGGAAACACATGAGGATTTGACATATGATCACCCCTTGCACTTGCTTTAATTGCAGAGGAATTCATTGCTTTTATGGTTGCCTCTACCAAAATTTAGTAATCTATCAACAGTGGCAAGATGAATGACATTACCATTTCATTTCTTATCAGATTAATTGGTTGAAATTTTAGATTATTTGGTTGAAATTTGAAATATATTTTAGATTGCATTGGCGAAGATTTGTAGTAGTCCATAAAATGAATACTAATCTGTAGGAAGTGAAATTAAAAAAACTGTTATGTTGATTTAGTAAGAATTGTTTTGAAGTAAGAGAAGTTGAGATTTCATGTGCTGATTTGATTTCATCAAAACAAGTTTGATTAACTAGCGAAGCGAACCCAGTAGACCATGGGTGCTTCTATTGTTCTTTTCACATGTTATATAGGCGCTCGAAATATGTTCTAACAAAAGAAATGTGCTTTTACAAAATTGGTGTGCATGAAATATTTTGGAGCGTTTGATAGTTTTTATTTTATGTTATATTTGTTTGGACTTAATATTACACCATCGGCTTTGTGCACAAGGCTGTTATGTGAGAGTTGGTAATTTTCAACTATTGTTGAAGGATAATATTGTGATTTTAAATCATTTATCTTTTAGACCATCTCCAACCCTTAGGTTAAAATTAAAATAAAAAAAATCAATAAAATTGAAGTTTTAATCCAGAAATAGCTTTTTAGCTTTGTTTGTATCATACTTGACCAATTCCGAAACTACTGAGCACCAATCAACATTATACCGTCAAGGATCCAGAAGAGTTTTTGTCCAACCAGGAGGCCAATCACAGCGCGACACGTGTCGACATTAGAAGCGCGACACGTGTCGACATCAGAAGCGCGACACGTGTCGAAGTCAATCACAACACGACACGTGTCAATATTAAAATGAAACTAGAAACTCTCTTCTATAAATAGAGATCGTTCTCTTACAATATTTCTGAATGCCATTTGTACTAAATCATTCACTAGTACTTACAAAAAGAGAGCTTGAACCTATGTGTAAACCGTTCACAATTAATGAGAACTCATCTACTCCGTGGATGTAGCCAATTTGGGTGAACCACGTACATCTTGTGTTTGCTTCTCTGTCCCTATCTATTTACATACTTACCCACACTAGTGACCGGAGCAATCTAGCGAATGTCACAAACTTAACACTTTCTGTTGTACCAAAGTCCTCGCTGATTTTGTGCATCAACATTTGGCACTGTCTGTGGGAACGACACTTATTCCCACTCTTTTCAGCTTTGTCAAGCTGGTTTCTACCATTCGTACTTTCTTTTGACCAGGCATCCCTCTCTAACATGGGGAGCGAATGAGGCTACAACACACAGAATGACACCCCTTTTGCACCTAGTGCGAAGCAACGAAAGAAGGAAGGAAAGAGGGTTGCTCTTCAAGCTAAAGTCGATGAGCTAGAAGCTCAGAACAACAAGATAGCAATGAAGAATGAGGTCCTCTAGGAGCAGTATGAGAATCTATTTGAGACGCTTCACGAAACTAGGCATACTCAAACACGCGAGCTCGTTGCCCCTGTGGACATCAACCATTATCTGGGTGCCCTCCAACATGGAGGGTCACCTTTCTTCGACATGGGTATCCCTGATGAAGAGCGAGCTAATCATCAAAACATTGATCAACATGAGACATATCTCAACCCAACTGCTTCAACTCGAAGCAGGAGAAGTGGAGGAAGACACATTCTTGCAGAAGGGTTGAAATGATCGAAAGCCGTTTATCGTGATTGCCGAGACTTCCTAAAGCAATGTCAAGAGAATCCCCTCCACATATGCTCAAAGATCAATGACCCAAGGGTTTTTGAAAGACTTGGTCCCCTCCCACGACCCAGGCCAGCTACCAATCTGGGGAAGGAACGACAGGTCCTAGAGGAACATGAAGGTACAATGGACTTTGAGGTATTCCGACAGACTCGCCCTAGAAGTCAGTACGGCGAGTCCAAGGAAAAATCACACGCCTTTGCTCAAACTTTCCTACTTCCAAAATGCGATGGAGACTTACGAAAGAAAATCCCAATGGTACATGACTCTACTCAAAATCCCCTTGTCCTACAGCTTCTTGAGGAAGTAAACAAGTTGAAGGCCGAACATCAGGCCGAGATACCTGACTGGAACCAACCCAGGCCTGGCCCTCTCACAAGGAGGATCCTCAACACCCCTTTTAAGCAAAGACAAAACAAAATCTTGGTTTACAACTCTATACTAGAAGGGAAGACCCAATTGAACACCTTAACCTCTTTGAGTCCACCATGGCATATCAGATGCACACCGATGAAGAGCGATGTCTTCTTTTCCCCTCCATCCTCTCTAGTGGAGCTCTAAACTGGTATTGCCGTCTTCCACCTGAGACAGTCGACTCATTTGATGAACTGAGGAAACTGTTTGTCTCTCAACACATCTTTCAGACCGATCGATTGCATTCTGCAAATGACTTGTACACTATTCGCCAGAAGCCAGACGAGTCACTACAAGAGTATGCCGGTCGTTTCAGCTATGAGTATTCTCGCTGTACTGAGGCAGATGACAAAACCGCCCTCAAGGCCTTCACGACAGGCCTACGTGATTGTTTCTTCAAGTACATGATAAATGCCAACACTTGGAAGACTTCGATGTGATGGCACAGGCTTACAAACATGTCTCCGCCGAGGCAAGGACATATCAAGGGAAACCCCCCACAACCACCCTTTATCAGCAAATAGGGAGTGGAAGCCAGATCCAACAAAATGAGAAGACCTCGACCTTCCAAACGGCAGCGGTGCCTCCCCCTGCCTTACTTAATACTTTGCCAAGTCAATAGACATATCAATCTCAGGGCAAAAGGAAAGATTTCCATCCTCACCAGTCTCATTTTAGTAAAAGGAGTAAGGGACATTACCGCGATAACCAAGGGTATTGCCATGATAATCCTCGACCCTAGGCAGTCAACACAGTGAGTCAAGCACATGTCAGGACAGCCTCTACCCCGATGTATGAGGCATACACACCTTTGAACGCCACATGTGTGGCTATTTACCCCAGCATAACACACCTGATACCGAAGTTAAAGCTGAGGCACCCGGATTACAAGCCCACGAAGAACACGGGCACGTTTTGCTGCTACCACGAGCATAACGGCCATGACGGCGAGAAGTGTATCACCATTCGTGATCATATTGAATGTTTGGCACGTGAAGGAAAAATTGATCAATTCCTCCTTCACCCTCCAAGAGGTAATCGTAACCAACGCCAGGTGAATGTGATATATTCCATAAGTGGTGGCACACCCATATCTAAATCTTCCAATAGGGCCATGAAAAATGGTGAACGAGCTTTAAGGTATGGTCACCAAGTGTTTCACGTGGAAGACATCAGGGGAGGTAAGTATCAAAAGCCTAACTAGGATCCAATATGTTTCTACCCTGAGGAAGAAAAAGGTATCATCTACCCTCACAATGACCCACTGATTGTGGAAGCTCACATAGCTAACTTTGAAGTACGACGAATCCTGGTAGACATGGGGGCTTCGGTCAATATCATGTTTGCTGAAGCTTTCAGGGCACTTAATGTAGCTGAACACTTGCTCGATCGCTCGATTTCCCCTATGATAAGCTTTTCCGGTGATATCGTGCAACCTTTGGGGAGCATACACTTACCTCTCACCATTGGTACATGCCCTTACATAACTACCATTACCACTAACTTCCTAGTGGTTGATTGCCCAACGGCATACAATGTCATCTTCGAACGCACATGCATCAATGATCTCAAGGTCATGGTATCCACACATATGTTGTTGATGAAATTTCCAACCCTCTATGGCAATTGTTACATCAGAGGAG
Organism: Malus sylvestris; assembly: GCF_916048215.2. NCBI lineage: Eukaryota > Viridiplantae > Streptophyta > Magnoliopsida > Rosales > Rosaceae > Malus > Malus sylvestris. The sequence continues at coordinate 18,880,627 of NC_062269.1, forward strand.
ATCAACTTAGTGCATGATCATGTTACAACACTTCGGTCAAGCAACAGCACCTGCCTGTGCCCAATGAAACCCTTTCTATACATGACCAAGTCATAAAGACCAGCCCAGACGAAGCCAACTTGGATCTTCACAGTGGCAACAGTCAACCCAACGATCTTTGAGATGACTCTTTCACCCAGCAAGCACAACCTGCTAAAGAGTTAAAGAAGGTCTCTATCTCAAAAGATTATCCAGATCGCATGGTAAAGATTGGCACCACCTTGTCACCACCCATTTGGTTGACATTGATCTCTTTTTTGCAAGAGAACACTGAGGTCTTCGCTTGGTCATACGAGGACATGCCATACATTTCTCCCGATATCATCTGTCATCGCTTAAGTATTGACCCCAAGACCAAGCCAGTGAGAGAGAAGCAAAGATCTTATGACGCTGAACGGTACGAGGCAATAAAGGCAGAAGTTGAAAAACTCAAAGGCATAGGCTTCGTCTGCGAAGTCAATTATCCAACGTGGGTAGCAAATGTTGTCATTGTCAAGAAAAATCCGACCAAGGAAAGTCTCCTGCTCCAAAAGGTCTTATGGAGAATGTGTGTCAATTACACCGACCTAAACAAAAGATGCCCAAAAGATAGTTTTCCTCTTCCTCTCATAGACAAACTTATAGACTTTACGGCAGGGTGTGAACTTCTGAGTTTCATGGATGCTTACTCAGGATATAACCAAATCCTCATGAACCCTCCGGACCAAGAACACACAGCCTTTACTACTGATAGGGGACTATATTGCTATAAAGTCATGCCTTTCGGCCTAAAGAATGCAGGAGCGACTTATCAGAGACTGGTCAATTCAATGTTCGCCGAACAGATTGGGAAAAACATGGAAGTTTACGTTGATGATATGCTAGTCAAGAGAAAACATGCTGACCAACACATCACCAATCTATCTAAAACTTTCACCATTCTGAAGAGTTATCGAATGAGGTTGAACCCCAACAAATGTGCCTTCAGTGTAGGCTCTGTCAAATTCTCAGGCTTCATGATAAGCAACCGAGGCATTAAGGCTAATCCCGAAAAGATCAAAGCAATACTCGACATGAAGGAACCGGTAACTTCAAAAGACATCCAGAGCCTTACTGGCAAAGTGTCAGCCTTAACTAGGTTCATCTCTAAGGCCACAGACAGATATGCTCATTTCTTCAAAATACTTAAAGGAAGTAAGAAGTACATTACATAAACTGATGAATGTGCTGAGGCATTCAAGAACCTCAAAGACTACATGAGTAAAGCCCATTTGCTCTCCAAACCTGAGGTTGGTGACACTCTCATTATCTATCTGTCGGTATCGGCTTCAGCAATAAGTTTCGTTCTCATTCGAAAGGATGGTAATGTCGAACGGCCTGTCTACTACGCTAGCAAGGCCTTACAAGATGCGGAGACACGATACTCAAACATTGAGAAATTGGCTCTAGCATTGGTCATGTCTGCTCGAAAACTTCGCCCTTACTTCCAAGCACACTCCATCATCGTGCTTACCAATCATCATCTTTGACAGATACTCCAAAGTCCTGACACTTCTGGGCGAATGATCAAATAGACGATAGCATTGGGTGAGTTTGACATCTCCTACCAACCAAAGCCAGCTGAGAAGGGCCAAGTAGTGGTAGACTTCATCGCTGACTTCACATATCCTGTTGACATTGTTTCTACGCCTAAAGAAGTGGTTTCATTACCCTCGGAAGCTCAGAAAATAGAACCAACAGCCCCAACATGGAGTCTATATGTTGATGGCTCACCCAACCAACAAGGTTGTAGAGCAGGACTAGTTCTTACGACCCCTGACAAAGTGGCGATGGAGTATGCTCTTCGTTTCAAATTCAAGGTGTCAAACAATGAGGCCGAATATGAAGCCCTCCTAGCAGACTTACGTTTGGCCAAACACCTTGGGGTTAAAAGAATTGATATCTTCAGTAACTCCCAATTGGTGGTTAACCAAGTCACCAACAACTTTGACGCTAAGGATAGCTCCATGGCAGCACATCTGGCACAAACACAATTGTTGCTCAAGCACTTCCACTACCAGATCACCCAAATTCCTTGATCGGCAAACAGTCATGCAGATGCTTTGGCTTGCCTCGCCTTAGCAGTGGAAGACAAGATTGGGATAATTGTTGGCAGCACCAAGCACCATGAATGCGGAAGCGTGCAACTTACAATAAGGGGATAGTTGGATTATCTTAATTTATAGATTCTTTGCTCATGGCACCATTCCAAATGACAAAGTCCAAACTAAGCAAATTCGATACAAGGCTACCCGTTACTTGATCATTAATGACCAACTCTACAGGCGGGGTTTTAACCTACTATACCTAAGATGCCTTACGCCCGCAGAGGCAGAAACTGTCATTCGGGAAATACATGAAGGAGTATGCGGAGATCATGCTGGATCTCGATCCCTAGCACACAAGGCTTTTCGCCAAGGATAATACTGGCCAACACTTCACCAAGATGCCATCAGAATATCCCGCTCATGTGATAAGTGTCAACGCTACGCAACTATTCCTCACTCCCATCCCGAGCTGTTCACTCCTATGATCAGCCCTTGGCCATTCGCCCAATAGGGACTTGATTTGATTAGCCCAATGCTTGCAGGGAAGGGCAAGGTTCGCCATGCAATCGTTGCAGTTGACTACTTCATAAAGTGGGCAGAAGTAGAACCCTTAGTAACTATTACTAAGGCAAAAATAGAAGACTTCGTGTGGAAGAACATCATTTGCAGATTCGGCATTCCTAATGCGATATTCACTGACAACGGGTGACAGTTCGACACCAATAAGTTCAGAATGTTCTGCTCTAAGTTAACATCAACTTATGTTTTGCCTCCCCAGCTCATCCCCAGTTTAATGAACAAGTTGAAGCCATCAACAGAATAATCAAGCGAACTTTGAAAACCAACTTGGACAAGGCTAAAGGTTGTTGGTCAGAATTTGTACCCCAAGTTCTTTGGTCATACCGCACTTCGTATCAGACATCAATAGGAGAAACCCCATTGTCACTTGCCTTTGGTACAGAAGCAGTTGTCCTAGTTGAGCTTGAGTAAGCAACGTTCCGAGTCCAGAACTATGTGCAAAGCGAAAATGACAAACAACTTACCCTCAACTTAGATCTAGTCGAGGAACACAGAAACCAGGCTCACTTGAGGAATGTCGCCTACAAGCAGCGCATCTCCAACTACTATGACTCCAGGGTCAAACCTCGTTCTTTCAAAGTGGGGGACTGGGTATTGAAGAAAAGATTACTCTGCGACAGAGTCCCGAGTGAAGGAACACTTAGTCCAAATTGGGATTGACCGTTTGAAGTTGTTGGCATCAGTCGCCCTGGCTCCTACAAGCTTAGAAGCTCCAATGACAAGATCTTTGGCCATCCATAGAACGCTGATCACTTGAAATACTATTACAAGTAAACTCGCATTGTACAAGTGTTAAGCTTCAGTCGTTCGGCATCCTATGTAACGAAAACTATTTGGCATGAATTCAATAAAGAGGTGATTTAGACAACTCGGTCCTAATCCTCTTACATTCATAGCAATGAAACACTCGGGTTCAAAACTTCAACATGAATGCTTCCAACATGAAACAAAGTCTAAGTATATCTCAACAAGACTATACAATATACGAACAGCTTCACAGTATATTTGTTCAATTATACATTCCAACACATTCATACATAAGCCAACTGTGATTTGAAAGGGTTCAACATACTTTGTGTCATTCGACACTTGCTACAACGTGCCTAGACACCTTGCCCTTATTCTCACCAACCAGGTGATGAAATGTACAACCTGTACTCTCCGTCATGCCACCAACCAGGTGATGAAATGTACAACCCGTACTCTAATATCATTTGGCAACTTGCCACTTATGCCACCAACTAGGTGAAGAAGGAACTCATCTTCATGCCACCAACCAGGTGATGAAATGTACAACCCGTATTCTAATATCATTTGGCAACTTGCCACTCATGCCACCAACCAGGTGAAGAAGGAACTCATCTTCATGCCATCAACCAGGTGATGAAATGTACAACCTGTACTCTCCTTCATGCCACCAACCAGGTTATGAAATGTACAACCTGTACTCTAATATCATTTGGCAACTTGCCACTCATGCCACCAACCAAGTGAAGAAGTAACTCATCTTTATGCCATCAACCAGGTGATGAAATGTACAACCCGTACTCTTCTTCATGCCACAAACCAGGTGATGACATGTACAACCCGTACTCTAATATTCTTTGGCAACTTGCCATTCATGCCACAAACCAGGGGAAGAAGGAACTCATCCTCGTGCCACCAACCAGGTGATGAAGGAACTCACCTTCGTACCACCAATCAAGTGATGAAAGCAACTCACCATTCATTCCACCTATCAGAAGACGAGTGGTACAACTTGTACATGTAAACTCCTAGCATTCACAAATAATAAAAAACCCTCAAGCTTGACAACTCAACTAAGGGAGCACTTATGCCCAACAAGAGTTATAGTCACCAACAAAGTCTTATTGCAAGCCAACAACTTCAGTGCATGGCATACGAAGATCAAGCTATTCAGCCATCTTGATTAAGACAGTGTGAAGCAAAACCAATGTATGGTGCCAACAAGAGCTTCATCAAAGGAGTTCAACCACAATTCTCAAAAGCTTCACTCTTGATCAAGACAGTGTGAAGCAAAACCAATTTATGGTGCCAACAAGATTTCATTAATGGAGGGCAACCACAATTCTCAAAAGCTTCACACACTCTTGATCAAGACAGTGTGAAGCAAAACCAATTTATGGTGCCAACAAGAGCTTCATCAAAGGAGTTCAACCACAATTCTCAAAAGTTTCACTCTTGATCAAGACAGTGTGAAGCAAAACCAATTTATGGTGCCAACAAAAGCTTCATCAATGGAGGGCAACCACAATTCTAAAAAACTTCACACTCTTGATCAAGACAGTGTGAAGCAAAACCAATTTATGGTGCCAGCAAGAGCTTCATCAAAGGAGTTCAACCATAATTCTTAAAAGCTTCACACACTCTTGATCAAGACAGTGTGAAGCAAAACCAATAACCAATTTATGGTGTCAACAAGAGTTTCATCAATGGAGGACAACCACAATTCTCAAAAGCTTCACACACTCTTGATCAAGACAGTGTGAAGTAAAACTAATTTATGGTGTCAACAAGAGCTTCATCAAAGGAGTTCAACCACAATTCTCAAAAGCTTTATACACTCTTGATCAAGACAGTGTGAAGCAAAACCAATTTATGGTGCCAACAAGAGCTTCATCATTTGAGGGCAACCACAATTCTCAAAATCTTCACACAGTCTTGATTAAGACAGTTTGAAGCAAAACTAATTTATGACGCCAACAAGAGCTTCATCAAAGGAGTTCAACCACAATTCTCAAAGGCTTCACACACTCTTGATTAAGACAGTGTGAAGCAAAACCAATTTATGCTGGCAACAAAAGCTTCATCAATAAAGGGCAACTACAATTCTCAAACCTTCGAAGCAAATTTAAGATTGTTCGCAGCAAATTCAATTTATATGGTTCATCCAAACCTTCGACTACTACAAGGTGTGGCTTGCATTACAATCTCTTGCTCAACAGTGTGGAAGCAAAATTTGTATATGTTGTCTATCCCACATTTTTTAAATTTCTAGTTTCCCAAAAAAAAAAAAAAATTGGGAAATTCAACAAAGCTTCATTAATAGAGGACAACTACAAATTCTCAAAAGCTTCATACTATCTTGATCAAGATAGTGTGAAGCAAAATCAATTCGTGGTACCCAACAAAGCTTCACCACAAAAGCTTCACCAACAAAAGCTTCATCAATGGAGGACAACTACAAATTTTCAAAAGCTTCACACTATCTTGATCAAGATAGTGTGAAGCAAAATCAATTCATGGTACCCAACAAAAGCTTCAACTCCAAAGCTTCACCTACAAAAGCTTCAACACAAAAGCGTGACCCAGAAAAGCTTGACCCAGAAAAGCTTGACCCACAAAAGCTTGACCTACAAAAGCTTCACCCACAAAAGCTTCACTCACAAAAGCTTCACCTACAAAGCTTCACCTACAAAAGCTTCACCTACAAAAGCTTCACACTATTTTGATCAAGATAGTGTGAAGCAAAATGAATTCATGGTGCCCAACAAAGCTTCAACCTCAAAGTTTCACATACAAAGCTTCAACACCAAAGCTTCACCTACAAAGCTTAAAATATATATATATTCGGAAATTCATAAATTCAAAAATTCGAAAATTCCAAAAAAAAAACAAAATTCGACAAAAAAAAAAAATTTGCCTAGGTTTCATCTTAGTTAGGCCGAATAACTTTCTGTTGTCCCTAAAAACTACTAAGCCTACGTGGCGCGCATGCTGAGTAATCTATAAGCTAACTACGTCTTTCGGTGAATGCGGGGCGTGCCAAATCGTTGGCCGAGCTTGGCCGAGGAGTTGTTGATGTTGCGTTGGGTGTGCGACTGACTTCTGCGTCTTGCGATTGCGGCCGAGAAAGGAACACGTCTCGGCCTCTTGGGCTCTCGAACCTGAAGACAAGGTTTCTATTCTTACGAAGTTCACGAATTGCCGTCGTCGGATTCGGTCACAGTGATGTTATTCCGTCAGAGTAAACTCTCGCCGAATCGACACCAAAGTGTAAGGGCACAAATACTCAAAGAGAATATAAGTCTTAATAGTGAACGTGGTTCGGCCGTCTGAATGCCGAACTCTAAATCCCACTTGGGAGTATCCAATCATAAAATAACTCGGCGTGCAATGCGCCGAGCTCAATAAACTGTAACACCTCACTTCGCCGAGAAGGCTAATGAGACGGCCTCAATCAATAAGGATTCGGGAATCCTTCTCGATCGAGACTTGGATAGGTAACCAACCGTCCTCGCCGCAGTGCTGTTGTTGCCAACGGAAGATACTGCGAGACCGGCTGATTCTATGATGACAGAGCTATCTATGCCGACTTAAGATATCACCGGTTGCTTTCACAGTGCTGTTGATGCCAACGGAAGATGTGTCAGCGAAAAGAGAAAATAAAAATCTCAAAGTTGTTGAGAGAGTTTGCGCAGGGCAGTTTTGTGTTGAATTCGAGGTCCCTAAATGATGCCACTGCCTATGTATTTATAGTGGCTGTAAGCCCATTGGATGATGTGTTGGCCTAACCAACACTCCGTTTCACGAGTCGTATGCGCAGATGCCTCTACGAAATCCTGTAAAGAATTGCCATTCAAATATGCTTCCACCCATCATCTGGTCACTCATGCATCTTTATCCTGTACCAAAATATATGATGAGGCCACACGCTTGATGAGATATATTCAATCTCAAACGGAACTCTAGGCCACGTGGGCTTGTCTCCGCCAATAATGTTGCATGCAATCTTCATTAACTTAAATGGATAATCACAAACCAACCCAATTTGATTGTGAATCCACCCAATCTCCACGTGTTGCATGCTTTTCAAATCAAATATGACTAGCTCAATTCCTTATCCAAGCAAAAAGCCATGACTTTGTAGACTTCCACAACTCTCGCCATGTTAATCCCATTTCATCCCGATATCCTCAAACTCAAAAATCTCTCTTAAGATAATTACCATAATTAAAATTAATAGTAATATAAAAAAAAATCAGTTTAGTCTTGGAGCCATCTAATGGTTTCAACGCAACGGGCCGATAGCGTAAAATCGGGTCCAAACATTGCCCCCCAGTTTTCTTGAGCTTCGGCTTGTAAGCCGAATGGTTAAGGAAATTAACGATTGCATTTGAAACCTTTGTAACTGTCGAAGACGCGTGGAATCGATGGATCATCGAAAGATTTGGAATCATCCTTGATACTATGCGGTTCAAAGAGTTTGTCCACTTCTGGTTTGTTAGTGTCGGTGGAAAATTTGAGGTGATGCAATAAATAATGATGAGCTCTGAGGCAGAAAGGTCCCACGCCTGACTAAAATCCTTTGGCCGCCTCTTTTATATATATATAATTTTGTATTGTAAAGTGGCCGAGGCCGATACTTGGCCAAATCACTCAACTTTTATATATGTCAAAATGTCCTTCGGCCAAAAGTCGAATGTATATATATATATATATTTTTTTTTTTCCCCGGCCCGCCTTGTTGACCTACTTTCCTTCGGCCCACCTAATCTCAACTTCAGCCTAATGTTTCCTCGACTTCGGCCTAATGGTTGGCTGAGCGCAGAGATCAATCAGCCGAATTACCAAATTTCTACCACCAGACTCCAAAGCCGGCCTCAAATGTTAATCTTTTATTCGGCCAAAATTTTTACCGAGGCATTACCCCCCTATGTTCTTACGCATTGGCTTGCATAGCCATATGTTTAAGAAAATAACACATATATTTAACAAACGAAAAGAAAAGTGGCCGAACCATAGTTAGGAGGAGGCCAACGATGCTTTATTCCAAGTCGAGATCTTGTAATAACAAAATCTTCAAATTGATTTCGCTCTAAGCCGAATAAAGAATTTCCCCCAAATATTTTTGACTCGACGAAATATTTTTCATTCTCGGCCGCCGAATGTGTGGAACAATTATTATGCCCCCTAGGCATAATTTCGGCTTTTAACTCAAATAACTTGGCCGAATGGGGCTTCTCCATATCGGCTTTATCGCCAATAATCATATCAATTGGCATAGTTTCGGCTTCTAAGATCACGTCTCCAATTACCATATCAATTGATGTGGTTTTTTCGTCTAAAGCCGTGCATCGGCCTTGTTCAGCATTGGAACATTCCTTCGACGAAACATTTTTCGAGTCGATTTTTGACTCAGAAACTTGAACTTTTTCTTCTAGGCCCACCACACTTTCAGTCTCGACCGAAACAACAGGTGGCCTAAGTAATTCTTTGACCAAATTAAAAATTTTCTTAGGCCGAATATTGGTTGTGGCCGGAGCGGAAATTTGCCCCCCGGGCTCTTGCCTTTAAGAAATTCTTCCCAAACTCTCGAGGAGTTGTTTTTGCTTCTTTAATAGGAGATGACACTCTTCCCATGAAGCCTGATCAAGATAGATCATGTGAACTTTGTAGTTTTAGCACTGGGTCCCACTGGGCGTGCCAAAATGTTGTCCCTAAAAACTACTAAGCCTACGTGGTGCGCAGGCCGAGTAATCTATAAGCTAACTACGTCCTTCGGTGAATACGGGGCATGCCAACTCGTCGGCCGAGCTCGGCCGAGGAGTAAATTTGTTGATGTTGCGTTGGGTGCGCGGCTGACTTCTGCGTTTTGCGATTGCGACCGAGAAAGGAACACGTCTCGGCCTTTTGGGCTCTCGAACCTGAAGACAAGGTTACTATTCTTACGAAGTTCACGAATCGCCGTCGTCGGATTCGGTTACAGTGATGTTATTCGTCAGAGTAAACTCTCGCCGAATCGACACCAAAGTGTAAGGGCACAAATACTCAAAGCGAATATAAGTCTTAATAGTGAACGTGGTTCGACCGTCTGAATGCCGAACTCTAAATCCCACTTGGGAGTATCCAATCATAAAATAACTCGGCGTGCAATGCGCCGAGCTCAATAAACTGTAACACCTCACTTCGCCGAGAAGGCTAATGAGACGACCTCAATCAATAAGGATTCGGGAATCCTTCTCGACCGAGACTTGGATAGGTAACCAACCGTCCTTGCCGCAGTGCTGTTGATGCCAACGGAAGATACTGCGAGACCGGCTGATTCTACGATGACAGAGTTATCTATGCCGACTTAAGATATCACCGGTTGCTTTCACAGTGCTGTTGATGCCAACAGAAGATGTGTCAGCGAAAAGAGAAAATAAAAATCTCAAAGTTGTTGAAAGAGTTTGCGCAGGGCAGTTGTGTGTTGAATTCGAGGTCCCTAAATGATGCCACTGCCTATGTATTTATAGTGGCTGTAAGCCTATTGGATGATGTGTTGGCCTAACCAACATTCCGTCCCACGAGTCATATGCGCAGATGCCTCTACGAAATCCTGTAAAGAATTGCCATTCAAATATGCTTCCACCCATCATCTGGTCACTCATGCATCTTTATCCTGAACCAAAATATATGATGAGGCCACGTGCTTGATGAGATATATTCAATCTCAAACGGAACTCTAGGCCACGTGGGCTTGTCTCCGCCAATAATGTTGCATGCAATCTTCATTAACTCAAATGGATAATCACAAACCAACCCAATTTGATTGTGAATCCACCCAATCTCGACGTGCTGCATGCTTTTCAAATCAAATATGACTAGCTCAATTCCTTATCCAAGCAAAAAGCCATGACTTTGTAGACTTCCACAACTCTCGCCATGTTAATCCCATTTCATCCCGATATCCTCAGACTCAAAAATCTCTCTTAAGATAATTTCCATAATTAAAATTAATAGTAATAAAAAAAAAATCAATTTAGTCTTAGAGCCATCTAATGGTTTCAACGCAACGGGCCGATAGTGTAAAATCGGGTCCAAACATTTTCATAACAAATATATATGAAGGAGGAGTTTTAGGCTACCACTTAGGAAGGAAATGCCTCATTCGTCAACTCCCTCGACTGGAGACTTGGGGGACACCTACCATATGCTATTGCACCTTGATACTCAGAAGTCTCACGACCACTCAGTGACTTGGATTTTTCAAGTCTCCAACCGAGAAGTTTTCCTCACTTGGGAAATTAAGGGAGTATTACCTCAACATACATGCTTCACTCTCAAAGGTTCAACATACAAGCTTCAACAAAAGAAAAAATTCAAAGAACTTAGTGAAGAAGGCCTTGGTGTATTTAACACAATACGTTGAAATGAAGCAAAGCTTGTTTATTGATATCTCCGATAAGTTATAAATATGTACATATACATGAATCAAAATAAACAAACAAGAGGGAGGCTTCACAAAGGTTGCTCAGGAGAAGTCTCAACAGTCGGCAGAGCCCTAGAAAGAGTAGATACCGGAGGGTGATCATTCGGAGCCTCAGTACTGGGCAGAACCCCAGAAGGAGAAGGCACCGAAGGTTGATCATTCAGAGCTTCATTACGCGGTACAGCCCCAGAAGACGAAGGCAATAAATGCTTTTGGAACAAACCCACAAACCTCTGATGATCAAGCAAAATCTGACCAGATTCCTACAGCTGGTCAAGCTTCCTCTTCATGTTTGTAGCATAGTCATGTGCAAGCTTGTGCAACTGTTTATTCTCATGCTTGAGCCATATGATCTCCTGTTTTAGACTTATCACTTCAGCCTCTAATGATTCAACTTGGTGGGTTTGAGCAAATAGGCGTTGGGCCATATTAGATACAGAACCTGCACACTGAACACTGAGAGCCAGAGAATCATTAACAGCCAACTCATCAGACTGTTAGGAAAGTAGTCTGTTATCTTTGAGAGTGAGAAGGTTCCTGGCCACCACCGCAGCGGTCATATCATTCTTCATCACATAGTCCCCAATGGTAAGAGGACCAATAGGAGATAAGAAGGATGGGCGCCATATGTTGTCTTGAGAAGGCATGGCTGCCTCTTCACCAAAGTTCAAGTCAAAACGACGGTTGGATGTGCCAGACATTCTCAGAAATGATAAAGGAGAAATGAGGTGCAATAAATTTATGAAGTAAAGGGAAAATTCCTACAAGCAATAACTCTCTGAATGTACTTCCAGCCAGGGAAGAAAATGTCGATAATATCGGCGAAATATCGCCGATATTATCGGTTTTTCGGGACGGCGATATTAAAAGTGGTATCCGCAAGCTTTTCGGCCAAATATCACGATATTATCGATAATATCGATAATATCGCGATATTTGGAAATTATCGGCGAAATATCCATGGACGGTGGAATCGGAATCCGAGGCGACGTCGGAGAAGAACGCCGGAGACGGTGGGGCGATTCCCGGGCCGGTTTCGTCCCAAAAACCTTGCAAAAACACGAATCTTAACATCAATTTCACAAATATACATCAGATTTCACGCATGCATAAACGATTCAAGGCAGGGTGAAGTCGGAGAGATTAGGGTTTAGGGTTTCATGGAATCTCACCTGACGAAGCGGAATACGAACGATCCTTGCTCAGCGGCGCACCTCTGACTTCGCCTGAGCCACGATCAACGGCGATCTCTGTGTGTGTGTGTGTGTGTTTAGGAGAAGAGAGATCAGAGATCTCTCTTTGTATGTGGGTGTTTGGGAGAAGAGAGATCAGAGAAGGGAGAAGAGAGATCGGAGAATGGAGATGAGAGATCGAGAGATCTCTGTGTGCGTGTGTGTGTTTGGCAGAAGAGAGATCGGAGATCTCTATGAGTCCGATCTCTGTGTGTGCGTGTGTTGGACTTGGATCCGATGTCAACCTGTGGAGCTCTCTGTGTGAGTGTGTGTGTGGGAGAAGAGAAGGGAGAAGAGAGATCGAGAAGGATGATCGAGAGAGAGAGAGACTGAGGAGCTCTCTGTGTGTGTGTGTGTTTGGAAGAAGAGAAGGGAGAAGAGAGAACGAGAAGGATCGAGAGAGAGAGAGACTGAGGTGGTCTGCGTGCGTGCGTTGTGTGTGCGTGCGATGTGTCTTTTGACAGTGATGATGTGTGTGGGTTCCTCCTGTCAGGAGGATACAACTCACTCAATATTTTTACAATTATTTGGACAATTTCATGCAGCTTTTACAATTATCAATTGTATTCTTTTCAGACCATGAATGGTGGTCATTTGTGTGTGTGTGTGTGGGTTCCTCCTGTCAGGAGGACACATGACTCACTCCATATTCTCGACAACACGAACAATTATTTGGACAATTTTATGCAGCTTTTACCATTATCATCAGTAGTCTTTTCAAACCATGGACGGTGGTTTCATTCAAAACCGTGTGCCAATATTGTTTTAAAAGGTGGAGTTTCAGAGTTATTGTGTGAACTCGTTCAAAGTTGTCATTGTGAAAAAATTTCAAGAGGTGGAGTATCAGTATCAGAGGAGCCTTTTCGATTATTTTATTTTCCTTACCCCTTTCAAAGTCATTCCAGATCCAGAGCTTAAACACAAAGGGTTCCATATTTAAAGTAAGTTTACAAACTTATATTTATATTCTTATAATTTATACAACAACAAAAAAATTTGTGTGAACTCGTATGTAAATTTTTTAAGTAATTAATACTTGCATGTTAGTTTTTGTAAGTAATTAAGTAATGTTAACAATTGCATGTTAATTTTTTTTAAGTAATTAATACTTGCATGTTTGTTTTTGTAAGTAATTAAGTAATGTTAACAATTACATGTTAATTTTTTTTAAGTAATTAATACTTGCATGTTAGTTTTTGTAAGTAATTAAGTAATGTTAATACTTGCATGTTAGTTTTTGTAAGTAATTAAGTAATGTTAACAATTGCATGTTAATTTTTTTAAGTAATTAATACTTGCATGTTTGTTTTTGTAAGTAATTAAGTATTGTTAACAATTACATGTTAATTTTTTTTAAGTAATTAAGTAATGTTGTATAATTATTCCCTAGGATAATTTTAATATGTTTAATGTTATTTATTATTTTATTTCCCTTACCATTTTCAAAGCCATTCCAGATCCATTCCAAAGCTTGAACACAAAGGGTTCCATATTTAAGGTAAGTTTACAAACTTATATTTATATTATTGTAATTTATACAACAACAAATAAATTTGTGTGGACTCGTATGTTAATTTTTTTAAGTAATTAATACTTGCATGTTAATTTTTGTAAGTAGTTAAGTAATGTTAACAATTACTTGTTAATTTTTTGTAAGTAATTAAGTAATGTTGTATAATTATTCCCTACGATAATTTTAATATGTTTAATGTTATTTATTATTTTATTAATATTAGGTTTTATTATCAAATAGGATTATTCTTCATTAATATTAGGTTTTTTTATTATCAAATTGGATTATTATTCATTAAATTAGATTATTATAAAATTAGATTATTATTCATTAAATTGGATTATTCATTAAATTGGCTTATTATCAAATTGGACTATTCATTAAAGCCCACTCAATGTAGTCTCCAAACTTGACCTTAGGCCCAAATCTCAAACATAACCACACTTGGGTTGGGTTGGGTTGAACCAAAAGGTCCAAAACTTAGGAAAAAAAAAACGAATTATTCAATTTTATTCATTAATATTAGGTTTTTTTTATTATCAAATTGGATTATTCATTAATATTAGGTTTTTTTAATTATCAAATTGGATTATTCATTAAATTGAATTATTATTAAAGTGGATTATTATTAAATTGGATTATTATCAAAAAGGAATATTATTCTTCACTATGTTTTATATTAGGATTATTTTCATGAAACATAATTATCATCATTTATAGTAGGATTATTTATATTAGGATTATTATCAAAAAGGAATATTATTCATCATTTATATTAGGATTATTTTTTTATCAAATTGGATTATTATTCATTAATATTAGGTTTTATTATTCCATATTAATTTTTTAATTACTTAAATTTTTACAATCATTTTCTTTACTTCATATTGTATTCTTCTGTAGAATAACTTTATTATTTAGGTTCTGTAGAATAACTTTATTATTTAATTCTTTTGTCTAATTTTCATGAAAAATAAATGTAGGTACGTTTAAGATGTCTAGTGGAGCTAGTAAACGTGATCCAGCTTGGGAACATGGCGACCCAATAGACGGAAACAAACATGGCACAATTTGCAAATATTGTGGTCGGGTAATGAAGAGTGGTGGAGTGACACGACTTAAGTACCATCTTAGTGGATTAGATCCAGCAAAAAATGTCCAACGATGCGATAATGTCCCCCCAGAAGTGAAGGCATTCATCAGCACATTATTAAAAAATAAAAAACAGCAGAAGGAAAAGATGACACAAGGAATGGAAAATATTCGAGCTGGGCTACGGGGAGAAGTCTATGGCCAAGCGGTTGACAGTGATGATGATGACGATGAGGACGAATGTGATGATGACATGGGACCTGAAGAACGACGCAGTTTGAAACAAGCATTACGTGCCTCCAAACAGTCAACATGGGAAAGAGAACACCTTCATAAAATTCCTAATAGGGGACAAGGTTCCGGGACAAGTGGTGGTGCACAAATGAGACGGGGAGGCAGTCTTAGAGAATCACAACCAACACCACCAATAGCCCCAAGTTTATATAAGTCATCCAACGCACGTCAAAAGAGTGTTTGGAGTTATTTCAAGGGAGGTAATGTGAAGGAGGGAATGGGGCGTCTAATTAGCAAGTTCTTTATCTATGAAAATGTCCCTGCTGCGAAGGCTTCATCACATCATTTCAAAAATATGGTAGTGGGATGTCAACAGGCCGGTGTTGGAGTACAACCTCCCACTCCCTATGAGATAAGAAACAAATATTTGGATATGGAGTATAAAGACATTGGCGAGTATGTTAACAAGTTGAGGTCAAAGTGGGAAACTAATGGTTGCACAATCATGTGTGACGGATGGACCGGCCCGACCAGATTATCTATCATCAACTTCATGGTATACTCCAAGGGCAAGACAATTTTTTTGAAGTCTGTTGATGCTTCAGACCATATAAAGAATTACAAGTATATTTACAAATTATTGAGGGATGTAATCATGGAGGTGGGAGAGCATAATGTTGTCCAAGTCGTGACCGACAACGGTTCTGCATTTGTCAAAGCTGGAAAAAAGTTAATGAAGCATCATAATGTGTTTTGGACATCATGTGCAGCACATTGTATTGATCTTATGTTTGAGGCAATGGGGAAGAGAGAGAATGTTGCTACTGTGGTCAAAAGAGCTAGAACGATCACTAATTATATTTACAATCACGGTTGGTTGTTGGCAAAGATGCGTGAATTTTGCAGAGGAGAAATTATTCGTCCAGCTACCACTCGATTCGCCACCAACTATATTGCATTAAACAGCCTACTCAAGAAGAAAGCAGGGTTGAAGCAACTATTCACTAGTGACGATTGGGCCAACCACAATTTCAGCCGCTCAAATACAGGTCGTATGGTGGAAAGTATAGTGCTTGATCATGCTTTTTGGAGTCAAACAGAACATGTGTGTCAAGTGTTTGAACCTCTTTACAAAGTTTTACGGATCGTTGACACAGAAGTGTATCCTACTATGGGGGCTGTATATGAGTTGATGCGTGTAGTGAAGGATGAATTGGAAAGAAAACATGGTGCAAGGTGGGTCGTAAAAATAATTGAAGACCGATGGTATAAAACATTATACCACGATTTGCATGCAGCAGGTATAAATTATGTCATAATTTGCAATTCATTTCTTTAGTTGCATAAGTATTATTTATCTTATTAGAGTATGTGTTTCTTTGAACAGCATATTATTTGAATCCCCGATACCAATACAGACCCGGTGTTGGAGATGATGGTAACCTTATACGTGCTGTACATAATGTATACTCTAAATTAGACCCTGCATCACCAGCAGTTGGCCAATTTGGAAATGAGGTACACAATTACTTAAATTATAATAATTACTTTGTTGGATTAAACTAACACAATTTATTGTATTCAACTAACATGGTTTAAAGATGCAAGAAGAACATTTGGAGAACCAACATCAGTTGCTGCTCGAACAAATATGTCTCCTAGTGAGTATAAACATATTTCACTATAAGTTTATAATAGAATTTGTTGGAGTTATTAGGCTTATCAACATTATTTTTCATTGTAGCTGAATGGTGGATCATGTATGGGACCGATGCACCAACTGTGAGAAAGTTAGCAATAAAAGTATTATCACAAACAGCTTCCTCATCTGCTTGTGAAAGAAATTGGAGCACATTTGCACTCATCCACACAAAGCAAAGAAATAAGTTGGCTCATAGTAGCTTGGAAAAATTAGTTTATTGCTACTACAACATGAAGCTTCAAATTTGAGATAAGGAAGCAGAAATCGATCATGTCGACCATGGTGACCCACTAGATGTGTTTGATATTGTTGGTGAAGATGATGATACGGAGGGTAACCAACTTTTTTCAATGGATTAGACCTCTTCATTTAGATGATGATGAAGGCAACCCAGCTCCCAGAGTTGCTGAAGAAGCACGTAATGAAGGGATAAATGTAGAAAGAGTATTAGAGGAGGAGGTGGGATCTAGCAGCGCTGACTCTTTCGAAGAACTTTTGCACCCAAGACCAAGCAACACTAGAATTCCACCTTTTTCCAATCCTACACAACCACAACATCGTGCTGATACTAATGATAGCTCTAGTACAAGATCAGGAGACTCACCTACCACCGGAGGTGGGAATGATGAAGGACATAGTGGAGCTGGAGGTAGTGGTGGTGGATATGGAAACTATTATGGACCACCACCTCCCGGATATATGAGCCCTTTCACTGGTGAGGCAAACTTCACGCATGCAACACAAGATGATGACCATGGCAGTAGGCGGGCAGGACCAGGAATTGGTGCCATAGGGAAGGACTATACTCGCAGAGAAAGAGGCAAAAGGATTTTGTCAAGTCAAGAAGATGACTCGTTATCTAGAACTTCAGACTCTGTTGGATTGGGAAGTAGTAACTATGGTTATACTCATAACCAACCATTTCCCTACCCTTCATATCCTATTCCTGTTGGGATGGAATCGAGCGACTCATGGAATCAATCCCAGCCTCAATCTTCAAATGATTTTTCATATGGACAACCTCAACCAATCTCGGATCCATATGGGTGGCATATTAACAATTACATGCAAAACTATTTTGGGGATTTATCATTTGATAACTACTCTTCACAATACACTCATTCTACACATAGAGATGATGAAGATAGTGACAAATTTGAACCTCATAGGAACTCTATGTGGTACTAAAGTGTAAAATATTGTACTAATTCATTATATATAAATGATTATGGTGTGTTTAGACTTCTTTCATTAATTACTATATATTTTCTACACTCATAATGTTTGTCAGATCGCTATATAATCAACTTGATAATGTTAAATCCATCATGCAATGCATTTCCTTCCAATTTTTTGTGATAAACTAATAGATAATTGACTAAATAAACATCCTACAAAGTTTCAATAAAAATTTCCAAGTTTTTCTTACAATTTCCGTGGTTTCCATGTAATTTTTATTGATATCGATATTTTACCGATATTTCCATCGATATTTCCGTGTTTTCGGACTACCGATATTTCCGATATCACCGATATTTTCTTCCTTGCTTCCAGCACACAATTGGTGCCCTTATAAAAGAAAGGGCAACATGACCGTTGGTTCAAAAATCGAAGAGGCACCACTCTCCAGATTTCGAAGAGGCACCACTCTCCAGATTTCGAAGAGTCACCACTTTCCACACGCAACATCAGCTCCTCGGGTACCACAGATAACTTTGCTAAAGATCTCTGACAAAGTTTAGACACATAAATTTTGAAGGTCCAGCTACCCTACTATTACCCACAAAGGTAAAGGAATAGCACCACTGCTTGATAACTAGAAAGTCCCAATGTGTGTCAACCTCCGTGCTCCGTGGTAAGGCAGACTGGCAAAAATGCCCAACCTTGACTCACATTCGAGAAAGCACTCCCAACAAGATTGCTTGCTCAAAAATCGAAGAGGCACCACTCTCTGAATCTCGAAGAGGCACCACTCTCCGAATCTCAAGAGTTAAACTCCTAACAGAATTGCTTTCTCAAAAATCGAAGAGGCACCGTTCTCTGAATCTCGAGAGCCAGATCCCCGACATGATTGCTTGTTCGAAAACCGAAGAGGCAATGCTCTCCGAACTTCGAGAGCCAGATTTCCTTGGATAAAGCTTGTCTGCAATCTTCACACGCAACATCAACTTTCCAGATACCACAGACCACTTTTTCAAAGCGCTCTAACAAAGTTAAAACATATGAAGCTTGCAGCTCCCACTACATTGCTATGACCAAGAAGGGTAAAGGAATAATATTATTATTTGCTCAAAAATCGAAGAGGCACCGCTCTCCGAATCTCAAGAGCCAGACTCCTAACAGGATTGCTTTGTAAAAAATCGAATAGGCATCGTTTTCCGAATCTCGAGAGCCAGATCCCCGACAGGATTGCTTGTTCGAAAACCGAAGAGGCATCGCTCTCTAAACTTCGAGACCCAGATTTCCTTGGATAAAGCTTGTCTGCAATCTTCACACGCAACATCAGCTTTCCAGATACTACGTACCACTTTTTCAAAGTGCTCTGACAAAATTAAAATACGTGAAGCTTGCAGCTCCCACTACATTGCTACGACCAAGAAGGGTAAAGGAATAGCATTACTACTTGTTGTTAGGGAGACTCCTATATATGTCTACCTCCATCCTCCACGGACAGGCAGACCTGTAAAAATGCTCAACCCTTCCTCATATCTGAGAGGGCACTCCCAACGAAGCCTCTCGAAATACTCAGCTTTCTTCCCCCCCAATAATACCTATGCAAACCTGCCACACCAGAGCAAGAGTATCTCATATCATCAGGATCAAAAGCAAGAGTATCCCATATCATGGTTTTTCCCTGTCTTTTCATTTGCCCTTATTCTTACCTGCAAGACAAGGAGAAAAAGAGCAATCAGTCAACACTTGGAATTAAGCTTCCAGTCAGGAACTGATTGCTGGAACCCCTTGCCTGATTACTTACCTGGCATTACTTTCGAGTACTCATCTTCAACATCTTATGCTTCTAGAAAAGATACCACATCTGTCTGAGGAACAGATAGGGCAAGTGAGAAGGATACAAGGAAGCATGTGGAGACAAGCGCAACAGAACACGTGCCGATTCATCTATTACTTCGTCAATAGCAAAAGTATCCCATTTCATCAAGGTCGAGCACACTCTTGATTTGATGGACTTGTTTTGACATTCAAATTCTTGAGTCGGCCTTATACTCTAAAGGAAACCAGAAAACCCTCTAGCCCAGTTCAAGAATAAGCTTGTGGAAAGTTACTTCTTCAAAAGCAAAAGTATCTCATGTCATCTCTTCTCCATTTGCTTTTCCTTATCCTTGTTGTTGTTTACGACACAAGGAGAAGGAGAACAATCAACTGAAAGGCGAAGTTGAACTTCCGATCCAAGTTGCTTGCTTGGAAGTCTGATTGCTTACCTTGTCTGTTACCTCTTTCAGCAAATCTCCTAGCTCGGCGACTTAGGGGATTCCTACTATAGGATTTTGTATCGCAGTTGACCAAGCCCGAAACTACAAGTAAGCTTCAAGTGAAATTGATACATTACCTTGTGCATTTTCATCGGTTAAAGATACCGTCCTTGGATGGAGGAAAAGTACTTCCAGAGAATATGCCATATCTACGTATGAGACAGATAAGGCAAGTGAAAATGATACCACATTTCGGTACTTAGAAGTTTTATGATTACTCAATGGCTTGGATCTTGCAAGTCCCCAACCGAGGAGCTTCCATCACTCAGGAACTTAAGGGAGCACTGTTTGTACCATACTTTACCAATCTCGAAACTACTGAGCACCGGTCAACGTTATACCGTCAAGGACCCAGAAGAGTTTCCCTCAAACCAGGAGGCCAATCACAACACGACACGTGTCAATGTTAAAATGAAACTAGAAACTTTCTTCTATAAATAGAGATTATTCTCTCACAATATTTCCGAATGTCATTTGTACTAAATCATTCACTAGTACTCACAAAAGGAGAGCTTGAACCTATGTACTTGTGTAAACCCTTCACAATTAATGAGAACTCCTCTACTCCGTGGACGTAGCCAATCTGGATGAACCACGTACATCTTGTGTTTGCTTCCCTGTCCTTATTTTTTTACATACTTACCCACACTAGTAATCGGAGCAATCTATCGAAGGTCACAAACTTAACACTTTCTGTTGTATCAAAGTCCTCGCTAATTTTGTGCATCAACAAGCTTCAACCCTTATGAGCTATATTTTAAGCTTCAAATTATTAAAGAATGAATTTAGGTTTTTTTTAAATAACTTAAAAAAAAAATTATGTAGACTATTCTAAATTAATTTTATGAACATTGTAACTTAAAAATATTTAAATTCGGATAACTATTGAAAAATCACTAAATCAACACATGAAACACTATAACACTGAAAGAATATGAAACGTATGAGTTAAATTGGAAGAAATAGTTTTGGAAGATGGTAGAAAGAAAATTTGAAGAATTGTAAAAGAAAAGTGAATTTTGTGTGGATGTTTGAACAAATGCATATGTATTTATAGAGTTTTTGGGTGAATTTTCAGTTAAATAATTTTTTTTTAATTATTTTAGCCGTAGATTTAAATTTGGGCCATTTGAACTTTTTTTTTACCATTAGATTTGATTATATTCAATCTTAGCCGTTGGATTTAATCAATTTATAAATATAAAACTCATGAACCATCTCCCGGATTGATTCCTGTCAAAACGAAACAATTTGAGTATGAGTAAAAGGTCTAACAAAAACATTAACTAAATTAAATGTGGACCGTTGGATAAACAACAACCCATTAAAATGTGAGCCATTGTTCACAAAAAGTGTCGTGGGGCTTAACTTTATTGCCGGACAAGTGGTCGACACGACTCACGTGGGTGAGTTCACCAGCTACAACCTTGTATGAGTTAATGGGTGTGGCATGCGTCCTTTGCACGATTGTTGTTCAATTGATGGTCTTCCACTCGCACAAGTGGGCCAACCTACTAATCCAAACCTAGAAGCCAAATTTTGAGATTTACTCCAAGGGTTGAAGTTGGTCTTAAGGTCGTTTGTTTACCCTCACTAATTTTGATTGAGAACTAGACTGGATTAAGTATTAGTCTAGTCCGTGTTTGTTGCCTTGCAAGACTAACTTTAGTGGGACAAATGAGGACTTGCCTCGATTAAACACTTCACTAAACAGTCTTAGCGAGAGTCCCCACAAACCATGGGACTCTTTAAGACCTCTGCTTCGTCCTGCTCTCTACTCGCCCGGAACCCAATCCGTCTACCTTTCGCCTAATTTTTTTTTCTTCCTTTTTCCTTTTCTATTGTGATGTCTTTGTAACAATTACGGTTTCTTTACACAGGCAAGCCAAGCAGCTCAGCTATTCACCCCAACTTCAAATTTTACACCGTTGTTTACAAGCGAGAAAGAAATGAATCACTGCACGATTCAGCAAGGAAACGCCCAATCACGAACAAGATCTCATATTCGAACCTACCTACAAGCTCTGTCGTCCGATTCACCTTAGACTTGACCTTGATTTTCGATGGCACGGGCTTTGGGCTCCGTCTTTCTCGACCTTGTTGACTACTTCATCCTTAACGAGGACCTCGTTGACGGCATCATCTCCATCGTCTGCTTTGCTTTTTGGGGTTTTACAGAAAAACTCAGAAAAAAAATCAGGTACTTTATTGAATTTTCTCAATGTATAATAATTTTTGTTTTGAAATTTGTTTTTTTTGATAACCAATTGGAGTAATGGTCCCTCAACTAAAAATTCATGACCATCGGTCCTTTAACTCATCAAAACGTGCAGTTATAGTCACTTTCGTTAACTCTATCAGAATTCCGTCAAATGAGTTATGTTGGAATGATCATTGCTACAATTTGGTTAAAGTTGAGAGACCATTGCTCTAATTGAGTTAAAGTTGAGGGAACATTTCTCCATTTGAGTTAAAGTTGAGAGATCATTTCTCCAGTTAGGTTAAAAGTTGAGGGACTATTGTTGCAATTTTTCTCATTTGGTTTTCCATATTTGCCTCTTAATTCAACCTTATGTTCATGACACGTGACTCATTTTGATAGAAGTTCTAACGGAATTGAAAAAAAGAACCATAGCTGCATGTTTTAAGGAGTTAAGAGACTAATGGTCATATATTTTTAATTGACAAACTATTACTCCAATTGGGTTAATTTGAGGGACCATTGCTACAATTTATTCGTATTTATTTTTATTTTTATTTTTTAGAAATTTATCAGGGAATTTGGTGTTAGAATTTGTGTAAATTGTTGGCATTGTGTTGTGTGTTAGCAAAATGGGTATGTAGTTTGATGTGCTTACATATTCATGACCGAGTCAGATTTTTTCAGTGGATACAAACTCTTCACTTAGTCAGCAATCTTTATCCAATAGGAAATCTGTTAGGTCTGTTTGATTTTTTAATGTGTGTTGTTAACTGATCTGTGGTTGATCATGTGGTTTGCTTGTACTTCAAATATGTACCTTGTAAATAGGTATTCTCTAATCCTAATGTAATCTTGAATATAGTATAAATATATTGCAGCATTCAACTTGGAAGGTATGCAATTGATGTGAAACTTGCCGTCTGTTCTAAACACTTCCCAGCATTCTTGAATTTGTACAATTCATGGCAAAATTGTTATTAGGTTTGCTTTTGTTTTGTATCCACTCTCGGAACCCAGCTTGTTTCATGCACAAAATATGTTGCTGTATTTGCTACGGCTCCAAATCTCACTCTTTCGTGTAATCGCAGCCAATCGGCGTTGTTCTTGTGAGCCCAGAAGTTACAGATGTCATACACTCTCAGAGCAGCAAGCTTGGCTCTTTTTCTCATGTGTTTACATATTGTGGACACCCCGTAGCCTATGTAGTTGCAATTGAAACACTCAAGATCTACACAAGTAGTTGAAGGGCACTGTGGTTGCAACTTGTAAATGTATTAATAGCCGATGATGTGAAAAAATATGTAGACTTTCATGTAAACCAAATTCCTTTTCCGGTTGTGTTTTCTAAGATGAATGATATTCTGAATAAAGCCTTTTTTTTTCTCTTAAAAAAAGGTTTTTTTGGACAAGAAAGTAGAAGTTTTCGTAAGAAAATAAAAAATAAAAATTTAGTCCTAACTAGTCCAGCACTGCACTAGATGTTTCTTAATTCTAGTACTACTTAGTTCATACCAAGCCAATCCAGCTGAAGTTAGTCCAATCCGAAATAGTCCGATACAACAAACGCACCCTAAGATTATAAAATTATCTTGGCATTACCTTATGTAAGATAAATGGGAGGCAAACTATATCTCCAATTTGGAAGTAAGCAAATGATTTGGGATTTTTTATGGCATGGGGCCTATTTTACTAAAAGAAGAGGTGCGGCAAGAGAGAAAGAATGGATAGAAAAAGTCTTAGGAAATTGTAGGATGTTATTCTCCTGTGTCAGTACCTTTATTATGGCAAACTATAAGGAGAGAGAAACTTATTCTCCAAATAATACAAATCTAATAGGAAAGAAACATTAGAATAAAAAGTAATCCTAAACCAAATTTACCAAGGATTTACACATGCACACTATGTGAAATATTAATTACAATACTCTCCCTTGAGTGTGTAAATACTCAAGTAGATATCACATCAGATTCTGCAAAGATAGTTGAAGTTGTCTCGTAGACACTGATAAAGTAACATGCATAAGAAAGTAGGTCTCACAAAACTTGGCTATGGTAACATTCATAGAGTAAAATGAAGTCGTCTTAAATAGGGATAACATGAAGTCTTCCTACTAATTAAGTAACATGAAGTCGTCTCAAACAAGGAACATGCATAAGAAAGTAAGTCTTACAAAACCTGGTTATGGTAAAATCCAAGGTGGGACAAAAACCCATGGTCTAAGGAAAAAGATGAGCTAATGCAAAGTCAATAGTAAACGTCTGCAAGACGCACACAATGGTACAACCATCTCAGGATGAGTGCCACATTAAAAAATCTAGTTAGGTAGCAAAAATCCAAAAGAAAAATGCTCATAATTGTTGGGAAAAAAGTACATTAAGGTCAAGTGAGCATACTTCAGGATACTCCTCCTGTTCCAAATGAGAACTAACAATGTTGCAAATTAGATAATTTATGTATACCAATTCCTTGAACAAGCTGTTCGAAAGTTAACTTCGGCAATGACTTGGTGAAGAGGTCGGCTAGGTTTTCTCGAGATTAGATTTGCTTGACTTCAAACTTCTAATGTTCTTGTTGCTGATGGGAGAAGAAGAACTTCAACCCAGTATGCTTGGTGTTGTCTCCTTTGATGTATCCCTTCTTGATCTGATCGATATATGCGACATTATCTTCATAGATCGTTGTAGGGACATCAACAACAGAAGATAACCCACCATTGCTTTTTATTTTTATTTTTATTTTTATTTTTTTAATGCTCAACAATAGCTCTTAGTTAGAAGCATTCACGAGTAGCTTCGTGCATGGCAAAAAATTCAGCATGGTTTGAAGAGGTCTATTTGGTTGACCTCCAAGATATGTGGTATCTCTAATGGTAAAGATATAACATGTCATGCCCCAATCTCGACCTACGTCCAGGACCGACACATGACGTCATCAAAAACCAGTATATCTAACATACCCCGTCTCCGAGATATGTATCAAGCTCAACTCATGCCTCGAATTTGCGAAGTAATTTTTTTTTTCGGTATACTTTATGGTTGCATCTAACCTTCTCGTTAGACTGCCTACGTACCCTCAATAGGAATCAAGCCATTCGTAGTTCACCATTCACAAAATCAGACATTTATCCCACTGAGTTCAAGCAGAAAAGCATAACATTCCTCAATCATTTAATATCTGATAACATGAAATTTCTGGGCTTAGGCTACATAACAAACCCTCATGAAATCATGATTTCTCTTCCATCCTACATATAAATCATTATGTCTCATCATGATATCACAATTCACAACATACATCATATTTAAGAACCAACGAAACACAAAATCATTCTCTAGCCACATTAATTAATTAATTTGATCAAAGTAATAACAATCATTCCCATATCTTCTAAATCCATACCTTGTGAAATCATAATCGAATCGTAGAAAATCCCGAAGGAGTCACCCAGACGTCCAACATCTTTTCTAACTTAATTCACAAGATTCTCAAAACCATTGACACAAATATTTATAAAACTAAGGCTTGAGTGACACAGTTTGGCCAAGCCTACTTCTCCAAATAATGGGATTTTAGACCACTCTACGAAATCTAACAACCTTGGGTTTCGGACCACTCAACGGAACCAAACTAAATACGATCGCCTATCAAATGTACCAAGTACAACTAATCATCATCACCTATAGAATGCGTATAGTCCCCCATCGCAGATATACCAGCAGAACCATAGGCCTAATCTCATCGGTCAGATAGTGATCACCTATCGCGGATATACCAAGCATAATCATCCCTAACAATCCACCATCGCGGATATACCAAGTAGGACTGTATCATATAACTCTAGGTAGTGATCACCCATTGCGGATATACCAAGCATGATCACTCCTAGCATATGTATGGTCCCCCATCGCGGATATACCAAGCAGGACCATCCATGTACCACTACTACATGGTGCGGCCTTATCATCACACATTATACCCAATTATACGTATACACGCTATCAATTCCACATATCAACCATCATCTAGTCATATGGAGCACAGCACAAGGAATTCCCCTAATTACTATTTCTACTAAAAAATCTAATAAAGCACCTAACTCATCTTCTGACTTTCATCCCTATCACATACTAGGTAGTAATGCCAAGCTCAAATAGGTATTTAGTTGGCAATCATATCCAAATAATTATCAAACAATAATTAGATCCCATAATTGTCATAACATTCATCATAATTATCATTCACATTATAAAAAAGATAATTAAACACATATATATATCACAAACATCATCAGTACACAAGCCAAATCATATGTAATAAGCATAGGTCTATGGCTAAATATATAAAAATCACATTTAAATAGAAATCATATTTAGAAGACCAAATCATATTCACAAATGATACCAATATAAGAAATTAAGATATAATCGTATCTCATATATTCAAGTTACTATCTAACCAATATAGGCCCACTAGACTTCAATAAGTCTCGTAGTACTAATTTTATTATTTAGAACATTTCGAGACATGTTGACCACAAATCAACTTTCTATCAACGATAGGGTCCACAACTCAATGTAATTTGATCCTGAAGATCCGCACATCGGATTTCTGATCCATAACTTCCCAAAGTCCACATTATGCTTCTAGAATAACTTCCTAAAATTTCATTATGATTCAACGGTCGCATTGTCGTCAATCACACAAACAAGTGGCGGTCCAATTTGATCACCACACTGATCGGATCATATTTATATATATTTTTACTTCGAATTCACTCGTCTTTTCTTGGTTAGTTCCTTATATTTTTGAGCTATTTACGTTATTTTTGTGTTTATAGGATCTGTTATGCAATATTACCTTTTATTGTCACATGATAATATTAATTTACATTTTATAAACAAGGTTTGTCCCTCTCTATGTCTATATGTTGAAAGACAAGCAAAAAAAAAAATAATAAAAAGAAGCTGCCCAAGACAGCTAAGGGGAGAATTGAAAGAGGAATCCAAGGAGGGCAGCGGGAGATTAGGCAGACAAAGAAAACCTTTGCAGCTGGCGAGAGAAAGAGGAAATGAGAAGACTGCGACAAAGGGAATCCAAAGAAGAAAGCAGGATAATTAGAGGGGAGGAAATAAAAGGAAATCTGAGGTATGTAGAGAGGGGGGTCTTGGAGCGGGAGAAGGGAGCTGCCCTTTGGGCAGCTCGCAGAAGGACGAAGAAAAGAGAATAGGGGAGAGATAGGAGGGACTGTCAGCGAGACAGTCAGAGGAAGGAACGGGGCGCAAAGGGTCAGGAGGAAATGTGAGGTACGGGCTGCCCTTGGCAGCTGAGACTGACGTAAGGAGGAGAGAAAGGCTGCCATTTGGCAGCTTGAGCGAGGGAGTCAGGAGGGAGAGTGAGATAGGCGCTGCATTTGGCAGCTTGAGAGAGAAGGCACGGAAAGAAAGAAAAATAGAGAGAGGGAGAGAAAGAGGAGAGAACTGACAGGGGAGTGCAAAGTGAGGCGCGGACAGAGGAGAAAAGAAAAGCTGCCTTTGCAGCTGAGCAGCGCACGGGATTGGAGGAGAGGCAGGTCAGAGGTCAGCACGTACTGACAGCTGAAAGAAAAGAAGGTGAGCAAGGGGAGAAAAGGTGAGCACGGGGAAAGACAGCGGGGAGAGTCCAGGGGGGGCAGCAGTAGCACAGAAGCAGAGGCTTCACTCTCTTTCGGTTTAATCTTTCCAAACTTCTATTTTATTTCGGTTTTAATAATGTGTAATTAAATTTATTTTGGCTAGAGGTTAATTCAAAGTCATGAATATATTTGTAATATGAATTGATTACCTTCGGTTGTGATTTCATAAGTTGTGATTTCAATTTACTTATCCGTTCGTATAAAAACTGATTTGTGTATGTTGGTTGAGAGTGCACGCTTAATTTACATGCATGAATTTGATGCTAGAATATAAGTGAATTTCACCTAATCGTTATGAACTTATTTTCACAAGTAGTAAAGGTTGCTAGTCACAATCACGTTAAGTAAATTCTTGGCAAGAGTATCATGCTTTTCATAGTTACGAATGCCTCGTCAATGATCTTTGATTGTATCTCTATTGTGCTTTTCACGTAGGGGACTTTTGAAGAATGTTTTGAATTGTTGTATGCGTTTTTCCGTCCAATTCAATAACTTAAGGAAAACTTGAAGATTAAAAAAGTGCTGTTCACGGTTAATCTGGAGTATTGAGATTCACAATTTATTGAAAGAACAACTGAAAATCAATTTAAGTTGCATATGTATAACATGTGTGGAGAAGAACCCTCTAGCTAGTCCGTCATTTATCATTTTACCTTAATTTCATGTTTTTGTCAATTCTGTAATTTAATTAAGTTTAATTTACTTTTCATCAAAACCAAACACCCATCCATTATTAAATTATATTATTTAGTTAGTTTTCTTTATTGTTAGTCTTTTAATTTAATTTCCGTCCATTTCAGTTCCTAGTGTTTAATTTAATTGTTTTCATTATTTTGAGTCATTTTAAGTGTGTTTCGAGTTATTAGAGTTTTTAGCCTAGTTTTGTGTCCTTGAGTCTTATTTAATATTTTTAAATTAATTTACAATAGATTAGCAATCCCTCCTAATCCCCGGCCTAGAACGATACCCTACTTACATCTATACTACAATTGTCAAAAAGAGGGTTTAATTTGTGTGTTAACTTATTCTACGCATCAAATTTTGGCGCCGTTGCCGGGGATTAGCAACTTTGCTAATCCTTTTATTTTTGTTTTTGTTTATGTTTATATTGGTGTTTGTGTATTTTACTTTTGATATTTGATTTATTTTTCTTTCTTTGATTTTAGGTTCAAATGGAGCCGAGGGAAATTTAAAGGAAAGATGCGTCCGGCTAAAGACGTTAAATCAAGCGCTTCTTGGGAGGCAACCCAAGCATTCAACGAAGGGAGACTTTGGAATCACTAACCCAATCAGCTTTGCATTCTTCCACCCTTATCTTTACTGCTTTCATTTTGTTTTGTTTAGTTAGTTGTGTTATTTGGTTGATTTCTGTGAGTTTGTGTTTGTGTTATTTAGTTTAAGTGTGGGGGAAGGTTAACCAAAGTCTCTTTACATTAATTTACATTTAAAAAGAAAAAAAAAAAAAGATAAAATTTAAAATTAATGATAAAAAAAAAATACATAAAAAAAAAAAAAAATTTAAAAAAAAAAAAATTTAAAAATTAAAAAAAAAAAAAAAAAAAAAATACAAATATTTTACAATGATGTAAACTAATAGTATTCATTGGTCGGGTGGTGCTTCAGTAGTAGGAGGGGCTTCAGCAGTCGGCGGGGCCACAGAAGGAGGAGGCAGCAGAGGTTGATCAGTTGGAGCTTCACTACGCGGTGCCGCTCCAGAAGACGAAGGCAGATGCGGTTGGAACAAACCCACAAACCTCCGATGATCAAGTAAAATTTGACCATCGGTGTCCTGCATCTGGTCAATCTTTCTCTTCATGCTGGTGGCATAATTGTGTGCAAGCTTGTGCAATTGTTTATTTTCATGCTTGAGTCCTCTAATCTCCTATTTGAGACTCTGTATTTCAGCCACCAACGATTCAACGTGACGGGTTCGAGCAAATAGGCGTTGGGCCATGTTGGACACGGAACCGGCACACTGCACGCTAAGAGCCAGAGACTCCTTAACCGCCAATTCATCAGACCGTCTAGCGAGCAGTCTGTTATCTCTTGGGGTGACAAGGTTCCGGGCCACCACCGCAGCAGTCATGTCATTTTTCATAACCGAATCCCCCACGGTAAGAGGACCGGTAGGGGATATGAAGGATGGGCGCCATATATTGTCTGGTGAAGGCGGAGCTGCCTCTTCACCAATGTTCAAGTCAAAACGACGATCGGAAGGGCCAGACATTTTTCAGAGGTGGTGAAGAAAGAAGAGAGTCGGAATGATCAAGATTAAACAAGTGCAAGAAGGGAGTGTTTACAGGAGGGTGCTCAAGTGTGTTATGGAACAAGCTTAACGCCTCTATAAAAAGAAGAAATCGGAGAGGCGCTCCTCAGAGAAGCGTCCTCTCGCAAATCGAAGAGTCGGGGCTCCTTTCTCAAAAGCCGGATTCTTTTCTCAAAAGAGGCGTTTCATTTCTTAAAGGCTGGGCTTGCTCAGAAACCACGAGCCGAACCCCGGATTTCAAAAGATTAATTTGTCCAGACGTGTCGTCACTTGTCACACGTAAATTGCTTTGCGAAATTCTCGGGCAGTTTGTCGAAGCACCAATTCAGAAATCGAAGAGGGAAATTCAACAGTCAAAGACACGCTAGCTTTCTCAAAAGCTGGGCTTCAACCCACGGGCAAATCTTCTTTTCCAGATTTATCCGCACGTGTCACATGCTACCTCTACAATCGACGTTGCTCAGAGCTCGAAGCGCCGATTCCAGATATCAATGAGGAATCTGCTTTGCGGAAATTACGGGCAGCTTTGTCAGAAAGCGCGTAATTTGTACTATTCATCCATCCACCGGCTGCCGACAATGAGTGAGAGAATAGTTTCGGTTGTGAAGAAAAGTTCCATAAGTATCTACCTTCGCCTTCCACAGCAAAGACACAACCTCTCAGCACTTCTTCATCTCCGAAAATGCATTCCCAAAGAATCCTCCTAAGTTACTCTGTGTTCCTCATTCCTTGGGATACTCCTGCGAACAACCCATTCAAAGCAAAAGTATTTCATATCATGAAGGTTGAAAGCAAGAGTATCTCATATCATGCTTTCTCCCTGTCCTTTCTCCAGCCAGCACCTGCTCTCGAGTACTCATCATCTTATGTTTCCGCTTCGTCTCTCACGTATAAGGGAAGTGAAGATGATTCCTCGAAGCATGTGGAGACAACGTGCTGATTCATCCTCAACTAGGGACAAGGAGAAAGAGAGCAAGAGGTGGGCACTTGGAAAGATTGAAGAAAGAAACAGACCAACACCTCTCCCTCGTGCCTGCCCGTCATGCAGAGGAAACAAGCAGAGAAGAATGCAGCTTGCACAATCATCCCAGCAGAAGGAGTCTGAGATGAAGAACTAGAGAAGCTGCCACATCTGCTTGGAGAACAAATAAGGAACTGCAACATCACCAAAGAGCAAAGCTCCGCCGTACAATATCATCAAATAGTAAAAAGCTAAGTGTCACCCCGTTCAAGAGGAAAGCTGTGGAAAGTCAACAAGCACGACCAATGATTACTTATTAGTTTTATTCATTATCTTTTATCGTAATTTTCAATTTTTCGTTTGCAATTTTTTTTAATTAATTTTCTTGCGTACTTAACTGAATTTTTCCTTTTCTTTGCAGGAACTTTTGGTTATTTCCACCCTTGAAGTTGATTGCAGAATTTTAGCTTGGGGGTCATCGCTTGATTTTACTGCAAATTAGGGAAGTTTTCAGTCCAATTGTTTTATTTTGTTTCTTATTATTTATTTATTTTATTTTTATTTGCATTATAGTGTTTTCTGACATTGGGGACAATGTCAAGTTTAAGTGTGGGGGTAGAAATCTCTAGAATTTCATTTGTCTCTGTGTTGTTGTTTAGGAAAGTCGTTCCAAATCACATTCAAGGTAATCATATAAGCACATGAATCACATTGGATAGTAGACATGAATAAACTATCAAACCAAACAATGTGGTCAAGAGTATTGTATTAGAGAAATACCGTATTGCATTTGTAATCCTAAACTGAATAGGTTCTCTACCTCTTCTGATTAGCTTGGGTAACCATGATATGCTGCTAGGTGTCACTCTTGGTTTGTGGAAGCCCTAAACGTGTATAAACACTAAAGGGAGAATTGAAAGTAAGTTTCAATTCACAATCGATTTGAAAGAGTTTTAATCGCCCACTGCCTCGCTAAAAGGAACCTAATGGATCGTACACCGTGTAAGGTGGAGATTGAAGAAACAATGGAGATGAGTAAGAATAATTAAATGGTTTAATTATTTATGGCAATGATTAATTAATATGTTAATTAATCAAACGAATAAGTTCGTTAAAGACCTCGGGATAGTTTTGGACCTTAAGGCCCAATGGGCTTCGAACGTTAAGCCCATTGACTTAAGTTGTATGACAATTTAATGAATAAAGATTCACAAAGGCCCAAAAGCCCAAATCCCTTATGTGGCCGGCCATGTGTGTTGAATTAGGGTTTTTGGTTCTTTAGGTCATTTAAAGAAGTGACTATATAAAGAACTTTATAGCCTAAAATTCATTAAGGGTTTCTTTTAGGAAATTGGAGAGAACACAAAGCTCTCATTTTCTCTCTAGGAGGCCGGCCCCCTTGGATGGATTAGCTAGCAATCCTACTACTCCAAGGTCACTCATTTCTTCTCCAATCTAACTTTGGTGTAGACACTTAGAGGTTCTCAATTTTGGGAACTTGGAGAACCATATTCTTCCATCCAAATCCATGGATCTAAGAAGCAAGGAATGAAGGCCCTCTCTTTGGGTGATTAGCCTTTGCTTATGCAAAGAGGAATCTACAAAGGTATAAATTTCAACTCACTTTGTTTTGAGTTGAGTCTTGGTTCACCAATCTGCTAGGCTTTGAATTTCATGGGTAATGTTTTGTTTTTGAATGCATGCAAGCATGATTCCGCCTTTTAATTGTTAAATGCATGCTATAGATGTTATTCAAATGAACATGTTTTCACAAGATCATCCTTCAAGCTTGACCTACAAAAGCTTCACCCATAAAAGCTTGACCCACAAAAGCTTGACCTACAAAAACTTCACCTACAAAAGCTTGACCCACAAAAGCTTGACCTACAAAAACTTGACCCATAAAAGTTTGACCCATAAAAGCTTGACCTACAAAAGCTTCACACTATCTTGATCAAGATAGTGTGAAGCAAAATCAATTCATGGTGCCTAACAAAGCTTGACCTACAAAAGCTTCACCCACAAAAGCTTGACCCACAAAAGCTTCACCCATAAAAGCTTGACCCACAAAAGCTTCACCTACAAAAGCTTGACCCACAAAAGCTCCACCTACAAAAACTTGACCCACAAAAGTTTCACCCACAAAAGCTTCACCTACAAATATATATGAAGATGGAGTTTTGGGCTACCACTTAGAAAGGAAATGCCTCATTCGTCAACTTCCTCGACCGGAGACTTGGGGGACTCCTACCATATGCTACTGCACCTTGATACTCGGAAGTCTCACGACCACTCAATGACTTGGATTTTTCAAGTCTCCAAACGAGAAGTTTTCCTCACTCGGGAAATTAAGGGAGCACTACCTCAACCTACATGCTTCACTCACAAAGCTTCAACATACAAGCTTCAACAAAAGGAAAAATTCAAATAACTTAGTGAAGAAGGCCTTGGTGTATTTAACACAATACGTTGAAATGAAGCAAAGCTTGTTTATTGATATCTCCGATAAGTTACAAATATGTACATATACATGAATCAAAATAAACAAAGAAGAGGGAGCCTTCACAAAGGTTGCTCAGGAAAAGTCTCAGCAGTCGGCAGAGCCCCAAATCGAGGAGGCACCAGAGGGTGATTATTTGGAGCCTCAGTACTAGGCTGAACCCCAGAAAGAAGATGCACCAAAGGTTGACGCGATACAGCCCCATAAGACGAAGGCAATAAATGCCTTTGGAACAAACCCACAAACCTCTGATGATCAAGTAAAATCTGACCATCAGATTCCTGCAGCTGGTCGAGCTTCCTCTTCATGTTTGTAGCATAGTCATGTGCGAGCCTGTGCAACTATTTATTCTCATGCTTGAGGCCTCTGATCTCCTGTTTGAGACTTATCACTTCAGCCGCCAATGATTCAACTTGGCGGGTTCGAACAAATAGACGTTGGGCCATATTAGACATAGAACCTGCACACTGAACACTGAGAGCCAAAGAATCCTTAACAGCCAACTCATCAGACCGTTTGGAAAGTAGTATGTTATCTTTGGGAGTGAGAAGGTTCCTGGCCACCACCGCAGCGGTCATATCATTCTTCATCACAGAGTCCTCAACGGTAAGATGACCAATAGGGGATAAGAATGATGGGTGCCATATGTTGTTTTGAGAAGGCATGGCTGCCTCTTCACCAAAGTTTAAGTCAAAACGACGGTCGAATGGGCCAGACATTCTCAGAAATGATGAAGGAGAAATGAGGTGCAATAAATCTCTGAAGTAAAGGGAAAAATCCTACAAGCAATAACTCTCTGAATGTACTCCTTGCACACAATTGGTGCCCTTATAAAAGAAAGGGCAACAGGACCGTTGATTCAAAAATCGAAGTGGCACCACTCTCCGGATTCCGAAGAGGCACCACTCTTCGGATTTCGAAGAGGCATCATTTTTCACACGCAACATCAGCTCCTCAGGTACCACAGATAACTTTGCCAAAGATCTCTGACAAAGTTTAGACACATAAATTTTGAAGGTCCAGCTACCCTACTATTACCCACAAGGGTAAAGGAACAGCACCGCTGCTTGATAACTAAAAAGTCATAATATGTGTCAACCTCCGTGATCCGTGGCAAGGCAGACTGGCAAAAATGCCCAACCTTTACTCACATTCGAGAAAACACTCCCAACAACATTGCTTGCTCAAAAATCGAAGAGGAACCACTCTCTGAATCTCAAGAGTCAAACTCCCAACATGATTGCTTTCTCAAAAATCGAAGAGGCACCGTTCTCTAAATCTCAAGAGCCAGACTCCCAATAGGATTGCTTTCTCAAAAATCGAAGAGGCACTGTTCTCTGAATCTCTAGAGCCAGATCCCCGACATGATTGCTTGTTCGAAAACCGAAGAAGCACCGCTCTCCAAACTTCGAGAGCCAAATTTTCTTGGTTAAAGCTTGTCTGCAATCTTCACACGCAACATCAGCTTTCCAGATACCACAGACCACTTTTTCAAAACGCTCTGACAAAGTTAAAACATGTGAAGCTTGCAGTTCCCACTACATTGCTATGACCAAGAAGGGTAAAGGAATAACATTATTACTTGCTCAAAAAATCGAAGAGGCATCGCCCTTTGAATCTTAAGAGCCAGACTCCCAACAGGATTACTTTCTCAAAAATCGAAGAGGCACCGCTCTCCGAATCTCAAGAGCCAGACCCCTAATAGGATTGCTTTCTCAAAAATCGAAGAGGCACCGCTCTCCGAATCTCGAGAGCCAGATCCCCGACATGATTGTTTGTTCGAAAACCAAAGAGGCATCGCTCTCTGAACTTCGAGAGCTAGATTTCCTTGGATAAAGCTTGTCTGCAATCTTCACACGCAACATCAGCTTTCTAGATACCACATACCACTTTTTCAAACTGCTCTGACAAAGTTAAAACATGTGAAGCTTGCAGCTCCCACTACATTGCTATGACCAAGAAGGGTAAAGGAATAACATTATTACTTGCTCAAAAATCGAAGAGGCACCGCCTTCCGAATCTCAAGAGCCAGACTTCCAACAGGATTACTTTCTCAAAAATCGAAGAGGCACCACTCTCCGAATCTCAAGAGCTAGACTCCCAACATGATTGCTTTCTCAAAAATCAAAGAGGCACCGCTCTCCAAATCTCGAGAGCCAGATCCCCAACATGATTACTTGTTCGAAAACCGAAGAGGCATCACTCTCCGAACTTCGAGAGCCAGATTTCCTTGATAAAGCTTGTTTGCAATCTTCACACGCAATATCAGCTTTCCAGATACCACATACCACTTTTTCAAAGTGCTCTGACAAAGTTAAAACACGTGAAGCTTGCAGCTCTCCCATTACATTGCTACGACCAAGAAGGGTAAAAGAATAGCATTTCTACTTATTGTTAGGGAGACTCCTATATATGTCGACCTCCATCCTCCATGGACAGGAAGACCTGCAAAAATGCTCAACCCTTCCTCATATCTGAGAGGGCACTCCCAACGAAGTCTCTCGAAATACTCAGCTTTCTTCCCCCCAATAATACCTATGCAAACCAGCCACACCAAAGCAAGAGTATCTCATATCATCAGGGTTAAAAGCAAGAGTATCCCATATTATGCTTTTTCCCTGTCTTTTCCTTTGCCCTTGTTCTTACCTGCAAGACAAGAAGAAAGAGAGCAATCAGTCAGCACTTGGAATCAAGCTTCCATCAGGAACTGACTGCCTGGAACCCCTTACCTGATTACTTACCTGGCATTGCTCTCGAGTACTCGTCTTCAACATCGTATGCTTCCAGAAAAAATACCACATTTGCCTGAGGAACAAATAGGGCAAGTGAGAAGGATACAAGGAAGCATGTGGAGACAAACGCAATAAAACACATGCCGATTCATCTATTACTTCGTCAACAGCAAAAGTATCCCATATCATCAAGGTCGAACGCACTCTTGATTTGATGGACTTATTTTGACCCTCAAATTCTTGAGTTGGCCTTATACTCTGAAGGAAACCAGAAAACCCTCAAGCCTAGTTCAAGAATAAGCATGTGGAAAGTTACTTCTTCAAAAGCAAAAGTATCTCATATCACCTCTTCTCCATTTGCTTCTCCTTATCCTTGTTGTTGTTTACGACACAAGGAGAAGAAGAACAATCAACCGGAAGCTAAATCTAAACCTCCGATCCAGGTTGCTTGCTTGGAAGTCTGATTGCTTACTTTGTCTGTTACCTCTTTCGGCAAATCTCCTAGCTCGGCGACTTGGGGGACTCCTATTATAGAGTTTTGTATCGCACTTGACCAAGCTCGAAACTACAAGTAAGCTTCAAGTGAAATTGATACATTACCTTGTGCATCTTCATCGGTTAAAGATACCACCCCTGGATGGAGGAAAAGTACTTCCAGAGAAGATGCCACATCTACGTATGAGACACATAAAGCAAGTGAAAATGATACCACACTTCGGTACTTAGAAGTTTCGTGATTACTCAATGGCTTGGATCTTGCAAGTCCCCAACCAAGAAGCTTCCCTCACTCGGGAACTTAAGGGAGCACTGTTTGTACCATACTTGACCAATCCCGAAACTACTGAGCACCGGTCAACGTTGTACTGTCAAGGACCCAGAAGAGTTTCCCTCCAACCAGGAGGCCAATCACAGTGCGACACGTGTCGACATCAGAAGACAATCATAGCGCGACACGTGTCAACATCAGAAGCCAATCACAACACGACACATGTCAATGTCATAATGAAACTAGAAACTATCTTCTATAAATAGAGATCATTCTCTCACAATATTTCCTAATGTCATTTGTACTAAATCATTCACTTGTACTCACTAAAAGAGAGCTTGAACCTATGTACTTGTGTAAACCTTTCACAATTAATGAGAACTCCTCTACTCCGTGGACGTAGCCAATCTGGGTGAACCACGTACATCTTGTGTTTGCTTCCTTGTCTCTATCCATTTACATACTTATCCACATCAGTGACCGGAGCAATCTAGCGAAGGTCACAAACTTAACATTTTCTGTTGTACCAAAGTCCTCACTGATTTTATGCATCAACATATCCCATATATATATATATATATATATATATATATCAGATGAATGCATCTTTATGCACAAAAATTGTGAAATCATGTAACCACAATGCATATCGTAATTCACGCCAACAAGACTCGAGAAGGTTACATATCATAGAATAGGATCATTTGCTCTGATACCATTAAAAGTTGTCACGCCCCAATCCCAACCTACGTCCAAGACCAACACGTGACGTCATAAAAAATCCGTATATCTAACATACCTCGTCTCCGAGATATTTATCAAGCTCAACTCATGCCTCGAATTTGCATAGTAATTTTTTTTTCGTATACTTTATGGCTGCATCTAACCTCCTCGTTAGACTCCTATGTACCCTCAATAGGGATCAAGCCATTCGTAGTTCACCATTCACAAAATCAGACATTTATCCCACTGAGTTCAAGTAGAAAAGCATAACATTCCTCAATCATTTAATATAACATGATAGCATGAAATTCCTGGCTTAGGCTACATAACAAACCCTCATGAAATCATGATTTCTCTTCCATCCTACATATAAATCATTATGTCTCATCATGATATCACAATTCACAACATACATCATATTTAAGAACCGACGAAACACAAAACCATTCTCTAGCCACATTAATTAATTAATTTGATCAAAGTAATAACAATCATTCCCATATCTTATAAATTCATACCTTATGAAGTCATAATCGAATAGTAGAAAATCCCGAAAGAGTCACCTAGACATCTAACATCTTTTCTAACTCAATTCACAAGATTCTCGAAACCATTGACACTAATATATACAAAACTAAGGCTAGAATGACACAGTTAGGCCAAGCCTACTTATCCAAATAATGGGATTTCAGACCACTCTACGAAATCCAACAACCTCGGGTTTCGGACCACTCAACGAAATCAAACTAAATATGATCGCCTATCAAATGTACCAAGTACAACTAATCATCATCACCTATAGAATGCGTATGGTCCCCCCATTGCAGATATACCAATCACAACCATAGGCCTAATCTCATCGTGCAGACAGTGATCACCTATTACGGATATACCAAGCATGACTGTATCATATAACTCTAGGTAGTGATCACCCATTGCGAATATACCAAGCATGATCACTCCTAGCATACGTATGGTCCCTCATCGCGGATATACCAAGCATGACCATCCATGTACCACTACTACATGGTGCGGCCTCATCATCACACATTATACCCAATTATACGTATACACGCTATCGATTCCACATATCAACCAGCATCTAGTCATATGAAGCACAGCACAAGGAATTCCCCTAATTACTATTTCTACTAAAAAATCTAATAAAGTACCTAACTCATCTCCTGACTTTCATCCCTATCACATACTAGGTAGTAATGCCAAGTTCAAATAGGTATTTAGTTGGCAATAGTATCCAAATAATTATCAAACAATAATTAGATCCCATAATTGTCATAACATTCATCATAATTATCATTCACATTATTAAAAAGATAATTAAACACATATATATCACAAACATCATCAGTACACAAGCCAAATCATATGTAATAAGCATAGGTCTATGGCTAAATATATAAAAATCACATTTCAATAGAAATCACATTTATAAGACCAAATCATATTCACAAATGATACCAATATAAGAAATTAAGATAATAATCGTATCTCATATATTCAAGTCACTATCTAACCAATATAGGCCCACTAGACTTCAATTAGTCCCATAGTACTAATTTTATTATTTAGAACGTTTCGAGACATGTTGACCACAAATCAACTCTCGGTCAACGATAGGGTCCACAACTCTACGTAATTCGATCCTGAAAATCCGCACATCGGATTTCTGATCCATAACTTCCCAAAGTCCGCATTATACATCTAGAATAACATACTAATATTTCATTATGATCCAACGATCGGATTGTCGTCAATCACACAAACAAGTGGAGGTCCAATTTGATCACCACACCGAACAATTGAATTTCGGGAAAACGAGCTAGAAATAGGTTCGTAGGGTCACTAGAAGGTATTTGGTATTTAGACAACACTCGTGGACAGTCCCCCGAATTTTCAATATTAACCAAATGAGCTCAAATTTACATGGTAGATAGAGCTTAACAAGGGAAACACTTTTCACAACTAGGCCGACGATAAATTCTAACAAGAAATAGTCCAAATTCACCGGAGAAAATTGGATTTCTAGGGTTCTAAACACCCAACTCTAAAATGAACATGAAAGCACAAACTAAGCATACCAACTTGAAGATTATGAAGAGTAGATGAAGTTTCATACCTCACTCAAAGGAAATGGTTGCCGGAATCACCGGAAAAATGATAAAACCGCCGGAAAAGTCGTGGGCTTTGTGGCTTCGAATTGCAAAGATGGAAAAGAAAATGGGAAATATAACACTACATAGATGTAGGGCTCGTCAAGAGTTTTCCATAGACACCAAGATCACCCAAAACGGAGCTCGGATGGAGGAGATACAAGCGGGTCAAGTTGGTGGGTTAACGAGTCCATTCTCCCCCCCCCCCCAAAACAGGTTAGAATCAGATCCTTTTTTTTTTTTTTTTTTTTTTTTTTTCTGAATGGTCCATCAACTTTGATTGGTTACCATTCCCACATGATAGGAGTTTTAATTAATTTATAACCTATAGTTTAGTAAAACGATTTAAAACGTCTGTAACTATACTGTACTAATTCGGACTCGCAAACAGCTTTCGCCTATGCGTTCGTGATTCGGAGATCTATTCGAAAAAGTTACTTGTGACCTCGAAAGGTCAATGAGTAAATAATAATTTTCCAAACTTCACTCTTCGTAACTAGTTTAATTGAAATCTAAATTCAAATAAATTAATATAAATTCTCGAAAAATAATATAAAATCTCAATAATAGAAATACGTAGATTATAACAGTGAAATCCAGGAACAAGATTTCACATAACACATTTGAAAACGTGCCTTGTGTGGTTCAAATAAGTAACCTGTATCAGCATAACCAACTAGGCAAACATCATTCCGAAGGCCAAGAGGTGTGATTTATTCTAAGATGCATAAAGAATAAACCCAAATTTGAAGTACCCTTGAGGTAATGAAAGATGTCTTTAACACCAGTTCAGTATGTGTGTGTAGACACGGTGCTATACCTTTCTAAAAGATCAATAGTGAAGGAGATGTCTGGTCTAGTGCACTGAGCTAAGTACAATAAAAGCGGTAATTACACTAAGGTATGGAATTTCAACCTCGAAAACCTCATCCTTACTGTCTTTAGGACAGAAAGGATCTTGTTTTGCATCTAGCGTTCAAACGACCATATGAGTACTCGAAAGCTTCTCTTTATCCTTGTTAAAGCGTTGCAACACTTTGTGGGAGTAGTTCAATTTATGTACCAAAATACCATCTAAACAATGCTCAAGCTCTAGGTCGAGGCAGACTCAAGTTTTCCCAAGGTCTTTCATCTCAAATTCTGACTTCAGGTTAGCAGCAGTTTCTCAAGTTCTTTAGGAGTCCCAGTAAGATTCATGTCATCAACTTAAACTGCAACTATTGCAAATTTGGAATATGACTTCTTAATAAACATGCATGAGCATAATTCATTGTTCTCTGGTGTGGGACCATGAATTTCCAAGGCTGGAGTAAGGAGAATCGGAATATGAATACCTCAGAAGTCTGATTATGGACTCAACAACTTCTGTAGTGAAGTTGTACAGACGAAACATCGATGATGATGAACTGCTATTTGAAGACGAGTGGATTAGGAATCTAACCCAGTGAAGAAAACACCTACTTATTAGTTAGGCACACTAGCGCACCAAACAGGAAAACGGCTGGATTGACTGGCTAGCTCATGTAATCAACGAAAAATTCCTTCGCGTTAGTAAGCTAAGTTTTGTTATTCATTTTGGCATTCATTTTCAAACTGGTACTTTAGATTTGAGACAGAAGATCAATTTCTGATTTTGTTTTTCTTCTCGATCTTAATCTCATTTCTCGGTGCTCCAGGAAACAGCATAGCATCTCTAATATCCTCTGTTCTTCTCTATGATTTTTGTGTTGGAAAAATTGGGTCTAATTGCTATATTAAATCAAATAGAAAATCAAGAAATAATTCATGCAATTATATATCACAATAATACATGCACATGAGTAACCAATGTTAAATGAACATGATAGAATGGATTA
Organism: Malus sylvestris; assembly: GCF_916048215.2. Taxonomy (NCBI): domain Eukaryota; kingdom Viridiplantae; phylum Streptophyta; class Magnoliopsida; order Rosales; family Rosaceae; genus Malus; species Malus sylvestris. The sequence goes on from NC_062269.1 coordinate 18,922,639, forward strand.
GAAAAACCTAGAAAATACGGTCAAGGCAAGTGTTGGACACTTTGTCCTTGAGGCAAGTTTACGCCCCACTACGGTGCTCATGGTTGATCGGCGCATGTCTCCCAAGATACAATGACCATGTCCTTGTAATAATAGCACTCCAAATCACATGGTTCCATGAACCATGATTGTGTAACTCTCTCATATGGACTCAATGAGACTCTCCAATATTTAGTACACTCTATGTATGATTATGTAAAACAATGAAAAGTTGTTTTGTGATTATAAGGGGCTTCCCTATATATAGAATGTGAGATACCTCTTTGGAAAACATGTATTCATGAAGAGTCAAAAGTTGCAACTCTTCATTTGAATAGACATATCTTTCTACCAAAAGGCTTCACTTCTAATTTCCATTCAATTAATAAATTTAATATAATAATAATATTATTAATAAATTTTCCTACATTTTGGTTTATGATTGTTATCAGCGTGGACTGTGGAAATAAATGATCAACCACTAGAACCATAAGTTGGCAATTCATAACTTGTATTTTGATCCTTGTACTAGCATCTTGTATTTTGATCCTTGTACTAGCATCATATTTTATATGGATCCCAACTCCTGAACTACTTTGTACATCGCAACTGAGGCTATACATCTTGAATGATAGGGTGAGATCAGATCACCTAAACTAAAGAAAACAAAAGCAAAAAATTAAGTACCTGCCTGCATAATAATCTACTTCACCAACCAACTTGACTAAAAGTTCTTCTCCAAATTATTTTCCAAATCCTCTTTTTCAGATCCCTTTTTCCAACATCAGTCTGATTCTCTATCATTCAGGTAAAAGCTTCTGCAAGTCATACAATTACTCAATCTCAGCAGTGGATTTATTCAAGATATAAAAAATTAAAACACTTTCTATTATTTTTCATGTAAAATTTGTTGTACATGACTGACATGCAAAACACCCGGAGAGAATTTAACCAAGATGATGATTGAATTTAATACAATGAATGATTGTTGACAATCATAATGAGTAGTGGGAGCATGGCATTTAAAAGAATTGGTTATACTAAAATTTAAAAGGGCCAAAATGATTTATGATTTTATAATGATTCTTTCTTAGATTCGAAGAGAACTAAAATTTACATATAATACACACATAAGGCAGGAAATGTAGCCCTAACAAAAAATTTACATATAATACACACATGTTGGATTAATATCTGAACACTACCTTAACCACACTTGTTCTAATCGTATCTCTCTTCTTAATGTTGAAAAATGTTCTAATCGACTTAAAAACTCTCATTCACTGTTGATAATAAAACTATGCATTGTTAAGATTGCATATAGATTGCCCGACAAAGTCCCACTACTAACTAGTTTGAAACTAATATTGTCTCTAACTTAACGACTTGCACAACTTGTACTCCATCGTATCCGCATTTTAGGGCAAAATTAGTCACAATTGTTTTTTTGTTTGGAGAAGAAATGGTCACACTTGTTTTATTAGTGGGGTTGGAGAGGAAAGGAGAAGCAATGTTTTTGGAAAGCTATAAGGAGGTGCAGACAAATCATTCTTCTAGTTTATAATCACTTTCGAAACAAACTAACTAATACACCATAAAACAAACATCACCTCTAGTGGGTGTGTTACTTTTAAACCAGTTATTCAACTGGAGTATACCTTAAGTCACATGGCTCAAAAAAAAATTAAAAAAAAAAAAAAAAATTCAAAGCTATCATTATTTGAGGATATATAGTAGCCTTAGCTAAAACCCAAATTATGCTATTCCATAATTGGTGAATCCATATTCTATAGGTGACAGGGGGTTCTTAACAGATTTGTTTTGTAACAGACTTATAACTCTAGTAACTAAGAGTATTTATTCATTCTCTCGAAACTATGTATTTGATTTTCTCTTCCCTTCCCAATATCGCATTTATACGAATGAAAATAAAAAGTCAAGTATTTTCTTTGGTTAATCATTGCTAAAGTTACAAATCACTTTAAGTGTAAAGTCTATATTTTAGTCAACAAGGTTAAATAGTAGTGGATGCACAATTATGTACGGATCATACCACTTTACTAATTTTGATTAATAAATCTAACCCGATGTGGGACAGTTAGAGTTCTGAATTTACAAGTTGGCTTGAGAAAATATTATGTCGGCCTGATGGCAAGCAAACTAATGTGATAATTAAATTTATATAAAATCTTAATTATTATGCAGACGGATTAATGAATTTCAGTGTGTAGGGTTCATTTCCTCTTCTTTCTTTTTTTCCCCTTTTCTATTTTAATAAGGAAGTCTAGATCAGTAAGATTTGTATTTGGTCGGATCACGGATGGTATATTGTCTTTTTATTTTTTCGTAAATGACGAAGTCCACGCATGGAATCAAAGAAAAAATATTACATACGTCCTGCATTTTTTAATAATTCCAATATAATATGAAACAGAAATGGGAGGTGTTCCGAGAGGGTCACAACGGAGTAAAATTATGATTTGAATAGTTTTGAATTTGTCTAATTTTTACAAAGATGAATAATGATTTGACATAGGACAGTTCGGATCCTTAAAATAAATTATAGATTGAGAGCCTTAAGAAAGTATGTCACAAAAATATGTGTCACCCGATCTTGATCCTGTTTATATTGTTATGTTTCTAGTTAAACTGTTTCGAGCGTAAACGTTTAGGAACATAAGTCATCTTCTTCCATAAACAATCTCGAAAGGCATTAGCAAACTACAGCAAAGTTACCAAATGTAACTTAACTTCTTGACCTCAGTGTAAAAGGCTTTTAGGGTTATATGGCCCCTTGACCTAAATAATTCTGCATAGTGCATGTAGCTTTACAGCCAAACTAAGTTAGATTTCATTATCAGAGTAAGAATGTTGGAAAGAGAAGTTATAAGAAAGTTGGTTACACTAATCATGTTTTGTTTGTTGCTTTTTTCAATTAAAAAAGGAAATTATTAGGTAGTTGGGATAATTTGACCACAAATTATTAACTAATTTCCCAATGCACCATCCAAGTTCTTCTGAGATCTAATGTAGTGCTTGTGGTTTGGGATAGCAATATTTAGCCACAGAAAAGTTAGGAAGTGGGCTTAATGTCACAATAAGCTAGTAATAATGTGCTTCAAATTCACTTTTGATGAGAATCAAATCAAAAATATCTCACTTACAAATGAAGAGGAATACCACTAGACTGTAGTACCAAGTGGCTGAGGAAATATGTTGAAAGCAAAGGCATAACTAGTAAAATAGAGAGTGAGTGAAAAAGATGTGGCAACTCTATACCCAAAACTATTAAAATTGAAAGCAAAGGCATAACTATAAAAATTGAGAGTGAGTGATAATGACTTAGCTTGCAAAAATGACACAATGCTGCTTAATCATACTTTAATTTTGTTTAAGCTTAAGACATCATTAATTGATGTCATCAACCACTTTGTTTGCTTGAATGCTGTTTTCATGGAGGTTAGCTCATTCCTATACGTATGTATTTACCTCATGTACAAAATTCTGCAGCTTATGTATTCATTATACATTATTATTTTATAACCAATAAGGAGAATTGTCTCTATCTCTCTCCTTTTTGCTAATGTGAATCACATTACTTTGTTATTAATTGACAATTATGAAACTTATTTTGCTCCACAAATAGATACTAAGATCATCTTTAATGAAGAGGGCTAAAGGTTTAAAAGCTAAAAAATTGATTTGCCCAAACACCCATCCCCAATCGATGGATAGAGTATAATTATGTGGAGCCCATCAGGCCATTATTTGGCCAAAAAGGCATCAGGTTGGCCAAATGTAACCCTCATCTTAGCCTTTTTTTTTTGGCCCATCTCCTCAAATGTAATAATTAATTCAAATTCAATTGTTAGAATTGAAAACATCTAAAGGTAGTTTAATTAAATTAACCAATAAATTTAAAGTATAAATTTAAAACTAATAAATGATTGAGTGAATATTTAGTCATTTCGGTTGGAGATAATATATGAGTATGGCATGATACTGTTCATTATTTTTTTTTTGTTATGGACGAAGCTATGTTTAACCCTCTCGGTCGGAAATGGTCTAACTAATTGTTTTGTGCAGTTGCCTAAATCATTATGGGAGCTTTTGTTTAGTAGAGTTTAAGGCCAATACATAAGGATGAGAAAAAAATTAGAGCCAACAAGCATCGGCTGGAAAATAAGGGATCTTTTAATCCATCAAACATGTAGGGTTTTTCTTTAAATTGGATTTTCCACATGCATCACATCAATATATAAGAGATATTATTTATACTAAAAAGGTGAGAGAGTGGGTTAAGCCTCACAATGAATTAACAGTAATGTAGTTCAAACTCGCCTTTGGCGAAAATCGAACATAAAATCTCTCACTTACAAGTGAAAAGGAACACAATTAAACCGTAGTACAAAGTGAAATAGGAGAAAAACCATAAGATGAGGAGAATTGAAGGGTGAATTAATATACAATAAAGAAAAGTTAAAGTGAAGAACTAGATTAATAATAGCAACTAGAATTCAGAGGATTTTGATTCAAAACCTCTGTTGATAAAGTGGAAATTTAGTGTCACGTAACCAACCATATATTCTCTACTAATTAATAAAACCATTTTTGTTAATCAAAAGAGAGTGAAAAGATAAATTAGTCTTTTATCACAAAAAAAAAATGATGGGCAATAATGTAATTTCATAGGTCCAAATTTTATTTTATTTTTATTAAAAACTCACCTACAGGTGATGTTAAAATACCTCCAATATTTAAAAAATAAAAAAAAATAAAAAAAAAACCAAAAACAAAAACCTCCCAGTCCTCCACGTTCTCTCTCTCTCTCCCTCTCTTCTTCTCATTTTCTAAAAAAATGTGTTCATACATACAAAGTGTGTAGACAAATGCTAGTATTTATTAAGCAAAACAAAAGGACTATTTAACCTCTTCACATAAATAATTAAGGGCGATGACCATCTTTTTAGACTATATTTGTAGACAACATAATGGGGCGGTTGATATTTGAATTTTTCTTTAAATCATTACAAATGGAATCCAAGTATTAACCATCATTTAATTTATAAAATTTGATCTAAAAATATAGTCTCCCTACAATTTTTGAATAATATATATATATTCAAAACCTCTTTTAATAAAGTGGAGATTTAATATCACTATAAACAAAAGGCTACTCAATCTCTTCACATAAATAATAATAATAAACATCTTCACATAAATAATTAATCTATACTAGTCGTGTTTCACTAGTTGTACCTTGTGATTACCGCCTATTATGTTGCTCATCATTATCTATATATCATCATTTTACTTTTGTTTAATTCATGATTAACGAAGAAGCTCTCATACCACATCATAATTCCCTATAGTAATAATTTGGGTCAAATGATGGATTTATTTCAAGAATGTGATATATTTAACCATTCAAAGAAAATTATTTGTTTGTATTTTATAGCTAAATTAGTAGGGTTTCAATTTTGTTAGCATCACCTTTATGATTTACACTCAATATTAATTTTGGCCGAATGTTTTTTTAAATTGTCAAAAGGTAGAATTTATTATAATGTAATTGAAATATTTACATCTTCTGTCAATACATTAAAAATAAATTTCAGACCCAAAGCATCCCACCAGAAGACGCCACCTTGTAAGGCAACATGGGCAGCCACAGCATGGGCAGCAACATAGCAGAATTCCACCTCCCTCAGTTGATATGCGAGGTGCCAAATATCAAGGACATTGTTTTAAAAATCCTCGTCTAGCGCCATTTAGGTTCTGCATAGGTGCTAGATGACTAGCCATTACCTCGATTAATTCCTAAGCGTTTGAAAGTTAGGGTTTATAGAATTGTTTTTGAGTGCATGCTTACTTTGAAGTTTTATATGTATGCTTGTATGCTCAAATATTCTTGTATGTTCTTAGTTAGGACAATATTTTTCTTTCAATATGACCCAACCTATTAGTTGTTAAAGAAAATATATTTGAACCAATAAATAATAAAATAAAAACGTAAGTGAAATCAAAGAATTCAATGATAAGAATGTGAGATCTTATGGCTATTGTTATAGTAAGGTTTTTTTAATAGTTTTTAATTAATGTAGAAGTGTGAAGAATATGAAAAAAATATACAAACACTCGTAATGATAAGTTCTACAACTTTTGTGAAGAGGTCAACTCCAAAATTTAGCACCATAATCCCATAAGCCATGGATTTAAATTTTACCATTGATAGTTGTTTACGTATAAACTCCATTCTTCTTTTAGATTTTCATTTTTTTTCGAATTTCGTTCATATTTAGTGAATGTAGAAAAATGAAATGTTTGGATCGTTGATATCACTTTCAGAATTTTACGATTAGTGAAAATATTGCTCGAAGTTTATAAAGTGTCTAGAAACTATTTAGCAACGACTCATATTTTAGTTAACCATAAACATCGGAATGTGATATCAAAGATCCGAACCGTTTACTTTTTGCATATGCTAAAAGATCAGGTTTTCAAAAAAGAAAATCTGAAAAATGAAATCTGGTGCGAAAAATAAAGCGTAAACGACAATCGACGGCCAAAGTGTAAATACTATGGTTATTGTAGTATTTTAATCTCACTTATGTGAGATAAATACTATGGCTATTGTAGTAAGGTTTTTTAGTAGTTTAAAATTGTAAAGCTAACTTTTTTCTTATCCGGCGGGTAAACTTGTTAAGAAATCATTAATAACGGATTCTTAACTTATGACCCAATAATATCCCAATTAGTTAACATGTTGACCCAAATCCCGTTATTTTCATGTCAATTTGGCACTAGAAGAAAAAAGCTCATCTATCACGGTTAATGCCCGTGATAAATTGCAATCCACCACGGACACTGTGCCCGTTAGTATTCTGGATGTCATAAAAAGTCTCAGTTTTTACCACAGGCTATGCCCGTTGTTAAATGCAATATAACCACGGATTATACCCGTGGTAAATTGAGATCTAACACCACGTGCTATGACCGTTGTCGATTACTAATTAACCACATCTAATGCCCATTATAAATTATTTTTCAAAATTTAAAAAAAATTATTTAACAAATATATATATCTGTATTTATATATTTTAGTACATAATAACCAACAAAATTGCATATTTACTACAATATAATAACTACATAATAAAAAACTTGATAATATTATAACATAATTTAAAAATACTTGAGTTTCCAAATGAATACATAAACAATGGAAGTCATAAAGTAGTATCCATGTAGTGCCTAATGAATACATAAACAACAGAAGTCATAAAGTACTATCCATGTAGTGCCAAAGTACCACTTTCTAGTCTAAGTACGAACTAAATTACTCTCCAACTTGGACGTACTTTGATGGCCAAGCAATTGTACTAGATATAGCATCCTCCAGGACACGAAATTCACTTGTAGGACGGTACAAAGATATATTCTTCACTTTGACAACAGTTACCCAAACTTTCCAGCAATCAGGACCAAGCACCATGTGATGAACTTTCGCCTCAGGATTTGTTGATTCTATTTCTCCAGTTGCAACAACTTGTCCATTTCTGAGCCAATTTAGTAACTTGCATGAAGACCCTCGTAAAATACCAACAGGTTGTAACTAGCATAAAGAAATCAAATAAGAACATCAATTTTAAATGATTAAGTTATCTAACTATTTAACAAATATTATCAAGTGTGTGTTACTACCTGAGAAGTGGCATATGACATGTACTAACTCTTTGAGACAATCAAACATAGAAGAAGCTAAGTTTGGTTTACTTATATAAAAACTTTATAAATTACATCGTGCTATACTTGGGATCATATATGTACCTGAGAACTAGCTTTTGAAGAGTGTCTAGAACTATTGTTAGCCTCTGGTGCACTTTTCTTATTACATTGTAACTGATAAAAAGATAAATGCAAATAATCAAAATCAAATGAAACAACTGATAACAAGATAGATGCATATAAACTTGCGTAAGTTAAAAATAAGTTAAAAATTTTACCTTCTCAGCAACCCATAATTTATCTTTGAAAATTCTAGGAACCTCATCCCAACTTGCGTAAGTTACTGGTATTAGTTGTCTTGCAAGGATCCCTGCCGAAGAACTCAAACTCGCTGATCCAGCACCAAAATGTTGTCCTTTGTCATTGAATTGAACACCAATTTGTTTAGCCTTTGACACAACATTATAATCCAACATTGTTGGACCTCTTCCCCTTCTCTTTTTTGCTTCATTCACATCATCACTTGAGTGCATCTCGTCACCATCTGGCAAACCATCCAAATCCATAGACACCTAAAAATATTGAAACCAAATTCGTAGAGAGATTAAGAAAGGAATGTTTTCTGTCCTAGAAGAAAAAACGAAGTTAGAGAGAAAGATTTCGCAGGGTAACCAAATGCAACTACAAGACCACTCAATTCATACGAAATTTATAGAGAGAGATCAATGAATAATCTTTTGCGTCCTAGTAAAAAAGAACAATGTGAAGAGAAGGATTGAGGAGATAACCAAATATAATTGCACGCGACTGGTGGGAACTTTGAACGGCAGTTTCTTTGCTTCGTGGGTTTTTAATTAAGTTTTCTTTCCAATAAAACATATATTAACTTTTATTATGTTAATTGTTTTACAATTATATATATCATCATTAGGACTCTGTTATAGCCATAAAATTAAAAGTTTATTGTGACTCTGATACTAGGGGTTGGCACGAGTTAGGACTCTCTTATACATCATTTTTATAAAATAAGGCTGCAGCCGCTGCACTGCAACACAGCAGCACTGCAGCATCACATATTACACTCGCATCAGCTGTCTTCAAGAATTGAGGATGCACTGCAGTGCACTGCAGCAACACATATTAAGGAAGTATTGAAGCACAGATTGTGCCCAGCAGCACATATTTACATTATTATCCAAATCCAAATTCCAAATCCAAAATGACATCCAAATCCAATCCAAATTAACATCTCCAGGACATCCAATGCAAAGTGCAAATCCAAAATAACCCAAAAGAAATTTTAGTGAATAAACCTTTTGAAAACTTAAAGAACATTGCGGTAATCTATCCATGGTTCCTAACCGAGTGCAAAGTATACAGTAATTGGTAATTAACATACAATAAAAATTGTTTAGGGTATGATACTTATAGATATTTGAATTACCTTGTGGCTTCGAAATGGATTGGTCATAACTCAGGAGTCAGGAGACTCATGACCATGAGGTGGTGGTCGAAGTTGAGAGGAGCAGATGGTGGTGGTCAGAGACTCGGAGTCGACTTTAGAGAAGCTAAGGGAGGGAGCTCAGGTACCATGAATCAAGAGGGAGGAGAGTAATGGTTACTCTCAATCGATGAGAACCGTATTGAAGGTTTTGTGGATTTCGCAATCTAGCGTAAAAAAATTGATAACCGTAAACAAAGGACCTCCATCTGGGGGAAGAAGGAAGGCTGCGTTTGAGGATCATCCTTTTTAGATAAAGAAATCGTTGAAGATAGGGTTTGAGAATGAAAGAAAGTTGGGTTCGGGGAAGAAGGAATGTTGGGTTTTGGGAAGAAGGAATGGCTTGGGGTTTGGGGAAGAAGGTAGGCTGGGTTTTGGGGGAGAAAGAATGGCTGGGAAGACGTCGGGGAGGGAAGGGTTGGGTTGGAGGGGGAGGAGACCGTTCATCTCCTCTGTTCTTTTTTTTCTTTTATTTTTTATAACTAAAAATGAAAATGTGGTGATTGGGTCAATTTGAGCTTGAGCCGTGAGTTCATAGTTTCATTGAGGGTGAAACCCTTTTTCTTTGTTTTGTTTAGCAATTAAAATTCTGATGATCAGTTCTGTTTTTTTAATGTCCCTTGTATGATTGGTGGATTTTTTTTCTTCCTTAAACCAAAATAAAGATAAAGATAGATTCGTGAAAAATCTTTTCATTCAATAATTTTCCCACGTTGGAGGTGCTTATACAACAAAAGGACTGAGGGAGAGATGACCGGAGAGACGACCAAACCGAGATCAGCCGGAGACGGAAGAGATGGAGAAACAAAAGGATTGACGTTTTCTTTTTAGGGTTTTAGTCCAGTTTCATGCAAGGGGAAATAATTGGGATTTTAGATTTAAAATATCCTCCAAAATATTAAAAAAAAACATCCACCACGGGCCGATGGCGTGGCGAATTTTCAAAAGGCGGTGTGGTCGTTTGAAGTAACCACAACAAGCATATTGCGTGGTGGTTTTAATATTCCATCACGGGATTAAAAACCGTTGTAGATTATTCACTTTTAACAACGGGCCAGAATCTGACCGTGGTGAATTAATGTTATTTACCACGAGTTACATTTGACCGTGGTAATTGAATAGTTTCCACCACGAGCTGTTGATGCCCGTGATGGAATTGATGTGGTAAATATGCTGTTATGTACTAGTGTGGGTTGAGTTAATAGGTCGTGTAAGAAATTGTCAGGTCGAGAGGCATGTACTCATTAGTTTAATCCGCTCTTTTTATATTTGGTGTGTTAACAACTTAGCGAGCAACAAAGGGAGTTCCGTAAAACAAGCGTTCATCAATTAAGTAGAAAATGTATGAACATAAACACAAAAAAGAAATCGGTGTTGTTAAGTAAATCTATTATATTTTGTGTAAATAAGTGTCTATTTACATATAATTTCATCATAAACTACAAAATAGAATGACATATATATTATGAAGTATTGCAACATAATAAAAAGATGGGGAACAAACATATTATGTGTGTTCATTTAAGTATTCAACAAGTCTCTTATAATTTATTGAAAAAATAAAATAAAATGCACAATGAAAGTTATTTATTTTGTGTCTAAGTGAGTCGCAACCTAGACGGGTCTGGACGGGCCAGGCAAGTGCCTAGACAGTCTAGGCGGGCGCCTCAGCAGGTCTAGGTGCTCTTTCTTAATTTTCAAACATCTAGGCATTAATCGGGACGGTGGCTAGCCACTTAACGCCTAGGTGGTGCTAGGCGGGGATTTTTATAACAGTGAACACAAGAGAAAGCTTGAGTGATAGTAAGGGTCTGATTATTGTGTGGGTTTATTAATACATTATAGTTTTATTGTAAGTTTTATCTTGTACTTTATGGTAATTACTCATTCACAGTCATAACCATGTGGAAACATGATTCCTTAAGAAGGACAATAAAAAATTATAACTTATTTTTTGACAATATGTGTAAAACTAGTAGTAGAATTAAACTAGTAACTTAGTATTACAATCTAGTGATAATCAGTTTCACTTGTAACTGAGAGGTCTTAAGTTCAATTTTCGTCAAAGATGAATTTAAATCACATTATTGCTAATCACTTCCCCACTCCTTAACGTAGATAATATTGTTTTTTAAATTAAAAAAAAAACAGTAGAAGTAAACCCATTAGTAAAACAAAAAAGCTGAAACCACAGTAATCGTTGTATGAAAAAAAAAATACTAATTTTGAAATTTTTGGTCTTGGACAAAATATATCCATAACTGTCACATGTGGAGAAAATTGTAGTAACAAAATCAATAAAAAATTGAAGTGCATAAGGTAATTAAATCAACATAAACGCATAACGTTAACGTCCCTCTAAAGTTTCTCAGAAAACAAATTTCCAAAACGCGGAAAAGAAAAGTACTCTCTCCTTTTTTTAGCCCAGACACTCTCGTCTCTACTCTCTAATACCGCACTCTCGTACACTCCCAAATCTCACCTCTCCCCTTTACCTACTCTCTCTCTCTCTCTCTCTAAACCCACAATCTCAGAGATAGCAAAGCTCGTTGCTTTTCCCTCTCTCAGATTCTACCGCAATTTCATAAATCTGCATTGCTATATTTGGGGAATTTACATGGCGGGTTCCCAAAAATTCAGTCTCTGACACGCAATGTGAAGAGGATTTGAACTGCCCCTATCATGGTGGCTGCCGTTTCTGAAGCAGCTCCGGCCGGCCCACCGCCCAACCCCAAAGCCTCATCGGACCACCGCTCACGGCCCCATCTCCAAAACCCATCGAGGCCTCCTCTCTTACCTTCCGAGAAAGACAATGGCTTCGTTCAGAAGCGACCCAGAGGCCGGCAAGTCTCGTCGAAATACATGTCTCCTTCTCCTTCTTCTTCTTCAACCTCGACTTCAACTTCTACGGTCTCGTCCTCTGCGTCTTCCAGAAGATGCCCATCTCCATTGCTCTCAAGGTCCATAAACTCCGTTTCGAACTCGACCCCGCTTCCGGCTCAGAAAAGGGCTCAATCAGTGGACCGGCGGCGACCCATTACACCTCGGACCTCCGGCGGCCTCCCCGAGGCGAGGCTGAGCAATGCCGGTTCTGAAGTCTCTGCCGCCACTCGGCTTTTGGTCACTTCCACTCGGAGCTTATCGGTTTCGTTCCAAGGTGAGGCCTTTTCGCTTCCGATTAGTAAGACTAAGGCTGCAGCCTCGCCGAGTGGGACTGCGGCGAGGAAGGCCACGCCTGAGAGACGCCGGTCGACCCCTGTGAGAGGAGATCAGGCTGAGAATTCTAAGCCCGGTGATCAGCACCGGTGGCCGGCCAGGACTAGACAATTGAGCTCGGGTGGGACTAATAACTTGTTGTCCAGGAGCATGGACTGCAGCTCGGACAACAGGAAGCTCAGTGGGATTGGATCTGGGATTGTGGGTCGAGCGTTGCAGCAATCCATGATTGATGAGAGCAGAAGAGCTTCTTTTGATGGTAGATTGAGCTTGGATTTGGGGAATGCTGAGCTTTTGAAGGATGCTAGGCAAAACCCAGATGCTAATTCGGCCCATGAGTCTTCTGTGCCATCTGATCTCACTGCTTCTGATACAGACAGTGTTTCTTCTGGTAGCACCTCAGGTGTGCAGGATGCTGGTGGTGCCGAAAAGGGTCGAACCTTACCTCGTGGCATTGCTGTGTCAGCGAGGTTTTGGCAGGAGACTAATAGCCGGTTGAGGCGGTTGCAGGATCCCGGTTCGCCTTCATCAACAAGCCCTGTGTCTAGAGCAGGAGCAAAATTCGTTCAATCTCAATTGAAAAGGTTTAATGGTGATGTCCCATTATCATCATCTTCCCGGACAATGGCTTCCCCCACTAGGGTACCAACTCGGCCTGCTTCGCCGGGTAAACTTTGGTCTTCTTCATCATTGTCACCATCAAGGGGTTATAGTCCTTCTCGGAGAAGTAGTGTTGAAAGTACCTTGAATAAGAGTTATTCTGGTCCTGCACCTTCAATTCTCAGTTTTTCTGTTGATACTCGGAGAGGGAAGATGGGGGAAGACAGGATTGTCGATGCACACATGCTCAGGCTTCTGTATAACCGTTATCTGCAATGGCGGTTTGTAAATGCAAGATCAGATGCTACCTTCATGGTGCAGAGGCGAAATGCCGAGGTATAATCTCTGTGCTATAAGTTGCATTGCTTTCTATCTCTTGATTTCAGTAATGTTTGTCCATGAATTTGTTGTGTTGTATGGTCAGACTCCTAGATATCGTTATCCATATATACTTCACCTCGTTATGTACTGAACTTTATATCGATTTCTATTTATGTAGCATGCTTGATGTTTGTGGTGTATGTATTCCATATTAGAATGTGAAAGCATCCAACCCAAAACCAACTGGCAATAGGAGGGAGAGGCTTAAGATCATTAAACTATTAGGCAAGGCTTTAATTCCCCGATGTGGAAATTCACTCTCAAGCTCGCCCCCGCAATTGTGGTGTCATTTAAGTCTAGCATGTGGACAACACATATTGGTGACATGGGCTGTTTGGCCCAACACATGGTAGCCTGGTTTGGTACCAGAGCAGAATGTGAGCATTTAACCCAAATGTGGGATTTATACTCTCAACATTGTATATACTCCTGATTAGTGTTTCGTTTCCCCAGTAATTACAATGAGAAGGCTAACTTCTCTTTCAGCTTAATTATTTTGTGGCAGGTCTCTTTTGTTTTTTCTTTTTCTTCTTGAGGAGGACGTCTCTTTGTTCAGCTTGAGCATGCCATTATATTAATTCATTTCTGGGTAATACAAGGAATGGAGATCAGATCTTAAATGAGGGGTGTCACTGTCATTGGTTTTTACTTAAAAGGGAAAAAACTGTGTTGCTGCAATTGGGAACGTGTGGAGTTAGTTAGGAAAGTGAAAATAGAAAGGTGATCTGTGTAGTCTTTGAAGTCATTTTTAGTTAACCAATTGGTCTAGAATGGAGATAAAACTATGGATGGCTCTTGCCTAGCATGCAATGAAGAATTCTCTGCTCTTTCAGTTTCATAGACTCCATGAATTGGACTATTGTCATGTTTGGGGCTTCATTGGTGTCCTTAGTACTTTTTGTGAGATTGATTCATATCCTAAACTTACATCAAATAAATATCTTGAACTCATGGCATCAGTTTCCCATGTGCTTTCTCATTCAGTGAAACTTGAAAAATTTCTTTCGGATGAAGTCAAATGAAGCACTTATCTGACGATTTGTTATGGATAACATTATAAGCTTTACTTCTTGGCTTGGTCATGCAAACCAATCCAGAACCAATGTCTTGTTAATAATTTTGGTTTCCAGAGAATCTTTCGCTTGATTACTTTATTCTAGTAAAAGTCACTGTGGAATTGGACAGACTCGATATTAGGAGTGGAGCATAAGGTTATGGGGTTGTTTTAGTGGTTTCCTTTGGTTCCAGCCCTTGTTAATGCTGTGAACTCATTGCGGAAGTGATTGATGCTGGTATATGTATGGAGAAGAAGCAGATACATTTAAATGACCTTGTTATTGATGATAAGAACTGTATGATTCATGCTAGAAAAGTGAAAGTTAATGTATCAAATTGGTGAGCATCTGTCATATTGCATCTCAACTCATTTTAGAAACCAACAAAGTGTGATCTGTTTTTTAATTGGTTTGCTTTTGGATATTTAGATCTCTGTCCTTTGCCCTCATACCATTACATTTATTAGAATAACTTCTACGGTTTTAATTTTTCGTTTTTTTTTTTCTTTTGGATTAGGTCCCTGCGGATTTTATGGGTTTCTTGTACATTTGTTTGAAAATCGCGTTCATACCCTACCTGGCGAACTATTTTTCTTTTATATAACTGTTTTAACTTGTCTGACAGTTTGAACTTTTTAAATGTTTGATCTTGGCTGAATGTAAGATTCTACAAGCCAGTATGCTCTTTCACTTCCATTTTGTGACTTCTTTGTTTCTGTATGAACCATCCATATATACGAAGTGACTTGATGCATTGTGTCTGGTTTTGATATTTTGACAGTTTGCATGTGTCTTGTGACGAAATAAGTTAGTTGCAAAATGGTCAGGTTGGTTACTGTTACGTAAATTTTCTTATATCTAAATTTGTATTTTCTTGGGTGCCAGAAAAACATGTGGAATGCATGGGTAACAACTTCAGAGCTCCGGCATTCTGTCACACTCAAAAAGATCAAGTTACTCTTGTTGAGGCAAAAATTGAAGTTAACTTCTATTCTCAGAGGACAAGTAAGTTTCAAAGTTTTATTTTTTTATTTTTTTATTTTTTTTATTTTTTATCTTCCTAGCACTTACTTTATGCTCCAATCTAACATGTGATATTGACTGGCATCCGCAATGTAATAGTACATAATATGGTGGTGGTAGCAATTTTTTCTAATCATTTCTCCAACAGATTCATGTTTCTGAGATGTAACTAAGTTTTGTGCTGGCCTTCAGATAAACCTTTCTTCCACTTTGTTGACTCCTTATTAGAACTTTTGACTGTCTATGTTCAAAGAAAAACTGATACCATCAATGTTGCTACCTTTGCCCTCTTCTGGATTAGTTCCACTCTCTTTCTTTCGTTAATCTGCATGAATGTCCAAAAAGCACTATCAGGACAGTGTTGATAAGATTGCCACTAATAAATTCTTTGTAACTTGTATCCTGATTAGTCAAGTTCAAATGATTTGTATTTAGGCATCCAATAAAAGGAATAATGTTGAAAAGAATCTTCCTCCAACTCCAAATTCCTTTGTCCTACTATGTGAAGTAGCTGTTTGGATAGAACAAAACTTGGTGTTTATATGGAACCTTTTTGTATGTGTTAGCTTCCAGATTTCCAATAACCAAATAGGAGGATTAAAATTTCTTAAAAATGCTCATGTTGTCATAACTTTATAATCATAATAGTATTAAGGATGTTTGCCCTTTGTAATGAGGATGAGTTATTGTTTATGGATAATTGTGATGGTAGAAGGTGTTATCTTATTAGTTTTCTTACTCGAAACCTTTTATTGTAAAATGGTTGTTGGTGAACGTTACTCCTGGATAGCTTAGGGCAATCAGGTCTCTCATATAAGACGGTCTTGTTTCCAATAAAAAAAAAAGAGATGTTTAGGAGTTGGGGCACACTACGGACGAGGGAAAGTTCTTAGTGAAGTAATATGTTTTCTACGAAGACAATGTGCTACATCTTCAGATCTTCTGTAGGAAGACATACAAATCTCTTGTCTGCAAAGGCATTGTGAAAAATCAGAAAGTGAGACTCTGTTTTGGGAAAAGAAGGGCTTGCGTAGTTACTAATACTAACCTTGGTTGAGATCCCGGTTACCTCAATTGATTGCCACTAAATTATACTTATATGCTCTAGAGCTTGTGTTCTTGTCTGAGCTACAGAGTTTGAAATGTCAATCTCAAATCTGGTTCATCGAATGCAGAAGATGGACACAAATAACTCATTCTACTACTATCAATATAGGTGCTGGTGAAGGGAGCATCCACACGTCCTCATGGATGTGCCCTGTGGGTGTATGTCTGTGTGCAATATAGTTAAATGTCTTTCCAAATAAAGCTCATCTTCCTGAGTTTGTATGTCTATTCTTACCATGAAATACTATTTATTTTCTTACCAAATGATTTCCTTGCAGAGATTACAACTTATCTTACCCTGAAATACTATTTATTTTCTTTCTAAATGATTTCCTTGCAGAGATTACAACTGAATACATTGTATAAACCTTTGATAGCTATATCATGTAATCATACCATGAATTTGCGAGTGTTGTATTAAATACATACATCCTCTCTTTTCCCTTAGTGTCTACTGCTTGTTTTGTTATTTATCTTGTCCTTCATAATGAATGAAGATTTATTGTCCTTGGTGATTGTAGATTAGTTATTTGGAAGAATGGGGTCTTCTGGAAAGAGATCACTCTAGTTCTTTGCTAGGAGCAACTGAAGCTTTGCAGGCCAGTACTCTCCGTCTTCCAGTTGTGGGAAAAGCAATGGTATGAACTTTTTATTTTTACCCTTAATTTAATCAAGGGGCATGTCAAAGGCCTAACGGAGCCATTACTATTCAAAAGACTGACAATGCTTATTCTGTGTTAGGTTGACTTTCAAAAGCTGAAAGAAGCTGTGGGTTCGGCAGCTGATGTGATGCAGACAATGGCATCCTCGATATGCTCTCTTTCATCAAAGGTAACCTATTTCTGTCTCTCTTGAATCTTACTTTTCTTGGTTGATGTCGCTGTTAATGTAAAACATTTCACAGAAACATTACATTAACATCCTGTTCCTCAAGCAGGTTCATTTACTTATAGGTTCCAATTATAGAAGTAAATAAGGTGATAAATGAAGTCACTGTTTCTGAACATTAGCGCCGGTTATTAAACAAAACCATAAAAAGTCGCTCTTCTCCATTGCAACACCTAGGTCATTTATGTTATTTTTTGAATTACAAAACATAGCAATTGGATTGAGCTACAGCAGTTGCTTCCTGATTTGATAGAAAGTTATTGACGTCCACACCCCCACACCCTCACTCTTGTTTTTTGACAGCGTATGAGATTTGATTCTGGCATGTCACCTAGCCTCTATGCATGTCATCTATTGATGCCTGATAGATGTGACTACTTGAACCTCTTTACGAATAGCTTAGAGCCTTTTGGTATCCTATTTGAAAATTTTTATCATTTCTTAAAACATTTCTTAAGAACATTTCTTGAAAACAATTTTTTTTAAGACTCAAAAACTTGATTGGTTTGTGATTTAAAATTTTTAAATCTTAAGACTTAAACTAGACAAAGAAATCTAAAAAGAGGGGTCACATGAGAGGGAGAAAGAGGAGAGAGGAGGAAAGAAAGTAAGAGATGATTGAAGGAAAGAGAAAGAAGAGAGAGGATTGGACGAGATAGATAGAGAGGAAGAGGAGTTGAGAGAAAGAACCGAGAAAAAAACAGAGAGATAGGTTTGGAGTGAGAGGGGAGGAGAGAGAAAAAAGAAAAGAGAGAGTTTAAGTTTAAAAACTCTAAAAACTCACTTTTTATGTTTTTAGAGAATATACTATATTTTTGAGTTAGTCTTGAGTTCAGTTTTTGAAAATAGTCCTACCAAACAAGTTTTTAAGGCCTAAAACTTGAAAATTGTTTTTGAGTTTAAAAAGTTGGATTCAAGTAGAGTAGCAAACAGGCCCTTAACAATCTGCAAAGAAGTTGAAACTGTTTTAAGGAAGTTTCTGAAGCACTTCCCTTTTACAGGTGGAGGAAATGAATTCCTTGGTGTGTGAACTTATGAAGGTTACCACGACAGAACGGGCTGTGCTTGAACAATGCAAAGATTTCTTGTCCACGTTATCTGCCATGCAGGTAATCTGCCTGTCTTTTTCATTTTCTTTGGCCTTCCAATCTCTCACTTTTATCCTCCGTTTTTCAATTGCTTTCTTATCCAACGTAACAGGTCAAGGATTGTAGCTTGAGAACCCATATAATACAATTACAACGTGTACCAACCCGAAGCCTGACAACACGTGTGTAGAACTGATCTTATTTGACTACTCACTCCTAATGCTAACACATTACACGGAACCTTTCTTTTTCCACCGGGTGGAGGCAGCAGAGGTAAGGATTGATCAAGTAGCTAGTTTTGGCTTCCGATATTCGCATTTGGCATTTTTGGAACCTGGTTGTGGTCTTCGGTGTCAAGTATCGCGTCTCATGTGTCTTTGTATCTGAAGAATACAGTAGAGGGCTTTTCCCTCTCACTAATTAGCTGTATACAAGCACTCTTTTCTTTCCTTTGGGCCAAAAGGAAATGTATATGTATATGTGTATGTAATGTTCTCCGGATTACACTTAAGTAGTTTGTGGTAATTCTTCATTCTACCCTCTCAATGTGCCTCTTCTTTTGCTCGTGTATTTGTTATTTTGCCAATCCCGTCATTATATGTCGCACGTATGAGCTGATCTTGATTATTCAAGAATGTGGGATCTAGTAAGAATGATCGAGATTAACTTAGGCGATGATACGCGATTGATCCTATCATTCCTCTTTTCTTGAGCTCTTTTTATTTAAGTAAATGCATCAACATGAGATTGAAAATTTACGAACCAACTTGGTACATGCATTTGCCTCCATTTTTGGAAAAGGGGTCAAGTTGGTAATGAGAAAAGAAGAATATTATTAACATCACTCACTCACCGTTGATTGACTGAGCTCGTCATATCCAACGGCTTAAGAATATCCACATATTCACAAAGCTTCTATAAAGAAATGCGACGAAAGGAGTCAACTGGAAAGAAGGCTTTCACTTAATCTGACTATTTTGGTCCATGACAGCCCTTTTGAAGTTCTACCTAGGAGTGGTTTAGGTCTGACTACCTTACCAAAATTTCCGTACCAATTACCATATCAAAATTTTGATACGACAAAACTTATTACCATTATCATATCAAACATTTGGTATATTAAATTATGGTATTGCCAAATAGTTCAGTTGGCAGGTAGGGTAATGATAATTGCTAATTTGTTTTGGGCCACTTTTTGGGCCAAAATTTGATTTTTTTTTTCCTACCGAAGTCAAGGTCCAAACATTTGATTTTTTCTATTTTACGACTTTATCTCATATAGTGTAGCCCAAATGGGAAAACCCAAATAGAATCCTTGCAGTAAGAAACCACAAGCAGCAAGCACATTTGACAATTTGACTAAAAAAGGGTTTTTTCCTAAATATTAAGAGAGAAAGTGTAGAAAGAATCAGAGGCAATAAAGAGTTTTTTCCTAAATATTATTGAAATATTATAAAATCATATATGTATATATTTATTTATTTATTTTTTGGTACGATAATACTATCATAATGGTATCAAATACCAATACCGTACTAAAAAAATTTGGTTCGTTACGTGTCATTACCAATTAGCATAAAATCAGTATTGTACATTTGACAATTTGACTAGCTTGGTAATTTGACAATAAATTCCAACCCTAGTTCCACGGTGGAACTTCCACCACATGAGGATGTGATGGCCAACCATTAACACCCAATTGAAAGGGCAAACTGCTGTCGGTTTTCTAACCTTCGACTGAGGGTTAAGAAAATCCGATTCAGACCGAGTTCAAAATATTTTGTCCGATTTAAATTCGAAATCCAAACACTCCAAAAAGAGTCTGATAGAATTGGAATGTATTTGAATATTTCAAATTCGATCTAAAAAATTCCAAATTTTGCCTAACTGTTTTCAATTTTTTTCACGTTGTATCATAAAATTTTAGAATTATAACAATTTATGGCTTCTATCTATTTGACTATATGATCCTCTGTTAAATTAACAATGTGGTTGACGTGAGACTCGTTTCTAGGTTGCTTAGAAGTCACACTTAATTCATCTAGACCAAACTATGTGATTCATTGTCATTTTGAAATATGAAGCATTGGTTGAGAAGAAGTTGAAACTCCATGATAATTAGTTTTTCTCGATGTTGTGCAAGCTTAGCTACCACATCAACTCATAAATAGGCACACGTTGTTACGCATGATCAGACAGTCAATTAGATTGAAGACATAAATTGATACGATTTCAAAACTTTATGGTGCAACATGAGAAATATTGAACCTTCTTGACTCATTTTATGTTTCACTCCAAACATTGTGAATGTAGTTAGTCTTTATATTATCTATTTTTAAATTAAAATTCTCCTTCTCATTGAAAATCGAGAATCTAGATATGTTATAAGTGGTTCAAATTTCACAATGTTATTTTTTTAGTATAAGTTATATTCTACACTAATTTATAGTAAGAGGAAGGGGGAGGGGCCTGATACAGTGGAAAATGACCTAACCACCAGGGTGATCCACAATTTTTTTAATAAACTGTATTATGTACATTAGGGGGAAGGTGGGTGGGTTTAGCTTTACAATAGACTAGCAATAATATAGTTCAAATTCGCCTTTGACGAGAATCGAATTTAAGACATCTCACTTACAAGGAAAGAGGAATACCATTAGATTATAGTAGTAAGTGGTAATTTTTCACAATATTATTAATTCACCTGACAATGTTCAAGTACCATACAATTGTTATTATGTTTGAGAATTAGGATTTCATACATATATTGATATTTGAAATAAGATTTATAGAAGAAATATTGGAAGGTGAGTGACCCAAAAGTTGTAGGGAAGTTCCAATTGAATCCACTCTCAAATGTCTCATTTTATTCAGAGATGCAGCGACACATGCAAAAACCCTTAATATTTTCCCTTCTCCAAGCATGCATGACCTGCAATTTGGGTGGTTAGGGTTGGTATCTCGAACCGAAAAGCATAACCCGAATTCAGAACCAATCCTTTACGCGACGGGATTTGAAAAACCGAGACTGGACCGAAATTTTGGGATTCCCAGAATTTTTTTGTTATTTCGGTACGGTTTGGAACAATTAAAGAAGCTTCAGAATGAAGATATACAAGTTACAACTATACAAAGAATACCCATTTGAACAAAATACAAAACTAAAGCATGAAAACACAGAAAGCAATAAAATTTATACAAATAAAGCTTACAAAGTAACGGTATGCGGAATTAATCAAACCTGAAGGCCAGAAATTTGTAGAGATGGAATGGAGTAGCGATCGAGGCAATTGTTGGAAGAGAGTAGGTGTTGTTGTAGCTGCGACGACTGGGCGGAGGAGTTGAGGCAGGTACCGGGGGCAGAGCACGCCCTAGGACAGAGGACAGTGAGGGAAGCCATTGGAGTGGCTGTGAAGCAAAGCTCGATTTTGGGTGGCGGAGTCGAGTCGAGACGAGACGAAAGAGAGAGAGAGAGAGAGAGAGAGAGAGAGTGACTGTGACAGTGAGATGACTCAAGTGAGCTCAGACAGCTAGGGTAATGAATGGAGGGTTGAGATTTAATCTCAACCAAATCCAATGGTCCGCATAATTCTTGAATCTAACTTAAAATTAAATATAATATTATAAAATATGTTTCGGTTTGGTTCATAATTGGGATTTTGAATCTCGTTCGAGATCGGTTCAGTTTCAGGTACCGAACAATTTGCGGCATTTTCGTACAGTTCGGAATTCTTAGAATTTTTTTCCACCCCTAACAACAAAGTCTACAATGAAGGGAAGTGGGTTGGATTTTCAGTATGACTAACCACAACCATCAAAATGAGCTATATGAGTGCTGACATGCCGTCCACCAACATGTCACTAGACCAATACCTTAATCATGTAGATTTTCATACGTTATTTTCTATTGCCACGTCAAGGTGACAAAGACTATGGCTCTTTCTATCCAACTTAGATGCGTTACACTCCGTGTCTCATCCAATCGATGAACACTTCAACCGAACTCACAAATCGTTTTGAGCTGAGAGGCGAGAACCAATCTGAGACTCCGAGTAATCAGCTGTTTCTTTTTTCTATATCAAAAATATGCCTCCTACATTATACAGCCAAAAAGAAATTGACTCATTAGATGGGGTAAGAGAACTAGGCTAAGTAAGAAAGCATTTCTAGCTATAAGAGAGCAAAGTTACATCAACCGAACTCGTCTCCTAAGATTATTCCTCTGATTTTGACGTTTAAGACTTGCATGTATAAACAATAAGCGCTATATTGAGCTTTACGTCAAGAATTCCCTTACGGTATCCTACTTGTATAGTATAATACGATATACATATTGTTAAGAATTTTCATATTTTGTACTACTACTACTTCTATACTATAATACGATCTACATATTGACTGAGAATTCCCCTGTTTGCTACACTCTAATGAACTTGTAACACTACGTTCGCAAGCGTATGCCTGATTATTTTGGAATCACTAGATTACATAAAATTGTTTGTTCAATACATTTATATTATATATATGTATGTATGTATGTATGTACAGACACTTTTCTTCAGAATTTTAGTATACATGCATGTCTATAAAAGTGTAATGCGCCTCTTGAAGCTAATCAAAGGCCAACAGCAGTAATAGTCCACTCGTCCATATGTCCCCTACCTAATTAATTTCAACTTTCCATCATCAAAATTTAGACAACCCTTGCACATTATGCCAATCACAGAGATTCAAAATGTGGTCCACGCATGTATTACATCTTGAAATCTTCAGTCATGGCCTCTGATTATTAAATTTGCACATTGATTTCCTAAAACAAAAAATGCACGGTAAAAGCAATTAAGTACTTAAAAAACTCCTAATTTTTTTAGTGTTATTCCAAATTGGTCTCAAATTTTTTAAATATTTCAAACAAGTACCAAACTTATTGAAAATGTTACATCCGTTTAAGCGCCAATTAACTTTCTATCAAATTAACTAGGGCTTATTTTGTCTCCAACATCAATAGAAAGTCATGGAAGCATGACCTCCATCAAGTGAGGGTCACCACCACCCCCTTCAAGCCATCACCTCCAAACCCAATGCACAACCAAGAACTCCACCTTACAACTCAAGCCGCCAACATCAAGAAAAAGGTCATGGAGGTTGCTTAAATAGTATGGATTGGCATGATACGGTCACCACCATCTTCATTCCCCACAAGAAGAACTGGAAGCTTTACTAGCCGAAAATTGGTGAATGAGGAAATCACATGAGCAGAAATAAGCTCCTGGAGACCCTATTTGAATTCTTAACCCTCTTCTTTGTTAGGAGTTTCCCGTTCTTCATTTTTGTTTTTCATTTTATTTGTGAATTTTTTTTCCCTCTTCATGCTTTTTAGAAGAAATTATTATTATTATTATAGGGTCAGTAAGCAAATAAGTGGGATCTATTGTTGTCACATGTACGTTTAACGGAACATTTAACTGAAACTTAACGGATATGACATTAGGTTGGGTACTTGTTTGGAATGTTTAAAAAGATTGAGGCCAATTTAGAATGATACTAAAAGATTGGAGGCTTAAGATAATTAATCCTTAAAAAAAAAAAAAAAAAAAAAAACTTTAGATCAAATGATTCAAATCTATAGTGAAAGGTAAAAAATCAACGCAATGCAAGAGTGCTTTTATGCTTATACAACCAAAGATTGTTTAATAATTTGTGGAAATATTTTCTTCCCCACGGATTATTTACTCGGCAACAACAAAACGGAGGAGAAGAAGGTTTCAAATGAATAACCTCAGAAGCTTTGTTCTCTCTAAATTACCAGCAGTACAATTGTTCTCTGATGAAGAACTCCCCAACGTTGTCGTTTCCGAGTCTTCAACTGACGGCGTTGCCGCTCTACAATCCCTCCGTTTCGTCATCGACGTCAACCCAGCTGCAGATGTCAAGCATAGATTGAGATCGGGCGGTTGGAAATTAGCCACGTCATCTTCAATATCATCGACAGCAAAATTAGGCCTCTTCTTCTTGGTGGATTGCCGTTGTTCTACTCGAACCTGATGTTCACGAACATAATGGTTGTCACGACTATACTCGGGAAGTGGCTCCAACGCGCCACCACGTAACACCGTCTCTATCGCCGCCTGGCACACCTCCCACTTCCCACTCAAAAGAAGCCCTGTTGCCCCATTTACAGGATTTATAATCCGCCCCACCGCCTCAAATATTAACGACTGAAACAAAGCTAAACCAAGAAAACCTAATCCTCATCAGAGATCGTAGATATCTTTATAATTTGCACACACACACACACATATGCCGGTTCAAATCAGACGTCCACTGCATACTTAAATATTTTTGCATGCTTGATAGATCATCATGCAAAAACAACGTATTGCAGTGTGAACGTCTGTATGCACATACTTCGAATTTGATTTGATAAGGGAAAACTTTATATATACCGGGTCGTTGGGACTCAGAGACTGCGTTGATGAAGGAGAAGAGGCCGGAGCGGCCAAAGAACTTGGCCACAAAAACGGTGGCGTGGGCTTGAGCTTGGGGGTCTTCCATCCATTGTAGGCATTGCCTAAGGATGCAGTTATCACTGCAACCCTTTCTTAGAACTCGGCATCCATTGCAACTCATTCTTCACCATTAATATATAGTAACAGATCGAATTCTGATCTTGGACGACGACGTCGACGACAACAACAGAAGGACTAGATGATCTAACCCACATGCAGGACTAGCCTGCGTTTAATTTATATTGGAAATGTGGGAGGGTGTTATAATTGGCATCATGACTTGTATATATAGTGAGTGAGAGTGGGAAATGTTATCAGGTCCTGACGTATACAATATATTAGCTTTAAAAAATAAAAATAAATAGGGGGAGGTAGTAGGACAGTCATTAACTAAAGAAGAATATCACTAGATTAATAGTTTGTTGATATGAATTTACAATGTCAACACATTAATTAAAGTATTTTATGTAAATATTGGGATTATATAAGTTTGTGATTTGTTTATATTAACAATCTAAAAACATACGTCAATATATATTACATGAATATATAATTGTTCATAATTTCTGAAGCATATAGTTTAGATATTACAATTGGTGTTCAATGATTCACTACTAACATAAACAGTTTGCACGACGAGGGATATTTTTTCGCGCAAAGCATTATTTGGTCACACAAAAACTATGGTGACCCGGAAATCGTCTCGCAAAGGTCGTGAAAAAAGACATTGCGCGATGAAAACTTTCAAATTCGTCGCACCTCTAAACAATTGCGCGACACTTTACTAGTTGTCGCACTAAAGTTATACGGACAAAGGTTTTTTTGTCATACGATATAAATAGGATGAAAGATGTAAGATGCACGTGGTAATACGCAACGAATAAATAAGACGCGCTTAATTTTGCGCGATGACCGGTCGTGGTCGCGCAAGTGTAATTTTTAATAAAAAAAATAAATAGAATAAAAGGAAAATAAAAAAATAAAAAGATTTCATACTAATGACAAAAAAAAGCAAATTAATGATTAAAAAATATATTTATAATATAAATAAAAATGTACGTACAAATGTAAAGTTTTAAAAGAAAGCGGGAACAAAACTATGAAAAGAAAGTGGCAAAATCTATAGGCATGTCGTTCGGAGGTGCTTGGTAATCTTGTTGCTGGGTGGGGACGGGGTCAGAGGTTGACGGGCCTGATTGTTGTGCTTGCTCGGTGTGGAAGGGTTATAAGGGTGATGGTGCAGAAAAACCGGGGAGATGTATTTTGGAGGAACCGAGGGCTTGTACAAGCATTGACATTTGAGACTTGTACGATACCAGCTTACTCCTCAAGCTAGAGACTTCATGCGTCAAAGTCGTAACCTGGCTCTTTGATTGTGAGGATAACGAGGCTCCACTCTCCCACCGCCTAGCATTTCCCATCCCCTGACAATATGTCCCTGGCCTTCGACCGAAAGTCTGGTCCAACGTCTCTGTGACAATGTGAAACCTTGCATCCTTAGGGGAATCCACATACTCGATCAGCGTGTCCAAGGGAACCTAGGAGGCGGACTCCTGAAGCACCAACTAACTCTTCTCCACCATAGTCGCCTGGGGAAAAAAACATGGATTATTAATAGAAAACAATTTGAAATAATTAGTATAAATATTTAATGCATAAGAAAGTACTTACATGAAGGGACTTGGTCAACTCATTCCCAGGCTGAACGTAAACGTCAGCAAAGACGTCAATCTCCGAAAATTTTGAACCCTCCTAAAATCGAAAAAGATATGGAAAATGTTAGTATGAAAAAAAAATTATTAGCGACATTTTAAAATTGGAAATGAAAGTTGTAATATATACCTTCCGTCATGCCTCCATCCCATAGGAGAAAGGCCTCGAACCTAAATGGTGGAGAAGAGTCTTCTTCTCCTGATTGATCTTGTTCACCTTCAACTTCTTCCGTTATACAAAAAATAAACATATTAGTTGTAATACTTAAAGAAAATTAAAAAAATAATAATAAACATTAGTAAAAATTTTAAAAAGTAAAATGAAAGAAGTTGTAATTAGAAACACACCATATAGGTCGGCTCCTGAAAATGACTGCAAAGCCAAACCCAACTATCTTGTTGGTCCTCCAACTCATTCGGACAACCCTCATCAAGAGCGACTTGTGAATCATCAAACTGCTAGAAACATTGATGCAAGTCATTCTTCCACTGCTTATAGCGTTTAGAGAAGAGCTGATTGAGGTACGCGAACATGTCCCCGTCCATGTCCTCCAAATTGTAGTTTGTCTGCAATGAAACAAATATTTTGAAAGTATTAGTAATAAAAGACAGTAATAAATATAAATAAATAAATTTTACATGAAAAACATTAAAAAGGTGACACTACTTACGAACAATTGATTGCGCACCCTGTTCTTTGTCTCATCCGACATCGCCTTCTAAGACTTCCACATCATAGGGCAAAAGGTCCGCATGACATGCTCAACGTCATGGGCCAATGCACTATGTTACTCCGTCGTTGGTGCTGCCTGATGTCGCTCATCGTATCCGATTGGGATACGACCGTTGGTCACCTGGGTGACCTTCGCCGTCTTCAATTGCCGACAAGGTCCCTGAGTGTTTTTCTTCACTGCAAAGAGATGAAAAAAAAAATCATTAACCCAAAACTAATAACAAATCCTACTAAAATTTCGGCATAACCTCCCCTATAATTAAAACATTTCCCCAAACCCTGAAAATAACATAAACAATATACGTATCCAACACAATGATCACAACAATTTAATAAAAGATTCAAAACGATGACAACTTTTTAATCCTTACATGACATAACAAATTGAATCTAAAATAACAAAACTTAGTTAACATGGGAATGGGGGAGTGAATTAGGATTGTATACCTGGCTATGTACCCGAGGTATCGGTTGTGGATCCCAATGGCCATATCTGGTGCATAGTGCGGGGGCGCCAGTGAGTACGTTGGGTGCTAACAGGTAATACCACCGAAGAAGTCGACGATGACTGCGCTTGTGGGATTGGAGGACCAACTGGATCAATTGGATTGACTGGCCTATGGTCCATCTTTGCTGGAGCAGTGGCTGCAGTAGTAGGTGTAGTCGTCGGACTAGGTGTAACCGTCGGACGAGGTGTAGAAGTCACCAGCTTCCGGGTTCTAATGAGGTGAGACATCTACAAAATTGGAAATCAATTTTTTTTGTACACAAAGATTTAACTTACCATACACATGACCCAAATTCTAAACCCAATTCAAGTTTGGCAGAAACAAAACTTAACACTGATATACTATACACAAACTAATCAATTCAGATAGGATATAGACCCAACAATTATAACTTATAAGAAGAAACTAGCATAAAGGAGTAGTTGGATGCAAAATCATAGCCTATGAGCGTATGTGTCCGTCTGTATGTACGTGCTCTGTGTGTGTGGGTGTGTGTGTGTACTGTTTGTGTATGTGTCCATGTATATATGCTAATTTTGGGTGTGTCTGTGTGTTGATGTATGCTAATTTTCCATGTACTCTGTGTGTGTGTTCATGTATGCAAGTTGTGTGTGTGTGCTGTGTGTATATGTACTAAGCAACATAATCACTTAATAGTTTCACAAGTAGTAATGAGAAAAGGGACCATATAAAGTGATTCTCAGTCTCTTTAAACATCCACATTACATATAGAAATCATATGACTATTGGATATAAATAGACATATCAGCAAATCAATGCCATGATCATCTTCAATAGAAGAGCAAGACGGAGGAGAAATAGACAACAAAAGAGTAAGAACAGTAAGGGAGAAGAGCAGCTTAGAAGAAGTCATTAAGGTATCCATTTAGTTCTTAGTATTTGCTTAATTAGCACTTAAGGATGGTGATCATGTATTTATATTATAAGCATGCCCCAAGTGCAATGAGAACACTTACCAAAATTGTTTAGGATACAAAATTACATGTCGGAAATTCAAGTTTACAGTTATATAGACCTACACATAGGTTTCTATAGAGCACGTACAATGCATACATCAAAAGAGAAAAACAAGAAATGCCATCCGACTCTGTCTCCCCTTGTTTCTCAAATATATCCAAATTCAGCCAAGAAAGCATACACGGGAACTGAGATTAGAGCACAACCTAAACCGGCAACCTTTTAATTACATTGAGAAAAAGAAGGGAGATGGTTGAACTTTTGAAAAAACTTGATGATTCAAAATATTCCACAAATCAACAAAGGTCAAGGCCATCTTAGATATATTGTTTTGAGTGCCACTTAATTTTTTAACCGCAAAAGATTTTCAATTCCAAATAAACTTCAACATGAAGGAAATCTAAAAAAAATGCAAAACTCCCAAATTAACAATATTGCTAGATAGTTTATTGAAACTAATTGTATCTGTAGGAAAGAACATTGGCTTCTCAAACCTCATCTTGTTTACAATCATTTACAAATGTGCTACAATTTAATAAGACAAATTCCAAAATCCAACTGCAAAGTAGCAAAAACCCCACTCGGAAAACCAAGGAACAAAGCTAAAGATAGTAGTAAGTTGATTTAGTTCCATTATTTCTCAACACACTGAATCAATTTGCATGGTAATAAGAAAATTCAATCAAGAGTGAGACAAGGCCCTAATTCTAACCCTTTACTTGAAATTATAAAACCCTAATTTAAGAACCCTAATCTAACCCCTATAGAAGCACCCTAAATCTAACCCCCAATTTAAGAAAACCTAATCTAACCTCATTGCTCAAAATCATTCCCCTAATTTAAGACCTAAATCTAACCCCAATTAAGAACCCTAAAAACTCTAATTTAAGAACCTAAATGTAACCCGCAATTTACGAACCCTAAATCTAACCCGATTGCCCTAATTCTAACCCCCAATTTGAAAAAGAAAAAAAACCAAAAATTTCTAATTCTAACCCCCAATTTGTAACCCCAATGCGCGACAGAGCATTTGTCTCGCAAGGTTAAAAATCTCGTGCAAGTTTTTTAAAATTTCTACAAAAAAAAAGCACCTTAATTGAAATTTCAGACATTTGCGCGATGAATGCATATATTTCATCGCCCAAATATACTTTGTGCGACGAAATATATGTATTCGTCACGCAATATTCCCGTTTAAATTTAAAATAACCGTTAAATCGCGAATTTTCGTTTATAACCGTCGAAAAGTTTTGTTTCGTTACTTGATCTCTGAATGTTTGTTTTTTGCGATTTTTGGCATATGCGATATTGAACCATATACAAACAAGTTTGACGGTTGGATCATTGAAATTAGTTTCGTAGAATGCGTATCCTATCAAAAAGATAGATTCACTAACACTTAGAGTTTATTTATACTTTCATTAAGTATAACATAAGATTTTGTGGTATCCACTAGTGTAAATAATTTAAATTGAAGATCGAATTCATTCATTGTATTCATATAGGATCAAGGAGTGTAGCTGTAAAA
This sequence comes from Malus sylvestris, assembly GCF_916048215.2. Lineage (NCBI taxonomy): Eukaryota > Viridiplantae > Streptophyta > Magnoliopsida > Rosales > Rosaceae > Malus > Malus sylvestris. Next base: position 18,953,213 of record NC_062269.1, read on the forward strand.
AATCATTAAAATTGGAGTTAAAATAACTGTTAAATCGTGATTTTTCATTTATAACCGTCGAAAAGTTTAGTCCTTTTACTTGATCTTTGAATGGTTGTTTTTTGCGATTTTTGGCGTATGCGATCTTGAACCATATACAAACAAGTTTGATGGTTGGATCGTTGAAATTAGTTTCGTAGAATGCGTTTCCCCCAGGGACATGAAGATCGCCGTTTTACGTACACAACTTGTCATCTCGTGCACCCACTAAGAACTTGATGACGTTGACATGGAAAACCGAATACAATTCAACATGAATTAGTCTGAATGCCAAGTTATATAACTCTTCATTGTACGCGGGGGAATTCGATGCTTTTAGTTGATTCACCTAATATTAGACAAACATTTAAATTTGTTAGTTCGAGCAACTTAATTGGTATAATATATATGTCCAATACAAAACACTTCAAACTTACATATTTGAGAAACCACTGCGGAAACAATTCACGGTGTTTCTAGGCATACAAATGTGAAAGATGTGTTTGCTTCATCATATTTTCATGCTCGTCTAGGTATGATAGTGTCTCGTCACAATTGTTGAGTACAAACCAATATGCTACCTCTATGTCCTTCTTGGAAAACGACTCGCCATAAATCGGATCTCCAAATGGCCAAGCGATTTGGGCAAAAACTAAAAGTTTTTACTTTCTCACACCCCAGTCATTATTGCGAGGAGGACGATTGAAAGTTGTCTCAACATCCTTTGTTGATGCACAAAACCGGAGGTCTTGGAGCAACATAAATCTGATCGTGAATCTGCAAGAAATGTGGAGCAACGTAAATCCGACCGTGAATCTGTAAGAAATGTAAATAACACAAGATGTATCGTGGTTCACCCCAATGTTCGTGCTACGTTCACATTGATATTGTATTTCTTTGTTTGTGAGAGGATTGTGAGGGAGAGAGAGCTTCTGAAGGTGAGAGAGCTATTCCCATGGCTTAAGAATTGGCCTCCCTTAATGAGGAGAGTGAGGGGTCATTTTATAGAATAAGGGCTCCTCACTTTTTATATATTTGCCCCTTCATTTATTACATAATTACATTTGAGTCCCTCGAGTATTTATACGAGATCTAAATACGGAGACCCTAAGTATGGTACAAACAGTAGTCCCCCAAGTCTTCAATCAAGAGAGTCTTTTGGCTGGAGACTTGAAATTCAGTCCATGTGTGGGCCGAAGTAACTAGATGTCATCTTGAACTGATGCTTGATATGAGGCGGTGCTCAATCTGAAATGATGCTTAACTAAAAGTAGCACATGTTGCGAGGCTGCTCGGTTTGTGGCTTATGTTGCTTTGGTTGGCTCGGCTTATGGCGTTGAAGGTGAGGGAGTCCCTTTTATAGAATAAAGGCTCGCTTCTCAATACATAAATGATGGGCTAGAGTTGATGCTCGTGACGAGACGGTTGCTTAATAGGCAGCGATGCTCTCTAATGATAGTGAGGGAGTCCTTTTTATAGAATAAGGGCTTGCTCCTCAATACATAAGTGATGGGTTAGGAGTGATGCTTGCGGCGAGACGGTTGCTCAGCTGGCGGCGATGCTCTTTAATGAAGGTGAGGGAGTCCCTTTTATAGAATAAGGGCTCGCTCCTCAATACATAAGTGATGGGTTAAGAGTGATGCTTGCGGTGAGACGGTTGCTCAGTTGGCGGCGATGCTCTCTAATAAAGGTGAGCGAGTCCCTTTTATAAAATAAGGGCTCGCTCCTCAGTACATGAATAATGGGTGTTCTCTAATGAAAGTAAGGGAGTCTATTTCATAGAATAAGGGCTCGCTCCTCAGTACATAAAGAATGGGCTAAGTCCCCCAAGTACTTTTCATGAGGCCTAGTTGATGCCCAATATATGGTACATAATGTAGTCCCCCAAGTCTTCGATCAATAAAGTCTGTTGGCTAGAAACTTCAAATTGAATCCATGTATCGGCCGAAGTGGTGGTTGTTCGAAGGCGGTATTTGTATACCTTGTACTGAAGCTTGTAGGTGAAGCTTTGCAAGTGAAGCTTTTAAAGTTTGAGCTTTGTAAATGAAGCTTTTGAAGCTGGAGCTTTGTAAATGAAGCTTTCGAAGCTGATTTGACATGAGTGATGCTCATGAATGTTTATGTATGATTGACATGAGTGATGCTCATGGATGTTGACATGAGTGATGCTCATGAATGTTGACATGAGTGATGCTCATGAATGTTGACATGAATGATGCTCATGAATGTTTATGTATCATTGACATGGGTGATGCTCATGAATGTTTATGTATGATTGACACGAGTAATGCTCATGTATAATTTTGGAGTACTGGGCGTACTTTTGATCACCTGGTTAGTGATAATAGCGGCAGGCTGCCGAATAATTTTGGAGTACTGGGCGTACTTTTGATTATATGGTTGGTGATAATAGCGGCAGGGTGCCGAATAAATTTAAAGTACTGGGCGTACTTTCGATCACCTGGTTGGTGATAATAGCGGCAGGGTGCCAAATAAAAGTGAAGCCATAGGGCCTGGCTTTTTTAGGCATATGGGCTTTCGCCTTCCACATAACATTCCAACCCATTATTTTGGGCTTGCTGTTTTTTTTATTTTTTTTATTTTTTTATTATTATTACTCTCTGATGGGGTTATACAGATATGTCCGAAATATAAGAAAAATAAATCACATCATTCAAAAATAAATTCGACCCTCAGCTCAATGGGTCACGCCTATAATTCCTTTTTCTACATGCCATCACCACTGCAATTATGTCTGCTTTTACTTTTTGCTTTTACTTTCTTCTTTTCTTTTCTGCTTTGCTTTTGCTTTCTCAGAAAATGGGAAACATACATGATGAAAGTGTGGGCATCTTCTTTGTTGCTTTTCGTTTTCCGCTTGTTGGTTGTAAAGGTCAGTATACTCCAACTGTAAAATGACTGCATACTGACCCACGCCCCCAAAGGCAGCAGTAATCAATATGTTCTTTTGCTGGCCTTTTCTGTCTAGCTTGATCCTAGCAGATTCCATGAAACGCTTGTGAGATGTGAGGGCAGCAACAGGTAAGCCGACACCTTCAGCTGTTGAGACTTCAGGTGGGCTAGACACTATCAAGACGGTCTTTGCCATGACCTTCTTCTTCAAGTCCGAGACAGAGAACTCGCAGGAGGCGCTGCTCGTTGGCGGAAAACATTTTCATTTTCTGTGATTTCCCCAACTGACCGATCATCTTGTGCTTAAGGACCTTTTCCTTGTCGAGAACTTTGATCGCGAAGTTCTCCCCTGTCTCGACGTTGCGAGCGAACTTAACCTTGGCGAAATTACCCTTCCCGAGAGTCCGACCCAGCTCGTACCACCTAACCCGCGTCTTGCTTCTGGTGTTCGACCTCAATGCCATCTCTAACCCATCTCTCTCTCTCAGACTGTAACTCTTTGGCCCCATTCTCGTACCCGACTCGATAGTGTCCTAGGCGAGCTTTAGCAGAAAGGGACCCAAATCCGGGTTGTCGAGCAAGGTCTCGTCGATGGGTAGCTTCTATGAAGTTGGTTTTTTGGCGGGTCTGGGTTGGTCCGGGTTTATTAGAAAGCAGCGAAGGTGGATTCGAATCTGTGAGTGAGTGTCGAAGAGAGGATGGCTTGAAGACTTCCATCCCAGAGAGCTGTTCACACGAATGAAGGACTTTGTCCTTGAACTGGTCAGCCATGACCGTCCTGCAGCTCCGAGCCTGATAAACTTTGAGAGATCCGGCTCACTATATCAAATCAAATTAAGGAATATGGGGAAGTGGGAAAGTGGAAAGTTTTGAACTTTTTATGAATCAATCAATTGGGTTTGTTGGTGGATTGGGAAATTTGGAGAATTCATGGGTTTTGGGGGATTTGGGATTGAGAAATTTGGATCTATGGTTTTTAGGTGAGCAGATTCACGGTGGATATTGTGGTGAGGTTTCACGGTGGTGAGATGAAAAATTAAGAGAAGATTGACATAGCTTTTCATGTCGTTTTCCACAGACGGCGCCAAATGTTGATGCACAAAACTGGAGGTCTTGGAGCAACGTAAATCTGACCGTGAATCTGCAAGAAATGTAAATAACACAAGATGTATCGTGGTTCACCCCAATGTTCGGGCTACGTCCACACTGATATTGTACTTCTCTGTTTGTGAGAGGATTGTGAGGGAGAGAGAGCTTTTGAGGGTGAGAGAGCTTTTCCCATGGCCTAAGAATTGGCCTTCCTTAATGAGGAGAGTGAGGGGTCCTTTTATCGAATAAGGGCTCCTCACTTATTAGATATTTGTCCCTTCATTTATTACATAATTACATTTGAGTCCCCCGAGTATTTATACAAGATTTAAATACGGATGCCCTAAGTATGGTACAAACATCCTTTAAATACATTCCACAAAATGTAAGCACCTCATAGGCCACCCAAGTTTGTATAATGGATCATTCGGGCTTCGCTTTGTTTTGTACACTTTTCTTCAAGTCTTCGAGAAGCTTGCCAAAAGAAAAAGATACAATACACATATTACTAATTGTAATATATTTAATATTGATTAATAAAAAAGACGAGGAATATATACCTTTCTATTGGATACATCCATCGAAAGTTGATTGGTCCAGCAAATAATGCCTCCTCTGGTAAGCGAACCATCACGTGTATCATACTTGTGAAGAAAGCTGGAGGAAATATCATCTCAAACTTGCATAGAACTTGCACAATGTCATGGCGCAACTGATTAACGTCCGTTTTTTGCAATGTTCTTGACGTCAATTGAGAAAAAAAACTGGACAACAACATGATTGGTTTCACTACATCGGCTGGCAAGAGAAGTCAGGAAGTAGGCGTTGCAGAACCATATGGCAGTCATGACTCTTTAGGCCAGCTAATTTACCCTAATCAACATTCACGCAATGTGTGATATTTGAAGCATACCCATCACGAAACTTTATAGACGATAAAAACTTTAAAAATTCTTTCTTGTCATTCGGTTTCATTAAAATAAATGCAAGATCCCTTGTGGCTTTATCATTGTCCCTATTCATCCATAAATCCCGTCGTATTCCCATTCATTCCAAATCAAGACAAGCTTTGATCGTGTCCTTTGTCTTGCCTTCAATATCTAGAATTGTGCCGACCAATGTGTCAAATACATTTTTCTCAACATGCATAGTATCGAGGTTATGTCTCAATTTTAGTTTGGACCAATACGGGAGCTAAAAAAATATAGACTTGTGCATCCAATTCATATGTGTGGAAGGTTTTCTCTTATTGACATTGATCCTAAAAGGAGCAAAATCCAAACGGTGAAGCTGTTCCAAAATCTAAGCACCAAACCATTCTCTGGGTCTGAGGTGATGCTTTTTCTCCCCATCAAACTCTTTATCCTACTCTTGCCACTCGTGGTCCCAAGGCAACCATCTTCGATGACCAAGGTAACAAACTTTTTCGGTATGTTAACTAGATGTTACGTATTCCTTGCACACAGGGCATGCCATATAACCCCTAATGCTCCACTCGGAAACCATTGCATATGCGGGAAAATCGTTCACAGTCCACATCACTGTAGCCTGCAAAGTGAACATCTTGCCAATGGCCGTAAATCTTTTAGCTCATCCACCAACGGTCGTAAGTATACATCGATTGACCTACCAGGATCCTCAGTTATCAATAGAGTCATCATCATGTATTCTTTTTTCATACATTCCATGGCGGCAAATTATATGGAAATACGAAAATCAACCAAGTACTATGGTGTTGGTTTAAAACCCCAAATGGATTAAATCCATCAGTGGCTCCCAATCTAACATTACGAGAATCAGCAGCAAACTCGGGGAACGTTCGATGAAACTCTTTCCATGCCTCCCCCATTTGCAGGATGCCGCATCACATCGTCGTTTACCCATTTTTCCTTATGCCATCGCATGTCTGTGGTAGTATGCGTCGACATATACAATCGCTGCAACCTAGGTTTCAGGGGCAGATAACGCATGACTTTTTGTGGGATCTTAGTCGTTCTATTATGAGATGTCATTTTGAACCTCAACTCATTCCATGTAGGGCATTTATCCAATGTTTTATATACAATTGTTTTTGTAAGCGTGAATTTTTTTCATAACCCAATCCAAGACCATTCAACACCTTCGTGTCTATGGTCTTTAGGCAAACAATTGTCCTTCGGAAGCATTCTCTTGAAAACCTTTAAAAAGTAATCGAAACACTTGTTCGACATACGATACTTTATTTTTCCGTGCATTAGTTCCACAATGGCCGTAAGAATGGAAAAGCTCTCGCACCCTGGGTATAACTCTTGGTTGGCATTTTTTTAATAGTTTTTCATATAGTTCGAACTCTGCATTGTCCATTGGTGTAAGCACGTCATCTTCCCCTTCTTGATTGGTGTTTGTCGATGCAAATGGAAAAGCATAATTTATAATATCCATGACTTGTTCATTAGGATCCATAATAGATTCAACATTATCCACTCTTGTGTCGTTTGAAGACGAAGCATGGTCTAATTGTTCCCCATGATGATTCCAAGTATTATATGTCTCAATCATTCCACTCCTTACTAAATGAAATCGAGCATTTTCAATTGTCTCCCTTAATGTCCTATAAGGACACCAGATTCTAGTTGCACCCGGGTTATGTGTACATGCAAAGTCAATAAAATCCTCGATTCCATCCAAGTATTCGTTCGCGCATCTATTCGGGTTATGTATCCACGTCCTGTCCATAATTCCTGGAACCACAATAACTATACAACAATCACAACAACTTCATACAAAATGATAATGTCACCTTATGCCTCCGGTAAGGGCCCTATCCTTTTCGGGAATGTATAGTCATGTCACGTAATTTACGGCTAAACCTGACATTCGTGTCGTGTTTTCCGTGTTCGTGTCGTTTTTGTGTCATACCCAATATCTTAACGGGTTGTGTCGTGTAACATCCGTTAAAATAAACGGGTAAAATGACCCGACCCGAAATCGACCCGATAATATTAACAGGTAATATGACCCGACCCGTTACCCGTTAAGGAAAATATATTTTAAACCAATAAATAATCAAATGAAAAACATAATACTAAATAAGTATATACATACCATATTGTCACATCCAAAACATAAAAATGCATTTTTCTTTTAAGTATATTTTCACTTACATAAAGTCTATAATAGTTTTTTAATTAATGTAGAAGTGTAAAAAAATATATAAACGTTCATAATGGCAAGCTTTACAACTTTCATGAAGAACTTAACTTCGAAATTCACCACTATAATCATATAAATCATAGATCAAAATTTAACCATTGATTGTTGTTTACATTTACGCTTCATTGTTCTCATCAAATTTTGTTTTTTCAGATTTTGTCTTTTGAAAACTTGATCTATTAGAGGATGCAGGAAGATGAACGGTTTGGATCATTGTTAATATATTCAGAGTTTTACAGTTAGTGAAAATATTTCTTGATGTTTATAAAGTTTCTACAAACTATATGACACCGACTCATATTTCAGTTAACCGTAAATATCGAAACGTGGTATCAAAGATCTGAACCGTTCATCTTCTTACATCCGCTAGATGATCATGTTTTCAAAAAAGAAAATTTTAAAAATGAAATTTAGTAAGAAGAATAAAGCGTAAATGACAATCGACGGATAAATATAAATTTAAGGTTTATGAATTATAGTGTTGGATTTCGAAGCTGACCCTTCATGAAAGTTGTAAAGTTTGTCACTATGAGTGATTGCATATTTTTTTTACATTTTTTACACTTCTACAATAATTATTATTAATTTTATTAATTTTGCCCTCAAATAAAAAACATTATTCATGAAGGTTTGGAGGATTTTAAAAATCTAAACGATGTAACCATTATCTACTCATGGAGGAATAATGATGAATCACGAGTGTTTATATATTGTTTCACATTTTTTGAACTTGTATGTATGTCTTCTTATTTATTGCCTATATAAATACTATATTAGTTTATTTTAATTTTGGACAACAACATGTTAAGTAGAATTTATTCTAGTAATGATAATAAGGAACTCTCATAATAAAAATAAATAATGACAAAAACCTTTTTTCTTTTTTAAACTTATATAGAATAATAATACCAAAACTATATATTTAATATCGAATATATTGTATATATTAATATGGCTATTGTATTTTATAATAAATCTTTTAGTAAATAAACTTTAAAATGATCAAAATAATTTTTTTCTTAACGGGTCGAAACGGATTACCTGCGTGTATACCCGTTAAGAACCCATTATTAACGGGTTCTTAACGGGTCACCCGATAATGACCCGATAAGTTATCGTGTTGACCCGAAACCCGTTATTTTCGTGTCGTTTTCAGAAATTGCCGAGTCTATTTACGGCTACATCAGATTAGATTTTGACATGGATGAATTTCGACATCATCTCGATACAGTTCTTCAGGTGTACGACCCGAAGAATGTACATAGATGACACTGAAATCTACACAACAGAAACCTAATCCTTCAACCATAAACCACGCATCATAACTGTGCATTATCAAACTGTCCAAATAATGGGACAATTCAAGAATTAATTGGACCACAGTCATGCTTTTGCATTTATGCGCGAAATCCAACTAATCCTCGAACGGGAAACTAAGTTTTACTAAAAATAAAAAACAAGTACGAAGTTAATTTTAATTAACTCCGTACATCACAACACATATTTGTACGTCACATACAAATTTAACAACATAATATAAATATAATTTCATAACACAATATAAACATAACAAACTAAGTTCAACATAATTTAATTAATATTATGTTTAAAAAATAAAATGAAGAAAATACCTTCTCAATCGTTCTCCACCAATCACTAATCACACACTATATCCTTATAGACAACAAAATTAATGGCGTTAGTATGAATTTACATTAATACTTTTACTGTAATGACAAAAAAGGCTTACCAGACACACCAAGATAGCTCGATCAACCTAGAGAAGAAGATGGAGGGAGTATTAGATGATGAAATTGAGAGAAAATGGAAATGACGGACGCTGAATTGAGCAAAATCGAAGAGATGAGTGCAGAGGCAAAATCTGCAATTTTTTTGCAGTTTGCCTCTGCACATGGCTGAATCTAGATTCTAAAGGACGAACAATTTTGCGTGAAGAAACATGTAATTCATCGTGTAAGATATCTTTGCTCGACGAAAAAGGTCTTTGTCGCTCAAATGGCATTTGCGCGATAAAAAAAGTCTTCGTCACTCAAATGCCATTTGCAAGACGAAAAAGGAACATTCATCGCACAATGCATATTTTTTTTATGTTTTTCTTTTTTATTTGTATGTATTGTAACTTTTTATTTTATTATAAATCAAAAACTCAAATCTAATTAAACATTAAATTAATTAACAAAACTGATTTATTATCCCAAATAGAAATTATAATTAATGAAAATATTAATACTCATCCACATAACATATATGTATTCATTAAATTAAATATAAAGTCCACAAAATCTTATTTAAAAAAAATAAAAAAAAAACCCTCATTAACTTCAATCCTCCCTCGCCCGCAATACATCAAACTTCCACTGCCAGAAACTCTGCTTGAAAAGCCCATCCACATAAATTTGTTGCTTCTTATCAGTTTCATCAAAATCCCAATGAACCTACATTAATGTCAATAACAATAAATTACTAATTTAAAAAATATTACGTTTTAACAAAAATAATTGTTCATTATTTACCACAAACTTACCGATAACTCTCCCAGCATGGACTTCTTCAACTGCTCAGGAACATTTTTCCAAGACTCAAACTCGGCAGAAAAATCCCTCCCAAATTCCCAATGTCATACTTAAATTTGGCGTACACCTCAGCCAAATTTTTGCTTTCAAAGTACGGCACTTGCTTCCGTCTATACCTCTCTAATCGCACCTCAGCCATAACCTTCTCTAGAATCGGCCATTCTTTTTTAAACTATGATTATATAGCACTAGGACACCTTTTGTCGCGCAAACATCTAAGTCCGTCGCGCAAAATGCGTCATAAATTGGAAGGTTTGAACACAGGTTGACCGTGCTTTGTTTGACAAACACATGGATTCGTTGCGCAAAAATATCTTATGCGACGAAGTATTGTCGTGCAATAAATTAAGCGACGAAGGTGTCGTCGCGCAATATACAAAGTTTACGTAAACATAGATATCTATGTTTGCATAAACTTTATAATTACAAACAAATATTCACAAATGATTTAATACCTTAAATATTTATTCTAAAATTATTTAATAATTTAAATATTTATTCTAAAATTAATTAATACTTTAAATATTTATTCTATAAATAATTAATACTTAAAATATTATTCTATAAATAGTTAATACCTTAAATATTTATTCTACAAATAATTAATGGCTTAATCCATACAATTATTTTCAGCATAAGTACAATATTCATTAAGTTTTAAAAACACATATAAACCAAGGATAGCTAGAGTGCTTACATTAGGTCTCAATAAAAAAACCCAACATGAATTGAAACCTAATTAAGTCCAAATACATAAATTATAAATAAATAAACCTGAAATTTAAATATTGTCATACAAAACATGAATTTTAAACTACTATTTGGATGATCTTGCTCCATTCCGCAAGACTTCATAACACCACCGATTGTAACCTCCCTCCAATTCATCCTCCAGCAACTTCATCAATTGTTCTTTCGGTTCATCATCAAAAGCATACTTACACTGTTACACATATATGCAAATAATTAATTCCAACATATAACTAAAAATTTCACAAACTTCATTATTTTGAACCATCAACAATATACTTACTAATAGTTCATCAATTACAGCCTTTTTCCCATTCTTGGGCACATTTTTCCGAGAACGCCACTCAGCAGTCGGTTAATTATTCCCCATAGCTATAACAATCGCATGAGCAAACTCAAAATGCTCTCTCAAATCATGCGGGTTGACGTCGCGCACACTTTTATCGTTGTTTTTATCCGCCATCGTAGCACGAATAGAATTGTGAAGAATAAGGATAACAAAATTGTGAAGAATAAGGACAGTAGAAACGCCTATTTATAGCAAAGTTAGGATGCGCGACGAAGGCCTTGTCGCGCATACATTTGTATTAAATGTCCTCTAATTCACCTGCATTAAATGGTCAAAGCTGACTAGAACTTGCATGATGAACAATTGGTCGCGCAAGTTTTTCGTGCCAAATAAAATTACGCCGCCCTGACTTTACTCGTCGACAACAATTATTCGCCGTGCTAAGCATTATTGAGCGACAAATTCTTTCGTCACGTGCAAGTTTTTTTTTTCAATATGTTTTCTATTTTGCGCGACGAATACGTTTTTCAGTCCCGCAAGTGCTTCTTGTGTGACGAATTGTTGTTCGTCATGCAAGCTATTTTTTCTATTAGTGATTAACTATTCTATTTGAATGTATGATCCAAATTAACTGCTAGATTAGTGTTTCTAATGATCCTTCCATAAGGATTTTGACATTACTTTTTTTAACTGTACGTACCTGCATTATAAAAAAATACTCCTTCCATGAGTGTAAAAAAAGGGTGAAAAATGATTGGTTTTGAATGCAGGTACCTATAGTTAAAGAAGAGGAATGTGAAAATCGCTCGAGTTATTACTCGTAGGTAATTATTAATATTAACCAGCATTTGATTTGATTAACTAGGGTTAAGTTATAGGAGTTAAAGTTGAGTGCGTGGTTGATTCGACTGTATAATCGAGGGTTTTTGGGTTGGGTTACAAGGAACTTGGTGAGGGACGGCTGCATGTCTCCACCCAACGGTGTGGTTCGCATAATTTCGTTCCTCCACCGTTGGATATATATACCTCTGCATGGATATTATCTAAGATCTGTGACGATATTCTATTTCTGTTTCTTTCTATTTCTATTTGCTTCTGGCTGTAATATATAGCTTGTACTACTCATGGAACTCTTGCGCGCAAGACCAAAATATGTTTAGTGCTGCTAGGATATGATTACCATCTCTAATTAAGCATTATTTAGAACATACAAGGGAGTGGGGAGTCTAGCTGGATTGGATTTAACAGCCAATTAAGTTGGTGTAAATGTGTATTCCATTCTTTTGGGAAACCAATTTTATATAATAGCAACCGTCCATTATTGCTTTTCCATATAATGGTAGAAGAATCCCCAACTTTCTTCCTTCCCTTTTGCAAAGAATAATAATCCCTTACATGTCAAAAGGGTGTCACCAATTGTACTTAACCAATATAAATAAATGATTCACATTGTATTATTTTGATTAAATTTAAGAAAGTTATACAATATGTTAGGAGAACCTTATTAAGTTATTATACATAATCATATATGTGTTTTATTAGTTGAACAAGTTATTTTCACTTGAAGGGTTAGTGAGTGAGTGGCTATATTTACAAGGCGCAGAAGTTGGGAAGAAAGTGGCACGCATGGGACTAATGATAAAGATGAAGAAATGGACAAAGTAAAAGCATTGAAGTTATAGTCGCGACTCGGGTACGTGGCATCTTTTATCTTATTAGGAATACAATTAATAATCTAATGCTACATAAAGTATATTTAATTTATTGTTAATTAACAAAATGAAGTTTCTGGAGAATGGGATTCCAATACAATTAACTTTTCACAACTCACTTTAATTTGGATTGCATGCTTCCGAATGCAAGGTCACTCGATCCCGTCACTATGGACTAAGCTAGCATATACTATTAATTAGGTCATATAAAATAAACAAGGTTTTGAAAAATGCTAGGCGTTAGTCGAGTGGCAGGATGAGACCTAGCGTCTAAACGGATTTAATTAAATATATTATATTTCGTGTAAATAAGTGTCTATTTATACTTAATATATATATATATATATAATTATAATTTCATCATAAACTACAAAATAGAATGACATATATATTATGAGCTATTGGAACATAATGAAAACATGGGAAAGAAACATATAATTTGTGTTCATTTAAGTATTCAACAAGTCTCTTATAATTTATTGAAAAAAATAAAATGAAAATGAAAGTTATCTATTTTCTGTCTATGTGAGTCGCAACCTAGGGGGGTCTTGGCGGGCTAGGCAGGCGATTCACTAGGTCTAGGTGCCCAACCGCCTAGCGCCTAGGGCCTAGGCGGCTATAGGCGGGGATTTTTACAATAGTGAGAATAAAAGATGGGACATCACTTCAAGGGATTTATTGTGCTTGGAACAACGCATGTCATTATACAATTGGAGAAAATGTTATTTTTTTCAATTGTTTTTTCAAATGTCCCTCTAATTATATGATGACATGGGTTCTATTAAGTTTTCCAAGCACACTAAAAAATCTCTCCATCACTTGGCCATACATACAAAGCCAAAAAGAGGATTCATTGGATTAGAAGGATGTCGTATTGGATGTTTCCATTTCCAATTGAAGCTATTCCAAAACGTCCCTTCTGTGGGCTAAAGGGACACGGATACTTTGGGGATAATTCAAGACATGACTTCCAGTGAATATATGAATGTTCTAAGTATTAATTAAATTATAAGAAGTTTCAAGCAATTTACAGCTTGTTTTTAGTCTTGCACCTATAACCTCTATACTTTTATGCGAAGATCTCTCTGTATTGGGTATTGAGATTATTAGAACTGGACTTCTAAGTTTTAGAATCTTTCATCAATTAGTTTCACAAATGGTGTAGAGTAATGTTTCATATTTGGGAATCATATTTTTCATAGAGGAGAAACTCACTTGGATAAATAAGCCACACTTCACTAGGTCTCAAATATGTTAGAGACGTAATCAACAATGTAGTCAATAAATAATATAAGAAAAAAATTAGTATTCAGTCCTTAGTTACTAATGTTCTTTGATTGAAACCTTATTAGTTTTCAGATTTTCATCAAGGTCTCTAGCATTAATGCAATAATGAATTTACATGTTAGTTACATAATTTTAAAAATAAAAATTAATAATTGATTTAGGATTTTAATACTCACACCTTTATTAAACTCCTAACTAATTTTCAATTCAAAACATTTCCAAAATAAAAAAAAAAATTTAATAGAATAAGTTTGTACCCCTTAATTTTTTATAAAAAGGTTTCCAATTTTTTAATCTTATATGTACCCATTCATGTAATTTTTAAAATTTTTAATCTTAAAATGTACCCATTCTTAAATATACCAATTTGTTCTAGTAAAATGTACCCTTTTTTTATATAAAATCTATTCAATTTTTTTCTAATCCATTTTTAAACTTATATGGGTACATTCTTTTTCTTGATTTGAGAATGTATCCATGTCAACTTTAATAAAAATAAAAAAATTACTAATGTTATTAAGCCTAATATCTATTATTTTTTGTGTGGTTTTGAAGAATGTACTCATATTTTGGTACAATAATTTTTTTTGTTAATTTTGATGAATGTACCCATATTTATATACATACACACACACAGACACACAATATATTGGATAGTATAATTTATATTTTAATAATTTTAATCCACAAATTATGGGTTTTTTTTATTTAAAATCTCATTAATACAAACAACTATAAATGTCAATTTTTAATTAGAAAAATATAGTAACCTACATAGAAATAGATTATCACTTTAATTTCCGGGAATTGGATCAAACATTGAAAATCAACAAGATTTCTGTAAAAGAATATTGATAGTTAGGGACCGCATCCAAAGTGCCCCTAAATATAATTATATGACGCAACTAGTTTTTCTCTGATAACCCTAATCATCCACTATATTAGAGGGTACGATACTATTAGGATAAATGTGGATATATGTGTAACTAATCACCCCCGCAAACTACATATGTTAGTAAACTCAAGCGGTTACACCGAGTCTTGTAAAGGTTTAAACCTAGGACGTCGGAAATTACGACTTGTTTACCACTCGACCAATCGGATTAAATAGTTTAATCTTTTAATGGTAGGTTTTCCATAAAACAAAAAGAATGTAGGTTTAGCTACAATATATATTAAAAATCTTTTAAAACTCTCATAAGAAAACACATTGTGATTACTTGGGATTGTACTCTTGTGACGGCAAATTGCCAATCTAGATATCCTTCGTAATGTACGCTCCACTGGAAAAGATAAACGTGGTTTCATGGCCTGTCTTTTATCCCCCCTGTGATCCATACAAAACCTCTTTGTGCACCGAGTTGTTTTTGGCAGAAACAAAGCGCAGAAACATACAAACCCTATTGATTTAAGTACAAATAAATGAAGTTAACAGCAACTTATTTTAAGCAAATATCGGCTTAGTTTACTAATATATAACGGCAACTGGTAGCCGCGGCAAACAGTATGTGACCTTACAGACCTAATCTTTGATTTTTCTTCTTGCTTTTTAGCTGAAAATTTGTCACCGCAGAGAGACAAAATCCAGATGTGGAAAATGGGTTCCGGAGAAATCTAAACGATCATTTCCATGCTTGTGGGTGGCTTGTAAGAGAATTCAGATTTTGAGCGGTTTCTTTTATGCAGGTGTCATTGACTTTTGCCGTCAATATAGTTTTCTATCATTCTAAACAGATTGAATCCCACGTTGATGGAAAGAGAGACTTTGTGTGGATTTATAAGTAAGTTGGTCTACTCCTTATATTACCAATTAAGTTTATGGTGGATCTTCAACTTTCTTTATAGGGTTAATCTCAATTAACTACCCTCATGTTTCGTAGTTTTCAACATTTAGTACATGAAGTTTTTTTTCGTCCCAGAGTCATACCAAAAGTGTTAATTTTGGGACAGTCTCATATCTGTTAAGTTTTCCGTTACAACTTCTGTTAACTGATGACGTGGCGCCTACGTGGACAATTATTGGGCGCCACGTGTCAATATGGGCCTACTTCAATATTAAAAAATTAAAAAAAATACAAAAACACATAAAAAATTAAAAACACAAACAGCCGTACCCATCTTCTCTCCCGCACCCTCTCCCTCCCTTCTCTCTTCTGCAACCCACACCCCTTCCCTCCCTTATCTCTTCTGCACCTGCACCACCATCCTTTCTCTCCTCTGCAACCCATACCCACCGTCCCCACACACCCAACCCAACAAAATCCCACCCAAAGGAATTCCAGTTCAAAAACCCATCCAATTTCTAAAATTTATCAAAAACCCAATTGACTCAAAAAAATTCCAAATTTGTTAGACAAATTGAGATGGGAAGCTGCACTCCTTACCTCGTCGCCATGGTCTAGAAGCTTCAAAGTCATGAGTGCATATGACCTTATAGGTTACCAACCTTCCCCAACCCATAAATTTAACCCAGACGGAGTCTGATCTCTCCTCTCTCTCTAACTTATCCATTCTTCATCCCTCTCTACTTTGTACTTCAATTCCTGGCACAAAAACCTTCTTGTTTTTGGATTTGTTCAAAGTGATTTGCTTTTGGTTTCATATTTCGATTCAAATTCTTCGGTTATTCTTCGATTCAAATTCCTGGCACTACGTAGGAATGCTCAAGAATCGGTTAGGATTTGGGAATTTATCCAAATTAGGGATTTGGGTCAACTGAGTTTTTGATAAATTTCAGAAATTGGATGGGTTTCTTGTTGAATTGGAATTCCTTTGGCTCCAAACCTTTGCTCCTCAGTTCTTCTACCTAAAATCCATTTGGAAACGGAATTCAAGGAAGCAAATTTCAAACCCATAATTTGACTTCCTTCATGTCCCAACATTCTGCCATTGAAGTTTCAGAAGTTCAGTCAGAGCTTCATTGGAAAGTACTTACCTTTTTCAAACGAATGGCTCGAACAACGTCTCCATCGGAGGTGGAGGAAGATGTGGATAACTGCCGGTTGCGGCCGTCGGCTCTAGCAGGAGTGGTGGAGATGGAGGTAGAAAAGCAACAGCAGAGGACAACTCTATAATACGAAGAAGAATGAGAAAATGGTCGTCTGAGAATCGTTGTGGTGGTGGAAGAAGCAACGCGGAAGAGGTGCTTCAATGGCTGCGAGGATAGAAGGGAGGGTGGTGCAGGTGCAGAAGAAAGAAGGGAAGGAAGGGGTGCGGGTTGCAGAAGAAAGAAGGGAGGGAGATGGTGCGGGGAAGAAGATAGGTACGGCTGTTTGTTTGGTTATTTTTTTTTGTTGTGTTTTTTTTAATTTTTTAATATTAAAGTAGGCCCATATTGACACGTGGCGACCAATAATTGTCCACATGGACGCCACGTACTTAAAGGTAGAAAACCACAAAAAAAACTTCATGTACTAAATGTTGAAAACCACAAAATTAATCATTCTTTATAGTATCAAAGCACGTTGTCTCACATGTGAAACCCAATGGCCACACTTGCTCCACGTCATTCCCTATGTGTTGTCCATGTGTTCGGCATGAAAATTTGTCATACGTAAAGAGAGACCTAACATGGGCTTATAAATAAATTGAGCTACTGCCTATATTATTAATTGATTTTATAATGTAACAACTTTTTTCCCCTATCTAACTATTAGTTTTTTTAACAAATGATCACAAAATCATATATCCTGAGGAGAGAAGATAATGCTATGAATGTGTTGATTGCATTCTTCTCATTCTGAGGTATATATAATCATGTACAATCCTACTACAATAAGGAAAGAATAATTACAAGCAATCTACAACCTAAACTAGGAAACCCAATATTATAGGAATCCCATAATTAAAGGAAAATATTATACAAGTCAACACTCCCTCTCAAGTTGGTGCATATATGTCACACATGCTCAACTTGTCCAAAAAACTTGAGAACTTATCACTGGAACCAGCCTTTGTGAATATATCAGCCACTTGATCCTCGATCCTAATCGACGGCAATTCAATTAATTTTTTTTTTCTCCAATTTTTCTTTAATGAAGAACCTATCAACCTCCACATGCTTCGTCCTATCATGTTGTACCAGATTATGAGCGATATCCCTAGCAGCTTTGTTGTCACAAAATAGCTTCATTGGCGAACTATGGTTGACCCCCAAATCTCATAATAGAAACTTAAGCCACAAGAGTTCACAAATACTAAGAGTCATACCTCTATATTCTGCTTCTGCACTCGAACAAGCTACTACATTTTTCTTTTAACTTCTCCATGTTACTAGATTACTATAACCAAAAGTGAAATATCTTGATGTTGAGTGTTGATCATCTACCGAACCCGTCCAATTGGCATTGGTATACCCTTCGATTTTGAAATGATCATTTTCTTAAACAGAATTCCTTTACTTGGACTTCCCTTCAAGTAACACAATATCCTCATTATTGCACTCATATGTTGTTCTCCTGGATCATGCATATGCTGACTGCCTATGCTTAAGGCACGAGCAAGATCGGGTCTTGTATGTGCCAAATACATCAATCTCCTAACTACCTTTGATATCTTCCCTTGTCTACCTTTACTTAATTCTTGTTGAGACTCAACTTTGTTCCTTCAGTTAACGGAGTTGCTATAGGTTTACAGGTTGACATCCTGGTCTTCTTTAACAAATCCATGATATACTTTCTTTGAGACAAGAATATCCTAGACTTGCCTCTTGATACCTCAATCCCAGAAAGTATTTCAGAGATCCAAGATCTTTCATTTCGAACTCCGTAGATAAATACTTCTTCAGAGCCGATTGTTCAACAAAGTCATTCCCGGTAACCGCCATGTCATCCATATATACAATAAGTGCTGTAATCTTTTTATCTTTTCGTTTCAAGAACAAGGTATGATCCCAATTGCTCTGGCCATACCCCATTGGCTTCAATGATTTAGTGAACCTGATGAACCATGCCCTTAGTGACTGCTTTAATCTATATAGTTACTTCTTTAGCTAACATACCTTACCTTTGTTCATGTTTGTTTAGGTACATCCCGGTGGAAGCTCCATATAAATTTCTTCAGTTAAATCTCCATGTAGGAATGCATTTTTGACATCAAACTGTTAAAGTGGCCAATCTAGGTTCGCTGCCATGGACAAGAAAACTTGAACAATATTGATCTTGGCTACTGGCGCAAAGGTGTTCGTGTAATCTATGGCATACTTCTAAGTGTACCCCTTTGCTACTAGTCTTGCTTTAAAACAATCAAATGTTCCATCTGCTTTGTATTTCACTATATAGACCCATTTACATCCCACAAGTTTCTTGCCCGCTGGCAAGTCCAATAATTCCCAGGTCGTATTCTTCTTCAGCACTTAGTTCCTCATTCGTTGCTTCTTTCCATGTAGGATTGGCTAAAGCTTCCTACACATAGTTAGGAATATATACAGTAGACAATTGTCACAAACATCTTATTTGATTCAGACAGGTGACAGGTGGACACATAGTTGTTTAATAGGTACCTCACTCTTGAGTTATGGGTTGGTTCGGTCACTGAATACTTAGTTTTACACTTAGGGTCTGCCTCATAGGTGTGTTTAGGAATACTTTGATTAATTCTTCTGAGAGACTACAGAGCGGTGGTCTATCTGGCGTAGAAAACGATTGGTTATAAGAATCACTAAGAGAAGAGTCGGCATGTACTGTTTCTTCTACAACCGCGGGTTCCAACTGTAAGGGGGCCAAGGGGGCATTGTCTGTTATCTCAGACTCGACAAGAAACTATTGTACAACAACAACCTGCTCGAACTTGGCTGATGTGCAGTGGACATGGGTTCGGTGGTAGGCTGTTGCGCAATGGCCTGCTGCTCGACGAGGGGGCATGTCTTCTGCTATCTTAGACTCGGCAGGAAGCAGCTGTGCAGCAACAACCTGCTCGGAACTTAGCTGTTATGAAGTCGACACAGGTTCGGTGGTAGGTTGCTGCGTAGTGGCCTGCTGCTCAGGGGCTAACTACTGCATCATAGCTTGCTGCTCGATGGCTGCACCGTAGCTTACTGCTCGGTGGTAGGCTGTTGTGCAGTGGTTTGCCATTCGGTGGTGGGTAGTTGTACTGTAGCTTGCTGCTTGGTTCTATAATCAAACATACGAACTTCATCGCCTTAAAACTCCTCCTAAAGTAAGGACTCAGAGGAACCAAATACATATCCGTTTCATGAAAAATGACATCGGCAGTGATAAACATTTTCTTAGTGGGAGGCTGACAACACTGATAACCCTTATGAGTAGTAGCATACTTCATAAACACACATCGAAGAGCTCGAGGTTCAAGTTTTTTTTTGCAATTGTGAAGGATACATGTGGACAAAAGCCACGCAACTAAGAACTCAAAAGGAAAGGTTAAAGACTAGCAGGCAGCTGAGCAGAGACATAAGAGTCTGAAATGGTGTCTGAAACTCGAGGGTACAAGAGGGAAGCTGATTAATAAGGTAGGCAGCCGACGTGAGGACCTCACCCTAATAATACAAGGGAAGACTTGCCTCAACAAGAGAAGCACTAACCATTTTTAACAAGTGTCTATTCTTCAGTTCAGCCACCCCTTTTGCTGAGAAGTATACTAACATATGGTCTGATGAACAATACCGTATGTATCAAAGAAAGAGCGAGTTCAATATTAACATACTCCCTTCCATTATCCCTTCAAACCACTTGAATTATCATATTGTATTATATTGTATTGAAACCATTTTGTGAAATTTTTGAAAGGCCATACTATCACTTTTCAATTTTAGCAAATTGTAACAAACCAATAAGCTCCACCAACTGAGGCAATTTTGGAAGGGCCCCAAACATCATAGTGAAGAATCACAAAAAGAACGGAACTCTTATTTAAACTTAGAGGAAAAGAAGTTCGATAGCTCTTAGCCATTTCACACACATCACACTTAAACTGAGAAACATCATTTTTCACAAACAAACTAGGAAATAACTTATGCAAATAACCAAACGAAGCATGGTCAAGACGACGATACCATATCCACACATTGGACCCTTTATTATTCTCGACTGGAGTCCTATTCACTGACAGTGCTTGAATGAGCAATCACGAGCTACTGGAATTCAACTCGAGGAAGTACAACTTCCCTCGTCTAATACCATAACCAATCATCTTCTGTGTCTGGATGTCCTTAAATACATAAAAATAAGGCCAAAACACCACCAAACAATGTAAGGCAAGGGTTTTTTGGGCAACTGATAATAATATTATAATTCAATGAGGGAACCATAAGAACAATATCAAGTTTTATGGTATCAGAAAGGGAAACTGCGCATTCTCCAAGACTGGGGCGGCATCACCATTAGACACATTAACCTCGGTGTGGGTACAGGTTTTTAGTGATGGAACCTGTTTAGAATCACAAGTCATAAGTTCAGTAGCTCTAGAATCAATTATCCATGTATTATTCATAACAGAAGATGAGACATTAAGTGCCTTAGCTTGATACCTGCCGTAGTAATCAGAGTTAATGCTTTGCTTACTACATCTGCTGAATCATCCTTGGTTTCTGCAACAGACGCTAGAGGTTTGTTGAAGTGAGGGTCATATGTCTTATCCTAATTCTCGGGATACCCAATCAGCTCCAAGCACTAGCTTTTGGAATGTCTTACCATACCATAGTAGGGAAATTTACCCTGAGGACGATCACGACCAGTTCAGCCGGTTCCTGGTTGCCCAGTTTTATTCTTGGACCCACCTTGGTCAGTACGGGTTGAAAGGCCTCAAGCCTTCACTGTTATTGCATCCGGTTATGAGATTTGGCCCCTCATCTTCATAGCTTCCTTGCGACCTGCTTCTCGACGGACATACGCATAAGCAATCTGAAGTCCAAGTGGTGGGTTTTTGCTCCATATTTCTCCACGAACCTGATCAAACCCATCATTAAGCCTACCAAGAAACAAATACAACCTTTGTCACTCGGTTGTCTTTTAGAAAATCATAACATCTTTTTCACATGCCATGGCCACTTTGTTAAAGTGGTCTAATTCCTGACAAATCACTATCAATTCTCCTAAGTAACTAGCCAAAGGCCGCCCATTCTGCTTGAGACGTGCAAGATTTAATGAATAAATTCTAGCCTCATTATTCTAATCAAAATAAGCAGTCTTAAGAGTATCCCAGATCTTTTTAAAAGTTGACAATCGAATATAACACTTCATGATCTCTGGCTTCATTGCCGACAAGAGCCAACTTTTAATTCTCTGATCTTCAAAGAACTAATCATCATATTTGGTTTCATCCTCTGCAGGGGCCTTAATGGACCGATGAAGATATCTCATCTTCTTCCTTCTAGCAATATGAATTTAAACAAAAGAAGCCCATAAATCATAGCACTTCTAATCCAAAACCATCCCAAACTTGAAGCTTGAATTATCCGACTGAATCATGACCGGAGCGGTAGCAGAAACGATTTGATTGTTCTCGACAGACATCTTTCACAAAGAATAGGAAACATGTGCAGCGACAAAGGTACTCAGGGCAGCAACAACACACGTTGCTCACTGTAATTCGAGGCAGAAGATCGGGACACAGCAACAACTTCACGTTGCTCGCTGTTCATCGAATGCATAACAGTGATGCTGGGCATGGCACAGTAACAAACCCTGTTAGGGTTCGAAACTTTTTATTTTTATTTTTTATGACCAAGCTCTGGTGCCAAGAAGAAAATGCTTTGAATGCATCATATATATATATTTTTAACAAACAATATTATCTACACTAAGGGATGGAAGAGTGGCTATTGGCTAGCCTCACAATGGACTACCGATAATATGGTTCAAATTCGCCGCTGGAGAGAATCGAACCTAGGACCTCTCACTTACAAGTGAAGAGGAATACCATTAGACCGTAGTACCAAGTAGCGTTAATGCATCAGTTTTGGTTTAGCAAGAAAAACTGAATGTGGACTTGAGTGTCAATATATAATATGATATTAGAGTGACCAATAATCTTTGACATCAATATTTAAGGATAATGTTAGGAAGACCAAATTTTTAAACCAAATATACAAACCAAATGATGTGTCACCAATAGAAAATAAGCACATTGATCAACACTTAAGTAATAAACCAATCATCAACAACCACATCATTTCGTTTACAAACTTTAGTTTACAAATTTAATCTTCGTAGCATTACTCTTTATTTAATTTTTAAAGGTAGCGTAACAACTTAATCTCTTCCTCTAATCCAATGATTACACAACTTAATCCATTCTCAGGATTCGAATCATCGAAAAAGAAGAGGAATCATAAACTCTAATATATTTTTTTGTAAGCCCTATTACCCAATGCTACTGCTACTACTATATAAAGCACTACATTCCTATTTATATTTCTATTTGGCTTTCTAGGTTGATTGGTGTTTGTAATTAGTGACTAATCTCCATGAGTATGGAAGAGGCAATGGAAGGCATAGTAGTGATTAGGGAGTTGGACTTGAACAATGACACACCAAGTGTTAAAGAAATTGGTGGAGTCATTAGGGGTTGCATCAAAATTGTTACTTGTGGCAAAAAGCTCTTACGCAATAACAAAGGAGTTGAAAACCCTACTGGTGAATATTTTGATCCCAAACTTGTCCCCGTTTGCAGGAAAGTTGCTTACATTCTTGGCCTACGAATATCTCATTCACCCAGGTATCTAATCATTAAATAATGTCTCACTTACCACATTGTAGACACCATTACTAACATATAGTTGTGATACATTTTTATTAGAGAGGCGATCAATAACGTGACTCATTTTAGTTTAATTTAGTTGGTTAATCTCAAAATTTTGATTTAATTTCAATGTCATGTGATCTTTTGCAGGAGAAGAGGTATTGGGTTAAAGCTGGTTAATTAAATGGAAGAATGGTTTAGGGAAAATGGAGGTTTAGGAAAAATGGAGCTGAGTATTCATACATATCAACTGAAGTGGACAACAAAGCTTCCATCAACCTCTTCACCAAAAAATTCAATACTCCTTCAACGTTGGTTCGATCAGCGTTTGCTCACTGTGTTAAAAGTCAGAACCGATTCACAGCCATCAAACTCAACCCTCAGGAGTTCAAGGCCCTCTACCCCCTGATTTTCCACCACTGAGTTTTTCCCTCATGACATCAACAAGATTGTACAAAACAAGTTCAATCTCAACATATATTTTGCCGTACCTACCAGGTTTTTATGGTGGCTTTTTGTCGAGTTTCTATTTGACCCGCTCGAGTCCTGGGCAATTTTGAGTACATGGAACTGTAAGTGTCACATCTTGGCCCGAGCCCTCACCACATCCCGGGCTTGACTCCGTCGTAGCACTATATTGTCCGCTTTGGACCCCGACCACACCCCCATGGTTTTGTTTCTGGGAACTCACACGAGAACTTCCCAGTAGGTCACCCATCATAGGATTACTCTCGTGCGAACTCGCTTAACTTCGGAGTTTTGATGGAACCCAAAGCCATTAAGCTCCCAAAAAGCCTCGTGCTAGGTAGAGATGGGAATATACATATAAGGCTTACAAGATCCACTCTCCTGGGCGATATGGGATGTTACAATCCACCCTCCTTAGGGGCTTGACGTCCTCGTTAGCACACTTTCGGCCAAGGATTGGCTCTGATACCAAATTGTCACATCCCGGCCTGGGCCCCCACCACATCCCGGGCTTGACTCTATCGTAACACGATATTGTCCGCTTTGGGCCCCGACCATGCCCTTATGGTTTTGTTTCTAGGAACTCAGACGAGAAATTCCCAGTAGGTCACCCATCATGGAATTGCGCTCGTGCGAACTCGCTTAACTTTGGAGTTCCGATGGAACCCGAAGCCAGTGAGCTCCCAAAAGGCCTCATGCTAGGTAGAGATGGAAATATACATATAAGCCTTATAGGATCCACTCTTCTGGGCTATGTGAGATGTTACAGTAATGAGTTGTTTATGGTGGAAATCAAAGGCGTGTCGCTTACAAGGCGTTTAGCTGCAAAGGCCACACGCGTGGTGGACATGGCATTGCCGTGGCTAAGAATCCCTTATGTGCCTGAGGTTTTTAAGCCCTTTGGTTTGGTCTTTCTGTAAGGATATAGAGGGAAAATCCCACACGTGGGAAAGATAGCAAAGTTGTTTTGCAGCCACACGCATAATATGGCTAGAGATTATTAAGGGTAAAAATGTAATTGTGTCCTCTAGAGATATAACTTAAGGATACAATAGTTTTTATAGCAATTAGTTAGTTTTGGCAGCTAGTAGGCAATACTCATTAAGTTTTGTGCCTCAAATAAATACTCAAGTATGTAACATTATTCCTTTGATGAAATACAAACTATGTTTCCTAATATGGTATCACCCGCCTCCTATGTCTAACGACCATCAATCCAAAATTCCTTCTCTTTCTCTGATTTGATTGTCTTCTCTTCAATCTTCAACACCGAATGAAAACCCTAGCTTTTCGATCTTTGGCTATGGCAACTTCAGATTTATCGTCTTCTAACTCGGCATCATAGATTCATCCGTCTCCTAATACGATTCCAAACCCTAACTCCTCAAATTTCTCCAATTCTAAACAGTCACCTTCATTACGATCTAGAACATTGGCTCCATGGTCCCAATCAAACTCACCACCACCAATTATCTCACTTAGAGTGCTCTTTTCGCTCTGATCTTCCATCACTACAATTTTACTGGTATAATTGATGGATCTCTGACAGGAACACCTAAGTTTCTTCCAAAATTTTCTAGCAATTGCACTGCGATCTTGAATCTGGAGCATGTAGCGTGGTTTGAGAATGATCAAAATATTCTTATCTGGATCAATTCTACACTTTTTGAATCCCTAATTCCATATACTATTAGAGTCACATATACTCATGAACTTAGGGCAAAATTGGAATCGCGCCTTGCTGCAGCTTCTCAATCACATATTCATGAACTTCGTTCACTCCTTCGAAATCTAACAAAAGAAGAATCATCTCTAGCTCAATACCTCTAGCAAATTAAGGGAATGGCTGATGCTCTTGCTAGTGCCGGTGCTTCAGTTGAGGATTCTGAATTCTCTCTATTACTCTCCATGGCTTGCCTTCTGAATTTGATTCTTTCATGGATGTTATCCTGTTCCATCTTGGTTCTACTACACTTGATGAATTACATGGACTGCTTCTTACCAAGGAGATTCAACCCACAAATTGCAAAAAATCCATTGCAGCCACACCTTTTCAGGCATACAATTCATTTGTTGGTATTCTTCCTACATTGCTTATATAAAATTCTCAGGCATTCTCTGCTCCAAATACATTCAGTTCAAATAATCAAGGACGTGCAACTCAAACCCTAGGAATTACAATCGTGTTAATTTTTGTTATAATAATTCGAGGCAAAATTACAATCATAGAGGTCGTAACAATTACAATTCTGGTAACTATAACTCTAGCAAGAAGATCAACTATCAAATTTGTCGACAATTTAATCATAAGGCAAATGAATGTCCTCACATGAAAAATCTTGGTTACAGTGGTAAACCATCTCAGTCAGCTATGTTTGCAAGTACATCACCCTCCACTCCATCATGGCTTGTTGATTCTAGTGCGAGCTCTCATATGGCCAACTTTTATGCTTATCTTCAAAGTCCAAAAGCTTATACTGGTCCAGAAAAAGTCTTTATTGGTGATGGAAAATGTTTGCCCATCCTTCACTCCGAATCCTCTACTTTACCTACATCTAATTACATTTTTAAACTAAATAATATTTTACATGTGCCTGATTTGAAACAAAATCTATTGTTTGCAAATCAATTTTTGCTTGATAATTGGCATTCTATTCATCTTTATAGGATCTTTCCTCGGGGAGGATGTTTTTTTAAAGGTCCTGTTCAAGATGGTTTCTATCCGTTCCATGCATCTCAATCACCATCTCCAGTTGGTATTCATAAAGCTTTTGCAGCAACTGGTAAGGTCTCAAGCAGCATTTGGCACCAAAGATTGGGTTATCCATCTGTTATAATTCTAAATAAGTTCTCTGCTCAGTCCTGTATTTGTATTTTTCATAGTAAGAATAAGTCATTTTTCTCTAAATGTGCATTAAGCAAATGCTCTAGGCTTCCGTTTGTTTCAGCTTCTTGTAATTCAAGTAAGCCTTTAGAATTCATATATACTATGTATGGGGGCCAATATCTATCACTTCTAGTCATGATTATAGGTACTATGTAACTTTCGTGGATGATTACACAAAATAATGTAGCAGGTTTTTCCCTTTTAAGTACAAATCTAATGTATTTCAAACCTTTGGGCAATATAAGGGCTGGTTTGGTATTCCTGTGCTTTGAAAAAAAAAACTGCTATGAGAATAAGCGGCTGTGAAATAAATCAGTAGAGTATTTGGTAAACTTTGTTGTAAAAGTGCTTTTGGAAAAAAAAAAACAGTCTGATAGTGGGTCTTTTCATTAAATGAGCATTGTAGCTCCGTGTGCTTTGAAAAAAAGCCAGTTTTCCAAAGCTGCAAATAGCAGCTTCAACTTTTTCCTTTGATTTCAGCTTATTCTCACAACAGCTTCCAAAATAAGCCATTTTTTTCAGTTTACCAAACATCTAAAACCCGCACAGCTTTTTTTCATGGGTGTTTTTTTTTTTAAGCAACTCACTCCCAAACCACCCCTAAGTCTCTTGTTGAGAATTCTCTATATCCTAAAATAATTGCCTTAAGGTTTGATTATGGTGGAGAATTTTTGAGCTCTTCTTTCTCAAAATTCTTGATTGATCATGGTATTAAGAGAAAGCACATGCACCTAGTTGAAACTGCTAGGACTCTTTTAGCTACATCCTAGGTTCCTTATGTTTATTGGGTTGAGGCCTTTACTACTGCCATTTATTTGATAAACATACTTCTTACTGCTACAAAGTCTTCACTTTGGGAATCTTTGTTCAAGAAATCACCAGTTTATATTACTCTTAGAGTTTTTTGCTACAGTTGTTTCCCTTGGCTGCAACCTTATTCTTTTTCAAAACTGGAACAAAAAAGCAAGTTGTGTGTATTCTTGGGCTACAGCTTGCATCACAAAGGTAACAAGTGTCTTGATCCAGTCACCAAGAGGTTGTATATTTCAAGACATGTACTGTTTGATGAATCTAGTTTCCCATTTCATCCGTCAACTTTCATACCTCCCAATGCATCTTCTCCATTATCACAAACACACATACCATCCAATCCAATCTAACCTTGACCTCTATCACTACCTCACTTTCTTATCCTAGAAACCCTACTCCACTGCCATCTACACCAAATCCTATTTCTGAATCCTTACCATCTTAACCTAGAGTCCCTACTCCTCATATTCTTGCAACCACACATAGTCCTTCCATTCCTTTATCTACCTTACCAACTAATACTCATCCACTGCAAACAAGGTCCAAATCAGGGATATTTAAACCAAAAGCATATATTGCCACTAAACATCCAATTCCCTCACATATCTCTCAAGATTACACTCCTACTACCTATCTGCAAGCTTCCAAGTATGCTTATTGGCCCCAAGCAATGCAAAAGGAAATCATTGTAACAACCCAAAATTTATTCGGAAGCGATTCTCAGTAATAGGCCAAAAATAAAGTCATGGTTAATCAATACTCTATTAACCACAATAAATTTAATTTGGTCATTTTATGGCTGCATCTAATATTCTCGTTAGACTGTCTACGTACTTGTTTAGACCCAAATTTACGCTATCAACCCGCGCAATCAAGACTGTTGAATGAGCAAGATTTTAGACCGTTGAAAGATAAAGTGGTTGAAATGGTTTTTAATTATTATTAAGAAATGATATTGTGATTTTAATCATGATATTATCTCTTAGTAATATATTAAATTATTTAAACCCGATAATTATCTAAATCCCAATTTGAATGATGATGGGATATTCGGTATCTTGCAGTGCAGCTAATACTAGATTAATTTCATGCAATTAATCCATGCATGGGATAAAGGTAAAAGATGGTGATGTGATGTGATTATGATGGTTATATCTAGATAAAAAAAAATGAGTAGGCTTCAGCCTATGGACATGATGGAAAAGCTAATTATCAGAAGATAGTGACATGGTAATTTCTTGACCATTGATCACATGATGATAGGATAAGGAGTAGGCATGTTTGGTCAGATGTGGTGTATTTAAATATTAAGGAGACTCATGGATTGCTTCAGTTTGGTAGTCGTGATACATTAGAAGACTAAGAGATTATTTTCTAGTAGCCGTGACACATTAGGAGACTTAGAGATTTACGGCTTGGCCATCAGGGAGAGCAGCGTTATAAATAGAGAGGCATTGTGCATTGTAAAACCTCTTCAACTTAACACAAAAACTGCCCTGCGCAAACTCTCGCTGTACGCGAAACCACTCAACAACCTTGAGATTTTTATTTTCTTTTTCACCAACACATCTTCAATTTAGATAAACAACACTGTGAAGGCAACTGGCGAACATCTTCAGTTTGGATAAACAGCATTGTTGCAGTAGAATCAGCCAACCAGGAAGCACCTTCAGTTTGGATAAACAGTATTGCGACAAGGCCGACTGGTTATCTATCCAAGTCTCAGTCGAGAAGGATTTTCAAATCCTTTTTGGCAGAGGTCATCTCATTAGCCTTCTCGACGAAGTGAGGTGTTACCAAGTTACTACATTCGGCACCCTGAAAGTCGAATTTGATATTGAACTTCGCAGAACTAATAGCCTTTTCTTTAGGCTCTAGAACCCGAAGGTCGAGACGTGTTCCTTCCTCGGTCACAATCATGAGATTCAAAAGTCAACAGAGCGCCCAACGCAACATCAACAAATTTTACTCACCAGCCGAGCTTGGCCGTCGAGTTGGCACGCCCCATACACAACTGAAGGACATAGTTAGCTCATTAGTTATTCGGCATGCGCGCCACGTAGGTTTGGTGGTTTTTAGGGTCAACAATACCCTCAAACAGGATCAAGCCATTTGTAGTTTGCCGTCAAATTTAAATCGTTTACTAAAAAATATTCAAGTGGCCGATAAAAATGAAATTGCATCCACACGATCTAATCACATCAAATGAAAATAAAATATTAACTCACAATATTGAAATTAGCTTAAATAGACAAAATTTGGTACACCCACCCCTACATTTTAATTATATATATTTTCCCCTCAAACATATTTTAAATCTATCAATTTAATCCCTTTTCTCTTTTAATCATAGCCGTTGATCTAGATTCCCTATTGCTCCTAAACTGCCAAGTGGCAGGTTCTCAGCTCTTCTCTTCCTTCTCTTCCCGAGCACTTCTTCTCGAACCTCTCTCTTTCTCACGGGAACCCTTACTCACTCTAGAGCTCTGAAATCTCTTGATTTCTTCCTCTCCAAAAACTAATCAAATCCATCAGCTAAACCACATATCTAGAATCCTTGGGGCTAGAGGAACACAGCTATAACCCTGCATGTATCAGTAGACCACCTCTATGTGTTCTGCCATTGAAGCCGAGAGCTTCAAATCTCTGAAACTCGAACTCAGGCGAGTACTCTACTCTATTTTGTTGAGTCATTCTTAGTCTAAATTGAAGGTTTTAATATGTGCATACATTATATTTTTGTTTTCCAAAACCTGGCGAGAAAACTCGACGAGTTCCTTGATCAACCTCGTCATTCTTGACCACAGTCGATACTCACAGTGTTATATTTCTGTTCCCATCATTTCAGCTATCTTCCCTCTTCAATTTGGTACTTGGTTTGAATGTTTGATTTCACGTTTGCCGTCGACCAGAGCTATAACAGCTCCGATGTTCTTCCCCGACAACACCCAAGCCACCAGGCCATCAGGCCTTCTCAAAACACCCACGGGCCTTAGCCTATTTTTGGACCAGCCCAGTTTCTTATGTCTTTGGTTGGTTAATTGGCCTGGGGGCCGTGCCCTGCATAGGCCGCGCGTGTGTGTGAGTGTGTATGTGTGTTGGGCTGTACGTGTTAGTGGGTGTGTGTGTGTGTATGTATGTATGTGTGTCCGTGCATGCGTGCATAGTGTGTAGTGTGTGTGAGTGTATGTGTGTGTGTGTGTGTGTGAAAGCATGTGCACATGTGTGTGGTGCACGTGTGTGAATGTATGTGTGGGCAGATGTGTGCATGTGTGTTGTGAATGCATGTGTGTGTGCTGGCGTGTGTGTGTTATGTGTTGCGTGGGTTTAGGCTAAAGCCCAAACCACCACCCTTTTTATTCGTAAGCCTATCCAAAACTAAAACCCAATAGGCTCTAACCTTATGTAACCTAAGCCCTAATCCGGATCCAAACCCACAATTCCATTTCTTGAAATTCTATAGTGGGGTAGTTTGATAAATTGTATATTTTTTAGCTTAGGTGAAGTTGCTAGTGGGGATTTCCTTAATCCGTTTCAGCACAATTTTGCTGCTACGGAGTATCTGTGAGTGGACCCTTTCTAAATTTTGCATAATTTCCTAGTTTAATTGCATAAATAAAATACATGCCTTACGAGTTTATGAATTGATTTTTATGTTAAGCATGTTTATGAAATATGTTGTTTATCGTCTTGTTTTTTGTGAGGAATTAATTGTTGGCCTATATTGAGCTATATTTTAATATATCGTATTTTCTATAAAAACCATGAATTGGTAGACTATCTGATGGATTACGATAGGATGCTAGAACATGTTTTAGAAACCCCTCTTTATAGTATAGACGATGGATGACTTTATACTATGAAATGGTTATTATGAGAGGCGTAACTGTTTGTTCGTACCTAGTGGACACTATGCTGCCTGGGGCGAGGATTTGGTGTTGGCAGTTAGGCCGGGAGAAATAATCCCTAGCTACGGGCTGAGGGACACGGAGCAGGCATTGGGCCGGGAGTTGGTAATCTCTGGCTACGGGCGCAGAGACCACAGTGCTGGCATAGGGCCGGGAGATATATTTATTTTAGTGATCTTACTAGTAATACATTGCGCAACGAGATGATCTGTGAGACGTTTGAGATATTTTTGGCATGCTAGGGTTTTCAGTAAAACCATCACTTATTATGCTAGTAGTTTTCTTTATATAAACTGTGGGGGTTAGTATCTTGATAATTGTTTTATTTTTATTGTATATATGAACTTGGTCCACTCACCTTTATTTTGCGCCCCCATTCAGGTCTTAGAAATGAGGACTACGACACAACGTACGAGGCACTCCCCTACCAGTAGCAATCTATCACCCACTTGTGTGATATCTTGTAATGATCTTTCCTTTTGTGAATCTTGAATTAGATCATATTCAGTGCACTCTAGATATTTCCTTAAACTTTGGTTATTACCTTTAGATTCTAATGATTATTCATGCCTATGTTCCTCCTAATCATTAATCTTGTGTTCGATAAATGGCTTTTGTCACCCTCAGGTATTAGCTAGCACGTGCCTATCTGGGTTTTCGGGGAATATCGGGGTCGGGACATGTCAGATTGGTATCAGAGCATGGTTAGGGTTTCTTTCCACAAATTTGGTAAATTTCAGCCTTTCTAAATCTTGTTGTCTTTGTCAGAATCATGTCTAATCCTGGTGGGAATATGCCTCGACGACATCGTTCTTCTATAATGGAGGGAATCCATTAATTTACCTCTGCATTAATGAATGCTCTTCCGGGTTATAGGCCGAGAAATCGCTAGAAGTCATGGAGTTGCTGAGTTGAAATTTGTCGAAAATTGTGAAGAAGCTGAGCAGTGGTTAGAGAAAATGGATGATACTTTAGAGGCTATGAAGTGTCCATTAAATGAGTGGGCAAACACTGCAGGTTTCTTCGTTCAGGGTGATGCTAGGAGTTGGTGGAAATCAATGAAGGAATCTCGTCCATTTGGTTCTTGGATGACATGGGCTGCCTTCAGGAAATGTTTTATTACTTACTTTCTAAGCCCCAGTTACATATTGAGGAAGAGGTAGGAGTATTTAGAGTTCCGACAGGGTGACCTTAGCATCACAGAATTTGACAGTACCTTCAGGCGCTTAGTTAGGCATCATAATGAGACTTATGATAATCCACAAGCACAGATGGATCAGGAAATAATTGCACTGAACCAAGAGTACCGTACACTGGTAGCTGCTCATAGACCTAAAACTTATGAAGAACTAATCGTGATAAGTTTGAGTATAGAATAGTCTAAGTGGGATACGGAGATATAAGATCAACCTTAGACTTGGATCCAACCCCTGAGACAAAATAGGTAGCGGAATCAGAATCAGATGAGTCGGAATTTCCAGTCACGAAGTACCAGAGAATCAGTGGGCCCCTTCAGTTCTGTAGGTCCCAAACATTCTTTTTCTTTTAAATGACCAGTTTGGGGTTCAAGGTCGTCCAGTGAAGGCTCAGGCAATGAGTCAACGAGACGATCTTTAGGTCATTTCACTCTAAGTTATCCGATATGTAATCAGTGTGGGTTACGTCATCGAGGGAGTTATGGGATAACTAATGTAGTTTGTCGCAGGTGCAATGGCACCGAGCATTTTGTTCATGATTGTCCTTCAACACCACCTGGTGATTTTACCTCTGGCTCAAGCTACAGTGGATATCAACCAGTTCAGAATTTTGGCGCTTGACAGAGCTATGATAGCGGTGGCAGTAGTAGTCAGAGTTATGGTAGCAGTACTAATCAGAACTACGAGGGTATCAGAGATGTGTAGCTTGGTGGCAAAGGTAGCCAGAGTTTTAGAGGAAATGACAGCCGGAGTGTTCAGTTTTCGACCCAGCAGCAGGCTGGAACATCTTCTGTTAGCAGTAATTAGAGGAACAGAGCAAGACGTGGTTCCAAATGTCGTGTTGATCAGAACAATAATGCAGGGTATCAAGTTCATGGACGTATGAATGCCATGACTCAGCATAAGGCTAATCAGGATCCTCGAGTTATAACCGGTACGTTACCTGTCTGTAATACTTGGGCTAGAGTTTTAATTGATACGGGTGCTACACAGTCTTTTGTTTCTTCATCTTTTGCTCGGGCTATACCTTCTCAACCTTAGCCACTAGGTTTTGATATGTTGATTTAAATGCCAAATGGTGAATTATTTTGTGCTCAATGGCAATATCGGAATTGTTCAGTTATTATTGAAGGGGAAAACTTAGAGATTGATTTAATTCCTTTCAAACTGGCGGAGTTTGATGTCATTCTAGGAATGGATTGGCTATCTAAACACCGATTAAATGTCGCATGTTGGGAGAAATTTGTGACGTTCAATCGGCCAAGACTTCCAGCAATTACATTTATGGGTGAGCGACGTGTCCTCCCCACTAGTATTATTTCTGCCATTCGAGCAACTAGGTTGTTGAATAAGGGTTGTGTGGGGTTTTTAGCCCATGTGGCTATGAAGGATGAACCTTCTTTACGTCTAGAAAAGGTGCCAGTTGTAAGGAACTTCATCGATGTGTTTCTTGATGATTTACCGGGGTTGCCACCTACGAGGGAAATTGAGTTTACTATCGATTTACTCTCAGTACAAATCCTATTTCCTTGGCACCTTATCGAATGGCACCAGTGAAGTTGAGAGAATTGAAGATCCAACTCCAGGAATTGGTAGACAAAGGTTACATCCAGCCGAGTACATCCCCGTGGGGAGCTCCTATTCTTTTTGTTAAAAAGAATGATGGATCAATGAGACTCTGTATCGATTATAGGCAAGTGAATCAGGTGACGGTAAAGAATCGTTACCCTCTACCTCGGATCGATGATTTGTTTGATCAATTGAAAGGTGCTCAAGTTTTTTCTAAAATTGATCTTCGGTCGGGTTACCATCAATTGAGGATTCGCAAGGATGATGTCCTGAAAACTGCTTTCCATACGAGGTATGGGCATTATGAATTTCGTGTCATGCCTTTCGGATTGACAAATGCACCTACAACATTCATGGATTTGATGAACATAGTCTTTAGACCGTATCTAGATCGGTTTGTGATTGTGTTCATTGATGACATTCTAATCTATTCTAGAAGTGTTAATGAGCACAAGAAGCATTTGAGACTAGTGCTAGAACGACTAAAGGACAACCAGCTTTATGCCAAGTTCAGTAAGTGCCAGTTTTGGTTAACTCAGGTTGGTTTTCTTGGGCACATAGTTTCTGCTGAAGGAATTAGCATGGATCCCCAAAAGGTGTCAGCAGTGGCTAACTGGGAACAACCGAAGAATGTCACCGAAGTGAGAAGTTTTTTGGGTTTGGCAGGTATTATTGAAGATTTATTCAGAATTTTTCTGCAATTGCTCTACCTCTTACTAAATGGACTCGTAAAGGTATCCAGTTTGTGTGGGATGAAAATTGTGAACAAAGTTTTCAGGAGCTTAAACGACGTCTCACTTAGGCCCCTGTTCTCGCTCTTCCAGATGACAGTGGTGAATTTGAGGTGTATACTGATGCTTCTTTATCAGGTTTTGGGTGTGTACTGATGCAGCATGGAAAAGTTATCACCTACGCTTCCAAACAACTTAAAACCCATGAAAGAAATTATCCCACTCATGATTTGGAGTTAGAAACAGTGATTTTCGCTTTGAAGATTTGGAGGCACTACTTATATGGGGAGAAATGTCGTATTTTTACGAATTATAAGAGTTTTAAGTATGTGTTCACCAAGAATGAGCTAAATTTGAGACAAAGAAGATGGATGGAGCTTATCAGTGATTCTGACTGTTCGATCGAGTACCATCCTAGGCATGCTAATGCCGTGGCTAATGCTCTTAGTCGGAAACATCACGAGCAGCTTGCATCACTTCAAGCTATACACGTTCCATGACTATTTTCTCTTCGGGAAACTGGTGTTAATTTGTAACCAGGTGAGCACGGAGCTTGGCTAGCATATTTTTAGGTTAGACCTATCTTTGTAGACATGGCCATAGAAGCTCAGGAACTTGATCCAGAATGCCCTGAATTAAAGGAACAAGTGTTGAAGGGGGATAATGAGAAATTCGTCATCCGTAAGGACAGAGAGTTATTAAAAGGGAACCGTTTGTTCATGCCTAAAGATAATGAAGCTATTAAGAAGGAAATTCTGGATGAGGCTCATACTTCAGCTTATGCAATGCATTCGGGAAGTACTAAATTGTATTGTACCATTTATCCTTTCAATTACTGGGAAGGGATGAAGCGGAATGTAGCGGAGTATGTGAGTAGATGTTTAATCCGCCAACAGGTTAAAGCAAACAGATAAAGACCTTGGGGATTGATGCAGAATCTTCCGATACCAGTTTGGAACTGGGAGGCTATCACTATGGACTTTGTGTACGGACTGCCTAGAACACCGTCAAGGTACGATGGTATCTAGGTAATTGTCGATCGGCTTACCAAGACCACTCATTTCTTACCAAATCGACAGACCTATTCATTGGAGAAATTGGCGAAATTATTCTTCGATAATATTGTTCGTCTTCAAGGTGTACCCATCTCCATTATGTCAGACAGAGATCCCAGATTTACTTCCAGGTTTTGAAAAGCCTTTAATGCCGCTATGGGTACTCAGTTACTATTTAGCACTGCTTATCATCCACAAACTGATGGTCAGTCCGAGCGGACAATTCAGACTTTAGAGGACATGTTGAGAGTGTCGGTATTACAATGGAAAGGTAGTTGGGATAACTATTTGCCGTTGGTGGAATTTGCTTACAATAATAGTTATCACTCGAGTATTGGTATGGCGCCTTTTGAAGCACTTTACGGGAAGGCGTGTAGGACACCCTTATGTTGGACAGAGGCAGGAGAAAGGCCGTTGGTGGGACCAAAGATTGTGGATACCACCAACGTTAATATCCAACTAATTAAGGCGAATTTGAAAGCAGCACAACACCAACAGAAAAGCATTGCAAACAAACACTCCAAGGATCATGAGTTTACAGTGGGCGACTTTGTGTTCTTGAAGTTGTCTCCCTTGAAGGGTGTTGTTCATTTTGGTAAGCGAGGAAAACTGAGTCCTCAATACGCCGGTCCCTATCAGATTATTGAGAGAATTGGTGCAGTTGCTTATAAGTTGGAGCTACCACCGGAGTTGTCATTGATCCATAACGTTTTCCATGTTTCCATGCTTCAAAAATATGTACCAGATCCCTCTTACATCATCCAGATAGAGCCATTGGAAGTAAATCTGGATGCTAGCTATATAGAAGAACCAGTGGCTATCCTTGACAGGCAGGTTAAGGTGTTGCGGAACAAAGTTATTCCTTTGGTAAAGGTATTGTTGATAAGCTCATATTTATATATATTTTACATAAAATTCACTTGTCTTTTTTTAGTTAGTTCCTTATATTTTTGAGCTATTTACTATGTTTTTTTGTTTTGTGTGATTTATCAAGCAAAGAAAAGAAAAGTAGCACAAGTGAGTTATTAAGTAACAAATTCGTCAAAACTGCCTGTGCAAATTAGCTGACTTTGGAAGCATGTTACGAACAGCTCAAAATGAATGAGAGAATGAGCCTTATATGCTTGGAAATCTACGGATGTATATTTTCTGGAGCAATTTACGGATTGTTAATATCATTCGTCTAGAAGAAGTTATGGGCATTGTAACACCGAAAGGTTCAAAAAAGGGCTAAGCAGATTTGGCTAATAAAGTGAGAAAGTAAAGGCACTTGTTTTGTGTTTTTCTTTGTCATCAACACTCAGCAGCAAATAGGGTTATGATTGCACTCATTTGGCTTTGGAGCAAGTGGAAATGCACAGCTAGAAGATGAACAAGGCACATGGAAAAAACATGGACAGCACACACACAAAGAGAAAGGCATGGCATAGACAGTTTGACATGGGCAGAAAATGGGTGGATTGTTGGCTGAAATAATGAAGAATATGTGTGTGCAAATGCAAAGGAAAAACACACACACATGGGCAAAGGAAACACACACACATGGGCAAAGGAAACAAACACACATGGGCAAAAAATGGGTTGATTTGTGGCTGAAATGATGGAGGTCAAGTGTGTGCAAATGTAAAGGGAAACATGGACATCACACACCCATACAAACTGCACATGCAAGGAATTGAAATGGTCCTCTCCTTAGCCTATAAATACATCCACCATTCCCCTTCCTAAAAACGATCTTGATCCATCAAAAGAGCTTCATTCACAAACACAATTTCCTTGTAGTGACCTCCATCCATTCATCTAGCCATACTACATCTCACCAATCCATACACTTTCATCTCTTAGCCGTGCAAATCCATTCCATTCATCTAGCCATATCTCACTAATCCATACACTTTCATCTCTTAGCCGTGCAAATCCATTCCATTCATATATCCATACACATCCTAGACACTTGTGCTACAACAAGGTGGTGAAAACAAAGGTCCTTGGCGTTTCAAGCTTGGAACTTTGGAGCGTTTTAGGTGTACTTCGTTCTTGCTTTCAATGTCTACTTTGTTATTTTCTAATTTTGTTGCAATTATGAGTGGCTAAACCCCTATTTAGTTAGGGGGAAGTTTGAAGCCATGAACATGCTTGAGATTTGAATTGATTTCTTCCAATTGTGATTTGATAAGTTGTGATTGCAATTCAATTATCTATTTTATTCATAACTGATTCTTGTATGTTTATTAAGGATGTATACTTAGTTTTCATGCATGAATTAGATGCTAGAATATAAATGAGTTTCACCTAATCGTTATAAGTTTATATTCATGAGTAGTGAAGGTTGTTTATCACAATTGCGTTAATTGAATTCTTGGCAATTGTATCATGCATTCATAGTTATAATTGCCTCGTCAACACTTATGATTTTCATTGAACGTAATGATCTCTAATTGTATCTCTATTATGCATTCATATAGGGGACTTTTAGAGAATGATTTGGGCTGTCGCATGCAGTCATCCAATTCAATGAGTAAAGGAAAATCTGAGGGTTAATTTGTGCATCATGGTTAATCTGGGGTGTTGAGCATCATAGTTTATTGAAAAGCAATTGGAAATCAATTCATATACAAGTGTGTCATGTGTGAAGAACGGACCTCTAACTAATCCATCCATAATCTTATTTCTTAAATTCGTTTTACAATCTGCCTAGTTTTATAACTTGTTTGTTTGTTTCAAATTCATCAAAACTAAAATCCCCCTTTTACTTTCTTATTTCAAAGTGTTTAAAATCTGT
Source organism: Malus sylvestris (assembly GCF_916048215.2). Classification (NCBI taxonomy): domain Eukaryota; kingdom Viridiplantae; phylum Streptophyta; class Magnoliopsida; order Rosales; family Rosaceae; genus Malus; species Malus sylvestris. The sequence goes on from NC_062269.1 coordinate 18,992,159, forward strand.
TTTATTTGTGTTTTAGAGTGTTTTGAGTCAAGTCAAAACCCAAATTTCGTCCAAAGTTGTGTTAGAGTCAGAAACTGCCTAGTTTGTGTTTTTAGGCAGTTTTAAGTGTCTTTAAGTTATTTTGAGTCTTGTGAACCTGTTTTGAGTTCTTTAAGTCTATTCAAACGTTTTTAACTTTGTTTTTATGTTTTTGAGTTAGTTTAGAGGTTTTAGCAAGCCCTCCTAATCCCCGGTTTAGAACGATCCCTACTTGCATTATTACTACAATTTGACAACAAGAGGGTTTAATTTGAGTGCTTAACTTTCATCGCATCAATTGTGGAGGAACCATGTAGTCGAAGAAGCTACTTGGGAAACAGAGGAATCAATGCGGAACTAGTATCCCTTTCTTTTCATGTAAATTAGTAATTTTGAGAATGAAATTTTTTGTAAAGGGGGTAGATTGTAATGCAGAACTACTTGGTAAAGGTACTATGGAGGAACCATCACTTATTATGCTGGTAGTTTTCTTTATATAAACTGTGGGGGTTTGTATCTTGATAACTGTTTTATTTTTATTGTATATATGAACTTGGTCCACTCACCTTTATTTTGCACCCCCATTCAGGTCTTAGAAATAAGGACTACGACACAACGTACGAGGCATTCCCCTACCAGTAGCAATTTATCACCCATTTGTGCGATATCTTGTAATGATCTTTCCTTTTGTGAATCTTGAATTAGATCGTATTCCGTGCACTCTAGATATTTCCTTAAACTTTGTTTATTACCTTTAGATTCTAGTGATTATTCATGCCTATGTTCCTCCTAATCATTACTCTTGTATTCAATAAATAGCTTTCGTCACCCTTAGGTGTCGGCCAGCACGTGCCTATCCGAGTATTCGGGGAATATCAGGGTCGGGACGTGTCAAAATTTACCAAAATTTACAGACATGTATAGTTTAATGAGGGAAACATTTTTTATACCTAGGCCAAAGTCCAATTCAGCAGGGAAACATCAATCCGTCGGAAACCCTAAAGTGCGTGTTCCTCAATTTGTCAAATCTGCAGCTCCACAACCCTTAAACTTGTTTAGGCTTTGTTCTTGGGTTCAAGAGATGTCTAATGGTGGTGGTGGTGGTCAACGGAATACCCTTCAAAAATGGCTGATTGCCACCGTGCACCCAAGAAGCCCGTCGGTGCAAACTTCACGAAACCGGGGGCAAATCCCATTAATTTTTTTGTGGAAATGAATGAGGGAAGGTCATGGAGTTGATTCCAGGTGGTGATTCGACTAGATTTACCAAAAAAATGCAAGAATCAGTGTCAAGTGTGTTCCAAAAATCTGGTCGGTGAACCGGGTCACGATTTGGAAATGGGTCAAAGTGATGACCCAGGTTAGCTACTCATCTCTCTATCATTTCCCTCTTTTCTTCTCTTCCCCATTGGTCCGATTTCCCCTCCTTTCTCTCATTTCTTTTTTTCTCCCCTAATCACAGCCACACACGTGGCACTTGAAGGTTCTCCAGCTCTCTAGAGCCTTCCATAAAAGGTTTAATTACCATTTTACCCTTGCATTCAACTGTTAATTTCTCCTTCGTAAAAACTCTGTTTCACGAACGGTTTTTGCCTTTGCGCTCGTATGATCGACCTTTATCCAAATATGCCAAGAAAAACAGCAAAATATGGGAGGATAAAGTACGTCCTCATATAATTCGGTTTTGCCAATTAGGGGCATTTCGTCTTTTCCACTTATCAAAAAATTATACGCTGTAAATGTAAATGTGTCGTAACTACGAATACGACAACAAAATACTTAATTTAATAATAACATCTAGGAATAGGATTTCACATTTCCCCCAGTTGAATTTCATAACCACAACTCGATTTATCTTCGATTTCCTCCACATAAACATAAAAATGAAAATCCATGTCATATTTCTAAAATATTCAGGGTATTGCATCATAGCATTGCTTAGTACAGGCACATGGTCTCTAGTCCCTTCATCTTTATCTCAGAACTTGGTAGGCTGCAAATAGGCCTTCAAAATCAAGAGAAAACCAGATGGATCTATTGACAAGTATAAAGCTTGATTGGTAGCAAATGGTTTTCAGCAACAAGAGGGTTTGGACTATTCTGAAACTTTTAGCCATGTGGCTAAACCTGGACTATCAGATTACTACTTACTTTTGCTTCTCAGTTTAACTGGTTTTTGAATCAGCTAGATATGAGCAATGCTTTTTTAAATGGCACACTCCAAGAGTCAGTGTTCATGCAGCAACCTCCAGGTTTTGAGGAACCTATACATTCACACCATGTCTGCAACCTTCATAAATCCTTGTACGAATTAAACCAAGCCCCCAAGGCTTGGTATGACAAACTACAAGGTGTTATCCACTCACTTGGGTTTATTGGATCTCAAAATGACCATTCTCTCTTTGTCAAAATGTCTCCATATTTGGTGTTTGTATTGGTGTATGTGGATGATATATTTGTCATTGGACCATCAAGTAGTGAGTGTCAAAAGGTTATTTCTCATCTTGGTAACATGTTTCCCATCAAAGACCTTGGACCGTTGCACTATTTTCTTGGGATAGAAGTAAAGAGATCCTCATCTGATATTTTTGTTTCCCAGACTAATTATAGTATGGATCTTTTACAGAAGACTAAAATGGATGGAGCTAAACTCTGCAATACACCTCTAAGCACTTCCAAACTTAATCATGACTCTCCATTACTTGAAGAAGCAACTGAGCACAGATCATTGGTTGGTGCTCTTCAATATCTTATATAGACCAGACCAAGAGAATACTTAGGTACTTAAAAGGATCTATTAAGCTTTGGTCTTTGGTTCTCTAAGTGTTCTTCCACTCTCTCTGTCTTTAAGCATTTTCAGGTGCTGATTGGGCAGTATGTTCTCAGAAGACTAACTGCAAGGTTTTGTGTCCTTTTGGGTAGTTCTATCTTCAGCTGGAGTGCTAAAAGCAACCAACTTTAGCTCGTCCTTCTACAGAAACAGAGTATCGATCTCTTGCAAACACACCTGCGGAGATCACTTGGATATGCAAGCTACTTGTTGATAGTGGTTACAAATTGCCCTCTTCTGCTAAGCTCTGGTGTGACAATGTTTCAGCCATTTTCCAAGCAAAGAATCCAATTTTCATGTCCACACCAAGCATGTCGAAATTGAGTACCATTACATTCAGGAGAAAGTATTGGCTAAATAGGTTTCTGTTAAGTTTGTCTGCACTCAGGATCAACTTGCTGATATTGTACTAAGGCACTATCAAAACCACGATTCTCGTTTCTTTGTGATAAACTAGCTCTTCAGATCCCCCAGTTTGGTCTAAGGGGGGATATTCAAGGTAAAAATGTAAATTTGTTATCTAGAGATATAAGTTAAAGATGCAATAGTTGTTATCACAATTAGTTTTGTTAGTTGTTAGGTTTAGTTAGCTTACTCATTAAGTTTTGTGCCTTGCATAAATAATCAATTGTGTAACATTATTCATTTGATGAAATACGAATTAAGTTTCCTAACAGAGATTTGGCTAGACAGGAACAGTTAGGATAGAGTATCGTTAGCTGAGGATGAGAGTATGAAGCCCACCTCTAATTCTCCAAAGCTAGTCCTATACTATAGAAGCGCGAACTTTTCGATCAAACGAATTTGGAATGATGTAATTGGACTGATCGTATGAAGCCCACCTCTAATTCTCCAAAGCTATTGATAAATGCTTTTCTTGCTAGACAAGTCATATAACATACAAAAGATTTTGACGAGCACAATTAAGGATGAGAGTTAACTCTTGCCATTTGGATCACCTCTGCAGTTACAATCTCTAGGTAAATTATCTCATTTTCTCACCCTGTGAATTTTTCTGCAAGTACTACAACAAAAAGCCTTCTTCCAAACTATATGTACTCCAATTTTGCTCAGGTAACCAGTTTTTCTTTTTTAGTTGCTAAGATCATAACGAGAGAAGGCGAAACCCGAAAATTCCCAACCTATTTCTGGGTCAATTGCTCTACTAAGAAACCGAATGCCTCCTATTTCTCGAAGGTGTAGATTTAGCCTCTTCGGGATTACCTGAACCAAGACTCTCGGATGAATCAGAGCCACTGTTCTCACCTTGTACCCCTTTGCTTGACCAAAGCTTTGCAAAAATCTTCTTCTTTGACTTCAGCAACCCTCTCATTTTACTTACCGCCGCCTTGTCAACACTGCCTTTTCCATCACCATTCCTGTCGCACGATCCCACACCACTGCTCAGCCTTAAAGAAGCTAGCTCCCCCTTTAGGGCTCTAAGCTCCTCAGCCGACGCTACTGCATCCCAATCCTCCTCCGTGTTGGTTGTTGCAGTTCTTGAGCTACCATGGGACCCACTGTTTAAATCCTTCATGCCTTTAGGTAGGTCAGGAGTGCTGCTGCCTGATGAAGCAGCAGCCCTGACTTGCTCAAAAAATAGTACCTGCACAACTACACGCAGCGGAAGTCTCTCATTTTGCACTGCATGCACACACGCATCAACAGATAACTTTTTGCAGTCCATCAGCTTGCATATCTTCTTCCTCTCGCTCTTGCTGATCCCTGGGTGCTCCTGCATAGCAAAGCAGGCCAACGTGTGAAACATATATCACCACCAACAGTTAAAAAGATAAAACACAAAAGCACGCGGGAAAACAGAATTTTTATGGCATGATCATATTTCACCACCAACTAAAATACAACGGAACAGAAAATCTGAAGCAACTTGTTTGCATCATAACATTTAAAACTTGCACAACATGAAAGACCCCAACTTTATGTCAATCAAGAGAATAAATGTATAAAACCCCTAACCTTAAGGTACATGTCAATGGCTCGGTAAAGTCCATCATGAGAAGGTCGAGAGAAACCTCTCACCATATCCGCAAGATCAACAAACTTCAACAAGGGTAGGTAGGGATCCTTTGAAATTTCAGCAAGATACCCATCAATAAGTTTTGCCACCATCAGCTTGGAAGCATCAGACAATATCCCTGGCCTTCTCACCTCCTGAAGTTGATCGCCTTCGTCTAGTGATTCAATCTCTGGACTTTGACCTTGCCTTAGAAACTCTTCTACTATTTTTTGGACTACAGTAACATCATAAACAGAAGGTTCTCCTTCCGCTGCTCGTATCAAAAGATCATTTACCGAAGCCTCTTCCAGTTGCTTCCCTATTCTCCTTACCAGCTCTCCCTTAGCCGTGTCTCCAGAGTCCACAAATATAGCTGCTTTCAACATTTTGAGCAAGAAACTACAAGAGACATTGCCTTTCTCTTCAGGCAACAGCCAGACAATTGCATCCACTGCTGATCGATGCTTTGTCATATCTCCATCCTGGATCATACCTTTACTGAAACCTGGCAACCTTCCGTAAGCATAAGCTTTCAAGCCCTCTCCGATCACTTCACCAGATAGTACCCCTTTGCTTTTAATATTCGCTAGAACACGCTTGTACAAATCAATCTCAAGCTCACACAATTCTTCAACCCACCAGTCTTTTGGAACTGGACGATTTCTGACACCATTCCAATTTGGATCATTCCCATTTTCCTCTTGGATCTTCTTCCGGTTATAGGTATAGGACCAGTCAACTTTTGAAACATCCATACAGGCCTTAGTAGCAACAGAGTCAATGCAATGGCTAACCAACTTCAGTTCCTCAGATATTGGTAAAAGAGACTTCGTAGTCTGAAGAACAATGATGGAATCCTTCCAGCTCCGGAAAATGCTAGAGCTAAGGAAGACATCAATCTTGTAAATGAGATTTCCTTTCTCGATAGACTCATGCATCCCCAGATATTCAGCCGCACAGCGAGACACAACAACATTGTAAGCATTGAGGGTGACAGTCATGCCATAACAAAACTTTGCACATATCTCAAAGGCAGCAGGGCCACCAGGAATGTCAGAAATGTAAATTTCGCCAGTGTTTGTTTCATTAGTGTTTGCAACCAACTTCTGCAAGCGAGCACTCTTTGATAGAAGAGGAAACTGCATACAACATTATCACTTTGATCAGTATCACAAAACATGTATCTGTAGATATACGGCAGATTTTCACATAAATTTTGAAAACGAAAAGAGTTGCCTTGAGAATCAACATAAGTTTGGCAAGACTATCATCATTGAATTTAAAAGTGCTTAATATATCTAGAAAGCTCAGTATCTATCTATCAAAGCTCTGTTGGTCTCTAGAAAATCATAATAATTCGTCAAGCAATTGGGTATTTGTCGAGTATCAACAGAGTAGTCTTTAATTAATGTAAATAATCATATCCCCGTAAATGTTCAGTTTATCTATATGAAACAAGTTGAGCACATGCACATTGCTTATAAGCCTTACACCTCTTTTATCTATTTCATAATTACAGTAGCTAAACATATCTGGATTTGTTCTGGATGCTTTAATATGAGTACTATAATAAATTACTGACTATAGATCCCTCCACTTGAAAATGCAACATGAAAGGTAACTGGGGAGCCGTTTGTTTCACCAAGAAATGAAAAACGACAAGAGGACTAAACAGTTTTTGGCAATCCTGATACAAGATACCATATACAGAAAAATGGACCAGATGACTACCTTATGTAGATAAAACTTTGAATCTCCAACATTAACAATGATGTCTGTTGCCAAATCTGTTGCGACATACCTGCATATAAGAATGTTTTTGTACTGTTAGTAAGGACTCTGCATATAAAAGAGCACTAATAAGAAGACCCGCATACTAAAACATTGAGATCTTGCAACGAGCAATTGAAAATCAAGCTTTTCTTCTTTTCTAAACTTTTCTTTTCAGGAGCCCAGAAATCTTTCTCCTCCCATACAAAAATACAACTCAATTGCCTGCATCCGTTCTTTCTTATATTATAACATTGCTTTATCAATGCATTTAATTTGATTAGCATTTCTAAGTTTTGTCTACATTTGACAGAACTCTATCATTTCTTACAGTATTACCCTGGTTTGGTCTAAATTATTAGCTCACAACCTCTTGCATCCTTAAATTAATGAACAATAGCTTTATAATTCGAATAACAAATTATGTGTGGTGATCTACTTATGATAGCTATAAGAGATAACCAATAAATACTAGATTGACAATAGCTCAGATTGGATAATGCCAAGGATTCAGATATTCCAAAAGAATTGATCATAGAGCAAGTGAGACACTGACAGATTCAATAAAGGTTCTCTTAAGGCGGCCGCACTAAGAGAACCAAGTTTTCGTGAACCAAAAACTAAAAAGTAAATGAGAGCAAATTTGATACCAAGTCATAGAACAAGAATAATTTTAAGCAAATAGAGTGTAGGAAAACAATGAGAATCGAAAAAAAGGACGAAAACTTACAGCCCAATTTTTAAACCAAGATGGCTACTAATGAACAAAAAAACCATTATCCATGAGGAGAAATATCCAAAATTTTCCAATGAACAAAAAAACCATCTCAAATTTAGGTGAAAAAAATTATACTTTCAGGATTTTGCAATAGGAATTATACTTTCAGGCTTTTGCATGAGTCACAATAGCCCAGCATATGATTCAAATAGATAACTGAGGAAAGATAGAGCACAGTTTTCAAAGATAGGGATAGAAGATCTCACCTAACATTATTTCCATCGGTCTGAAAAGAATCCGGCTTCGATCCAAGTTTCATAAACTTCATCTTGGCAAGCAAACAAAGCTTTTCCTCCACTTCCCTAAACGAAACTCACCCTCTACTTCACGCCCAGACCACCAAACACCCCCAACAAGAATGCATCTCAATCGAGGAAAAGTTGCTCGAAATGGAAAGGAAGGCACCAGGAGCGGGGACCAACACTTTGACCAACTTCCTAGGCTCCAAGAGAGAAAAGAAGGATCTCAAAGACAGAGGGGAGTTTATATGTATGCAAGGCAGGGGCGTATGACCGAATCTTGACACAGACCAAGGCAATCTAAGAGAGAGAAAGAAAGGGAAAGAGAAGATGGGGTTTGTGGAAATTTTTAAGAAAATGTTCTCTTGAATGGCAAGAGAGCCAAAGAAGAGGCTGTTTCCTTGGTCGGCGGCAAAGCCCACGGAGTCCGGGGGCACCAAGTCAGCCGAGGGGACATAACCAACAGACTCTGAACACTAAACAATTATCAAACACCAGAGACACTCAAGCACAAATCTGACTCCACCACACTCCCCCACTATTTCTTATATTTTCTCCTCTGATTACTCTGTTTCTTTGTTTTCCTTTTTTAAAAGCTAATTAAAGATTCATGCCACCAAGACCTCCTTGGACGCCTTCAAAGCATCAAGTTCCAAACCCAACATGTACACATCAACACCACCTATTTTCTAGATTTTTTTTGGCGTTGAAGTTTGAAAACCTGCAACCGAAAACAGCATCTCGGTATCAGTTGAAGAAACCACCACAACGGTAGACAACAAGCATCTTTTTTTATTTGGGCAAAGCACGGGAATAAATGAGAAAAGATCACACACAAAATATAAAATAAATCATTACAAAATTGGAGTAAAATCTGAGGAATCTACCAGAATATTGTCAATAGAAATTCTAGTTAAACAATGGGGCAAAAGATCATATTATGCTGCAAAAGTAAAAATCTTAGAGCCCCACATGAAGAAATAGGCAAAGGATCTCAAGGGCATGAAGAAATTGGGAAATAATCAAAAGGACAACCCCCAAAATCCACTCTCCGTGTAAAACCCCACAAAACCCAAGACCCCATTTCATCAAATCTACAGAGCTGTACAAAATCTACCAAGAAATATCACCTACTTGGCTACTTGCGATTTGAAAACAGAAAAAACCCAGTTCATTTTTTAGTGCAATCAAACAACACCACGCCTAGAAACCCCAAAAGAAAAACCAGAACCACAGAACGTGGAGAGAGAGAGAGACTCACCCAAAATCTCATGCCATCGATTCAAGCTTTTTGCTTGAGGAATCAGAAGGAGTTTCAGGGCTCAGAGGAACAGTAACAAGAGACCAAAGGGCGAGGCTTTTGAATGCTGCTGCTGTTGCACGAGCATTCAAATCTTGAGAAGCAAACCCTTACCCACCACCAAACAAACTTTCACCCAACGCAGGAAAAACAAAAACCAAAAGGGCAAAAATAACACAAAGCTCAAAAGCTACCAGCTGTTTAGTACTTCTGAGTTCCAAACCAAAATCTAAAGTCGACCCATCTCCCAAGATACTGAAAAAAAATTACCCAAATGCGAAAAAAGCAAACTTGTTATTTACTAAATGCATGATTCAGTCCTCAGAAGTAAGATACACTAACACTCTTCTTTTTGGCGCACAGACAATGTTTTTCCTTTCCTTTTCTTCTGGTTTTGCCCTACTTTAATTTGGTAGCAAAAAAAGTAGTGAGAGATTCATTGAGTTTTTTGGATGCATAATTAACACAACCAACTCACTCATTTATCTGATCACTTAGTACTACTATCTAGTAGTATTCATCTTCACTTGTATGTGAGAAGTTTTAGATTTGATTCTTGTCAAAGACAAATTTGAACTATATTATCACTAATCTATTGTGAGACTAAACTCACATCTCATCTCTAATATAAATAATATCGTTTGTTAAAAAATAAAAAATAAAAAACTCACTCACCACCTTGCACAGTAAAGCACGCCAAAACTGACAACTCTCTCTGGTTATTTTGATGCCACCATAACCCGCACTCCTCTTTATTAAATTACCCTTGCGCCCTACAACTTTAACCCACAAAAGCCATAACTTGCGAAGTGAATCTCTGTGTTCATCATGGAGAAAACAGAAGAGCGTTCTAGACCTTGTACCCTACCATACACTTTTCTTTCGTTCATCATCTGTTCATATCACCATGACTTTGATCCTGTACCAGTACCGGAGAGAAGGTGGGGTCGTTGGGATCTTATGACCCCAATAAGGCCAATTGTCTCCCTCTAATTATTAAGCTTGACCCCGAAGAAATCTAGAAAAGAAGGATTATTGAAGGTCGTACCCTTTTTATATGTTTTTGTAAATAGTTAAGGGTATGCACTATATATTTTAGATGTGTATCAAGAGTGCAATATGTATAGGAGGTGAATATTTTGCTTAGAGAAGGGTGGAATGAGCATCAACGATGCATTGGCCTCGGTTTACAAAAGAAGTTGAATTTGATTTGATACATTTCTATGGTACCTTGAGTGACATCTCAATGGTCCCACTTTCATGAAACCCCCGAGGAAAGGAAATTATTTTCTATGATAGTATTATTGTTATGCGTCTATTAGGATAAAATCTCAACATCGTCATTGATCTGTATCATACACGTTCATCATGTGTTCATGTTGGTGAATGTGGTGGTGGTTGCATTAGAAATTCAATGACCATGTTCTAAAGGTGGTTTGTTACATGTCATTATTTAATTTGACTAAACTTTTTTGTTGCCAGACAGCTAAGAAATGCATGTCTTTTACTTAAATAAAAATAGATTGTCACACTTTTCCAAAAAATGGGAATGGATTATACTTATCTTTCGTATTACATTTCAGTATTAATTCAGCTTGGATTTTTTCTTTCAGTCGACAGCTAAGTAACACTCTTGCTAACTGGAAATGAATTATATACTTATCTTGATATTTATATAAGATTTTAAATCCAAACGGGTGCTTTGCACATGTGGGACTAGATTTCCACAAGTTAAGTAAATGACAAGTTTGTCCAGCAGTGCGAACAATATCAGAGTTTTGAGACGCTGGTGTGGTGTCCGCTAAAGAGTAGTCTCTACTGGTTCGGGGAACGAAAACTTGAGTTCTAGGTTATTTTGCGAGAGATTTCTCAAGTGTTCGGTATTCAAGTGATACTTTACTTGTCATAATATAAGTAAAAGAAATGATATATTTTTTTAGTATTTCTTCACTTATTTTGTAATACATGAAATATCCACTGGAATGCATGGCACTTCGAAAAATATCTCGTTATTTGCATTTACCTTAGTAATGATTGAATTTGGTTTCTTATATTGTTTTTTGTTAATCCATTGAATTCGGTACAATTATTTGAAATATTAGTGAAAGACTGGATTTGTTATCTCATGTTTGCTTTTTATGAAGAAAAAAATACCAAATTGAAGCAATTGCTTGTTCAAACAACAAGGAGCTGGATCATCAATTCAATTAAATGAAATTGAGCATGTTTCCCATCTCCTCTAGAGAAACAAGTAGGCTATATATATGCAAAATTGTTCTCAAATTCATATGCAACAATTCCTCCAAGACATCTTCTTTAGTTGGGGGAAGATTACTCACAAATTGGATTTTTTGAGGAACATATCGAGAGAACATTGGTGGGACAATGTGATTGTTAAATCAATGTCTTAGCAATGTACAGAAATTTTCAAGTCAGTGTTCACATTGACGTAACAAATAGCAATAGATACAACTTTTTCATCTTCAATTATGTTAGTTATGGGAATAAAATTAGAGAATTTATGATAAAATTATTAGCATTTTTTAAATTCATTGTTGGACAGACCTTGACACTGAAAAATTTAATGTGACCTCGAGACCAGAAAATTTAATTAGTGGGTTGGAAAACATTGTAGAATTGAGTAGCAATCAAATAATTATGTTGAATTATAGTAGTACTTATAATTATTTTGATTGAATATCTTATTTGTACCTAAACTAAAAATATTGTAGTTTAGCTAAAAGTTTTTGCAGAGTTAGTATTTAAGCTAAAAGGTCTCAATTTAAAGGAAAATGCTAGGGGATTATGTTTTTTATCATAGTTTATAGACCACATGATATAACGGTTGATTAAAGAAGGAATCCAATCATTAACATCCACTGGTTTACAAAATATGGCCAAATTTAAGTTGAATAATGTTAGGGAGACCACATACTTGTACCACATTTGTGTACCACTTGATATGGCAAGTGATTGATACAACCACTATCTAATTTTTTTTTTTTTTTGAGTATATCAATATTTTTACACTAGGGGGAGGGAGAGTTCAGCTAAGCCACACAATGGAGAACCTAACTTGGTATCGAATTCACCATCTACGAGATTCGAACCTAGGACCTCTCACTTCTAAGCGAAGAAGAATACCAATAAACCATAGTATTGAGTGACTACAATCACTAACTAAGTTCCATGTGAGCTAGTAAAATGTTGACATGGGGCAGCTGGTACCAACTAAGTTCCATGTGAGCTAAAGATTAAAGGAATCACTGATCAAGGCCACATTTAAAAAAATTACGTAAAAAAAATATAATGAGCATGTATACATCTACCATGCGACCTTCAATGTTTATATATAGTTTGATCTAACTAGAGTAGTGCGTGATGTTCTATTGCCGTACTTATATATAAATTTTCATATCGTTATATTGCAATCTGAGTCATTAATGGTTCAAGTCTGAAGTAGTATTGTTATATATATATCTTTTTTATATCTTGAGACAAACATTATATTGTAAGTTGTGCATTTGACTACATTCAGACAAAAATCAATCAAAATATTGTGTATTAAAATGATGGCAGCATAAGTATCTTCATCGTTGAACCAAGTTGATAACAGAATATTTCTCGTCAAATAGTAAAAAAAATATGTAACAAATCCTATAAGTTCTTAGCAATGTTCTAAAAAACACTAGGCGCTAGTCGGGTGGTGGCTAGGCAGGGTTTAGGTGGGCTCCTAGGCGGCCTATGTGGATTTAGGTAAATTTATTGTATATCTTGTAAATAAGTGCATATTGACACTTACACAAAATTATACTTGTATAAAATCTATGGATAAGATAATAAAAGAATGATAAAATGCAAAAAGAGTATCCAACAAGTCCAAAATTTTAACACATTAAGCATATATGTCATATAACTATAGTGAGGAGTATTGTACGATGACACATGTACAATAAGTTCACAATTTAAAACCACATAAAATGCAAAATAGGAGGAAAATAAGGAAATATAGTAATGTATATAGGATTTTTTTTTAATTTCCAAAAAAAAAAAAAAAAAACCGCCTAGAGCCCAGTCTATTTTTCCAACCGATTTGCAAGAAAATGTTTGGGGTCACCACCGCCCAGAGCCTAGGCCCTTTTTTAGAACATTGTTCTTAGCACAATTAGCATACACATCTAGCTCATATTCGGTAATATGTTATGATCTTTTTCAAGCCAGTCTCTAATATTTTAGGGGTGCAGTGCGAATTTAATAAAAATATCATTTTTATTAAAAAAAAATTGGACAATATATTCATACAGAGTTAAACAATCAATATTCAAACTTAATTGAAATCAGTACCTTACTCTTACTAGTTGAAAAATCTCCAATTGCATGCCATGAAATCATGATTTAGGGTTCATCCATGAAAAAATGGAGTATGACTGAAAGAGAGATACAAAAACACGCTTGTGTTTGTGGAAGAAAGTAATAGACAAGTTAGTTTTTTATTATTAAAGAAAAGTGGAAGAAAGTAATACACAAGTTTTTTTATTGCTAAAAAAAGTGAAAAATTAATATATTAAGTGTAAGCTCCACTTAATCAATTGTAATATAGATAAATCATATGTTCTTTTCAATTAAAAACTTTTTTATTAGAAAATTTATACTCATATATATGTAATATATAGGAAATCAAAATTTTGGGGGCCCTCAGAAATTCAGGGCCGTGTGCCGGTGCACCCCCTTTGATCTTTTTGGTCATCAATATTTATGGAATCACGTTAACATACATACTGTGTGTGAGTTTTTTTTATTTTTGTTTTTGAAATTGGAGAGAGGAGAGAGAGAACGTGGGAGTGGAGAGGTGGGGAATAGAGGTTTATTTTAAAAATAATAATAATAATCAGAGATGTTAAAATCATCTGTATGTGAGGCTTGAACAAAAACCAACAACATTTTGTTTTGGGAATTTACGTTATTGTCCTTAATTTTTTTTGTTGTGATAGAAGATTAAATAGTATTTTCATCCTCTTTTGGTTGACAAAGAGATTTCTATTAGTATGTAGTTCAGAGGTGAAGAAACTAAGAATTTATAATAGAAGTAAATTTTTATCGTTCTCCTTTTGCAAATAGTACTTTTGATGAAATGATACAAGAAGAGGTCCATGGTTTTCTTTATTGGATGCATGTAATGAAAATGAAGCAGACCATGAAATATTAAGAGATGAGAAAGAAATTTTGATATGAACAAATACAACATGCATCACTATGTAGATGGAAAATATTGAGAAAAATACTACCTTTTCTCTTGATATACAACCAATATTAGTAGATGAATGAATCAAACGTCACCTTGAGTATAAGCCTCTTAAACTACAAGAATAAAAAATATTAGTTGGGGAAAGCTTGAGATTGTTTGTACAAGGGCAGAAAAAAAAAAAAACACTTTCTGATATTCAAAACATTTTTTACTGTGTTTGGAAAAAAATTTCAAGGCATTTATAGCTCATGGAAGTGCGTTTAGAAGAAACTTTTTTACAAGAAGCACTTGAATTTTAATAAAATATCAGCATACTAATTATAATAAAAGCACTCTAAAAGTGATTGTGAGCACAAGTACTTTTACAATAAGCAATCGCAAATGAACTTTTAGTTGAGCATAAATTATCAATTAGAGTTTTAATTAGTTGTAGTTGAGCCATGTATTAGCCAATTCAATACCACTATTGGTCTATTTTCTACACTAATGATAATATTATATGTTAAGTTAAACGAACTTTTGACTGGTTGACAGCAGTATGTTTCTTAGAAGTTAAAAATCTTGTGCCTCTGCCTCTTGAACTCACCAAACAAACATGATCATCGGCATGAATATTCATTATAAAACTAAGGCATGAATATTCATTATAAAACTAAGTTTAGGATATATCAAATTCCTATATCCAACTGCAGTTCCCTATGATAGTGCCACATTTCTTTACATTTTAGAAACACCTCACGCTACCACATTTCCAGGCCCTCCATATCCTCTCTCTCTCTCTCTCGCTCTCTCTCCCCCCCCCCCCCCCCCCCCGCCCCCCTTAAATATCCTTTCTATATAACTAAAATGCACATAGTGCTGACCGTTTTATCGTTACAAATACTATTTGCTTCATAAAAAAATAAATTAAAAATAAAAATTAGGGTTCCTTACAGAACACTTGATTGTTGATTCCTTCCACTTTAATCTGGTTAATGCAATCTCATTGCTCAAAGATTATGGGGGTTTGAATTTGCACAAAGTCATCGTGTGCTAGGGGTTCTTCGATAAGGAATAAAGGATTAGCCAACAGCTTAGTTTCACGCGGATGGTTTGGAATGGTCCTACATGCATTGCCTAATGTTATGAGCATTATCAGAATCTATATAGAATCTATACGTTTATATCATATCAGCTTTGTGGTCATATATGCTATGTATAGTTTGAGGAAATCAGGTCCCCTTGCCTACTTTGACCTAGAACATGACTTGGGTAGTTGTTTGATATGCTTGTCTCCCTCGATCTGCAAATGCTTTTTTATGGCAAAAGATTACTTCCCACGATTTGTGTGGAGAGGAGAGACCCCTCACATTCAAGAAATCATCTTAACACGATCTTCTAGTGATACTACTTGTTGTCCTTATACTAATGGAAAGGAACTTTGCTAATATCATTGTGAAAAAACTGATAACCGATGTAAGATAATCGTTGTGAGATCTAGAATTAATATGTGATCTTCAATCACTCATGCACGCATAATATGCGATCGTCTTGAGTAATTGATGGTTGTGGATATGTGTATACCTGTTTGAACCTAATTTTGCATGCACTAGGCTCATATACTCTAAAGTTATTGGATGAGAAAAATATTAAGAATCATGATTGAAGTGGGGATAAAGGTTGAATCAATCTAGGTTCAAAGTCCTAGTCCCATAAAAGTTGAATCTCATTTTGTGCTTACAAAATACAAACCCGTCCCATAACCGCCCTCAACAGGCTACACCCACCCCGCCCCATGTGTCCACCATGTGTCCAAGACTTGTTTGCCCACCCCTAATATAATGTGCCATTTGTGGCACATGACATCTGGATGCAGAGCTATCAGTAGTCTAAAGGACTAACACAGTGAACAAGACCACCATGCAATGCCAAGAACTCTCTGTCTAAATAAGCAAATTGCTTTAAAAGATCAGTACTAATCCATTTCCTTAATTACATCCAAGTTTTGACATTTGAACAAAACCCTAATCATGACAACCATTGGTTTTTTATGTGTCGGCACACAACCAAAGGCTAGCATGCTTAAAGTTGAAGAAGATTGTCATTGGATTATCTAATTAATCCTATTTAGGCTACGTACATCTAACTTTAATTATAAATAAATATCAAGTAGGATGAATTGAATCAAAAACATGGTCACGACCACAGCTGTGGTAGTTTAAGCATCTTTGCCATGTTTCCGGTGTGATTTACGAATAGGAAAAACAAAGCTAAATTAATAAGGACCAACCTTTTCTTCTTTTCTTTATTTATTTTTTTATTTTTTGAAAAAGATACGATAGTAGATTTCATTTCATCAAAAGTTGCATTACAAAAGTTATCCATCTCTAAGCATAGAGCTACGCACATTCCTCAACAAGTATGTCAGTTACAATACTAGGCGGGGAACCAACCCATTCACAATTTTGCATCATAGATAGACTGACTTTTGCAAGGCGGTGAGTGGCAGGGTTTGCTTTGCAACGAGTGTGGGTAATATTTACTTCAATGATTGTGTTGAGCAGAGCTTTGCAATCCTCCACAACTTGTCCAATGGATGACAAATTGAGAATGAGATCTCTCAGCGCCCCTACAATCTAAAAAGAGTTAGTTTCGAACATAAGGAATTGAAAACCCCTGTCAATCGCCCATAGCAAACCTGCCCTAACTGCCACAACCTCTTATAGCAGTGGGGAAGATACATCTCTAAAACTTCCACTAAGGGCAGCCACAAAGAGACCATCACTATCCCTAATAATGGCACCAAACCTAGTAACACGCCTTCATGCGTTCCATGACCCATCAATATTCATCTTAAGTTGGCTCTGAGGTGGGACAATCCATCTGGGGGTATTTATCAGCCTGCTACCATGCTCCGTGATTGGATTTGTAGTCCTAATAAACTCCAGCCACCACTGAATAGCTTGAGCAGTGTATACCTTAAGTGACTCCAGTTTATCTTCCCAAAATTTCTTGTTTCATGCTCCCCATAGTGCCCAACAAACCATCAGACAAACATCAAAGCATGACTTTGGTATTAAATCCACAACCTCACTGATCCACACTTTAAAGGATGGAGGATGATTGTTCCTCAGAAATGGACCCACCTGTGAACCCATCCACTCACACTTCGTGTAATGGCATTCCTTCATTAGATGGATGTTAGATTCACCATAAGTGCTACACAATACACACTCCAAATCCATGGTAATATGTCTTGCTACCAGATTAGCCTTAGTAGGAACCAATTCGTTAGCAAGTCGCCATACGTAAATTTTAACTTTCGATGGCACTTTTGCCCAAACAGTTCTACCATCAAAGTTCGAGGGAGATGCCCCCTAGTTTGTGGGTTGTAACCAATTTCTTGCCGCATGGTAGGCCGACCGAACCGTAAATCTTCCATGCCTTTCTGATGCCAAATCAAATAATCTAGTGGATCACGAACATTTAAAAGAATTGCATGGATCAAGTTAACCTCCTCTGCATTAAATAAATTTTCCAACACACCAATCTTCCAACATTTTGTAGCAGGGTCAATCAACTTATCCACGGTTGTTAGCTTGCATCCCATTAGTTTGGAAGAATATGGGCGAAATCGAGATGGGATAGGGATCCAAGGGTCCTCCCAGATACGAATGGATTGTCCAACACCCACCTACCATCGTAGACCCAAACTTAGAACCTTTCGTGCGGTACAAATATTTTTCCAAACATACGACGTTCCGGATTTCAGTGGGGCTTCCATAAACGAGCTATTTAGAAACTATTTTGCCTTCAGAGCCGTTGCAACCAGAGAATGAGGATCAAACATCAATCTACACCCTTGCTTTGCCAATATACCTAAGTTGAATGCATATAAGAGTCAAAACCCAAGTCCACCTCACTCTTTGGACTACAAAGACGTTCCCAAGAGCACCAATGTAGTTTTTTCTCTCCCTCATCACCACTCCACCAATATGATGCAATCAGCTTGTTTAGGTCACCACGAAATAGTTTGGGAAGAAGGAAACAACTTATTAAGTAGTTAGGAATTGCTTGTGCCACTGCCCCAACACCTCTTTTCCAGCTGTGCTCAACATTTTACCCTTCCAACTTTTTAGTCTCTTCCACAAACGATCCTTGAGATAACCAAAGCACAAGGTCTTGTTCTTTCCCACAAGTGTTGCCATACCAAGATACTTCTCATGCCGATCCACGCAAATCACTCCAAGGATCCCAGCAAGCTTGAGTTATGCAGGATGTTTCACGTTTCTACTGAAGCATGTCTCACTTTTTTCAAGATTGACCCTCTGGCCCGAAGCACGCTCATAAACCATTAGAGCATCCTGTACTTGCCGAACCACGCTCATAAACAAATGATTAACCGACGGTGTTTCTGGATATATTGAGATGCCTTGTATCAACCACTGCTATTCTTGCTGAGCAATCAATGCTAAAAGTCCCTCAGCACAAGAGATAAATATATATGGTGATAAAGGGTCTCCCTGATATAACCCACGAGATGGGAGAATATGCCCTCATGGGGAGCCATTCATAAGAATGGAATAAGAAATTGTAGTCATGCAAAGCATGATGAGCTTAATCCAATGCTGAGATAATACCATCTTAGTAAGGATTCGATATAAGACACCCCACTCGATACAATCGTACGCCTTACTAATATCGAGTTTTAGTGAGACGAAACCCTTTTTTCATTGACGCCGTTTGAACAGATAGTTAGCAATTTCCGATGCTAAAATGGTATTATCAGAAATATTACGACTAGGCACAAAAGCACTTTGTGTCTGTGAGATAATTTTAGGGAGGAAATCCTTAAGCCGATTTGCAAATACCTTAGAAAAAAATTATGAACAGGATGTTGCATAAACTGATTGGCCTAAACTGAGCTACCTCTTTCGGTTGCTTTGTTTTGGGAATAAGGCTCACATAAGTGAAGTTTATTTGCTTTAATAATCTCCATATTACTTGGAAATTTTTAATCGCATTTGGAATGTCTTCCTCAACAATATTCCAGAATTTCTAGAAGAATAAGGGATTCATTTCGTTAGGTCCCAGAACTTTGGATGGCTGCATCTGAAAAACCGCCCCTCGAACTTCCTCATTGGAGATTGCCATATCTAACATACGATTCATAGCTGAAGTTACCTTAGGATCAACAGCTCTAATAATTTCATCGTCCTGATGATTCCCAACCGTTTGAAACATTTCCTCTTTGGTTCTTTGCTCATTAGTGAAAAAACCATGTATTACGGTCACCAGCCTTGACCCATAATGCACATGATCTTTGCCTCCAGTATTTCTCCTCCTATCCCAGTAGTTGGTCAAGCCGTTGCATTAGATAATTTTGTTCAACCAATGCTTCCACCGTGAGTGGCTGGGCAAGTATGAATCCCAATTTAAGCCGCACCCTATTAATTTCCTCCTGTCTACCTTTAAATATTGATTGCTGCCACTTTAATAATGCCACCCTTGTGGCGTTAATTTTGCTTACAATCTAAAACATTGGCACTCCAGACCTCGGTTGGTTCTAAGCATCACGAATAATACATTCACATTCCTCGTGATCTGTCCAGAAGTTTTCGAATCGAAATGCCTTACTTCAACGCATACCTCGGTTCTGTGGTACATCTACTTTTAGAAGCCATCTACTTTTAGAAGAATAGGCACATGATCATATTTACTACGATGAAGATGAGTAACCTTAGCATTTCTGAACAAATCTTTTAACCCATATGTTGCAAGCATCATATCCAGCCGTTCTTTGATACCCCACGACCTAGTAGTAATCCAGGTGTAAGAAGTACTAGAGAACCCCATATCATGTAAATGGTAATCACTCATCGCATTCCAAAATGTCAGTTTTTGATTTATTGGTCGAACAATTCTGTCACGCCCCGATCCCGACTTACGTCCAGGATAGACACATGACGTTACAAAATACTCGTATCACTCACATACCCCACCTCCGGGATATGGACAATGCACAACTCAAGATTCAAATTTCATGATAATTTTTCTTATACTTTATAGCTGCATCTAACCTCTTCGTTAGACTGCCTACGTACCCTCAATAGGGATCAAGCCATTTGTAGTTCAACTTCGCTATAACTCGACATATAACACATTCTGTTCAAGCCAAAATGCATAACATTCCTCAATCAAACATTTGGACTTGACAAGCATGAATTATTCGATTCAAACTACATAACAACCCGCATGACAATCAAGGTTTCTATTTTATCCATCATATAAATCATTATGTTTCAACATAAAATCGCTATTCATATCAATATATCAAAGAATCAGCACAGCACAATAGTATCCTCTAATCGCATTAATCACTGATCTGATCATATTAATAACAATCATATTCAACATCCTTCCACAATCATCTCAAGTAACCCATTCCATGATATCAAGGAGGCACGATATTAACATTTAATTATGTTAATCAGTCAATTAGATTACACCTCAATGCACAAAATTAATAAAGGACTTCTACATAATTCCCTACCTGGATTTCAAGTAATAACTTGATAAATCTAATTTATATTCACAAGATCTATTGTGGGTACATCCCATTCACTCGAATCCAGGGAACAAGTCTAACTTATGGAAATGAGCAAGAGTAGGGATAATAGACCATTCAACGTAATCCAAATCAGGATACGATTCCGGACCATCACTCAACGGAATCACGGAGTAGGAGGAATTCCGGACCACCTCTCAATGGAATCCGAGTGGATACGATTTCGGACCATCACTCAACGGAATCGCGGAGTAGGAGGGATTCTGAACCATCTTTCAACGGAATCCGAGTGGATACGATTCCGGACCATCACTCAATCGTCCGGACCATCACTCAATGGAATCGCGGAGTAGGAGGGATTCCGGACCATCTCTCAACGGAATCCGAGTGGATACGATTCCGAACCATCACTCAACGGAATAGCAGAATAGAAGGGATTCCAGACTATCACTCAACGGAATCCAAACAAGCATATGATTCCCCCATCAAATGTACCAAGTACAACTAATCCTCCTCACTTCTAGAATGCATATGGTCCCCTAACGCGGATATACCAAGCAGGACCATTAGTGACCCCCTAACGCGGGTTAACCAAGCAGGGTCAAGATAACCAAATAGGTAGTGACTCCCCAACGCGGATTAACCAAGCAGGACCAGCCATGCACCACGTCTACATGGTGCAGTCTCATCATCACACCTTATACATAATTATACGCATACATGCTATAGACTCCGCATATCAACTAGCATCTAGTCATATGGAGCACAACACAAGGAATTCCTCAATTACTAATTCTACTAAAAATCTAATAAAATACCTAACTCATATCTTGACTTTCATCTCCATCTCATGCTAGGTAATAGTGCCAAGTTCAAATAAGTATTCAGTTGGCAATCATATCCAAATAATTATCAAACAATATTTAGATCCCATAATTGTCATAACATTCTTCATAATTATCATTCACATTATTAAAAGTTAATTAAACACATGTATACCACAAACATCATCAATACACAAGCCAAATCATATTTAATTAGCATAGGTCTATGGCTAAATATATAAAATTCACATTTCAATAGAAATCATATTTATAAGACCAATTTATATTCATAAATGATACTAATATAAGAAATTAAGATAATAATCATATTTCATATATTCAAGTCGCTATCTAACCAATGTAGGCCCACTAGACTTCACTTAGTCCCCCATAGTACTACTTTCAGTAATTAGGACGTTTTAAGACATGTTGATCAAAAGTCAACTTTCGGTCAAAGGTAGGGTCCACAATTCAATCCGGAAGATCCACAGATTGAATTTCGGATCCGTAACTTTCCAAAGTCCACATTATGCTCAAATACAACATACTAAAATCTCAACACTATCCGACGGTCGGATTTCTGCCAATTTCAAAATTCAAGTGGCTGTCAACATTTAATTTTACAAATTTAGAAATCCAATTAGGGACGATCCGTACGTCGGATTCTTAATCCGTAAGTTTCTATGATACACAAATATTATGTTCTATCACGCATTAAGGTTTGGTGACGATCCAACGGTCGGATCGTTGATTCATATTTTTGACCTAACCACGTATCGTAATGAAATTAGGTTCAAACAATCAAACCATATTATAAGAATATCAATTATGAAATCAGAGCATCTAATTGAACTTAAAAGGACATCGTCGGCCCACTGGTCAGGCCGCCGCAGCATGCGCCGCTGCGAGTGGTAGTCGGCCGCCCTGACTTGTCGGAAAATTCAACAATTTTTAAAAATTACCAAAAATTACAGAAATGAAGATCTCAAAGATTAGAACAAACTTTATACTTGTGGCCAAGTCCAATTTGGCCAGGAAACACTTCAATTTCACTCAAACCCGCCGAAACCCTAGAAAAATGTGTGCTTTGATTCGGCTTCCAATCAAACTCCCACGCCTCCAACACCGCTTGGGCTTTGTTCCTGGGGTTGAGGAAAGTCTTTTGGTGGTGGTCATGGATGGTGAAACTTGCCGGAGCCACGGGGAAAAGGGATAAAGCCGTCGGAACACCCGTGAGTTTGTGACTTAGAACTGGAAAATGGGAAAGAAATTGGGAAATCTAACACCACGAGGATGTAGGGCTTGTCAAGGGCTTTCCATGGACACCAAGATCACCCAAAACGGAGTTCGTATGAAGGAGATATGGCCGGGTCAAAAACGATCATTCGCGGGTCAAAAATGACCAATTTCGAGTCTCTCTCCTTTCCCCTCCTTGCTTCCCTTCTGATTGGTCTCCTCCTCCCCTTTTCTCTCCTGCACTCTCTCCTTTCTCCCTCTCCCTTGCTGCCACATGGCAGCTTCTAAACATTTATTTATTTATTTATTTCTCAACCACTAAAACGTTTCTAATTTCTTCGTTATAACTCCATTTCACGAACGGTTTTCGTCTACGCGTTCGTGAGATCGTTCTATTCAAAAATATAACTTGTGACCTCAAATGGTCTACTCATTTTAAATAATTAATTTTCCAAACTTCAAACTTCGAAACTAATTTAATTAAAATCTAATTTCAAACAAATTAAAATAAATTCTCGAAAAACAATCTAAAATCTCAATAATACAAATACCTAGATTAGAACAGTGAAATCCAAGAATGGGATTTCACAAGATCCCCTTTCCTTCTCGTGAATACCAAGCAATTCATTAAAATCCCCTCATATCAACCATGAAAGAGAGCAATTTGCATCCACACGTCTCATAAGATCCCATGAATTTTGGTGTTCCTTAATTACCGGGTGCCTGTAAAAGCCTGTGAAGCGCTAATGAATTGCATCTCCAATTGCCCCAATTTCAGAGTCAATATATCTTTCTGAGAAAGAAATGATTCTCATATTGATATCGCCTGTCCAAAATAAGCTAAGGCATCCTGATTTCCCATTTGAATTTACCCTAAACACTATTCTAAAACCCAACTTCATCCTCAAACCATTTAGTACCTCTGCCTTACATTTGGTTTCACTCAAGAAAACCAATTTGGGATCTTTTTGACAGATAATATCCTGCAATACCTGAACTTTTCGAGGGTTCCCAAGCCCTCGGCAATTCCAAACTAGGATATTCATGGCTGTCGACGAGGCTGAGCTTCGTCAGCCTCCACCGATGATATAGGTTTTGTTCCGTTACCTCTGCCCAAGAATATATACTTCACTGCTTCCTCAAGTTCTTTTGAAAGGTTGACCACCACCTCACATAGTTGGAACTCCAGTTGCCTGAAATCAGCATGGTTGGTCACTGTGGTTTTGACCCATCGGACACCTCTTCAGAGTCTAGAATTTATCTTTTTTAGATTTGATAGGTGTAAAGGGCGTCCACTTTTAAGGTTCAATGTAAGCTTTTGTTTCTTAGTTGGTGGAATAGAGACCTCCATGTCACTTTTTTTTCCTTTACTTGAGTCAAGATTGTGCTGAACATTAACATCAGATACTGATCATTGGATGTTTCCTATGTTGCCCATCAATTCCTCTCTAGAAGCCATGTTGTTTTTCAAACCATCATTTGAGACCTATACCATTTAGGCTGCCAAAGCTAGGCTTTAGGCATCAACTTCCGCAATATTTGTTTTTGGTGGAAAGCAATCCATCACAGAAAACCTTGTGGGGTTGGCCCGCACCTCCTCTGCAGCCTGAAGTAGCCCACCAACGTTTTTTAAAATCCAAAGGGGAAGCCTTTGTGGATCACACCAATCATTCTCCAATGATAGTCCATTAACAGCAATGGTAAGTGTGCCATTTGTAAATTGAGTCCCATAACTGTCGAGGTGCCATATATGGCCATAGTCACTTCGTATATCCAATCGCGAGGTGGGAATATGCTCTGCATCACAATTTGTCCCCCCCAGGTGTAATGTCCTTGCCTGGTTAGTATGGGAAACCAAACATGCAGACATACCAGCAACATCTGTATAATCAGGCCTCGTGGTAGAACGTACTATTGCCAATTTGACATGTTCCTCCTCCTACCGACACTGCAAAATCTATTCATTGGAATATCCATTACCGTTTCCCTTTTGCATCACTATCCTTCTACTTTCTTCTCTAGTGGTTGTCATAAGCTCCGGTTGCCGCGACCCCCCTTCTTTGCAAAAGCAAAAGGGAACTCGCCCTGGATGAAGTTTCTGCCCGAAGTTCACCATTGAACCGATTTCCACCAAATGTTGACAGTGGCGTCGAACGACGGTAAGTGCTTGAATAGCCTAACCTCCCATATCAGTAACAGAAAATTCTCAAACCTTCATACTTGAAGCGAATCATATAGGAACCACAAGTTGGGCATGGCATCGAGCAGTAGGTAACTAAGGGTCGTAATGCATCAAAATCCACCCTAAGTCTTAGGAAACCACCAAAACCGCCCCCAAACTTCCAATGTTCTTCAATGTACAGTAAATTCTGGGTATGCCATGAGCCTGTATCCAATAAATAGCTCGATCAGCTTCAATATCGTCTAGAGAGTGCAATGATGGCCAGAACTTTACGGAAAAAGGCATAATCCCTGATAAACCAAGGGTTGCCTTCCAAAAAATTTATGGCGACTGCCTCCTCCCCAACTGTGATGGCATATACGTTTGCTTTAGCCTTTTGGACCCTAACCACCCCCATCTTGTTCCAGGCTAATCTAAGGACTTACCTCCTTCACTATTAAATAGTGAGGAAAAGTACAAATGCAGATGCAAATTCTTAATTTAAGACATGATTAGTACCTAATTAATTTTCAAGTTTAATTATGCAGAACTGTAGTCGGTAGAAAGCTAATTAGGTATATTAGCAAAACATCCAATGGCAGTTTGCTAATTTATAGGCAAATTGGGTTTAGAGGCAAAACAATTAGGCACACAATGGGAATTAGCTTATAGGCTTATTAGGCTTACATGGGCATAAAAAATTAGGAATACAATGATAATTAAATTATGCTCTTAATAATCAAACCCTCCAGCCACGCCAAGAGCCCTAGTTTACAAAATGTAAGTAAACGATCACGAGATAAGTGTTGTAAATTTGAGATATATCGCCTATACAAGAGAATCTCTCTAATAACACTTTTAGGCTAGTGCTTTTCAGTGTGGGGAAGAAAGTTTTAGAATATTGATATGAACTTGTATCAGAAACCATTTTAAGTACTGGGTAGGACCAAAAAATAAAATTATAGGAGTGGGAGATATTCAAAGGAGAATTATATATGGATAAAGATGGATACTTTTAGCATTTTAGGAGGATATTCTAAGCATAAATTCCAAAAGAAAGAATCAGAAATCTAGAGCAATTATGGTGTTTTTGATGTTTTTCTTTTTCTAATTTTTTTTCCATTGCCAATTAAGTCTGTGGATTGAGGAAATGATGATTTGGGAAATAAAGCTCAAACCATGCAAATCCAACCTAACAGTAGTAGTTATATAATTATATTTGCTACAATATTAATTAAAAATTGTGTTTATAAGAAAACCTCCATGCCACAAAAGTTTGTGGCCCAAGTTCATGCATGGACTATATACTCAAGTGTGCATTCGCCCAGAAAGCAGTGAAATGATCATATTTAGGCCCTGCTCTTTCTGCTCATACCCTCCCCCAGAAGATTCTCTCTCTTTCTCTCTCTCATAACAGCAGCATCTGACATATGTGAATAGTGTGATGCTGTGTGGACACTGGACAACAAAAGACATGATGGTGATGATGATGATGAAGAGTGAGATACAAAGGTTGTGGTTGTGTAATACTATGTATCTGTTCAGCCAAGGCCAGGCAGGAGTCTCTGAGCCTTTCAATACTCTGAACCAGTTTCTTTTTTCTTCTTTTCTGCTTTTGTTACAGTTTCTTCACGTCTCTTTCCAGCTTGTATATACTGTATATGTTTTGATTGTATAGTGTAACTGTATAAACCAGAGCCTCCACAATTGGTTCTGGTTCTGGTTCTGGTTCACATGACTTCTCACCAACCCAATTCCCCAGTTATGAACTATCATCCTATTGCATGGCAGACAATGAACGCACAAAAGGAAATTGGCAATCATGACCTAGCTAGATATTATACAACGTACTAGAATGCTTATTTTCTCTAAAATAAATAATAGAAAGAAAAAAACGTAATTTAGGACTTTCCACGCTTGTGTAAAAAAATCTAAATTATTATTTAAAAATTATAGCGCGTGTTCCGCTTCTACTTGACAGGCCTTTAACACTCAATCTGCCACATTTCCCCCTCTTCTTATGGCATTCATCGCTTGATCACGCCTATGAGTATCTTGAATGGCAAAGTCTCATTGGAAAAAATGGAAGTGCATGCACAATCCTGTGACCAAAACTGAAGTCCAACTTGCAGTTTAATGGACCCCTGCAAGTTTGCATGGGATGGAGGAATGTACTTGGGTCCTTGAAACTTGCAAACTAAGTTATCTTAAGCCCAAGTTTCCCAGATAATTTATAAATTTGGACTTGGGCCACTTTTTCATAATTTTGTTGTACCAATATGGTTCATTTTTTGGGGTTAATTATATGTTGTATCCATCTAATCTAGGGTGAGTTAACATTTTGGTCCATAACATTTGGGAGTTGACACTTGACTACCCTCATGAACTATAACACCATAATTCCCTCCTGTTAATCTAACTGTCAAATTAACTTTCTTTTTACAAAGTAGGCCTATCAAGCGTCACGTAAAACGATAGCAGTTAATTTGATGGTTTGTTGGATGAAAGGAACATTAAGGTAACCATTTGTAACGTCATAGTAATAAAATTTCAATTGTTAAAAGATAAAACAAACACTACGTGCGTGGAACCATAATGGTACCAAATATTTGTTATCAGTATTTTTATTACACCTATTTTGTTTTTGTTATACAACATGCTAAACTGCCCCATCCAAATTAAGAGAGAGAAGCGAGTTAATCCGCAAGCTCTAAACAAATGACGCTTTGTTAACAACTCTTCAGATTAAACACTGGCAAACCAAAACCTACAAGCATCAAATCTCTTAAATATCATGATGTAATTATCGGATAAAGAAGTTTATTGAAAACCAATGCTTCCAAGGTCCAACAACTGAACACTCATACTTTAGAGCAATTAAACTATGAGTAATGGAATCTAAAACTTGGGAGAGACTGCAGATATCTGGGTTTTTTTTCCCTCTGTTTTTTGGGAAACTGAGTAGAAATCTGTGGTTCAATATATGGTATTAATAGGAATAGGATCTTATCCACATTATCTTTGTGAGGATCTCGGGAAACACTTCATTGTGTCCGTTCATCTGTCATTCTTTGGCCAGAAATCATTTTGATTTGTTTTATTTAAAATTAAACACAAACAGTACCTAACGAAAACTCGTCATACGATGTACGATGAACGGACATGATAAAGTGATCCTCAAAATCATCACAAAGAGGAGCCGAAGAGGATCCTTATCCATATTAATATGCAACAAAGTCGATTTTGAATTTAACTATGTATGTAGCATGTGCCTAATCAGTGGCGGAACCAACATGGGGCAATGGCTGCCCCAACCTCAAATAACTTCAAATATCTCTCCTATAAATTTTTATATGACCCATATAATAGCTAAGGCAAACAAAACAGAGAGGCCATTTGTTAATATTTTTTTTAATTAAAAACATACCAAAACTACAACTTTTCCAAAACAGTGAGAGCTTTTTTAGCAGGAAAGGGATCCTCTTTGAATCCCTTCCACCAAGTCCACCAAAGCCACAAATTCGGGCTTTTGAAATTTGATCTAATGACTACAAACGGGGGCCCACTTTAAAAGTTATAACAATTTTTAGTTGTTGGATCAAATTTCAAGGGCCCGGATTTGTGGCCTTGGTGGACTTGGTGGAAGGGATTCGGAGAGGAACCCTTTCCTTTTTAGTGATCAATATTGTAAAGAATTCACATTGTTTGTACCATACTTAATCAATCCCGAAACTAACGAGCACCGGTCAACGTTATATTGTCAAGGACCCAGAAGAGTTTCCCTCAAACTAGGAAGCGACACATGTCGACATCAGAAGCCAATCATAGCGCGACACGTGTCAACATCAGAAGCCAATCACAACACGACACGTGTCAAGGTCAGAACAAAGCTAGAAACTCTCTTCTATAAAAGGAGATCATTCTCCCACAATATTTCCTAATGTCATTTGTACTAAATCATTCACTAGTACTCACTAAAGGAGAGCTTGAACCTATGTACTTGTGTAAACCATTCACAATTAATGAGAACTCCTCTACTCTGTGGATGTAGCTAATCTGGGTAAACCACGTACATCTTGTGTTTCCTATCTCTATTCATTTACATACATATCCACACTAGTGACCGGAGCAATCTAGCGAAGATTACAAACTTAACACTTTCTGTTGTACCAAAGTCCTCACTGATTTTGTGCATCAACACACATCATATGAAAAATCAATGGTTGAATGATAACTTGATTGTATACAATAAAAAATCAATGGAAATCAATGGTTTAATGAAAACTTGGTTATATACAATGAAAAATGTATTTAATTTTATTGATAATGATGTTGTGATATGGTGTTTTCAAAAACTTCTTGTTTGTGACTCCATTAATGTATATTTCTGACTATGCCACTGTACCTAATGTCTTAAAGAGAACAACTCTTTGTCTACGTGCCAATTCACACTAGATTTTTTTTTCTTCTCCAGCGACAAAGAAATTCAATGTCTACATGTAAGAGTTTGTGAATGCAACTGCCCTCATGTCTCACTATTAAAATTTATAGAAAACTTCATTTTAATTCTTAAAAAAATATGAGTTTTAGACTATAATTGTGTGTAAGATTAGAATCTAATTTTCGTCCCTGACATATTTTATCATATCAGTTATTAATTATATTTTAATGTTTTATTTCTCTGTTTCTTCAAAATTTTAATGTATTAATTAATTGCATTTAAATTTAGTTTTCATTTCATTCATTATAATATATTTTGATGTCTATATTTAGGTAAACTAATTTTTTTTATATAAATATATTCCAATACAATTTGTATGTTCTTCATTTAGGTACATTAATTCATTTGATATATTTCGGTATATCCATCGATACAAATATATTGGTACGTTAATTCAATAGTGTATATTTCAGTACGTACATTTTGGTACATACATTTCGGTATTGACATTTAGGTACATTAATCCAATATAATACATTTCAGTATGTACATTTCGGTACATACATTTAGGTTTCTTATAATATATTTCGGTATAAACATTTAGGTACAAACATTTCGATACAAAGAAGTCAACTTTATATATTTCAGTACAATGATTTTTGTATACTTATGTATTTACATATTTCTATGTCACTAATTTGTTTTAGTATTTTCTCGTTTATGTTCATTTATAATTGAAAGAACTAATATGTGCATATTAATAAAATTAAAATTTTAATGTGGAGACATTAAATAAAGATACACATTAAATAAGACAATAGAATATAAATTTTAATAAAAGTACACTTTAATGGATTAAATTAAATATGAACTCTAGCATCATATTTTTTTTTTTTTAAATTTTGATCTATGGCAAGAATTAATGTTCAAAAACCCCTAATTTATACATTTTACATGAAATTGTTCAACGTTCTTTTGATACTCTCTTGGGACATGATTACTATGAAGACTAAAATGTTTAACCAAATGTATTAAAATAGCGTGTGAACTTCATCTAACTCTGATAAAAAAGATTTCTAAATCATTCAGTGTTTAACGGCCTCGCATCTTTGGACTATTAGTACATTAATAATAAAAAAAAACTCAAATTCTTGGTCATCAATATAAAGATGGCTGTTGAAAAAGCCCACCCTATATGAGGAGAAATTTTTCTTGTGCCTATAACATAAGTGGTACACTACGTGTCATTATACAAGTGATGAAAAATTTTATTTTTTATGTTATCGATTTTTTAACACAATAATCTTATCACTTGTATAAAGACATATAGTACCATCCCGTATTCCAGACACATTTGTATAGGAGGTGTATGCATACACATAATAATTAAAAATTGTACCCATGTTTATATTCTTCTATTAACTTTTTTCTGTCATGTTTATGCAATTTTTTTTTATGAATTGAATGTATTTTTAGGTCATATGGGTACATTTCTATTGCAAAATGTAAAGCAAATTTTATTTATTTTTGGTTGCTTTTGGAATTGGGTCTGTGTGGTATATGGCCGGCACATTGTTCTTTTATGTGTTAGAATGAACTCGTTTGATCAACGGCCCATTGTCTAACAAAAAACGTTCTTAAAAAATATGAGCATAGCCTGCAATCAATGGGTAAATTTAATCATGATTGAGGAGGGCATCCAAATGGGAACATTTTGTAGGTTGTTTATACCATATTTAGGGCCTCGTATTTAGACCTCATATAAATACTCGGGGGACTTAAATGTAATTATGTAATAAAGGAATGAGCAAATATGTAATAAGTGAGGAGTCCTTATTCTATAAAAGGACCCCTCACCCTCACAATTAGGGGAGGCCATTTCGGAGGCCAATTCCTAAGACTCCTCACCCCCTCTCAAAGCTCTCACATTACAGAGCTCCCTCACTCCCCTCACCTCTCAGATAAATACAATCAGTGTGGACGTAGCCCAAACCTGGGTGAACCACGATACATCTTCTGTTATTTACATTACTTGCAGATTCACGGTCGGATTTACGTTGTTCCAAGACCTCTGATTTTGTGCATTAACATTTGGCGCCGTATGTGGGAATCGATACAAAAAGTTATGTTGGTTCTTTCTCAATTTTTCACCTCCGCCATGAATCTGCAAAACCTGCAAAATCTGCAAAATCACAAAAACTTAGAAACCCAATAACCTTTCTCTCTCTCTCTTGTTTCTGGGATTGTGTGCTTTTTAGTCATTGAGATCTGCATCAAGATGGGTGGTCCTGTTTTCGTCATGGGCTTGTCCTATTTTCTCCCACCTCACCAGAAAATGAACAACCAGTCTGACCTGTCTCCATCTCCGTCGTCTTCAACGTCAATTTCCCTGTTTTCGAAGCTGCTCTAGCCATCGCAGGCCGGTCAATTTGAACCTCTCGCATGATGGCCTACCGCAACCAGCCTGAAACTGCCTTTAGTGGCTATCTCGAGGTCTACGAGCCTGAAATTGCTTGTGCTGGCTACGTCATGGTGACGCCCTCGACCAACAGCGCACCGAAGACCGTGTTTCCTAATGGCTACACTGTGGCGGCACCTTCGACTGACAACACACAGATGAACGCCCATGGTGGCTGTGCCGGGATGCACGCCTCGACCAACAACAGACAGATGAGCGTGTCCAATGAAGTTCAGACCCGAGTGAGATCCTCGTACAACAACCGATACGATGGATCTTTGAGCAGTTATACGGAGATGTTGAAGGAACAAGACTACGTGGACAGGAGGACGGGGCAGATGGGTCACAAGTGAGAGGCTCAAGACGGGGTTGAACTTGTTGCTGTTAACGATCCCTTCATCACCACCGACTACATGACCTACATGTTCAAGTACGACACAGTCCATGGCGCATGTAAGCACCATAAGCTCAAGGTCAAGGACTCCAAGACCCTTCTCTTCGATGAGAAGCCTGTTGCTATTTTCAGAATCAGGAACCCAGAGGAGATCCCATGGGGTGAGGCCGGTGCTGACTTTGTTGTTGAGTCTACCGGCGTTCTCACCGACATGCAGAAAGTAGCTGTCACTTTGACTGCAAGTATTACCACAGAAATATTAGTGTCCAAGCAGTTGTCACATTAGAGAAAACCAAAAAAAAGCAAGTGGGTGGTATCAAGGCTGTCCTGTTACGTTTTACAGGAGAATATGCAGGAAATGGAAAAGAGAAAGAAAAGCAAAAGAAGAAAGCAGAAAGAAAAACAATC
Source organism: Malus sylvestris (assembly GCF_916048215.2). NCBI lineage: Eukaryota > Viridiplantae > Streptophyta > Magnoliopsida > Rosales > Rosaceae > Malus > Malus sylvestris. The sequence continues at coordinate 19,024,825 of NC_062269.1, forward strand.
AAGTGAGCTACGGCACAAAAACAAAAGACAGAGACGCAGTGGAGAGAAAAAAAGAAAAGCAAAAGATCTTCCTATTATCATGATTCCTTTTGTCTACTAGGTGAAGAGACAGAGAGAGTGCGACGGAAAGCATAAAGCAAAAGGAAGGAATAAACACCTCACCAGAATGATGTGATTTATTTTCCTTACTTTAAAGTGATGTAATTCATTTTTCTTATCTCTTGGAGACATCTGTATAAACCCCATCAGAGGGTAATAATACCAAAAAAAAAAAAAAAAAGGCAAAGCCCAAAATAAATGGGCTGGCATGTTGTGGAGGGCGAAGGCCCATAAGCCCAAAATAACACCAACCAGGTGATCAAAAGTACGCCCAGCACTACACAAAATTATTCGGCACCCTGCCGCTATTACCACCAACCAGGTGACTAAAAGTACGCCCAACACTCCAAAATTATTCGGCAACCTGCCGTTATTACCACCAACCAAGTGATGAAATGTACAACCCGTACTCCAATATCATTTGGCAACTAGCCATTCATTCCACCAACCAGGTGATGAAAAGTACAACCCGTACTTTAATACCATTTGGCAACTAGCCATTCATGCCACGAACCAGGTGATGAAATGTACAACCCGTACTCTCCTTCATGCCACCAACCAGGTGATCAAAAGTACGCCCAGTACTCCAAATTATACATGAGCATTACTCATGTCATTCATACATAAACATTCATGAGCATCACTCATGACAATCATACATAAACATTCATGACCATCATTCATGTCAATATTCATGAGCATCACTCATGTTAACATTCATGAGCATCACTAATGACAACATCCATGAACATCACTCATGTTAATCAACATAAACATTCATGAGCATCACTCATGTCAATCAACTTCAAAAGCTTCATTTACAGAGCTTTAGCTTCAAAAACGTCATTTACAAAGCTCTAGCTTCAAAGCTTCACTTGCAAAGCTTCACCTACAAAGTTTTAGTGCAGGGTATACAAATACCGCCTCCGAACAACCGCCACTTCGGCCCATACATGGATTCAATTTGAAGTCTCCAGCCAACAGACTCTATTGACCGAAGATTTGGGGGACTACATTATGTACCATATATTGGGCCTCAATTGGGCCTCATGAAAAATACTTGGGGGACTTAGCCCATTATTTATGTATTGAGGAGCGAGCCCTTATTTTATAAAAGGGACTCCTTCACCACCATTAGAGAGCATCAACACTAGCCCATCATTTATGTATTGAGGAGCGAACCCTTATTCTATAAAAGAGACTCCCTCACTACCATTAGAAAGCATCAACTTTAGCCCATCATTTATGTATTGAGAAGTGAGCCTTTATTTTATAAAAGGGATTCCCTCACCATCATTAGAGAGCATTGCCGCTAGCTGAGCAACCGCCTCGCCGCAAGCATCAACTCTAGCACATTATTCATGTATTGAGGAGTAAGCCCTTATTTTATAAAAGGGACTCCCTCACCACCATTAGAAAGAGCATCGCCGCTAGCTGAGCAACCGCCTCGCTGCGAGCATCAACCCTTAGCTCATCATTTATGTATTGAAGAGCGCGCCCTTATTCTTGATGCGAAAATAACTTAACACACAAATTAAACCCTCTTGTTGTCAATTGTAGTAAAGAATGTAAGTAGGGATCGTTCTAGGCCGGGGATTAGGAGGGATTGCTAAAACACTTGAAACTGACTTAAATATGTGAAAACAAACTTAAAAGTATGAAATTAAACTTACAAGACTCAAAACAAAGTCACAAGACTCAAAACAGATTATAGAGACTCAAAACTGCCTAAAAACAACTCTAAGGCAGTTTCTGCCACTAACACAAAGTTTGGACGAAAATTGATTTTATCTTAACTCAAAACACTTAAAAACACAACTAGGATAGATTCTAACTAATTAGACACTCTAAAGTAAAGGGGGATTTGGTTTTGGATGAATTTAAGTAAAAACAAGTAACTAAAGACTTAAAACAAATTTTGGACGAATTTGGTGATTTGAATGGATGATGGGCAAGCTAGAAGGTCTTTCTCCACACATGACACACTTGCATATAAAACGATTTCCAGTTGCTTTTCAATAAACCGTGAACCTCAACACCCCAGATTAATTAGGTACGCTTAAATTAATCCTCAGATTTGCCTAATTTCATTGAATTGGATGATTGCATACAACAACCCAAAGCATTCCCCACAAGTTCCCTACATGAATTGCATAATAGAGATATAAGCAAGAATCATTAAGTTCTATGAAAATCATAAGCTTTGACGAAACACTTGTAACTATGAATTGCATGAAACTTATGCCAAGAATTTACTTAACATGGTTGTGACGAACAACCTTTACTACTTGTGAATATAAGTTCATAACGATTAGGTGAAACTCCCTTATATCCTAGCATCATATTTATGCATGGAAATTAAGCGTGCACTCTCAACTAACATACACAAATCAGTTTTATTTCATGGATAAGTAAATTGAATTCACAACTTATGAATCACAATTGAAAGTAATCAAATCATATTGCAAGCATGAACATAGTTTCGAAATCTCCCCTAGCTAAGGGGGGTTTAGTTTCTCATACTTACAAAGCAAAGATAAACAAATTTAGACATTGAAAACAAAAGAAAGAAAGCACCTAAATGCTCCAACGATCCAAGTTGGACAGCAAGCACATCCAAGCATTTTCCTTTCCTTCCTTTGCTACGGCACAAGGTGTTGGTGAGTGTTTGAAGGTTTGTTTGTATGGAGGAATGGATGTGAGGATGAATGGAAGTGTTTGGATGAAGGTTGTATCGAAATGGGGATGAATTCTCTAGCAAAAACTGAATGTAATGGCTGCCACACACACTTTCTTTTATAAAGGAAGTGCATGGCATGGAGGGATGGATGGTGGTGTTAGCAATGATTCAAAGGTGAAAGTGAAGTAATGATGCAAAGCATGGGGGGTGAAATGGAGTGGTGTTGCAGCTATGAATGCAAGTGGGGAACATGAATGATTGTGCACATGGTAGATAAAGGAAAGGGAAGTGGAATGGTGCAGAAATGAGTCATAGGTGCAGATGGATTCATGATGCACGGCATGGGTAAGGAAAGTGGAGGAGTGGTGCATCAATGAGTGCATGTAGTGGAGGTGAAAGTGAATGAAATCTGATGGGTGAAGGGGACAAGGGATGTGCACCACTTGAGTGCAATGATTAAATGTAATGGTGCATGAAAACATAAATAATGAAGGGGACAATGGTGAGTGTTGTGGTAATGAGTGAATGTAGTGGTGTATTTTCTACCCATGCCATGCCTTTCCTTTGCCCATGTGTGTGTGTTTCCTTTGCCCATTTGCACACACATGTTCCTCATCATTTCAACCACAAAACAAACACATTTTCTGCCCTCCAACCTGTCCATGCCAAGCTGTCCATGTGTGCTTTTCTCTTTGCCCATGTGTGTGTGTTTCCTTTGCCCATTTGCACACACATATGCTGAATTCTAATCTTCCCAAAACGTCCATCCTCATGTCTCCAAGTGCATGCAATCCATTTCAGCCCAAAATTACTCCAAAATGCACTTTTCTTGCCAACTTTGTTATTAGGACCTACAAACATACGAAAATGATTTAAAACACTCTTATAAGCAATAACTAACTAAGTAAGTGCAAGAAAACATGTTAACTAAGTCGCATAAATATGCTCCTATCAAATTCCCCCACACTTAGCTTTTGTTAGTCCTCGAGCAAAATAAAGAAAACAAAACACAACCTAAACCTTCCAATGTTTGCCTCAGGGATTTCCAACGCACATGACATGTTAAAAATCATTATTCCCACATATTTTAGTTATCTTCACACTTGAGCACATACTTAATCACAGTCACTACTTACTAATTCACAATTAACCAATTAAAACAATGTTTTGAATGTAGTAACATGCCTTAGAGAATTTGCTCAATTCCTTGCAAGATACTCTCTATTTTCACACACATTTTCTGACTACACACCCTACACTAGTTATATGTGAGAAGATTGATGTAAACATGAAAGACTAGTACTCACATATGTTACAACAAGAAAGCAATTTTCTGGAGTTAATAAGCATGTTTAAATATGATCTCATGAATGGGATGCTACTACTTAGATACGAGAACCAGTGACACCATATGCTCATACCAATTTCAGACTCCACAAATTGAAACGCACAACACTCAAGATTGAAGTCAAGGGTTGTAACAGGGTTTGGGGGTAATGGCTAACAAAGAAAGGATAGGGGTAACAAACGTTCTTAAAGCGATAGTAAGCAAAGCAATGAAAACGACACTTGGAATTCATTTTAGAATGCAGAATCAACTTTTAAATACAAAGGGAAGATTCATGCAACACTTAGGGCTGAATTCAATGTTTTTGAACCCTTTCTTCAACAAACAACACTTTAAAGCTCTTTTTCACAACCTTTCTTCTTTTCATTCTATTTTCCACGAATTTTTCTTTTTCTTTTTCTTTCCTACCCATGCCTTATTAAGGGTTTTGGCACACACACATAACAAGAATCACTTCCCCCATACTTGTTTTCTGCAATACATTAATAAAAAGGAATTCATTTTGAGTCATGCTTTACTATACTTCAAGAACAAGGGTATGGATGGTTCAAATCTAGGCTAGGTGAGGACAGTGTGGGTTAACAAAGAACATAGGCTACACAAGGCTCAACGGGGTTAAACTTAAACATATAATGAAGTAGGATACACGACAGTTTGGCTTTGGTGGTGGTCACTACACAACTTCATCTTGAATATGTGTTATGCAAATCAATAGCATGCTTTGAATGAAATGGGCATGAGTTCTAGCATTTGGAACTAAATGATGAAACGCCTTCTAAGTAGTAACCAAGCAAAGAATAATGAGATCATGCAACGACTTTAGAAAACAAGAATGCACAGATTATTAACTCTCCAAATAAACGTTTTAGGCTCAAGTCTCACAAGGTTGTAGCGTTAATTTGAGTTCATTCCTTCAAGCATGTTACAAAATTGATTTTTCTTTTATGATTGCATGTGAATTCATAAATTTAAACCACAACCAAGCATACACCAAAGAGTAAATCAAATTTTTATCCATGTTTATAACTCTCTTTAATAGTCATGTAATTAAAAACCAAATCCTCATCATTGTGTTGGAAGGTACCCTAAGACACAAACAAACACATAAAAACAACTCTTTTTGGGTTTTTCAAAACAATTTTTCAAATTTTTATGAGATTTTTTTATTTTAATGTCAAAACACACTAAAACCCTCCAAAACAACTTAAAAACACTTAAAACAGCAAGGAACAACACTAGAAGTAATGGGCGATAAAATTCCTACGAATTTCATGCAAAACAATGGTTACCCCCCCCCCCCCACACTTAGATCAAACATTGTCCTCAATGTTTCAAGCATAAACTCACACAAAAACAAGCAACTAAACAAACAACGAATAAACATGACAAGTATAGCAAAGTAAAAACCAGACAGAGTAGAGTTTAAGAACGCAAATCTGGTTTTAGAGATAGGTGATCTTGTTGTCTTTCCACAGCTTTGATCTCGAACTGGTTCAGAATTCTGAGCGAGAGTTCCTTGGTTTCAAATCAGACTCCTTCTGCTGGGTTGATTTGATTGTGCAGTCTGCATTCTTTTCTGCTTGTTTCTTTTGCATGGCAGGCAGGCATGAGGTAGAGGTGATGGTCTGTTTCTTTCTTCAATCTTCCCAAGTGCCCACCTCTTGCTTTCTTTCTCCTTGTCCCTAGCTGAGGATGAATTGGCAAATTGTCTCCACATGTTTCGAGGTATCATTTTCACTTCCCTTATCTGTTCCCCAGGTAGATGTGGTAGACGAAGAGGAAGCATAAAATGAGGAAGATGAGTACTCAAGAGCAAGGCTAGGTAAGCAATCAGGAAGGGGTTCCAGGCAGTCGGTTCTAGATCGGAAGATTGATACCAAGTGCTGGCTGATTGCTCTCTTTCTCCTTGTCCCAAAACAACGACAAGGAGAAGGACAGGGAGAAAGCATGATATGAGATACTCTTGCTTTCAACCTTCATGATATGAAATACTTTTGCTTTGGATGAGTTGTTTGCAGAGGTACCCCAAGGAATAAGGAACACTGAGTGACTCGAGAGGCTTCGTTGGGAAGGCATTCTCGGAGATGACGGAAGGTTATGTATGTCTGCCTTGCTATGGAGGGTGAAGGTCGACATTTATTGGACATAATAACCGGTACTATTCTTTCACTCTTGTCGGCAACCGTTGGATGATTGAACAGTAGACTTCACATGCTTTCTACTTCACCAGAAATCTTCGACAGATTGCCCGTAATTTCCGTAAGCTGAGTGTGCATGTGACAGATACTGACACGTCTGGATAAAGCAGATGCTTCTTCGATATCTGGAATAGGTGCTACGTCAAACTGCCCATGATTTTCGCAAAGCTGAGCGTGCTTGTGACCGATGCTGACACGTTTGGAAAAGCAGATGGCTCTCCGATTTCTGAGCTTGCCTCTTCGAGTTCTGAGCTTCGTCGAGTGTAGAGGTTGCATGTGACGAGTGCGGACAAATCTGGAAAAGAAGATGGCCCGTGGTTTCTGAGTAAGCCCAACTTTTGAGAAAGCTAGCGCCTCTTCGATTTTTGAATTAGCCTCTTTGAATTCTGAGCTCGCCTCTTCGAAATCTGAAATCCCGTTGAGTGTTGATTTTTATAGAGGCACGCAGTTCATTTCAAAGCACACTTGAATTTGCGCTTGTAGAAACTCCCTTCTTGCACTTCTAAGATCTTGACTTGTCCGACCTCTTCTTTCTTCAACACCTTTGAAAATGTCTGGCCCTTCCGACCGTCATTTTGACTTGAACCTTGGTGAAGAGGCTGCCATGCCTTCTCCAGATAACATATGGCGCCCATCCTTCATATCCTCTACTGGTCCTCTTACCATTAGGAATTCGGTGATGAAGAATGACCTGACTGCTGCGGTGGTGGCCCAGAACCTTGTCACTCATAAAGAAAACAAATTGCTTTCCAAACGGTTTGATGAGTTGGCTGTTAAGGAGTCTCTGGCTCTTAGAGTGCAGTGTGCAGGTTCTGTGTCCAACATGGCCCAACGCCTATTTGCTCGAACCCGTCAAGTTGAATCGTTGGCGGCTGAAGTGATAAGTCTCAAACAGGAGATTAGAGGGCTCAAGCATGAGAATAAACATTTGCATAAGATCGCACACAATTATGCCACAAACATGAAGAGGAAAATTGACCAGATGCAGGAATCTGATGGTCAGATTTTACTTGATCATCGGAGGTTTGTGGGTTTGTTCCAACAACATTTGCCTTCGTCTTCTGGGGCTGTACCGCGCAGTGAAGCTCCAAATGATCAACCTCCGATACCTCCTCCTTCTGTGGCCCCGCCAACTGCGAAGGCTCCGCCGACTACTGAGACTTCTCCCAAACAACCTTTATGAAGGCTCCTTCTTGTATTTTTCTGTCTCCTGTTTCTTTTCCATGAATTTTAATGTGAAAATACTTTGCATATCTGTCAATGTCTCAAAAATAAATCCAAACCCAAAAATAATTAAATAAGCAAAAAACAAATAAATTAAAAAAAATGACAATCAGGCAAAATAAAAATGCAAAAAAAGGGAAGGTTTTTAGAAACGCAAAACTGCTTGTGGAGCGATTCAAAAATCTTCCTCATTTGAATACATGGGTTGCCTCCCAAGAAGCGCTTGCTTTAACGTCTTCCAGCCGGACGATACCTCCATTTAAGCTTGAACAGGGCCCACGGCATGGAGGGGTACATTCTCCACGACTTGCTCCTCAAAGGCCATATAATAGGGCTTCAAACGATGCCCATTTACCTTGAATTCTTGTTGTGTCTTTAAACTTTGTATTTGGACTGCACCATGAGGAAAAACATTAGTAACGACAAAAGGACCAATCCATTTGGAACGCAACTTACCAGGAAACAAGCGAATGAGGGAATTAAAGAGTAACACTTTCTGCCCAATGGAGAATGATTTGCCTCGAATCATCTTGTCATGGAAAGCCTTCGTCTTCTCCTTGTAAATTCGGGCATTTTCATAAGCCTCATGCCTAATCTCTTCAAGTTCATTTAATTGGAGCTTTCTATGAATTCCAGCGGCGTCAAGGTCCATGTTGAATGTTTTGACGGCCCAATGCGCCTTGTGCTCCAATTCTACGGGAAGATGGCATGGTTTGCCATAGATGAGCCGAAATGGGGACATGCCAAGGGGTGTTTTATATGCCGTGCGATATGCCCACAACGCATCCTCCAAACGCAAGCTCCAATCCTTTCTAGTTGGCCCAATGGTCTTCTCTAGAATCTGCTTGATCTCCCTATTAGACACCTCGGCTTGCCCATTAGTTTGAGGATGGTAAGGTGTAGAAACCTTATGGTTGACATTGTACTTCCTCAACAACGCCGTAATGGTTCGATTGCAAAAGTGAGACCCTCCATCACTGATGATTACTCGTGGCATTCCAAACCTTGCAAATAGGTTAGTTCTAATGAAATCTGCAACCACTCGAGAATCATTAGTTCGGGTGGCTTTTGCTTCCACCTATTTCGATACATAATCCACAGCAAGTAAGATATAAAGGAAACCATGTGAGGAAGGAAAAGGACCCATAAAATCAATACCCCAAACGTCAAAAATTTCAACATTGAGGATGGAAACCTGCGGCATTTGATCCCTTGCACTTATATTTCCTGTTCTTTGGCATTTATCACATGTTAAGCAAAAAATTCTAGCATCCTTAAAGATACTAGGCCAATAGAACCCACATTGTAACACCTTAAGTGTTGTTCTTTGTGTGCCAAAGTGACCACCACATGCATATGTATGACAAAAGCTTAAAATGGAATGAAACTCAGAATCATGCACACATCGACGAATAATCTGATCCGAGCAATATTTCCACAAATATGGATCATCCTACACATAAAACCGTGCGTCATTTCTAAGCTTATCACGTTGGTGTCTAGTGAGAGTGCTTGGAATTTGTTTAGACACAAAAAAGTTCACCAAATCAGCATACCAAGGTTCACTTACTTTAATGGACATCAATTGTTCATCAGGAAACGTTTCAGCAATGGGTAGGGACTCCTCATTATGCATCATACGGCTTAGGTGGTCAGCCACCACGTTTTCACTTCCCTTTTTGTCTCAAATCTCAATGTCGAACTCTTGGAGAAGCAATATCCATCGAATTAGCCTTGGCTTGGCCTCCTTCTTGCTGAGCAAATATTTTAAAGCTGCATGATCAGTGAAAACAATTACTTTAGTACCAATTAAATATGATCGAAATTTATCCAAAGCAAAGACAACGGCAATAAGTTCTTTTTCCGTTGTGGAATAGTTTAATTGGGCATCATTCAACGTTCGTGAAGCATAGTAGATGACATGCGGCCTTTTATCCTTCCTTTGTCCTAAAACAGCCCCTAAAGCATAATCGGATGCGTCACACATGAGCTCAAAAGGAAGGCTCCAATCCGGTGGAACAATAATGGGAGCCGTGGTCAGCAACTCCTTGAGTTATTTTAAGGATGCCGTGCACTCCTTATTGAAGTCAAATGCCACATCCTTTTGAAGGAGACGGCAAAGAGGTTGGGAAACCTTTGAGAAATCTTTGATAAATCTTCGATAGAAACCTGCATGTCCAAGAAAAGAACGAACCTCTCTAACCGAAGTAGGAGAGGCTAAGTGACGTACAAGATCGATCTTTGATTTATCAACCTCCATTCCTTTTTCAGAGATGATATGTCCTAAAACTATGCCTTGTTTAACCATGAAATGACATTTTTCCCAATTGAGAACAAGGTTAGTTTCAACACATCATTTTAAGATCAAATTGAGATTATGCAAACAACCATCAAATGAATCACCAAAAACGCTGAAATCATCCATAAAAACTTCAATAATTTTCTCAACATAATCAGAAAATATGCTCATCATGCATCTTTGAAATGTGGCAGGTGCATTACATAAACCAAATGGCATGTGGCGATAAGCAAATGTACCAAAGGGGCATGTGAAAGTGGTTTTTTCTTGGTCCTCGGGTGTTATGACAATTTGATTATAACCAGAATAACCATCAAGAAAACAATAGAAAGCATAACCCGCTAACCTCTCAAGCATTTGATCAATGAATGGCAAAGGGAAGTGGTCATTCCTAGTGGTGGCGTTTAGCTTCCTGTAATCGATACACACCCTCCAACCTGTTTGGATTCGAGTAGGCACAAGCTCATTTTCGGCATTTGTCACCACAGTTACTCCGGATTTCTTTGGGACACATTGAACAGGCGAAACCCAACGACTATCGGAAATAAGATAGATCACTCCACATTCTAAAAGCTTGATTATTTCCTTCTTCATAACTTCCATCATCGGAGGGTTGAGTCGGTGTTGAGCTTCTCGAGATGTTTTAGACCCCTCCTCCAAAAGTATGCGATGCATGCAAGTGGTGGGACTGATTCCTTTTATGTCGGCCAATGTCCACCCAATTGCTGTTTTGTACTCCCTTAGCACCCTTACCAACTTGTCCTCCTCTTGTGCCGTGAGTGTGCTTGAGATGATGACGGGCAACGTCTCATCATCACCCAAGAAAACATACTTTAAATGGCTTGGCAATGGCTTAAGTTCAAGTGTAGGTGGCTACATAACTGAAGGAAGTAACTTATTAGTCAAAACTGAAATGGATATCGGGTCCAAAAACTTACTAGATTGTAGTGGCAATGATTCGAGGGCAGCCACCATCTCAATCATGTCTTCATTAGGGGGTACGACAAGGGAACAATCATTCATGCCGTGGGGATGTATGGTTACTGCTTCATTGTTTTGAATGTCTATTCCTCGTACAATGACCAATTCAAGTGCATCGTCATTCAATTGTTCAAAATGGTCCTGCGCCAAAGAAGCAAATACATCAATAGAAAAACATGAGTGATCCTCACTAGGATACTCGATAGAATCAGAAAGATTGAAATTGATAACTTCCCCATCAATTTCCATTGTCAAAGTTCCATTAAACACATCAATCTTAGTACGGGCAGTTTTCATGAATGGCCGTCCAAGGAGGATGGGTAATGTAGGGGAGTGGTCCGACTCATCCATTTCAAGTACGTAGAAATCCGCCGGAAAGATTAAGTGATTGACCTGCACTAAAACATCTTCCAAAACTCCCTTTGGATAAGCATTAGATCTATCGGCCAATTGTATAATCACACCATCCTTTTTTAATTCACCTAAGTGCATAGATACATAGATTGAATAAGGCATGACATTTATAGATGCACCTAAGTCTAACATGGCAGATTCAAAACGAGTATTCCCAATTACACAAGGAATGGTAAAACTACCCGGATCCTTGCATTTAGTGGGCAGTTTACGATGTAAAATAGCTGAGACATTTTCACTTACCTTGACAACCTCCTTGCTTGAAATTCTCTTCCTAGTTGTGCAAAGTTCTTTCAAAAACTTGGCATACCTTGGAACTTGCTTAATTGCATCCAAAAGTGGTATATTGACTTGAACTTTTCTAAATGTTTCCAAAATATCCTTTTCAGCCTCCTCCTTCTTTGATTGCATAAACCTACGAGGAAAGGGTATATTTGGAGGAATAACGTTACAATTAATCAAAATTGGAACTTCCTTACCTTTGTTGGCCGAATTGGATGTTTTAGGGCTTTTGGGGCCTGCGGCAAAGATGTTTCCACCCTTGCCATGGGGGTGCTTTGCTCATCCTCTTCAATTATCAACTCTTCAACTTTGTTGGAACGTGAATTGGACGGTTGGGGATCAGATCCAACTTGTTTTCCACTTCGTAAACTCATGGCTTTTGTAGATTCAAATCCTCCATTCGAGTTGACAACGGTTGAACTAGGCAACTTACCTTGCTCTCTGAATTATCCTACAAACTCCGCAATCTGCCCAATTTTCTTCTCCATTTGGTCACCCTTTTGTCTTGGTTTTGCATTGCTTTGGCTTGATTTTCTTGCCCCTAAGACAGATTGGTGAGTAACTTAAGAAGTGTGTCATTATTTAAAGATATACCTGAGGTGTTTTGGGTAGGTTGTTGTGGGGCTTGTGTTGGTGCGTATTGCTTGGTATAGAAGCCCGGAGGTTACTGCCTAAAACCTCCTTGTTGTTGGGACTGTTGGGGTTCCCTCCACTTGAAATTTGGATGGTTTCTCCAACCTGGATTGTATGTATTAGAATATGGATTGTTCTTTGGCTGGTTGTGGCCTTGAAATTCAATTGCATTGGCGCTTTCCCATCCACCATTTTCAATCAATTGAGGGCACTTTTCAGAGGCATGTCCTTGGATAGAACACACACCACATACACTTGGTTCTTTCATCCTCATTCCTTCGGCCATCTGAGACACAATGGAAGTAAGATTAGCTAACTGTGATTGAATGTCGGATGTGGAACTTACCTCATTCACTTGCTGCCGTGGGGTGTCTCTTTGACCAACGCCCTCATATTGTTGAGCATTCAATGCTCAGTTAGCAGTTAAGGTCTTGGCAGCCATGGGTGTTTTGTCCACCAAAGCTCCTCCCGCGGAGGCGTCTAGCATTTGGCGTTCAATTGGTAAAAGCCCTTCGTAGAAATATTGAAGAAGAAGCTTCTCCTTCATCTGGTGCTGTGGACATGAAGCAACATGAGTTTTAAAACGCTCATAGTAAGTGGGAAATGATTCACCTTGGTTTTGCTGAATGCCATTAATCCTTTTGCGTAGTAGAATGACTCGAGAGGTTGGGAAAAACTTCTCAAAAAATGCCCGTTTCATACTCTCCCATGATGTGACAATTCCGGGGGCTAGCTCATATAACCAATCTTTAGCCTTTTCTAAGAGAGAAAAGGGAAAAGCCTTCATTTTCAGAATGCTCCCATCAACATTCACAGGGATCATGCTCGAACAAACAACCTCGAACTCCTTCAAGTGTTTATTAGGATATTCCATGGACATCTTGTGGAACTTAGGGATGTGATGCAACAAACTTGATTTCAATTCGAACTCGTCTGTCTTCCCTAGGGTAGCCAGGGGGTATTGCATGCATAGGGGAGCGGCATTGTCCAATCCCGAAGCGGAAAGCTCCTTGATTGTTCGATTATCCGCTGCCATGTTGGGATCTTCCTCCTCTTCTTCAAATGGATGTTCTTCCAACTCAGGTTCAGGAAAAGGTGGGTTACGATCTAGATTCCTATTCCTTCTCAAAGTCCTCTCAAAATTGTCGTCAAAGTCCAAGATATGCTCACGAATCGGATGAGAACTCCGAGTCATAAACTGGTACCTAAAACAAGAAAACAAACAAGGTCAGTAACTAACATAAAAACACACGAAAATAAACGAAAAAAGAAATAACAAGGGAATAGCAATGTTGCTAATCCCCGGCAACGGCGCCAAAAATTTGATGCGAAAATAACTTAACACACAAATTAAACCCTCTTGTTGTTAATTGTAGTAAAGAATGTAAGTAGGGATCGTTCTAGGCCGGGGATTAGGAGGGATTGCTAAAACAATTGAAACTGACTTAAATATGTGAAAACAAACTTAAAAGTATGAAATTAAACTTACAAGACTCAAAACAAAGTCACAAGACTCAAAACAGATTATAGAGACTCAAAACTGCCTAAAAACAACTCTAAGGCAGTTTCTGCCACTAACACAAAGTTTGGACGAAAATTGATTTTATCTTAACTCAAAACACTTAAAAACACAACTAGGACAGATTCTAACTAATTAGACACTCTAAAGTAAAGGGGGATTTGGTTTTGGATGAATTTAAGTAAAAACAAGTAACTAAAGACTTAAAACAAATTTTGGACGAATTTGGTGATTTGACTGAATGATGGGCAAGCTAGAAGGTCTTTCTCCACACATGGCACACTTGCATATAAAACGATTTCCAGTTTCTTTTCAATAAACCGTGAACCTCAACACCCCAGATTAATTAGGTACGCTTAAATTAATCCTCAGATTTTCCTAATTTCATTGAATTGGATGATTGCATACAACAACCCAAAGCATTCCCCACAAGTTCCCTACATGAATTGCATAATAGAGATACAAGCAAGAATCATTAAGTTCTATGAAAATCATAAGCATTGACGAAACACTTGTAACTATGAATTGCATGAAACTTATGCCAAGAATTTACTTAACATGGTTGTGACGAACAACCTTTACTATTTGTGAATATAAGTTCATAACGATTAGGTGAAACTCCCTTATATCCTAGCATCATATTTATGCATGGAAATTAAGCGTGCACTCTCAACCAACATACACAAATCAGTTTTAATTCAAATGGATAAGTAAATTGAATTCACAACTTATGAATCACAACTGAAAGTAATCAAATCATATTGCAAGCATGAACATAGTTTCGAATTCCCCCTAGCTAAGGGGGGTTTAGTTTCTCATACTTACAAAGCAAAGATAAACAAATTTAGACATTGAAAACAAAAGAAAGAAAACACCTAAATGCTCCAACGATCCAAGTTGGACAGCAAGCACATCCAAGCACTTTCCTTTCCTTCCTTTGCTACGGCACAAGGTGTTGGTGAGTGTTTGAAGGTTTATTTGTATGGAGGAATGGATCTGAGGATGAATGGAAGTGTTTGGATGAAGGTTGTATCGAAATGGGGAAGAATTCTCTAGCAAAAACTGAATGTAATGGCTGCCACACACACTTCCTTTTATAGAGGAAGTGCATGGCATGGAGGGATGGATGGTGGTGTTAGCAATGATTCAAAGGTGAAAGTGAAGTAATGATGCAAAGCATGGGGGGTGAAATGGAATGGTGTTGCAGCTATGAATGCAAGTGGGGAACATGAATGATTGTGCACATGGTAGATAAAGGAAAGGGAAGTGGAATGGTGCAGAAATGAGTCATAGGTGCAGGTGGATTCACGATGCACGGCATGGGCAAGGAAAGTGGAGGAGTGGTGCATCAATGAGTGCATGTAGTGGAGGTGAAAGTGAATGAAATCTGATGGGTGAAGGGGACAAGGGATGTGCACCACTTGAGTGCAATGATTAAATGTAATGGTGCATGAAAACATAAATAATGAAGAGGACAAGGGTGAGTGTTGTGGTAATGAGTGAATGTAGTGGTGTATTTTCTGCCCATGCCATGCCTTTCCTTTGCCCATGTGTGTGTGTTTCCTTTGCCCATTTGCACACACATGTTCCTCATCATTTCAACCATAAAACAAACACATTTTCTGCCTTCCAACCTGTCCATGCCAAGCTGTCCATGTGTGCTTTTCCCTTTGCCCATGTGTGTGTGTTTCCTTTGCCCATTTGCACACACATATGCTGAATTTTAATCTTCCCAAAACGTCCATCCTCATGTCTCCAAGTGCATGCAATCCATTTCAGCCCAAAATTGCTCCAAAATGCACCAAAATGCACTTTTCTTGCCAACTTTGTTATTAGGACCTACAAACATACGAAAATGATTTAAAACACTCTTATAAGCAATAACTAACTAAGTAAGTGCAAGAAAACATGTTAACTAAGTCGCATAAATATGCTCCTATCAATTCTATAAAATGGACTCCCTCACCGTCAAACGCCACAAGCCGAGCCAACCAAGGCAATATAAGCCACGAGCCTCGCAGCGTCGCAGCGTGTGCTACTTCTAGTTGAGCATCATTTCAGATTGAGCACCTCCTCATATTGAGCATCAGTTCAAGACAACATCTAGTTACTTCGGCCCACACATGGACTGAATTTCAAGTCTCCAGCCAAAAGACTCTTTTGACTGAAGGCTTGGGGGACTACTATTTATACCATATTTAGGGCCTCGTATTCAGACCTCGTATAAATACTCGGGGGACTTAAATGTGATTATGTAATAAAGGATTGTGCAAATATGTAATAAGTGAGGAGTCTTTATTCTATAAAAGGGACTCCCTCACCTTCGTTAGAGAGTATCGTCGCCAGCTGAGCAACCGCCTCGCCACGAGCATCACTCCTAACCCATTATTCATGTACTGGGGAGCGAACCCTTATTTTATACAAGGGACTCCCGCACCATCATTAGAGAGCATTAACCTTAGCCCATCATTTATGTATTGAGGAGCGAGCCCTTATTCTATAAAAGGGACTCCTTCACCACCATTAGAGAGCATCAACTCTAGCCCATCATTTATGTATTGAGGAGCGAGCCCTTATTTTATAAAAGGGACTCCCTCATCATCATTAGAGAGCATCGCCGCCAACTGAGCAACCGCCTCGCCGCGAGTATCAGTTCAAGACAACATCTAGTTACTTCGGCCCACACATGGACTGAATTTCAAGTCTTCAGCCAAAAGACTCTCTTGACTGAAGACTTGGGGGACTACTGTTTATACCATATTTAGGGCCTCGTATTTAGACCTCGTATAAATACTCGGGGGACTTAAATGTAATTATGTAATAAAGGAAGGGGGCAAATATGTAATAAGTGAGGAGTCCTTATTCTATAAAAGGACCCTTCACCCTCACAATTAGGAGAGGCCATTTCGGAGGCCAATTCCTAAGGCTCCTCACCCCCTCTCAAAGCTCTCACATTACAGAGCTCCCTTACTCCCCTCACCTCTCAGATAAATACAATCAGTGTGGACGTAGCCCAAACCTTAGGATGAACCACGATACATCCTGTGTTATTTACATTACTTCCAGATTCACGGTCGGATTTACGTTGTTCCAAGACCTCCGGTTTTGTGCATTAACATAGGTAATGGATACACTTATGTGAAAGAGAAGAGCAAACATTTCTTTAACCACTCTTATTTTACATTGGTACATTGCAAATGCATCATATAGAAGATTTGGTACTTTTTCCCAAAAAAAAAAAGAAATGAAAAACAGAGAGCAATAACAGAGTGATCAAGAACTTCAAATTAGTTAGACAAAAATCCTTATTTGTTATAATTTGGTTTTCTTTGAATTTGGATAATGGAGATAAGAATTTTGAATTTCTATAATTACAGTCAATTTAGACAATTAATTATGATAATTGAGTGAGAAAATTAATTAATTTGAAAATAATACAATTTTAAGTTAAAAAAATAAAAAGTTGACATGAAAATCCATTAATACTATTATAATGAGGTGGACAAAGTATAATAACTTTAATAAAAAACTGAAAACTAATAAAGTTTCAGTCAAAGAATACTAGTGGCTAGAGACTGCATTCAAAGTCTGGACACAAATTGCATGATAATCCCAAACGATCCAATCCCTCAGCAAAAATTCTTTTCAAGGTAAATATGTCGATTTTCACAAGACCAGCTTTGCTACATAAAAGTACTACAATTTTATAATAAACTTTCTAGAGGATGAATATGCACTTTTGCATTTAAAATCAATTTTACAGCAAGTGCATAATCTGATTCCACCATAATCTTATTAATTCTATTATCCACACAAGTTCTCACCCAACAAAAACACTCTAAACTTTAGCCCATAGAATCCCACATTGACCTAGATTAGTACAAAAATCGGAGATCCATGCCTTCGACGAGTTTATTAGGACAAAAATTGGCCACCCCCTTGCGACACCCATCAACATTAAGATTTACCAATCCTCATAAGGTCCCCAATGAAGAAAAGTATTTGTGCTAAGGGGCTTCATGGAAGAAACCATATTCGCCTGAAGTCAATCTTTTAAGTAGACAATAATAATTGAATTGAGATTATTGGGGAGAGCAAAATTTTGTTCAAAATTACTTTTGTTTCGCCAATGCCAAAGGAACCAACAAATTTAAAATAAAAAAATAAAAAAAATCTCCATTTTGAATTGCCGAGGAGATTGTTTCGGAACCAATTATTAGTAGATGCATCAATAAAAAATTCATCAGAAACATGAAAACTTCTCCAAACGTTAACAAAATTGGCACAATGTATTTTGAATTTTTGATCCCATTTGGTCTCATAGCCAACCCTAACAACTTTCGGCTAGTCAGGACTCTACTTGCGTTGTGGTTCAATATTACTGTTTCTGACTCAATTTTTTAAGAAAAATAGAAAAACAAAATCCTAGCAGTAACCTTCATTCTTTTTTTTTTGAAAGAAAAGCGCTGTATTGATTCGAAATAAGCTAATAATGAGCTACATATGTCTTAGAGGAGGAGATCCTGAAATAACACAATATACTGAAATAAACAAAATTAAACACCAATAATGAAATAGTAGAAGATAGTGGATAATCTTTTATTGCCAAATTAATATCTTGTTTCTTTGGCCATCTTTTGCCTAATGTCACTACGTCCCCTTCAGAATCTGCACACAGATAGAGCCAACAGAAGCGAGCTAGGAAAGCAAAATTACTAGTTAATTCGCTGCTTATTATAACTAATGCAAATATTTTGATCGGTTTTGTGTGTAGACTGCAGAGCCATCGAAATATTATAAAGAAATGCATGACAATCACATTAGTACTAAATAATTCACACAATGTGAAATTAAGAAAAGTAAACTGAGTATGTAAAGCAATGACTATCAGATAGTCTCCAGTCTTCTTACGTTTCTTGACTTTATTTCTTGAATCTCCACCATAAATTATCAGATCAATTTCTATGATACCAATATTAACAAATTTTCTAACCCCGAAAAAAAAAACGTAAATCAAAGACTAATTTGCAAACTTTAGCTTAGTTAAGTTGACTATAACACTATGCTTTTCCCTCTACATCTAAATTTGAAATCTCGTTTCTATCTGTTAAATAAATTTATTGTTAAATATCACATGTATATACGGAAAAAAAGAAGGAGACTTTGGAGAGAGATTTAATTATGAGATGTGTGTTGTATCACCCCCTTATGCCTTTATTTATAGTAGTAGGAAGGGTAGAATCCTTACCCTTATAGGATTACATCTCTTAATAGGTAATCAACTCCTAATAGGTAACTACAAGATACATCTAGATATACTAGGATTTACACAATCACATTCCTAATCCGATAGGACTGCAACACTCCCCTTGAGTGTGTAAATACTCAAGCAAAACGTTGCATCAGATCTTCAATAGATGAGGTAGAATAGTTGATGGAGTCGTCGATATAAGGGGTGAACGCGAGTCTCAAACACAAGTAACGTAAGTATGCATTGGTAGTAAAACTCACAAAACCTCACTATGGTAAAACCCAAGGCATGGGGAAACCCCATAGACTGAAGAGAAAAGTGAGAAGTATGCATAATGTCTAAAACAAATGTCAAACATGACAAAAGTAGTTAACTCAATGGAGTA
Organism: Malus sylvestris; assembly: GCF_916048215.2. Lineage (NCBI taxonomy): Eukaryota > Viridiplantae > Streptophyta > Magnoliopsida > Rosales > Rosaceae > Malus > Malus sylvestris. The sequence continues at coordinate 19,044,138 of NC_062269.1, forward strand.
TGATCATCCTAGGATGGGTGCCTCATTAAAACCTCGTCAGGTAGCAAAAACCCAGTGAAAAAAATGCCCCTAATTGTAGGAAAAAGAGTACATTAAGATCAAGTGAGTATGTTTTAGGATACTCCCCTTAGTTAGACATAACTTACAAATAAAATTACAAGCGATTCAATTCAGATAATTTACGAATACCGATTCCTTGAACGAGTTTCTGAAAGGTAGACTTGGGCAGTGACTTCAAAAAGAGGTTGGCCAAGTTGTCCTGGGAACGGATTTGCTTGACTTCAATGTTCTGATGCTGTTGTTGCTGGTGAGAGTAAAAGAACTTTGGTGCTATGTGTTTGGTGTTGTCTCCCTTGATGTATCCCTTTTTTAACTGCTCGAGACATGTTGCATTGTCTTCAAAGATCGTCGTAGGAAGGTCAACGACGAAAGAAATACCACTAGTGCTTCAAATATGTTCCATAATTGCTCTTAGCCAAAAGCATTCTCGCAAGGCTTTATGCCGGGTAAGAATCTCAGTATGGTTCGAATAAGTCGCAACCAACGTTTGCTTGGTAGACCACCAAGATATAGCGATGTCTCCAATGGTAAAGACATAACTCGTTTGAGAACGTGCCCTATGAGGGTCGGACAGATAACCAACATTTGCGTAACCAACGAGGAAAAATTCAACCTAAGGACTGAGAGGGGCGACAGCTCATCTCAAGGATTCGTGGGTGTTGAATAAGCCCAAATCCGTAGTACCCTTAAGGTAGCGGAAAATGTCTTTAACACCATTCCAATGTCTACGTGTAGGCGCATTACTGTATCTAGCCAAAAGATTAACAGTGAAGGAGATGTTAGGTCTAGTGCATTGAGCCAAGTATAATAAAGCACCAATTGCACTTAGGTATGGAACTTTAGGCTCCAAAACCTCTTCCTCATCCCTTTCAGATGGAAGGGATTTCGTTTAGCATTTAGAGTTCGAACGACCATAAGAGTACTCGAAGGCTTCACTTTATCATTATTAAAATGACGCAACATTTTCTGGGTGTAGTTTGATTGATGCACTAAGATTACATCCGAACAATGCTCGATCTCCAGGCCGAGACACTATCGAGTTTTCCTAAGATCTTTCATCTCAAATTCTGATTTCAATTGCATGGCAATTTCCTCAAGCTCTGCAGGAGTTCCGATGAGGTACATGTCGTCGACATAAACTGCAACGATTGCAAATCTGGAATATGACTTCTTAATGAACACGCATGAGCATAGTTCACGGTTCACATTACCCTGACTTGTCAAATATTCACACAAACAGTTATACCACATCCGCCCGAATTGTTTCAATCCGTAGAGTGACTTCCTTAATCTAATCAAGAGAGTGTTCTGTGGTCTAGAACTATTTGAACCAGTCAATGGAAGTCATTCTGGAACTTTCATGTACATTTCCGTATCTTGATCCCCATAAAGATACGCGGTTACCACGTCCATAAGCTGCATACTCGGTTTTTCTAAAACTACTAAACTGATAAAGTAGCGGAATGTTATGACGCCCATTATGGGGGAATACGTCTCCTTGTAATCAATCCTAGGGTGTTGAGAGAAGCCTTGCGCTATGAGGTGTGCTTTGTACCACACTATTTCATTCTTCTCATTACGTTTCCTCACAAAACCCACTTGTAGCCCACAAGCTTCACATGTGGTGGAGTAGGAGCTACGAGTCCAAACACCTTCCGTTTCGTGAGTGAATCGAGTTCGACCTGGATTGCTTGCTTCCAGTTTGACCAATCATCAACATAGTATAGTTTAATGTCATCGCTAAGCATGATATTAGAAGCAATGGTATATGTGAATGCATCATCAACTATCATCTCATTTCGATTCCAAACCCCATCCAATATTGCGTAATGGAATGAAATCTCATGATTCTCTGGAGGCCAACATGTTTCATCTGAAGCATCATCGTAATCTAGAATAACCTCATGGGTTGGAACTGAGGAGTAAACAATGGTCGAATTCAGATTAAGTTCACTAGTTTGTGTCCACTTTTGGGGTTGTGAATCTTTTGAACCATGAGGCCTGCCACACTTCAGGGTAGGAACAAGTGATTGGTTAACTGCCAGGGTACCTTTTCGTGTAGGAGGTACGGCCGCCCCACCCTCGGGGATAGTTCACCTTCCATGGTGGTGTTACGGCATACGATTGGTACGTCCATCTTGCAGCTGCGTTTGCAGCAAGTATATGCGATCATGTCACCTTTCTTAGATCAGTAAAAGCATCCATCATGCTTTGAGTAATACTCTCAAAATCTCGAATGCATCGCACTTATAATTCAGGCTGAGGTGTGTGGGGATGTAAATGAGACATAGTGGGAGTAATCCACAACAATTCGATGCGTTCTACAGGGATGTTAGTGATCTTATCTTCCCCTAACGATGGGAAAACTGTCTCATCAAAGTGACAATCCATAAAACGTGTGGTAAAGAAATCTCTTGTAAAGGGCTCTAAATAACGTATAATCGATGGCAAATCATAACCGACATAGATTCCCATTTTTTTTCTGAGGACCCATTTTGCTACATAGTGGTGGTGCTATTGGCACATAGGTTGCGCACCCAAACACAAGTAAATACACGACGTCAGGCTTGTATCTAGTAACCAACTGTAACGGTGAATTAGGTTGGGTAGCGGTGAGCCTCATGCGGACCAATATAGTTGCATGCAATATTGCGTAGCCCCAAGCTGATACCGGTAAATTGGTACGTATAACCAAAGTTCGAGCTATCGTTTGAAGACGCTTTATGAAAGCTTCTTCCAAGCCGTTTTGGGTGTGAACATGGGGTACAAGATGTTCAACTTCAATCCCAACATACATGCAATAATCGTCAAAGGTCTGTGGCGTAAACTCTCTAGCATTATCCAATCGAATCAACTTGATCGGATAATTAAGGTGGTAAGCCCTTATCTTAATAATTTGTGCTAGGAGTTTCGTAAATGCAGCATTACGTGTGGATAACAAGCACACATGTGACCATCGTTTCGATGCATCAACCAACACCATAAAGTATATAAATGGTCTGCACGTTGGTTGGATAAGTCCATAAATATCCCCTTGAATCATCTGAAGAAATTTATGAGGGTTGTGAATAAAATTTGTAATTGAGGGTTGAATGTTCAACTTCTCCAAGGAACATTCTTTGCAAAGTAGATGGTCGGGATAAGATTTCAAGTGATGTTTGTGAGATGCTTTGAGGATACAGTGCATCATATCTCGTCCGGGATGTCCCATTTGATCATGCCAAAGCAGCAAAGTGTCCTGGAACCCAACACTAGGGCCGGCCACATGGTGTGTCTCTACGGCTCGAGTGGTTGTTATGTACGACCTATTCAGGAGACGTTCTAGCTTCTCGTGAATATGCTCTCGGCCATATTCGTAAGAAGTGATACATAGAAATTCATAACCATTCTCTTCAGTGGTTTCAACATGATATTGATTATCTCGAATGTCTCTAAAACTCAGCAATGTTCTTCCGGAGCGAGGAGAATAAAGTGCCTATTTAATGGTTAATTCAGTACCATTGGACAACATTATACTGGCATTGCCGTATCCTTCTATCAAGTTGGATGAACCTAAAAGGGTTGTCAGATGTGTATTCTTAGGTACAAAGTTAGTGAAATAGTGTTTCTTAAGCAATATGTTGTGCGTAGTTGCATTATCTGCCAGACAACTAACTTCCCCACTAGTCATACCTATAAATAAATTAATTGAATTGGTCACATGCATAAATATAATTCCATTTATTCAAGTAATCAATTCGAGAAATAATATCCATAAAATAATATCCAAAGTTCAAAAAAAACCAAACCAAACAAATAATTCCAAAGACTTAGAAAAATTGTCCTAAAATTAAACCATAAACCCATCAAATAGGAAGGGGGTTCAGCCAATCCTAGTGGGTTCGGCCACTAGGGGTTAAACACTCTAAAAACATGTCTAAATTTATTCTTCCATAGGAGCAGATGTTTCCTGAAAATCTGAAACCTCCAGAGTTGTAGTAGTCGTTTCGTTTATTTCTACATGCGCAAAGTTGGACTCACGACGTGAATGATACTTGGCAATGGCCTCAAGGGTAGCTTGGTGCATACGTGTGACCAATGATCCCTTGATCCAGAGCGGTAGCATTTGTCTAGTTCAGTGGAATCTGAGTGAACGGTAGGTTTTCCCTTGTTCTTAAAGTTTGGGGCCTTCGGGGAAAAAGGTTGGCGTTTATGGGCCAAGTTTCCTCCTTTATATGGGCCTCTGTTCAGTGGACCTTGGGCTCGTGATGGGGCTTGCTGCCCCATGCCATGGCCACGATGGGATTTTCCTCGATTTTGGCTGTTCAAAGTTGTCGCGTCCGCTTCAAGAGCTGCGTTTGAGCCGGTAGGTCGAGCTTGATGATTCTTCATCAAAAGTTGATCCTACTTTTCAGCGAGAAGTAGCAGATATCAAATCCGAAAATTTGGTGAACTTATGTGCCCTATATTGTTACTGCAGAACAAAAAACTACCTCAACTATTGGTGTCATGACACTTTCATATCTCATCTTTTAAAATTGACAATGTCATACCGCATCTTACGAATTTGTGATAATGTCATACCTCTGTCAGTTTTTCTGTTAATTTCTCTGTTAAATGCTAACGTGGCCCGACACGTGTCCCATTCACTAATCCAATTGGATTAAAAATTAATAAAAAAAAATTTAATAATTAAAAAAAAAAAATATATATATATATATATATATATTACATCTTTATCACTCTCTCCTCTATCTCTCTCCTCCCTTTCTCGCCACTCTCTCTTTTCTGCAACCCAAAACCCCTTCCCACTCGTCCTCCACCACCCTTTCTCTCATATCTATCTCTCTCTCCCCCCTTTCTCCCCTCTCTCTCTTCTCTGCAACCCAAAAGACCCAAACCCCGGAGGAACAAACCCACCTTCCCATTGCAGCAATTGTTGTCACAATTCGAAAACCCCAAAACGAAGAACCCAATATTGCTCGACTACTCCGCCTCCCTCATCCTGCCACCCTCGATCTGGAGATCGCAACGATACTGTTCCACGACATCATTTTTTAATCCAGCTGGATTAGTGATTGGGACACGTGTCGGGCCATGTCATCATTTAAGAGAGAAATTAACAGAAAAGCTGACAGAGGTATGACATTGTCACAAATTCGTAAGATGTGGTATGACATTATCAATTTTAAAATATGAGGTATGAAAGTGTCGTAAGACCAATAGTTGAGGTAGTTTTTTGTACTTTACCCTATTTAAGGACGACGCTACAAGCGTGTGACGACCTGTCCCAAAATAAAATGTATTTTATCCCCGAAAGCGTGGAAACGGACCAATTCCTTCACCTTCTATTCTCTTGGGTTAAAATGAAAATGTGTAGGGTTGTTTTGCGTCTAATGGGTAGCCTAAACTTGCAGCCCAATAGGAATTATGGCAATTTAAAATTGCCCAATCCGGACCAAGACACACGCACACTCATACACACGTGCCTTCTTCCCTCACACTCTCTATTGCTCTCGAACTCTCTCTTTCTGTGCAATTTTGAGTTTGCAGCTCCCAAACTCTTCTAAAACCTCACGGATTGTTTCTAATTTAGTCATCATCGTCTTCCTCTCGACTTTACGAGTCTGTCCATGCCTATAGTTGAGGGAATAGACGACGGGAACTTGGGAACCTAAAACTCCGGCGAGAAACAAAGTATAACTCCGTAGTAATCGAGGGTGATTCACTTAGTTTTAAAGCTTAATAAGGTAATTACTCATCTTATCTAACATATTAGGTTAGTTTCGGTTGAGTTTGGACGTCGAAATAAGCTTGGTAGTGGGATTGCAGGGATAGCCGGTTTTTCAAGAAAATTTTCGACCATTTTCCGGCCATTTTTCGTTGGTTTTAGGACGTAAAAGTGGTAAGAACTTGTTCTTTTTGCTCAGAGCTTCATTTTGGTATAAAGTTTGTGAAATTTGGTTGAAAAATGATGAGGATATTGAAGTTCAAAGTTTTTCCAGAAACCGGCGAGTGCAGCGGTGACCGGCGCCAGAATTCGCGAACCAACGAATGAGAATGAGAATATTCCATCAATTTTGAAGGAATATACTAACGGCGTCAGGTAAATATAAATGTATATATTGTTATTTAACGATATATATTGCTAAAAGATGGAGAAATTAATTCAAGACTTGGAAGATGAGTAATCAGCTGCAAGGGGACCTAAATCCTTTCTAGAAGGCCTATCCCTTCTCCTATACATATGCCGCACCAACCTTTCTAGAAACCTTAGAAAGGTGGCGCCTTTGTCCATTCTAGAAGCTTAAGAACCTACCATAAGACATTCCTTCTAGAACCCCTAAAAGAGTGCCGCACCTTTCACCTTCTAGAAGCCCTAAAAATATGCGAGAAACCCTAGTTCTTTTCCCCCTTGAATTGGGTCGAGCCTTTCCTTATTCCCCAAGTCTTGTTCCGCAAACCCTAGGCCTTTCCCCTTCAGAAATTATGAAAGCCCTAGCCTATAAATATATGTTTTCAGCCATAATTTCGCACCACCCCCCATATAATTCTACACCACATTCAACCGCATACACAAACCAATTCACACCCTTTGCCGCAACTTTGGAGAAGAAGAAGCTTTGTTATGGCTTCCATTGGAGGAGGAGGACCTTGTCCCGCAAGCCACCTACAACCATTGGAGTTCTAAGAGTTCTTTCTTCCCTTGTTTTAGTTTCAATGTTTATTTCAATTTTCTTTTCAATTGTTATGAACATGTGTAACTAAGTTTTTCTTAGTTACAGGTGAATTCGAAGCCATGGACATATGTTTTATTTGAATTGATTACCTTTAGTTATTGTTTCGTAAAACATGAATGTGATTTACTTATCTGTTTGATTCATAACTTATTCTTGTGTGTTGATTAATGATGCATACTTAGTTTGCATGCATGAATTTGATGCTAAAATATAAGGGAGTTTCACCTAATAGTTACAAACTTATATTTACAAGTAGTGAAGGTTGCTCTAGTCACAATTATGTTAAGTAAATTCTTGGCAAGAGTATCATGCAGTTCATAGTTACGAATGTCATGTCAATGCTTATGATTTTCATAGAACGTAATGATCTTTGATATGTATCTTATCATGTTGTTCATATAGGGAACTTGATAAGAATAATTTGGTTGCGATGCGTTATCCATCCAATTCAATGAATTAAGGAAAATCTGAGAGTTAATTTGTGCATTCATGATTAATTTGGGGCATTGTCATTCATGGTTTGAAGAAACAATACTGGAAATCAATTTACGTGCATATGTTTCATGTGTGGAGAACGACCCTCTAACTAGTTTTTCACCCTTGAATTCACGTTAATTTCATTTTAACTTACTTGGTTTGCTGCAATTTACTTAGTTTTGTCAAATTCGTCCAAAAACCCCCCTCAGTTCTTATTTGGTGTCTTAGTTTAGTTAATTTCATTCAAATATGTCCCCATTTAGTATTTTGAGTCAAGTTAGTTTAGAATTCGTCCAAATCACTCTTTAGTAGTTGTTTTGAGTCTTTTTAACTTAGGTTTTCTGTTTTGAGTCAATTTGGTTAGTTTTGAGTCATAAGAGTCTAGTTTTCTGTTTTTGAGTCTAGTTTAGTGTTTTAAGGTTTAAATTGAGTAAATTAGCATCCCTTCTAATCCCCGACCTAAAACGATCCCTACTTACATATACTACAATCATAGGGTTAATTTTAAGTGTTGGAATATTTCACATCAATCATAGATGGGTCAAGACGACCACCTGGTTTTTAGTTGTCACCAGAGGAAGCTGCTGACTGGAAATTTTTAAACAGTTATTTCAGAAAAGATTTATGCCCCCAGAATATATTGATTGTAAGAAGCAAGAATTCACGCACTTAAAGCAGGGAAAGATGTCAGCTAATGAGTATTATCGGAAGTTTACTGATTTGTCTCGCTATTTCCTTGAGATTGATACTAATCTTGTAGAGATGTTTCGTCGTTTTAGACTGTGTACTAGAAAGAAATGGCGTTCCATGGCGACCATGCCTCCATGTGCTACATATCAGGAGTTTTATGAGATTCTATTGCGGGTTGAGGATTCTGAAAATATGCCCAGTGACAGTAGGGAAGAGGAAGAAAAGGATAATAGTCAGAAGAAAAATGATAATAAAGATAAAGGACAATCATCACAAGGACCTCGTAAGACGCAGAGTTTTAAGAAGAGTGGCACTAGTTCCAGTTTTTCTAGTGGGGGTTTGAGTGCTATTGTGCCGAGGAGAGGTGGCAAATTTTCCAGAGGTTCCCGCTTCCAGAGACCGAGAAACTCTAGTAGTTATGATGGTCCTTTTTTACACAGATGTAATAATCGTCATTTTGGGGAGTGTCGGCAAGGTAACAAAGGATGTTTTACTTGCAGCCAGATGGGGCATTGGGCTATTCATTGCCTACATAATCAGCTGAGGCCCCAGCCACATTTCTTACTACCACCGGTACCGATTCAGCAGGTTCTAGGGACTAGTGGTTATACCCAGACGGGTCATGGGGGTGCTTATCACTATCAGGGTGATATAGCCCCATATTCTGGAGAACAGTATCAGTATCCACAATCTGTACCAGCAGAGTGGCTATGCTCAGTATTCAATGGGTTATATGCCGTATCAACCATATTCAGCTGGTATATCACAAGGGTATTCTGATGGACAATTCCAAAACGTGGAAGTTGCTTCTAGTAGTGCAGGATCATCGAGGTAGCCTAATCAGCCTGGTCGAGGTACGCAGGGATGTGGAAATCAAGCTAATAGAGGTCGTGGAGGACGACAGCAAACACTGGGTCATATTCACCATATTACTCTATAGGATGCTCAGAACAATCCTGACTTAATCATGGGTATGTAGAATTGATTGTGGTGCTACACATTCCATTATTTCTCATACGTTTACTCACACAACACAACCTCATCCCACACTTCTCGGGTATGAGTTAAAATTTTCTATGCCTAGAGGTGAGACGTGTTATGTTAGCTGGGTGTATCAAGGATGTCCTGTGTTAGTGGAAGATGTTGTTATGCTAGCTAATTTCGTTCCATTAGATATCGTTGATTTTGATGTTATTCTGGGCATGGATTGGTTACATTACAATCGTGCCAATATGGATTGTTACGGTAAGACGGTTACTTTCCATCGCCCAGGCTTGCCTATGGTTACATTCGTGGGTGAGCGTAGTGGAGTGAGGCACGGTGTTATCTCTGCCATGAGGGCTAAAAGGTTCTGGAAGAAAGGTTGTCAGGGATATTTGGCTCATGTGGTATTAAATGATAACACTTCTAGCAGTGTGGAGGATGTACGAGTAGTCAGTCATTTTCTTGACGTGTTCCCTGATGATCTACCTGGATTACCGCCAGACCGAGATGTGGAGTTCACTATTGATTTACTTCCAGGTACATATCCTATTTCTTTAACTCCTTATCGAACAACTCTTGCTAAATTGAGGGAATTAAAAATTCAATTACAGGAATTGGTTGATAAAGGTTTTATTCAACCTAGTACTTCAACCTGGGGAGCACCAGTTTTATTCGTACGAAAGAAAGACGGGACTTTAAGGCTATGTATTGACTATCGACAATTAAATTGGGTAACAATTAAAAACCGTTATCCATTGCCGCATATAGATGATTTATTTAACCAGCTTCGAGACACCTACGTGTTTTCTAAGATTGATTTGAGGTCTTGTTATTATCAACTAAAGATCAAAAGTGAGGATGTTCCTAAAACGGCTTTTAGGACTCGATATGGTCATTATGAGTTTCTTGTGATGCCATTCGGGTTAACTTACACTTGCAGCTTTTATGGACTTAATGAATCGAGTATTCCAGCCATATCTTGACAGGTTCGTCATTGTCTTTATTGACGATATTTTGGTGTACTCTAAGTCTAAAGCAGAGCATGTTCGACATCTCACTTTGGTATTGAAGAAATTGAGGGAACACCAATTATATGCTAAGTTTAGCAAGTGACAGTTTTGGTTAGATCAAGTAGCATTTTTTGGACATGTTATATCAGCCCAAGGTATTCATGTGGACCCTCAGAAGGTAGCAGCTGTTGAAAATTGGGAGCAGCCACGAACCGTCACCGAGGTACGGAGTTTCCTTGGCCTAACATATTATTATAAACGGTTCGTTAAAGATTTTTCAGTTATAGCATTACCACTGACGAGGTTGACTAGAAAGGCTGTTAAATTTGAGTGGGATGATAATTGTGAGCAGAGTTTCTAGCAACTAAAGTAATATCTCACTCACGCACATGTTTTAGCGCTTTCAGATGATAGTGGTAATTTTGAGATTTACAGTAATGCTTTGTTGCATGGTCTGGGTTGTGTGTTGATGTAGCATGGTAGGGAGATTGCTTATGCTTTGCGACAGCTGAAACCTCATGAGATGAATTATTTTACTCATGATCTTGAATTAGCAGCCATTGCTTTTGCCTTAAAGATTTGGAGACATTACCTTTATGGAGAAAAATGTAAGATTTTCACGGATCATAAAAGTCTTCAGTATCTTTGCATGCAAAAGGATCTTAATCTTCGCCAGCGAATGTGGATAGAATTGCTCAGCGATTATGATTGCACGATTGAGTATCACCCTGGTCGTGCAAATGTGGTATCAGATGCACTTAGTAAGAAATCTCAAGGCCGACTTAATGCCTTATATACTTGTTGTATCCCTTTTCTCACAGATTTGAGATCCACATAAGTGAAATTAGGGGTGGAAGATCGATAGAAAGCTTTACTTGCTAGTTTCTAGGTGAGACCAATTTTAATTGATCATGTGCTCGAGGCTCAAATGAATGATGAGGAAACTCAAGAGTTAATTCAAGCAAGATCGTAGAGGAAAAAGAAAGACCTCAGGATTTGAGAAACTGACGGTATGCTTATACAGGAGAAATAAATGTATGTGCCAAATAATGCAGAATTAAATAAATAAATTATTGATGAAGCGCATATATCAGCTTATGCGATGCATCCGGGGAGTACTAAAATGTATAATACCATTCGACCATTTTATTATTGGCCTGGTATGAAAAGGGAAATGGCTAAATATGTGAGTAGATGTGCAATTTGTCAACAGGTCAAAGCTAAGAGGAATAAGCCTTTTGGGCTAATGCAGCCACTTCTCGTTCCTCAATGGAAATGGGAAGATATTACCATGGATTTCGTGTATAAGCTTCCTTATACTTGAAATGGTTATGATGGTATTTGGGTGATAGTGGATCGGCTTACTAAATCAGTGCACTTCATTCCAGTATGGGAGAAATATTCTTTAAGCCAATTAGCCGAGTTATTCATATCAAAGATTGTTAATACCACGGGGTTCCGGTTAGTATCATTTCTGATCGGGATCCTAGGTTCACTTCTAAAGTCTGGGTGGCGTTTCAGGAGGCTCTTAGTTCGAGATTACTTTATAGTACGACATATCATCCATAGACAGACGGGCAATCTGAGAGGACTATTCAAATGCTAGAGGATATGCTATGATCTTCTGTATTGCAATTTGGTGACACTTGGCATATGCGTTTGGATTTGATGGAATTTGCCAACAATAATAGCCATCACTCTAGCATTGGTATGTCACCTTTTGAGGCACTCTATGACTCCTTTATACTGGTCAGAGGTTGGTGAAAGAGTATTAGTGGGCCCTGAGATTGTAGACGAGACTACATAGAATATTCAGGTAATTAAATCTAACATGAAAGCAGCCCAGGATCGACAAAAGAGTCTAGCAGACAAACATGCTACTGATAGGGTGTATAAGGTTGGTGATTGGGTATTTTTGAAGCTATTACTATGGAAAGGTGTTGTACGGTTCGAGAAAAAGGGTAAGTTAAGTCCTAGATACATCAGACCGTACCAAATCACCGAACAAGTCAGTGAAGTTGCTTACAGGCTAGAGTTGCCTCCAGAATGATCTAAGGTGCACGATGTGTTTCATGTTTCTATGCTTCGCCATTATGTCTCAGATCCATCGCACATGATACCTCCTCAACCTTTGGAAATTAATCCATATTTGACTTATGACGAGGAGTTGGTGATGATTTTGGGTTGGAAGGATAGGGTTTTGAAGAACAAAATTATGCGCTTAGTAAAAGTTTTATAGAGGAACCATTCGGTGGAGGAAGCCACCTGGGAGACGATGGATTAGTGGGTTGTTGTATTATTATATGAAATTTCGGGGATAAAATTTTCTTAAAGGGGGTAGGCTGTGATGACCCATCCCGGAATAAAATGTATTTTATCCCCGAAAGCGTGGAAACGGACCAATTCCTTCACCTCCTATTCTTTTGGGTTCAAATAAAAATGTGTGGGGTTGTTTTGGGTCTAATGGGTAGCCTAAACTTGCAGCCCAATAGGAATTATGGCAATTTACATTTGCCCAATCCGAACCAAGACACATGCACACTCATACACACGTGCCTTATTCCTTCACACTCTCTCTCGTTCTCGAACTCTCTATTTTCGTACAACTCGAGTTTGCAACTCCCAAACTCTTCTAAAACCTCACGGATCATTCTAATTTAGTCATCATCGTTTTCCTCTCGACTTCCCGAGTCTGTCCATGCCTATAATTGAGGGAATAGACGACGGGAACTTGGGAGCCTAAAACTCCAGCGAGAAACAAAGTATAACTCCGTAGTGATCGAGGGTGATTCACTTAGTTTTGAAGCTTAGTAAGGTAATTACTCAACTTATCTAACATATTAGGTTAGTTTTGGTTGAGTTTGGACATCGAAATAAGCTTGCTAGTGGGATTGCAGGGATAGCCGATTTTTCAAGAAATTTCCCGGCCATTTTCTGTTGGTTTTAGGACATAAAAGTGGTAATAACTTGTTCTTTTTGCTCAGAGCTTCATTTTGATATAAAGTTTGTGAAATTTGATTGAAAAATGGTGAAGATATTGAAGTTCAAAGTTTTTCCAGAAACCAGCAAGTGCAGCGGTAGCCGGCGCCGGAATCCGGCGAACCAATGAAGGATAAGGAGAATATTTCGTCAATTTTGACGAAATATACTAACGGCGTCAGGTAAATATAGCGGTATATACTTTTATTTAACGGAATATTCCCTAACGCTGTTAGGGAATCCGTCAATGTACCAAGCACGTGCCTAAGCATGGGCGCGTGGGACGTTGAAAAATTATTCTAAAAATATGGGGATGTTCATGGGGTTAAGTAGGCCATGATGGTATATTCTTTCACCCCAATTGAGCAACGTATGAGAAGTTATTACATAGTATTGATTATGTGCTTAAAAATAACGTTAAAATAATTGTTTCACATATAAGTAAGACGTTTTCGGAGGACGAACGCAGTCAGGCGAGACTCGGGGGTTACGACCCTGCCACATACCAATGAGTGGGCTTTTGATTTCCCATATATGTGTGTGTGTGTGTGTGTGTGTGTGTGTGTGTGTGTATGCTTTACGTTTTCCCAGAAATTGATTTAAATGGTTTTATGTTTAAATGACATGTCGTATGCATTACATACTAGAATATACATTAGTATAGTTGTGCATATTATTACTCAACACTGTGAACACTCAGGTAAGCTTCAGGTGAGTATATATATTGATGGTGATTGCAGTGTGTATGGTTATGTTTAAATGCATTTAGTGCTCATTATCCTGCACCCCGGTGTTAGTGCTCTGCCCGAGGCCAGGGCCAGCTTTCACATGATCGTTCACCTCTTACACTGCATGCTCCCAAGGTGCCAGCCTGTCGTACAGACCATATTAGGTGGTTCCGACTCGTATGTGACTTGTAATATTTCGCACAGCCTTCACGTTATTGTAACACTTGAGTGTATTTATTTACACATAGCATGTCGTACAGACCATCTTAGGTGGTTCCGACTCGTGTGCAGGACTTGACTGATGAGTTATAAACTCAGCTGTACAGGTCACATTAGGTGACTCCAACTCATATGTCATTTTATATTGATTCATTTTACTTGGCTTACTTATGCATGTGGAGGTGATTGACATGGCATACATGTGGGTTTTGCTACTCTCAAGCATGGTTCTTATTTATACGTAATACTATTTTTTGGGAAATTATATGGGTTTTACGGTGAGGGGTTATTACTTTGGAAAGATAAATTGTTTTGAAAAGCTTTGTTTTTGCCCACTCACACTTTCTGTTTTGTGCCCCTCCATGTTTTAGATAGAAGTGCTTGCTGGTGCCCATCCATTAGTGTAGGATTTTTTTATGACCTGAATAATTAGTAACTAGACTTCTGCACTGCATTCTGATATCTATGCTCTGGTCATGTGTGTACCTATACTCTATACACTTCCACTTGCACTAATTGACTAGTGTAGAGTAAATTAGTTAGTTTGGTTTTTGTTTGCTCACACTTTTATATTACTATCACTTCCACACCGCACACATGGCTACATCACCCTCACATAATGGTCAACATGCCTCAATTTGGGTCGGGGTGTGTTAAGCGTGTAGGTAAAAACCGTTCATGAAACAGAGTTATAACGAATAAGATATGAACAAGCGAAGTTAGGGGCAAAATGGTAATTTTTTGAGGGAGTATTCTAGAAGCCAAAGGCTTCTCTTCTTTTTTTCTTTCCTCGATTGGCAAATGCAGCAAGGGTGGGCTGTGTTCTTATCCCCCTTAATTCTTCTTCACTCCAAAAATGATAACTTTCTCATACTGTAACGAAATCACGCACGGTCGAAGGCTATGTATTCATAGCAAAACCCTTTTCAATTTGATACCAAAACCATATGTTGGAACAAAGCATGCTCATATATCGAAGCCAAGAAGTTTCGATAGTTTTCGTGGGTTTTTCGCCGATTCTAGCCAACCTCGCCGAAGATGGGTCTCAACCCAAGAAAGAAAAATACTCCTCTTATCATGCACTTCTAGGTTATGTAAGTGGATCTTTCGAATTCCAAGTTTCATTTTCAAACAAGTTTGAGATTGAAGTGTTTAACTTGAAATTTCGGGGTTCTTGTTGAGGATTTGTGGTGATGAAGTTGATTTAAGAGCGTAGTAGCAAAGTGGCAGATTGATAAACTTTGGAGGAGTCTGGAGGTGAGAACCCAAGAAACCCTATCTTATTTTCTTTTTGGTTCTAATAGATGAGTTAATTTATGCTAAGTTCTTGGTGTAAGTTGAATGAATTTGTGTGGATTTTTAAACTTGTAACTAAAGTGGCAAAGAATTGGTTTAAGTTGATGAGTAGGCTTGCCATGAGCCTCATCTTGGATTTTGGGTGATCTTTGGTTAATTTTATTCATGTTGGACTCGATGGAGAAATTATAAGAAAGTGGTGGAACCTGGTTATGTATATATAATTCTTTGTTGAGTATTAAGTAAGTGTATGACTAAGTAGGGTTTGTTCAATTTCTCTTACAGTTGGTGAACTACGATTGGCTTGATCCCTCCAAATGGTAAGTAGGCAATCTAATGAGAAGTTAGATGCAACCATAAAATAAACGAGATTAAATTTTAGTGGAAAATCGTTACAAAAGAAAAGTTAGAATGGTTATTAACATAAAGGGTAACTATGACATTTTTGGCCTACCCCTAAATGTAAATTCCAAAATAAATTGGCGGGGCGTTACAAATTGTATCAAAGCAAATTATCCTACCTTACAATGTGAGAAATTATTGAGTTTGTGGAAGTGAATTATGAATTTCATTGATACTGAATTATTTCATAAGTTCTATGAATAATGAGGAATTTATGTGGAAAGTGTAAAGTGTGAATCACAATGAATTGAATTGAATTGAATTGAATGGGAGTAGAAAAATTTTAAAATGTCGTGTTTCATGTTATAGCTTCAAAGATGAGCGCTTGATTAAAGTCTCGGATTAATCTTGAATTGGGTTGATATTATGTTATGCATTATGAAAATTTTGAACGTTAAGATGATTGTGAAATTGTCACAAGTAGATGGAAAAGTCGTTTTATACATGTGCAATTGAGAAATGTTGAATTGGGCAAAAAGGGCCCGTGGATGTTGATTTGGGAGGAAAAGGCCCGTAAATGTTGATTTGGGGGCAAAAAGGGCCCTTGGGTGTGGAATTGGGCGAAATGACCGATAGAATGTGGAGAAATGGTTGAACGGTAACAAAGGCCCAATATTTTCGGGAGAAAGCTCCATGTGTGGGTTGCAAGAATGAACTATGAATGTGATGAGTATGTGTGGGAAGGTATATTTGCCAGGTATATTATGATCCTTTCTAGTTTATTAGTCACTTATTGAGATTAAAGAAAAAGGTGATGAAATTGTTGTGTTGCCAATGATGGTGAGTAATTGTAATTTGAAATTGCAATGATTTTGGCCAGAATTTCCAATATTTGATTTGCCAATTTTGATCGTTTGGCTTGAAATTCTAATATTTATTTAGCCAATGAGGATTGCAGCTTGATGTTTGATATTTATTTTGCCAATGTGTATGGCTAGAATTTCTTATATTTATTCTGCCAATAAATGTGGCTGGGAATCTGAGTATATGGGTGAGAATCACGATGATTTATTTGTTGATTTCTTTATTTTGAGCTTGAATAAACTCGTATACTGAGTTTATGATTTTATTCACAATAAATTACTGAGTTTATGATTTTATTCACAATAAATGGAATGGTGGGAGTAATTTTAACCCATTTTCGTTAATCGATGGTAGAAATCATTGTTTTGCCAATGATGATTATGGCTACAAATTTTAAAATCTTATGGCCAATGATAATTATGGTTGGAAATTTTAATATTTATGAAAGTCATGATGATTTCATGAACGGGAATGAAATCACAATCCAAGGCTATGATTGGTTTAATATATAGGGGTGAAAGAATGAAGGAAATAACTGTGACCTAGCTATTGTGTCACTCTGATAAAGATTTCCCAGTTGTGCGACATGTATAATGTCTTTCTTTGACTTTTTTTTACATTTGAGGAAAAGGGTTGATGGGGGAAAGCTCGTAATTGCAAATTTGGTTGAATTTGATATTGTGGACGGAACTGATGACGCACGCATATTTTATGGCTATATGATTAATATGGTTAGTTTGGTTCACGTGAGGATATGAATGAAATTATAGAATAAGATTTTGATTCCGTTCAATATTGACGGTACTGCGGATTGGTTTTAAATACCTTATCCTCACTCAATGATTGAAATCTCGAGGACGAAATTTATTTTAGTCGGGGTCGAATGTATACCTTGAAAAATTTAAGTATATGAATTTGATATTCATAATTATGAATATGTGGAGAAAATCGAAAATAAATTGATTCATGGTTATGAAATTCGAATGGGAAAAATAAAAAATCCCACATTCGAATTTTCTGATTATTTATGTCGTATAATTTTTCGTTAAGTGGAAAATGATGAAAATGCCCCAATTTGGTTAATGTAATTATATGATCACGTATTCTATCCTCATATATTTTATCGTATTTCTTGATATATATGTAAATAGAGGGCGACCCTACGAGCGTATAGGCAAAAAACCATTCGTAAAACGGAGTTATAACAAATAAGATATGAACAAGCAAAGTTAGGGGACAAAATGGTAATTTTGGTAGGGAGTATTCTAGAAGCCAAAGACTTCTCTTCTTTTTTTCTTTCCCCGGTTGGCAAATGCAGCAAGGGGGGGGGGCTACTGTGTTCTTCTCCCCCTTAATTCTTCTTCACTCCAAAAATGATAACTTTCTCATACAGCAACGAAATCACGCACGGTCGAATGCTATGTATTCATACCAAAGCCTTCTTCAATTTGATGCCAAAACCATAGGCTGAAACCAAGCGTGCTCATATATTGAAGCCTAGAAGTTTCGACGGTTTTCGTGGGTTTTTCACAGATTCTGGCCAACCTCGCTGGATATGGGTCTCGACCCAAGAGAGAAAAATACTCCTCTCATCATGCAATTCCAGGATATGTAAGTGGATCTTTCGAATTCCAAGTTTCATTTTCAAACAAGTTTGAGATTGAAGTGTTTAACTTGAAATTTCGGGGTTCTTGTTGAGGATTCATGGTTATGAACTTGATTTAAGAGCATAGTAGCGAAGTGGCAGATTGATGAACAACTTTGGAGGAGTTTGGAGGTGAGAACCCAAGAAACCCTATAATATTTTCTTTTTGGTTCTAATAGATGAGTTAATTTATGTTAAGTTCTTGGTGTAAGTTGGATGAATTTGTGTGGATTTTTAAACTTGTAACTAAAGTGGCAAAGAATTGGTTTAAGTTGATAAGTAGGCTTGCTATGAGCCTCACCTTGGATTTTGGGTGATCTTTGGTTAATTTTTTTCATGTTGGACTTGATAGAGGAATTATAGAAATTGGTGGAACCTGGTTATGTATATATAATTCTTTGTTGAGTATTAAGTAAATGTGTGACTAAGTAGGGTTTGTTCAATTTCTCTTACGGTTGTTGAACTACGATTGGCTTGATCCCTCCAAATGGTACGTAGGCAGTCTAACGAGAAGTTAGATACAGCCATAAAATAAATGAGATTAAATTTTAGTGGAAAATTGTTACAAAAGAAAAGTTAGAATGGTTATTAACATAAAGGGTAACTATGACATTTTTGGCCTAGCCGTAAATGTAAATTCCGAAATAAATTGGTGGGGCATTATATGTAACAACTAGTTTTTTCATGGTACCTGTAGAAAAATTTCAATCCCATTAGTTCTTCATTTGTACCAAATCATTAAATCATTGCATATTTGTTTACATAGCATTCTCAAGTTCTTGATTGTGAATGGAACATTTGGTAACTATGGAGCATGAGGGTCTCTACTAACCGAACTGGGTCTCTGCTTGTAGGTTGAGCAGGGGTAAGTTGCGATTTCTACAGAGGAGGAGACGGAGGACTGCGTAAAACTAGGGTTTCTTCCTTTTTTTAATTTTAGTTCAGATTTTATGTTTTTTTTCAGTTTTATTTATCTTTAATATTAGTTAAAATCCAAATAAGCATTCATGTCATTTAATGAATAAGTAAGAACCATTGGATGTCATGTAATCGAAAGGCTTAAATAGAGTGTAAAAGTATTTGTAAAAATATTTGTCCTTTGATCCTATCCCATATATATATATATATATATATATATATTATTGTACCAAAACATGGGTACATTCTTCAAAACCACACAAAAAAAGTAATAGATATTAGGCTTAATAATATTAGTAAATTTCTTCGATTAAACTTAATATGGATATATTCTCAAATCAAAAGAAAAAAATGTACCCATATAAGTTTAAAAATGGATTACAAAAAATTGAATAGATTTTATATATAAAAAAATGGTACATTTTACATATAACATGACACACCCCTACCTGGAATGTCCACTAGGACTCCGAATCAAGCTGTGTTAGCTGACACCTGGAAGGTGACGAAGCCATAAAGTGTAGTGATATGGAAAATGTGAATAAATTTAAACCTAAAAGTACCTAAATATAAGAGTGCACTATGAGCTCAAATGAACTCAATTCACACGTGATGGCAGAGTATAAGTACAGTACAGTACAGTAAAATATGGTGAAAATTATACCATCGATGGTAATCGTCTACACCAAGATTTGCCAATAATCATCGCCGGCACGAAAACTCTGTTACTAGAACCTGAAAGGGCGAAAAATAAAAGTGAGTGGGTCTGAAAATAAAGTTTTAATAAAAACCTTTTGAAAACGTTATAACCCCCTCATTGTAAAGCATGTATAGTTTCTAGAAAATAATAATACTATGTAAGTATAAAAGCCAATGCACAAGAGTAGCGAAAACTAAAGTATGCCATGTCATAATATCTCAACAATAGTAAATGTAAGCCATGTGTGAAACCAATATAAAATAGTATGCCAGTCGGAGTCACTAACGTGACCTGTACGACTGGACCAGTAGCTCATCAATCTAGGTTAGCACACGAGTCGGAGTCACCTAGTGTGACCTGTACGACAGGTTGGGCATAAATATGTACGCACAAGTGCTACAATCACGTGAAGGCTGTGCGATAATTCGCAGGTCACCTATGAGTTAGAACCAGCTATTGTGGTCTGTATGACAGGTTGGCACCAGACTTGGATCCAAGGCGAGCGTACGGTCCGGGAGGTGAACAATCACGTGAAGGCTGGCCCTAGCCCCAGGCGGGAACACAAATGTCGGGGTGCAGCCATGATGAGCTCTAAATGAATATATGCGTGCCAATATGATGCAATAATTCCAATCTCAAAGTAAACTCACCTGAACTTATCTACGCATACCGTAGGATCGTTTGGCATTTCACGATTTCTTAACAATGCAACATTTTAAATATAACATTATTGAATCATGGCATGATATGCATAACTCAGTTCAAAGCATTTGTGGAAACTATAAAGTTTATATATATATATACACACACACACACCCTATAAAAAGGAAAAAGACCCATTCACCTAAGGTTAGTGCTATAACTCCTTAACACGAATATCGAGGCGTCACGAATGATCGTTGTCTAAAACAAATATTCAGTCACATTTAAGAATTTTTATCGATAGAACACGTAACTTACATAAAACACATCCCCAAAGATGTTTTAGAATGATTTGAGACCCATTGACCAAAAGTCAATCGTTGGTCAAAGATCGACGGTAGGGTCCATAACCCTACATAACTCAATCCGGAAGATCCGCATCACAGATATCAGATCTGTAACTTCCAAAGATACTCATTATGCTTCTAAAACATCATACTAAAGTTTCATTACGATCCAACGGTTGGATATCCGCCAATTGCAAATTCAATTGGCGGTTAACGTTTTATTTTATGAACTAACAAATCCGATTCAGGGAGATCCTTAAGTCGGATTCCAAATCCGTAAGTTTCTAATATCCTCAAATATTACATACTATATAACGTATTAAATTTTGGTGATGATCCAACGGTTGGATCGTCAATTCTTATAAGGATCAAGTAGCAGTCTCTAACAAAACTATGTTCAAAAGATGAGATTTCATCAATCGGAGTTCACCTGTGGAATTGGGGTATCAAACTTAGCTTAGGAAGGTCAGGGAGAGCCTCGGCCCACACACCGCTGCACAAGGCGGTCGGCCGCCCTGACTCACCGGAAAAATCAACTATTTCTAAAAATTCTCAAATTTTACTAGAAAAAAGATCTCAATGAGTAGAGCAAGTTTCATACCTATGGAAAAGTCCAATTTGGCCTAAAAAAGCTTCAAATCGCCAAGAACCCGCCAGAACCCTAGAATTAGGTGTTCTTCAATTCGATCAATCTGCAACACCACCGCCCATAAAACTATTTGGGCGTTGTTCCTGACCTCCAGAGAAGTGTTTTGGTGGTGGTGATTGAAGGTAAGTGTTTCAGAAATGGGTGGATCGCCCCTAGTACCCACCAAGCCGTGCGTCGGCCTTCACGAAATTGGAACCAAAACCCTCTGTTTTTGGGCTGATATGGTGGATGGGAGGCCACTGAGTGATTTGCAAGTGATTGAGGGTGGTGATTCAACCAGAAAAATAGCGTGATTTGCTCGGAATCAAACCGGTTCATAAACGGGTTGGTCGTGGAAGTGCATAGGTTGACGGGAAGCAAACCCTTCTCTCATTTTTCCCAATTGGCTGCTTCTCTCTCATTTGATTGGTCCTTACCCTTTAATCTATTGGTCAGTCTTCCCACAAGGTGGGAGTTCAATTTATTTAACTAAACTTTAAATAACTAATTTCAAACGTTTATAACTATATTGTTATAATCCGGACTCGCAAACGGCTTTCGTCTATGCATTCGTAGTGATGAGTACTACGAGGATACGCTAAAAGAATAAGTCATACGTCTCTCTAACTGATGCTCAACTAAAGTCAAAACCTTTGCCTCAAGGGCATTTTTCTAAAATCACTAATTTAAAATTTATAAAGCTTAGAATTAGAGAAATACACATGCCCCCATTGGGAAATACACAAGCATCGACTGCGTTCACGCACTACCCTCTCGGGCAACACTGTCAATATCATAAAAGTTTCTATCTCGAAATCTCTATTATTCAAATACCTATTCGCAATACTTATCTGTCAAACATGTACCGTGCGTAAAATCTTTATACCAAGGCTCAAACAATACCATAGCCAGACCAGAAACGTAACCACAGTTACACATAACTCTAACAAAGGTAAGTGCCTACCATGACTAGCTAAAATTGTAAAATATTCAAAAGCAATATGTCCTCTAAGGTCCGAATAGTTCATTCAGATTAGCCGTTAGTTTGAGGGTGAAATGCGGTACATGACAAAGCTTAATGCACATGGCCATCAAGAAAGCTTCCTAAGACTTGGAAATGAAACACGTGTCACGGTGAGATATAGTAGCGACATACACACCACATAATCTAATAATGCAGTTCATAACGCCATAGTAAGCAAGTTCATATTGAATTTCCCTCGAGTTTAGCAAAACTACGCCAATAAGAACAATCAAGAATTTGAAGGTCAAACAAGTCCAACAAATCTAGAATACAAGGTAATTGAAATTAATGCATGACATCTCACTACAACTGTAGCTTTTGGAACATTCAATCACCAACGGTTAAGACGCGTTTAGCAGAGTATTTGTTAGGTGATTGAGAAATTAATGATCACGGGTAAATGTCAATGTCTGAGCAACTCCTTTAGACCGTTTGTCTATTTCAAAAATAATACAAAGTGTAATAGGGTAGACACAGACCCAAGATTGACTAGAATACCTTCCAGCACAAAGAGGTACATATGGAATCCCCATCAGAATAGACACTAGTCTAAACGCCCAAGAAATCTGATAATTTCAAGAATGAGGAATTTTATCAAGTGGTTTAAAATGTGGTCCCTCTGAACCAATAGAAAGTGGGTTACCTTGTCGTGTAGGTCGATGGTCACTGAAACATCATCATAACTCCAAATGTACATTATACCTTGTATTGGAAGCTTATGGTGATATTTCCCACCCTTATACTGATACAGGAAGTGATTATTATCATGCAAACAATTTATTGATATCTCACAGGTAACATCAAAACAATAATTGTGAATTCCAATTGAAAGGGGATAGGACAAGCTAAAGGTGTTCAGTGACTATGTTTGCACTACCGGGGTAATACACGATAGTGCAATTGTAGGTGTTCAGTGACTTTTTATATACTTTCTTCTGCTACAATGTTTTTTGGAAAAAGAAAGGAATATCGTCTGTGGAGATCACGTCTCCTTAGAAAAGTACCAATTTAATCAAAGTTAACAGTTGAGGAATTTGATATAAAGCTGACTGTCGATGTCTAAAGATTAGATTCGTCACTGGAGTAGGTAAGTAAGTCGTCGACAAGGCTACTACAAATTCATCAGGTTATGGAAGAAAACTAAAGTTACAAAGGTGGGTTGGCTAGACCATCAACTAGAAGTAGGGGATAACGGTTTTTTTTTTCCGTCACCCGAGGAAGTTGCTAGAATCTAGGTATGACCCTAAGATTCAATCTTTCTCCTTTGCAAGTAAGTTTGAGGTTTCCAAGATAAGGTGTTTAGTCCTGGGTTAGGTAAGTTCTTAATTGGTAAACTTTATAACTAAGTTTCTCAATGATGTCGGGAACGTTCAATATGAGCAAGGGAAATTGCTGTAATACTAGGAAGTGGGTCGATGATGTACTTCACTTCACCATTTGATGATTTCCCAAATAAAATTTTGGGAAATGCCGCCAAAGGTATTCGTCCTTGAAACGTACAATACTACTTACCAACTCTACAACACGAATTAAAATGTCTTCATAGTTTCTTGATACTCAAATCACTCTAACAGTGAGATATCATCTCGTATTTCGATTCTACTATCTACTTGTGGAAGTGATCGAGAGGTGGCTAGTCGAAGAAGTTTTGAGTACCTAAATGAGTAATACAGTTAACATAACCACGAGTTTACTATCTTGGTACAAAGTATGCTCCTAAGTTTCCACGATTTAGTGTCTTCGACTCAAGTAGTCACTGTTAATCAGTCTATCAGTCGCGCCGCTAATTAAAGCATATACGATATTTTGATATTGTTCGACACCCCGAAACTGTGAACCGGTGTTCTGGCATAAGGGTATCACTCCCAGATACTAGCATGTGTCCGGTATCAGAAATCATACCGTCTGAATACTGGTTAACAACGTTTGGATATCAGACATTATCATCAATTAATAGTGCCACCATAGGCTGATTACAGGCTATAGCCCGCTCAAATAGCTGGCTTTAGACAATTGGAAAGGAACTAGTCCGATGAGGTGGTTTCATTAATTCTAGAGAAAATACTTACTATTTCAGGGATTTCTATTGACCGTAGGTATAACATCTTATACACCTGTGCCTATGCTCGTCGAAATGACGAATACATCAGCAAAAGAAACTCGGGAAACTAGTGTTGGCAAGAACGTCCTAAGGCCAAAAAAGAATTTCTAATAATCTACTTTAGGACGGATTTAAATGAAAGTCGATCCGAAATGATCACTACTGCGTTTGGAAAGATTAGTGCTATTAGGGATCAAAAGTGATTGTTCCAAGATGTTCTTTCGTTAAGTGCTACCACTGTAGCACCACATCGTCACACAAGACATTTCTAGAGTCTTGACGAGAGTAGACTTCGTAGGAATTCTAATAGGTGGTACTCTAACGGATACTGCCAAGGAATCAAAATTATTTTTGATTTCTAATCTCGAAAGGTTTAGTACTGATGGTCGAAGAATAGTGATGGAAATGATTGGTACAGTCTCCAGTGATACACAGTTATCGATACATTAGCCCTACTTTAGGGCCATCAACTTGCCTCAAATTTACACCTTTCTTTGGCAGCGAATTTCTTCGCTTTAACTCTATGGTGTTCACCAAAGTGATCTTCTAAAATGTCGACAAGTCGACAAAACTGCCCAAAACTTAGGAAAAGCTAACACATTTTTCGTGATTCGACGATGTGGCAATATTCAAAAATTAGGCTCAAGAACCTAGAATGCTTACATCATGCGTGTGATGAATGCAATACTGCCCAACTTATGCTCTGATACCAAACTGACACACTCTGATCCGGAATGTCCACTAGGACTCCGAATTAAGTTATGTTTGGCTGACACCTGGAAGGTGACGAAGCCATAAAGTGTAGTGATGTGGAAAATGTGAATAAATTTAAACCTAAAAGTGCCTAAATATAAGAGTGCGCGGTGAACGAGAATGAACCCAATTCACACATGATGACAGAGCATAAGTACATTACAATAAAACAAGGTGAGAATTATACCATCAATGGTAATCGTCTACACAAGATTTGCCAATAATCCTTGTCAGTATGAAAACTCTGCTACAAGAACCTGGAGGGGCGAAAAACAAGGGTGAGTGGGCCTGAAAATAAAGTTTAAAAAAAAACCTTTTGAAAATGTTATAACCCCTCGCCGTAAAACATGTATAATTTCCATAAAATAATACTGCTACGTAAGTATAAAAACCAATGCACAAGAGCAGTGAAAACTGAAGTATGCCATGTCATAATATCTCAGCAATAATAAATGTAAGCCAAGTGTGAAACCAATATAAAATAGTATGCCAGTCGGAGTCACCTAACGTGACCTATATGACTAAACCTATAGCTCATCAATCTAGGCTAGCACATGAGTCAGAGTCACCTAATGTGACCTATACGACAGGCTAGTATAAATATGTACGCTCAAGTGCTACGATCACGTGAAAGATGTGCTATAATTCATGGGTCACCTACAAGTCGGAACTGCCTATTGTGGTATGTACGACAGGCTGGCACCAGACTTGGATCCAAGGAGAGCGTGCGATGCGGGAGGTGAACAATCATGTGAAGGCTGGCCCTAGCCCTGGGCAGAAGCAGTAATACCGAAGTGTAGCCATGATAAGCTCTAAATGAATATATGCATGCTAATATGATGCAACATTAATCACAAAGTAAACTCACCTGAACTTACCTACACATACCGTAAGATCATTTGGCATTTCACGATTTCTTAATAATGCAACATTTTAAATATAACATTATTTAATCATGGCATGATATACATAACTCAGTTCAAAGCTTTGTGGAAACTATAAAGTTTATATATATACACACACACACACACACACACACTATAAAAATGAAAAAGACCCACTCACCTGAGGTCGACGCTACAACTCCCTAGCACGAATATCGAGGCGTCACGAACGATCGTCGCCTAAAACAAATATTTAGTCACATCTCAGAATTCTTATCGATAGAACACGTAACTTACATAAAACATATCCCTAAAGACGTTCTAGAATGATTTGAGACCCATTGACCAAAAGTCAATCGTCGGTCAAAGATCGACGGTAAGGTCCACAACCCTACATAACTCGATCTGGAAGATCCGCATCACAGATTTCAGATCCGTAATTTCCAAAGATCCACATTATGCTTCTAAAACATCATACTAAAGTTTCATTATGATCCAACAGTTGGATATCCACCAATTGCAAATTCAATTGGCGGTTAACGTTTTATTTTATGAACTAACAAATCTAATTCGGGAAGATCTGTATGTCGGATTCCAAATCTGTAAGTTTGTAATATCCTCAAATATTACATACTATAACGTATTAAAGTTTGGTGACGATCCAAAGGTCGGATTGTCAATTCATACAAGGATCAAGTAGCGGTCTCTATCAAAACTATGTTCAAACGATGAGATTTCATCAATCGGACTTCACCTCTGGAATTGGGGTATCAAACTTAGCTTAGGAAGGTCAGGGTGTACCTCGGCCCATGCGCCGCCACACACGGCGGTCGGCCGCCCCTACTCGTCGGAAAATCAACTATTTCTAAAAATTCTCAAATTTTACAAGAATGAAGATCTCAACAAGTAGAGCAAGTTTCATACCTATGGCCAAGTCCAATTTGGGCGGGAAAAGCTTCAAATAGCCAAGAACCCGCCGGAACCTAGAATTGGGTGTTCTTCAATTCGATCAATCCGCAACACCACCGCCCATAAAATTGTTTGGGCTTTGTTCCTAACCTCCAGAGAAGTGTTTTGGTGGTGGTGATTAAAGGTAAGTGTTTCAGAAATGGGTGGATCACCGCCTAGTACCCACCAAGCCATGCATCGGCCTTCACGAAATTGGAACCAAAACTCTCTGTTTTTGGGCTGAGATGGTGGATGGGAGTCCACCGAGTGATTTGCAGGTGATTGAGTGTGGTGATTCAATGAGAAAAATAGCATGATTTTCCCGGAATCAAACCGGGTCACAAACGGGTTGCTAGTTCAATTTATTTAACTGAACTTTAAATAACTAATTTCAAACGTTTGTAACTATATCATTATAATCCGGACTTGCAAACGGCTTTCGCCTATTCGTTCATAGTGATGAGTACTACGAGGATACGCCAAAAGAATAAGTTCTACGTCTCTCTAACTAATGGTCAACGAAAGTCAAAATCTTTGCCTCAAGGGCATTTTCGTAAAATCACTAATTTAAAATTTATAAAGCTTAGAATTAGGGACAGGTTGTCACATAACAAATTGGTGTTTTTAAGAATGGGCACATTTCAAGATTAAAAATTTGAGAAAAATTACATCAATGGGTGCACATAAGATTAAAATTTTGAAAACATTTTATAAAAAGCTAATGGGTACAAACTTATTCTAATTTATTTATTTATTTTGGAAATGTTTTGAATTGAAAATTAGTTAGGTGCTTAATAAAGGTGTGAGTATTAAAATCCTAAATCAATTATTAATTTTTATTTAAAAAAATTATATAACTGACATATAAATTCATTATTACATGAATGCTAAGGACTTGGATTAAAATATGAAAACTAATAAGGTTTCAGTCAATGAACATTGGTAACTAAGGACTGGATACTAATTTTTCAAAAAAAAAAAAACTAGGTAATTTCCTCGAAAGTGTTTTGATTTGCAAAGGTAACTAATATGCATGACTACAGCCCCTTAGTACTACGGTCTAGTGGTACTTCTCATACTTGTAAGTGAAAGGTCTTAGGTTCGATTCTCATCAAATGCGAATTTGAACCACATTATTGCATTATTGCTAGCTCATTATGAGACTAAGCTCACCTCTCCCCTTTAGTGTAGATAAAATCATTTGTTTATATATATGTGTGTGTGTGCGCGCGGACGCATGACTACACAAATTTCTGGTCCAATTATTTGGATTGGGCATCTTCAAGAGCACATAAAATATTAGCCCTAATTTCAATAATATCTCTATTTAGTTTGATCCACAAGTTTGCAACGCTGATTAATATTAAGGAAATGAATTTGCTTATCCTATTTGTAAGATGGAAGTTAGGGTTTTCTGTATATATACTTCCCGCACGCAATGAAACACAAACATCTTTTCGAATTTCTCCTCTTTTGCTTCACAGCATCCCTCCAAATCTTCAAACATGTTCAAGCAATAAGCAAGTTAGCAACCCCATCAAGGCTGAATTATTCCGTAGCTTCCATTGTGTGTGAAACAGTTTCTTTTATTCTTTGAGAAAATGAAATATGTATTCAAAGCAGTTTTATTACGTACACTTATAACCAAAACAAGTATAAAAACTATGATGAAGAAGCAGGTGTTCATAACTAATTACTTCTTATGGAAAGATTAGACACCTTCTATTGTCAAAGAGTTATGTAAGTAGGTGTCTAAATATAAAAACCAATGATGCAAGGAAATTCTTCTCTAACCAAAATTAGTACATGCAGGAGCTAAAAAGCATAAAAGAGATTAACTATACTAAATTAATGTACGGCTCATATATGATCACATATCACATTCAACTTTACATGGCTTTGATTCGGTTAAACAAAAAACTTTACTCGATGTAAAGTGAGGACATATGACGAAAAGTTGTTGAAGAATACAAGAACATTCCCACATCAGATAATTGACAAAGTAGTTTATACAATTAATGTTGTTGTGTAAGTGAATATTGGTGTGATTAGTAGTGAATCGCTAATCCAGCCTCTATTAATTTATATTTTTTTTGTCAGTAATTGCACTCTTTATAACGTAACAAAATTCTTGTTCAGATTACCTAGCAGAGATATATCCATTTATCTGATAAATCATTGATCAATCATATCTATGAACATGCTACATTTTAAGCTTACACACACACACACTCTTAGCAAATGTCTGGAAAAGCTCTATTGCTATTTCGCGAGGCAATTCACATCGATGTAATGAAAGTGAGGGACCTACAACAATTACAGAACATCCCGAATAATCGACCATTTTGCCAAGCAGAATCTTACGAAATCCTCCCTCTTTTCCTTCAATTACATCTGAAAACAACTTGTAAACCTTATTATGACCGTCCTTCACTAGTTGTCCGCGGATTCCATTATCAAGAAGTGTATCTACAACCTCTTGCACCAAATTATCCTGACACATTAGTAATTCCCATGGCGTAGATCTACTAGTTGTTAAGAGATCGATAACGGCTGCTGGCACAGAGTTAGTCAATGCTTATTCCCCAGATACCGGCATTGCTTCTTCTCCGCGAAAAGAGGTTCACGAAACAATGGCAAAAAAGAAAGTATTAATTTCACTTCTATATCTTGCATCTATAGTATTTTTGCCTTGGTGGATCTCTCTCTCATTTAATAAAAGTCTGGAATCTTTGTTTACTAATTGGTGGAATGCTAGGCAATTCGAAATTTGTTTTTAATGATATTCAAGAAAAGAGTATTCTAAAAGAATTTATAGACTTAGAGAAACTCTTACGTTTGGACGAAATGATAAAAGAATACCCGGAAACACATTTACAAAAGCCTCACATCAAAATATACAAAGAAACGATCCAATTGATCAAGATGCACAACGAGGATCGCATCCATACAATATATATATATATATATATATAAAATATCTCATTCTTATTACCTGTATACCTACATTTCACGTTTAAACAAGAGTAAGCAATTATTATAAAACAAAACTAAGATATTACGCAAGTTTAATTGTCAAGGCCGCGTTTGTAGGAAGCATCTTTGGCCACACGGCAATTAAACCTCGCATTCACACTTGAAATCAAAGCTTAATTAGCAATAATAATAAGCAATTAATTACTGATTAATTTGCTTTTAAATCTAAGGCGTACAAAGTGGGAGAGTAGGAGTGGAGTGCATCAACACGACCAGTGTGATGAGTCTTTGTTAGAGAATAATATCCATTAAACTAAGCTAAGCTACAAAAAGAAAAAGAAAAAAAGCAACATGTTACATCTATGCATGTAGCTACAAACATTTCATCTAGACATATCACATATTTAATGTTTATTTTTGAACAAAAGATATCAACATAAAAAGATGAGAGAGTATGCTAAGTCTTACAATAGACTAGCCATAAAAATGTAGTTCAAATTCGCCTTTGGCGAGAATCAAACCTAAGACTTCTCACTTACAAGTGTACAGGAATACCATTAAACCGTAGTACTAAGTGGCCACATATTTAATGTTTAATTGTGATATTTGCTCGATTAAGTTACCAATCACGTACTTCACCAGTATTTCTTCTAGGTCTTTGTCTTGTATGACAGTATGACCCGTAGATCCTCTACACGCATATAGAAGGTTTCGATCAATTTCTTTTACAAGATGATATTTTAAGTTACTCTAATCTGTATGAAAACTCAAATTTAGATGAAAAAACAGAGCACATTGCTACTGGCACCCGTAGATCCTTTACAAGCTGATAGAAGGTTCTGATTAGTTTCTTTTACAAGATAATATTTGAAGTCACTCTAATCTATATGAAAACTCAAATTTAGATAGAAAAAACAGAGCACACTGCCATTGGCAACTAAATTAAGTTCCAATCATTAAACTAGATTGGAGAAGTGAAATTAAAAAGGTAGAATACATGCTAATTATACAAAATTAGTCCATGTGGATTGATTCTCACAATAATTAAATATTAAAATAGTATGCAGTCACAAATGTCCTAATTAAGCCACGCAAAAGCTTTACAACGAAATATTAATAAATACTGGACGTAGTAATACATGGTGGTATATTTATCTGATGATGCCCTCTCAACATGTGCATTAATTAAAGGCATGAACCCACGTGGTGTTGGCCTTTGGCTTCAATGGCTAAAATAACGTACCTGCTTCGTGCATGTCTGTTTATACGTACTTACTTGGCTCACCACAATCACCGCCACCACCAAACCACCAGTGAGGCATATATGCCTGCCTGCCTGCCTGCCTGCCGTACCTCCGCTGTCACGCTGCATTTGTACCCCACCCCTCGTTAATTATAGTATGAGTAAACTGTCGGTTTACCCCCTGAACTTTCACCTCACTTTCGATTTCCCCCCTGAACTTTTCCATTGGAAAATTAAGGACTCAAACTAATTTTTTTAGCCAATTTGCCCCCTACCGTTAGTTTTTCATATATTCCATCCATATTTCCGTTAAGTGAGACCATGTGCACAACATGTGAGGGTAGTTAAGTTATTTCACTCTTAAAAATGATTAAAAAACTAAAAATAATAAAAAAAGCAAAACTTTCCCTCTATTTTTTCCCGCTAATTCCTATCCTCGATTTTATTTTTCCCTCTCATTCCTATGCATGAGAAATGACATATGGTGTTATTGTCTACCATTTTTATTTTCTCTAACAAATTAATAATTTGACAAATGCTAATGGTGCTATTGTCTCCAAAGCAGTGCATTAATATAAGAAACCCTAGTCTTTTTTATGGACATGTTTCTTATATTAATGCACTGCTTTGGAGACAATAACACTATAAGCATTTGTCAAATTATTAATTTGTTAGAGAAAATAAAAATGGTAGTACATGCTTCAAAAAAAAGATTAACTTAGCTACTTATGAAGACAATAACACCATATGTTATTGCTCATGCATAGGAATGAGAGGGAAAATTAAAATTGAGGATAGGAATTAGTGGGAAAAAATAGAGGGAAAATTATTATTATTATTATTATTTATTTTCAGTTTTTAATCATTTTTAAATTGAAATGACTTAACTATCCTCACATGTTATGCACATGGTCTCACTTAACGGAAATATAGATGGAATATATGAAAAACTAACGGTAGGGGGCAAATTGGCTAAAAAAATTAGTTTGAGTCCTTAATTTTCCAATAGAAAAGTTCAGGGGGGAAATCGAAAGTGAGGTGAAAGTTCAGGGGGTAAACCGACAGTTTACCCTTATAGTATTATAGATCTATTTAATATTATTATTTAATAATTATTATTTTTTTACTTATAAATAAAAAGTTTTTAGATTCAATTATAATAATAATAAAAAAGCAAAATTAAACTTCGATATCACTACCTTATTATGAAAATGAATCCTCTTCAGATCTTTTTCTCAAAATCCACCAAATTAAGGTATACATGCCGTTAAAATTTGATCCAACAACTACAACCAGGAGTTTACATTAAAAGTTATAATAACTTGAACTGTTTGATCAATTTTCAACAACACAAATTTCCTGATTTTGTAGATTAGGAGGTAAAATTGCTTGAGTTGACAATTAATTATTACAGTAAAAAGGTAATTAGACTTTGACTTGACAATTAATTGAAAATATCCTAATCCACATTCACATATGCCTACAAGATCTGGAGTGCCGTCAGATGTATAGTTATCGAGTTGTGCAGGACCAGGTTGAATATCTCAATATAAAGACAAATGTAAACTTAATTTACTGCACAAATTTATACATGCGATGATAAGTCCAACTACATATCGTAAAAACATTGTTATATTGTTTTTTTTTTTTTTTCATTTCTGAAACATTTGTAGGCTTGTAGTAGGCTTGTAGCACAAGGGAGCTTAATTACTCGACTATTTTCTATTAAAATTTGTTTTGGGTATTCCATATGTACCCATAACAAATACAAAGCAAAATAAATAAGAAAGATTACGTAACAAAAATGAAAGAATAAAAACCCCAAATGGAATTGAAGATAAACAATATTAATTAAATAAGGGTTTTTATGACAAATAGTTCCTGAAATTTATCAAATTCATCAAGATGATCCTTAAAATTGAAAATTGATCAATGTAGTTCCTAAAATTGGATGTTGCAAATCAATGTAGTACTTCTATCACAAATCTATCAAAATTTCTATTATGTGTTGATGTGGCACATCATTGGATCTCACAAATCTAATTAAAATATTGTCATGTGGATTAAAAAATAATTAAATAAAAAAACAATTATTTTGTCAAAAAAAAAATATTTAAAATCCATCATCTTCCTCACGAAGGCTCGGCTGCCATGGCAGCCCTACTTACCTTGACTTGATTTTTGGCACTCGAACATCAGCACCATCACCCATTGAAACATAATCGGCACCACCTCACCACCCAATCAAACCATCTTCTCCGTCTCTAACTCCAATGTACACCACCTTCTCCCCACCTTATCATCCGACCTACTGCCACACCTGAGGCCTAGATCGACAGCCCCACACCAATAATTCTGACGAGTAGCAGAGGATTTCAGAAAAACCCGCCTTCCCCATGGGTTCTTTTTGCTTTTGCTGGGAGTGGATGCTTTTGGTGGAGAGGGATGCCATAGCAGCAAGCTTGAGAGAAGAAGACCACGGAATTTTTTTTTTTAATTTTATTTTGACAAATTTAATATTTAAATATTTTTAATCTAGCAATAATTAACTAGATTTAGAACCCAATTATGTGCCACATCAGCATATAACAAAAATTTTGAAAGAATTATGACGGAAGGACCACGGGAGCATTTTTGCTCACCACCATAATGGTGTATACTCATCGTACACCTAATCAATTGACACGTTAACTTTCACTTAATCTTGGTTAATTTTTTTCAAAATTGAAAAATTAACATTTAATATGAAAGTTAAGTAGAGTTAAGTGAAATGACACGTGTCAATTGATTAGATGTATGGTGAGCATACACCATAATTTATGGTGGTGAGCAAAAATGCTCTCGAAGGACCACATTGATTTATGATGATCATTTTCAGGAACTATATTGAATGATTTTCAATTTTAAGAACCATCTTGATGATGTGAGTCAATTTCAGAGATCATTTATGATAAAACCCCATTAAATAATAACCAATTGGAGACACTACAACATTGTTCACAAACAATGAACGAATTGAATTGTCTGTACAGCATTAATAACTCATCAAATGAAGAAAAAATAAAATTTAAAAATTAAAAACATACAGCTATCAGCTAGCTAGCTATACGGCGGAGCTTTGTAATTCACGTAAATCCAAATTAATCTCCACCCAACAACCACCGCGGCTTCTTTCCCACCATCGGGCTCTGCACCTCCTGCTCGCCGGAGAGTTGACTTTTCTTGTCCCCGCCGAACCCTGGCCAGAACTCCGGCAACGCCGGCATGTTCAGGTCAAATCCGCGCTGACTCTGATGACTCTGACTATGGCTGGAAGCCCCAGCACCGCCGCCTTCGGAAGTAGTGACAGCGCTCGTGGCCGCGCTGCCGCCGTGGTAGTGACAGCGCTTGTGGCCTCCCAGTGCCTGGCCGGTGCGGAAGGTCTTGTGGCAGATAGAGCACTCGTGGGTCCTACCGCTCGTTGTTGTCACGGAGGAAGCGGCGGCGATTTGATGGTCGACCATGGCGGCGGCGGAAGAGTCGGACTTGCGGTGGCTGGCCTTGTGTCCGCCAAGAGCTTGGTAAGAGGAGAACCCCTTGTTGCAAACAGAGCACTTGTAAGAAAGGTCTCGGGACGGCGGCTGCGGCGGCAATTCAGAGCTACTAGTGGTGCCGCGGGCGAGCATGATGAGGCAGAGAGCGAGGTACTCCTCTTCGGTTGGCGGGTCTTCGCTGCGCGGCAGCTTAGAGCGCTTCCGTTTGGCCCATGGCTCTTTGGAGTGGATTTGGTGATTGCCGTGGTGACGATCCTCCACCTTTTCAAACGATGAAAAGGGTGGAGAAGGAGTAGTGGTGGTACTCGCGGATTTCAAAGCCTCTAAGGCCATTTTTATCGTAATTTCGCGTGCGCAACGCGGAAAATATGTGATCGATATGGTTGTCGAGATACAGAAAGACGGAGACTGCTTTCACTATTCTTTGGTGGCGGGGAGAGTGAGGAGGAGAGGTGGTGGATTTATACGTGGGATTTGGGGAAGACTTGGTGAAAGGAGTGAAGTCGGTCAACTAAGGAAAAGGGTAGAAAGGGGAGGTGGAGTGGGAGTGGTGGGAGGGGAGGGAGGCGGTGGACTGTGCTTTTTGTTGGACTTGTTCCAAGTCAAAACATTTGTACGCCTGCTTGCTTTGCTTTGCTTTCTCTTTTCATCCACTAAACCAAAACAAATCTCACTACTTGCTCCTTGGGTCCTAGTTCGTGCACATCACGCTACATCGAGCGGATTCCAACTTCTCTCTCTAAGTACTTGTTATACTTGGTGATTACTACTAAATATTTACTAATTGCCAGCGGAAGGGTGGAATCACAAGGCTCACAAGTTTGTCATTTTTTGAATTTACTCGGTTCCTTATCGGGCTTTCACCATATATGCCTCGTTGCCCGAAGACAAGTCGCTAATACTGACTAAGGTTCGCATCTACGGTCAATAAATAGGTTTGTTTTGACCTTCTTTTTAGGGTTTACGGTCTTGAGTTTAGGGAAAGATGGATAGGAATAGTGGCAAAGGAGTCCTCAATGTTGTCTTGATGATCCCTGTCATGGAGTTTTAGATAATGACTAGTTAGTTTCTCCAAAATCATCATTGTGTCATTGTGTTTAACAGGATAGGAACTAATTACTACCTTTTGATCAATACTTATAGCACACAATAAACAATTTTATCAGATTCTACATCATGGGTTGGGCACTTATCAAACAAGAAAAAAATTTCCACTTTTGGTGAGTCTGTTGACATAGACGTTATATATGGCATCATTGAGGCTAACCATACACAACAAATCAAATTCCAAAAAATTTAGATTGCAATTAACCATGATGATAATATATCTAAGGGGATAAAACTTCCTTTTGTTTAGATTAGTAGAAAAAATTAGAGAAAAACGACCGAGAGTTTAAGAATTGCCCAAGAGCGTGTGAGCACCGTGCAAATATGCATAAATGGCCATCATTTTGCATTTAGTATTAATAAATTTGAAAGATCTTTCTCGATCTAATCAACCAAATACGAATTGAATGGTTTTTCATTCTCTTCAAATCTCTATTATGTTTTACTAAATGCAGAGGATTTTCATCGAGTCATTTACTTTATAATTCATTCAATTTCACATTTTGTGATGATTGAGAGAACTATATCGTTATCATGGAAAAAAGAGAACATAGTTATCCCACGTATCCTAATTCTGACTCGTATTCCATCCTTCCTTGTGACTTTCGTTTCTATCCATATCCCCTTCATTGAATCATGAGATTACATATATTAATGATCTAGGGTTGATACAGTGTTAGGGAAGATGGTAATAAGGAGAATAGACTATATGATCTAGTTGCAAACGTGAGCATAGTCACATAGGCTAATTAAAGTGGATATTCTCTTGTGCACTCAACTTTAAGTCTCCTTTCTTGCAATTTAAATTAGTTTAAAGTATAAAATATTATTTTATATATAAAAATACAACTTGTACGATCTAGTTTAGATGGATCACATAAGCTTCGAAGGGAAAGTTAGGACATAACACGTCTAAAACTAATTGAGGATTATAGTATGAGAGCATCATTTTGGGTTTTTTTGGGGTTTCTAAGCCTACAAATTGCATTTGAGCGAACAAACAAGCAAACTGATTTCGCCGGCAGCAAAAACAAAGTGAGTGAAAACCTTGGGGAGGTTTCACCAAATTCTGCAACTTTCGGCTCACACATACCCATCTATTACCGTTAAAGTTCAATTTTTTTTTTTAACGAACTATGTTATCTATACTAAAGAGTTGGAAGTGAGCTAAGCTTTACAATATGACTAGCAATAATATAGTTCAAATTCGTCTTTGGTAAGAATCAAACTTAAAACCTCTCAGTTATAAGTGCAAATGAATACTTAAAGTTCAAATTAAATTAACAAAATTAGCTTAAAAACTAGTGATATATTTCCCTTTCTACTATTTGAAAAGTCTTTAAATTAGGATCCCTATATGACCCGTTGTTAGAAACCAATCCCAACTAAATTAATATTAATTTGAAGTGATCACAAGACTAATGGTAGGGATAAACACCAAAACAAATGTTAATTGTCCTTTGTAATAAAAAGAAAACCCAACACTTGTACAGTGTTCAAATCCACCCCATTCTTTACGTCCTAGCTTACGTCACGCTGAGGTGAGAAAGGATGAATGCTTGCTTCTCTAAATTACCAATTAATTATCGATTAATGCTACAATTATCACCTATTTGTAACATTTCTATAATAAAGATAGCGTATTTGAACACATGTGGATCTCATTCCTACTAAAGAGATAATACAAATAAAGGAAAACTAATGAAAATTGTTTGAAAATTTTGAGTTTTAACAATAAGGACAAAATAAAGGGTAAAGTGAATAGTACCAGGATTTACTTTTTAGTGTAAAAATGTGGTTATTCGTTAAAGTAAACAGTACCGGAAACTTTTCGTTAATTTTCCCTACAAATAATGGTACAAATAAATAATAAAAATAGTATTTTTGTTAATCCTCCTAATCTTCAGTAAAATTCCACATTTGGTGACAATTTGATTGGTGAGAGAATTCTCACCGGATCTTCTTTGTGAGAATCCCAGAAATCATCCAATCATATCCGCTCATCGTATATCATGAGGTTAGTTTTCATCAGGTACTGTTTATATTTAATTTTAAATAAAAAATTTACAATAATTTCTAACCACAAAATGTACAATGAACGGATATGATTTGAGAATCTCTAGAATCCTCACAAAAAATATCCGAAAAGGATTCTCATTTATAGCATGATTACTAACCCGTCATCGGAATGAGAATAAGGAATCCAATTCCGATTACGGATTATACATGTGTTTACTAAAATTGAGAGGAATCAAAAGCGCATGGGGCCCACACAAAAAATGGAACCCAAATCCTGAAATTGGAGGATTTGGATTCCCAACATATACAAGGTATTTGGATTCTGGATTGCCCAATGCAATCGGAATGATAATTTTTTCCCTTTATACCCTCACTTTCATTATTTCCAAGATTATCCTTTTAACCCAAGACTTATTTTTCTTTTCACCCAACTCCTAACAATCTCTTTCCATATCCTTCTAGCTCATTAAGCATAATTATATGCTCATTCACATTATGCACAACTCCATACATATGTTGAAGAGAAAAAACTACAACTTGAGCGAGAAAATTTAGATATTAAAGTTAATAATTAAATTTATAAAAAAATAAACAAAATCATTTTAGTATGTCTATGAAATAAAAAAGCAATTTAATTTTTTCTTACTATTATATACTATGTCAAATTTTATTAAAAAAAATATATAAAATATTTGATTTGAGACAAGGGCATTTTAGTAATCATATTAGTTTATATTCCGATTTTGCTGAATTAGTAAACAGCTTTATAGAATTATATTTCGATTCCGGACAGTTTTAGTAAACAACTTCAACAGGAATCTGATTTTGATTCCACCTCATTTCAATTCCTTCTCAATCTAATTTCCCATCAATTCAATTCCTCTCAATTTGATTACGAATTAGTAAACGCACTATTATTTGATTGGTCATGCTTTTCCCACATATAATATATATTATATTTGCATGCGGGTCCCACCAACGACCTTTTACTTTCCATATCTGTTGATTTCGCATCGGTGCTTGCAATTTTTGGTAGTTTATTGGTCATTTGGGCCTTTTGGAAGGAAGAGGATCTTCTAATAGGCTTAGGATGGGATCCTTCTAACCACGAAATTCGAGCCGTTCAAATTTAATTCAACGGTTACAATTATTATAACTTTTAAAGGATCATCCTGTTTGGAACCGTTTGATTAAATTTAAATGGTCTGGATTTCGTGGTCAAGAGGATCCCCATCCTGAGCTCAGGAGAGGATCCTCTTCCCTTCTAGAAAGGGACGCAGATTCTTTGCCCTCTCACTTTCCGTGCCCTTCTGTTTGTGTGGTCACGATTAAGCCACGTCAACATTTTATATTACTATTCATTTTTGTCTTATTATTTTTATAAAATATATATATATATATATAATGTTAATGTAATTTAACCGTGACCATACAAAATAAGAAGGCACGAGAAGCAGAGAATCTACCTATGAAAGGAAAGATAGCTAAATCTGACGCATTATTAGCCACGTGTGCCTTATTGTCATTCCCATGATTATCCTCGTTGTTTCTAGAAAAGAACCAAAGCTTCTTCTTCTTCCTAGCAATGCTAGTTTTACCAAATTGCCCACCCAAAACGTTCAACTCTTGTGACTTAAGGCCCTGTTTGGCACACCGTATAAGGCACCGGATAGTACTAATAATACGGTGTACGGTGTTTGGTGGCTGTTTGGATTAAATAGGCACCGGATTAAATAATCCGGGCCCACCATTTTAATACACTCCGCACCCGCTTAGCTATCCTCTCCAATAGGTTGGTATAATTCGTCGGGTTCGCGCTCCATCTCTCCGACCCTCTCTGCTCCTGCCCAACGCGAACTCTCTCCACCAAGGTATTGCTGCTCTGTCTCTCCCTCATT
Source organism: Malus sylvestris (assembly GCF_916048215.2). NCBI lineage: Eukaryota > Viridiplantae > Streptophyta > Magnoliopsida > Rosales > Rosaceae > Malus > Malus sylvestris. Next base: position 19,083,872 of record NC_062269.1, read on the forward strand.
CCCAACTGCCAGCAGAGGCTCCGGCGACGGAGGAGCCCAAGAAGGAAGAAAAGGTAGCTAGGCAGACGAAACCCAGGTTTTCAATTTTTTGCTTCTGGGTTTTCATCGTCTCCATCTTTTTGCTTCTGGATTTTCAATTATGGTGCTCGAATTCAAGATTTCTGGTCATGTTCTTCAACTTTTGCATATGGAGGAAGACTCTGGTGTGCAGCTAAAAAGTTATTGATTTGAGTTGGCTTGTTGAGGGTGAACATTTCTGATTTGCATCGGAAAAGGAGACCTAGTTGCCGTCTTCTCCTATTTGGTGTATCATGTGTGAAAGGAAAGGAGATGATGGAGATCATTTGTTGTCCACTGTCTAGGAGCTTTAAATTTGTGATTCTTATTATTTGGACAGGCTGTAATGAGTTGGGTAAATTTCAGAAGGGTTCCAATCACTGATTAGTAAAAGTCTGGATGCTTTTGGTAGAGGTAATAAGGCTAGACTGCTGAGGGGCTGCTGCAGGATGGCTGTTTTGTGGGGTTTACGGGTGGAGAGGAACATGAGGATTTTTGACATTTTAAGGGGGGTGGGGTAGAAGAGCCTTCACAATGGGTGAGGTTTTTGTTGTCTCTTTGCACTGGTGTCATCAGAGTTCTGGAGGATTAACATGTTCTTCTCTTTTGCTCAATTGGAAAGTTGCTATGAGATAACTTGGTTGTTGTACCTTTTGATTTTTTTTCTTCCCTTTTCTTATCCGGTTCAATACCAAACACAGTATAAATAATACGATCATTAGTCCGATACTGCACCAAACGCCCAACTAATTCAGTCAGTACTATCCGGTGGCTATGTATCCTATCCGACAGAAATAGTCAGTACAGTCCGAGCTGCCAAACGAGGCCTAAGACACTGAGTTTGAACTTTGAATTCAATGTTTAGGAAGTAAATGCTCTCACTTACTGGGGATTAGGGCTGCTTCAAACCTCTTTCCTCTCTTTTTTGGTTGACTAATTCTATGAATGTGTTCATTGAGAGATTTCTTATAAAATGAATTCAATGATACCATGATGTGTCAGACCACTAATACAAGGTTTGTGTAAGAAGTGACGGTTCACCTGTTCTGTTTAAGTCCTTTTCGCTCTAGTAATTTTTTTCCACAAGGGAGAGTTGGACGTAAAAAAATTCTAGTCTTCATTATTCACTTTGAAAAGGTACATGCTGCCATTTAAATATGAAATGAAGATAAGATATTTTTTGTATTCATGCAATATTTCACTCTAAATTCGTCTAAACTACAGAGAATGAAATTCAAACTTGAGTGCATAGAAGAAAGCACACTATTCTTCCTAACTTGACTAAATTTAAAACTGTGAAAATAAGACATCTTTAACAAATCACAATTAATTTGTTTATGTAATAAGTTTTTTAAGAATGCAGTTCTCATACTCAAACAAGAAGTCTAAGGAAATCTATAAAAAAAAGTGCGTCCTCAAAACATTCATCTTGTTCTTCAAAATCAAAACAACATCACATGAGAAATGCTAAGAAAATTATTTTAAAGTGGAACTTTTCAGGATAGTCTTTACTATCACAAAGTTAAATGTTAATTTTTCTGACAAGGTTATAAAACGTTATATTAAAAACATAAAATGACATAGAGTCGATGGAGAGTTTCACTTTTGAGAAAGACTGCTTAAAATTTGTCGTTTTATTTAGCAAGCTAATGGTGGCAGGGGTATTTGTGTAAAAACACTATCCAGTGAGCTTGGCACAGGCAGAGTGGACTACAGAGTGGCTCCAACGACGCGCAACCAACCGTCAAGCATACGACACGCTACGCGCTTCTCTCTTCATATTTGGACACGTGGCAGCTTGCGAAGTCTTGAGTTCACATATTTCGATAAACGACATGCAATTAGCAATTGCATGATAACCGCATATCAAGCCGTCCATCTATTTGGAGCACCCAATAAAACGCCAGGTGGAAGTGCCTGGTGCATCGTCTGCCACGTGTTACTAGTTTAACGCCTTCCGTAATGAAATTGAAACTATTAAACTCGGATGTATTTTGTTTGGTGTATGACTAGGGTAGAGCTCTCATTGTCGGTTACCCATGCGATAAACTCAAAGAATGGAACTCAAAAACCATAATGTTGGAATTCAGAGTCGAAACTCATGTTAGTTGAATAATTATAATTTCTTTTTGGTTTGTTTATAAAATTTGTTTTTTGCTCTTCTCATTACTTATATTGAATCGATGATTTTTAAATCATTCGAGGAAAATATGTATCGTTAAAATTGTTTAGGTGAATTACTAAAGTTTTTTCTGAGTTAGATTTGACTCTTGCCTTTTTCATTATTTGTAAGTGTTGACCCTAGAAACTACAAAAACCTACGTGGCGCGCAGGCCGAGTATTTTCTAAGCTAACTACGTCCTTCGGTGATTGCGGGGCGTGCCAACTCGTCGGCCGAGCTCGGCCGAGGAGTAAATTTGATGATGTTGCGTCGAGCGCGCCGCTGACTTCTGTGTCTTGCGATTGCGGCCGAGGAAGGAACAATTCTCGGCCTCTTGGGTTCTAGAGCCTGAAGACAAGGCTGCTAATTTGCGAAGTTCAATCTCAAATTCGGCTGTCAATGTGCCGAATACAGTAACCTGGTAACACCTCACTTCGCCGAGAAGGCTGATGAGATGACCTCGACCAATAGGGATTCAGAAATCCTTCTCGACCGAGACTTGGATAGGTAACCAGTCGTCCTCGCCGCAGTGCTGTTGATGCCAACGGAAGATACTGCGAGACCGACTGACTCTACGGTGACAGAGCTATCTATGCCGACTTAAGATATCACCGGTTGCTTCCACAGTGCTGTTGATGCCAACGGAAGATGTGTCAGCGAAGAAAGGAAAAAGAAAAATCACAAGTTGTGAGAGTTTGCGCAGGGCAATTTTGTATTGATTTTGTAGGGGTCCTTTCCTGATGCACAGCGTCCCCTATTTATAGTACTGAACCTTGAGTCCGAGTTTACCTCCTACTCGGACTAGGTTTCCCTCTCCGGATCACCTCGACCAGTCCTACACCTATTAGGACTATGAACCTAGTCCTTAGCTAAGCTGGATTAATTTCCTGGATATCCGATCCCGTCGAGACTCCCCATTGCACGAGGATTCGTCTTAACCGCCCTAGGTTTGGACTCCCACGGGTTGACCGATCCATGGTCCTTTTGCCGCCCGGCCTCCTGGGCCGAGAGTGATCCTACCCTCGGCCCAAACTATTATTTTGGGCCCAAACATTGCCCCCTCGCTTCTGAGGTCCTCGGCTTGAAACCTTCGGCCGAGTTTCGGCCTTGAAGAAGCGGATCTACCACTTAGGATCCTAATACCCGAGTTCCAAGGCGCATTTATTGAGCACGAGCACGATCGCACGATCTTGATCCTGCTAACCCACTCGCCACGTGGCGTCCTCTAACATGGCCAATCCCCCATAATGACGTCTAAGGCGTGCGGCAGCCTGAACCGTCTTGCCATCATGACCACTATCTCAATCCGCGAGCCACTACCTCAGTCCGTGAGCCCACTTGTCATCGTGCGGGCATCGAACCGTCTTTCGTCATTAATTTCGCCGTCACACGCAATCCTGCGCCCCCAAAACCCTGACCTTCGGTCTTCTCAACCGCATTTCCCAAATGTTCGTCATGATCGACAATTCCTTCGGTCGATTTTGCCCTTTGTTTTGAATTTCGAACGATTGCTCTTCCCCCTATAACTCTATAAATACCGAAATTCCCTCATTTGTACCTTTACGCTCTCAAACTTCCTGAAATCCTCTGCCATTGATTTCTAGTGCATTTCTCCTATTCCAAGTCTTCGTCTTTAAATCCCCAACCCAGACAACCCTTCTACTCCGTGCTTCTTTCTCACAATGGCGTCCTTCATTTCCAAGCTTTCCAGGGAGTGTGACCAACATCAGAAGATTTTTTATCGGAGCTCGATCAAGACCATCCGGTTTGAAAATGACATGAGCACCCAGTACCAAATCCTGGGCCCTCTCTTCAAGGCTACAATACCGCCGACTATCATCGGCCTTCTACAGGAGCACTGCCTAACACCCTTGCTTCAAGGGTTTGAATGGTCGCGATGGGATGCGGCTAAGCCCCAGGGCTCCTGGCCCTCGACGACCACATCCTAGGCAGCCTGGGTCGTTCGAATGGAACGACTCTTCGGCGAGCAATGGAACGCTCTTGGCATCTACGACGCCATCCTCCTTTCGTCTATGGAAATCGTTCCCGACAAGGAGCTTCTCCAAGCCGCTCTGTGCTTCTGATGCTCGGCCACCAACACAATGGTCCTTCCTCTGGGTCCCATTGGTCCCACCATCCTGGATATCACTGTCATTCTGGGGACTTCGGCGACCGGGATCCTTGTCGACGCGACCCTCTCTGGGCATCCGTCGAATATCGACCTGAAAACGCTCTTCGACCGTCGGGCCTCCGAGACCTTGAACCGTGACGGTCATATCCCGTCGAAGGAAGACATTCAGAAGCTCCACAAGAACTTCTGTAATTACAACACCCTCTATCTCCACTTCGCCGGCCGAGGAGAAGAGGACATGCGAGAGGGAGAGCATGAAGCCTTCCTCTTCTACTGGTACAACAAATACATTTGTTGTACCAAGTCAAACAAGTGTTTGGTCGAGAACATGCCGGTAGCCGAAGCCCTGGCTAGTGGTCACGTCTTGGCACTGAGTTCCAACATTCTCGCCCAACTTTCCGCTGCCTGGCCGAGGCGACCCTCCACAAGGTCGACCCACACCAGAATGGTCCTCTCTGGATCTTCCAACTCTGGTTGCAGGTATACTTCGCCTCCCTTCGGCCGGCCATAGCTGAATTCTCACCAACAGAGGCGCTTGGGCCTCAACTGGCCTCTCGACCGACACCTCCCCATCAAGCCGAAGAGGTATTTCGATACCTCTTCGCTCTCGACGACTTCTCCAACGACGAGTTCCTAATATGTCGTCGTCGAGACTACCCTTCCTCCATCAGGCTGCCTACCTCCCCATGGAGCGCGGAGGAAGACGCCGATCTTCGTCAGACCTGGGGGTCGTTTGTGCTTGCTCGCGACCTCCCTCTCGGCTGTGATGGGAAACGGTCAGGTTGGGAAGTATATCATCCGAACTTCCTTGCCCGACAGCTCGGCTACCTTCAGGGCTGCCCTATCCCCCTTCTCTCCTCCCGAACGATCCTAAGCCGTGGACGCGAACCTCGTTCCTCTGAGAAGGAGTGTAGAACCGCCGTGAGGGAGTTCCAAGAGCGCTGCCAAAAATTCCGCCTTCGACCAGCCACCCCGGAAACCCATTGCACCGACACCTTTGGCGAGTGGTGGGAGAAATACACCCAGGAATTCTTTGGTGCGCCGGTTGAAGATGTGCTTAGCAGACTCTTCGGTGACCGGCCTAAGAAGGCCTCGGCCCCTCATCCTCAAGGTACCTGTTCCACTTTCCTCCTTTCCATCAACCTTGCATATTGATTTGCCTTACTGAATTGTCTTTATCTTTTTAGGTAGTCGGCCTTTGAGGAAGACGGAGGCAGTTGCCGCTGCCACGGCCGAGAAAAAATCGGTCGTGGCCCAAAAGGACAAACCCGCTGGTAGGGCTGTGCTGATCAAACGGCCTCGCCAAGAGGCCGAGCCGGCTGTTGAGCCTTCCCCGCCTGCTAAGCGGGTTAAACAAATGGCGAAGAAAGGTGCACGGGAGATCCACGTTATCTCCAGTCACACGACGACTCCCAGTGCTTCCCCTTCTCCCGCCGCCGGTGATTCTGGGGTCGAGAAACAACCGGCTTTGGCCGCAGAGACGGCCCTAGCGCGGCCTGCCTCTGTGGCCGACGCATCAATTGTCCCTCCCTCTATCGAGAAGGCACCTATCTCACAACAGGCGGCTTCTACGACCGAGGGAACCTCTCCCAAGAATCCAAATCCCTCGGTCCTCGTGTTGGAAGAGAGTGAGGGGAGCGACGAGGTCCCGCTGGCGCATCGTCCTCATACTCGTCGACAACCTCATCCAGTATCCGAGATGGTGGTTCAAACCGGCCCCTCCTCGGCTAATCGTGGCAAGCGCACGGTCGAGGAACCGACCCCGGTGGCCGAACCTCTCGTTCCTTCTCAGGACCAGGAAGTCCCTGCCTCTGAAGCAGCTGCGCCAGTCGGCCCATCGGCAGCCGACCGTGGCAAACGGCTGCTCGAGGAACCCGAGGCCACGGCGGAATCGCCGGTCCATCCTCAAGACCAAGGCTTCCACATTCCTCCACAGGAGGTTACCTCGGCTTTTGTAAGTACCTCCAATTGTCTCCTCCTGATTGCTTTTCTGCTTTAGAATTCTAAACAAGGAAAATACTAAATGTCAGGTGCCTGTACATTCTTTTCACCGTCAATTCTATGCGCCGAAGGTCGTTATCTATATTTCCTGGCCGCCTTAGTGGCCATCAAACGTAGATAACCTCCATCGGCCGCGTGAAGTGAGAAGCAATCTGAGACACTGGGCTCGACCATTGAGTTCTTTAGGTTCAAGCAACGATCCTGGGGACATGGCCGAGGTCTCCTCTCGGCAGGTTAAAAAACGACACCTTCTTGCTATTCTTGTCATGACTTCCTTTAATCTTAACCTTGTCCATTCGTGCAGGCTTCATGGGAGGTTGAATTCAAAGCCCTCCTTTCCAGCACGACTGCAGAGTCCTGCCCTTCGGCCGCTCCGACTGAGGTTGCCGATCCAAGCGCCCTAACCCAGTTGCGAGAAATCCTGTCGCTCTCATCCTCGCAAGTACTTGAGCGCAACGGTCTTTATCTGCTCGGCGTGTGTCTGAACGACCTTGGAGCTGACGGTCGCCTGAGCGGAGATGCCATTGTTCGGGCATCGTCTGCCTTGGAGCGCGTTCGGGAGACATTCAGTATCTTCCAGACTGCTCTGAAGGCCGAACAAGACCTGCAAGCCGCCACGGCCGTTCAAGACACCCTCCGTCCGAAGATTGACGATCTACGGGCAAAAGGAGAAGCGTTAGCCGAGCTCGACCGTCAGATGGCCGAACTAGCGAAACGCCGGTCGGCCATTGCTTCTGAGCTTGCGAGGGACTTCGAGTCAGGTGGGAAGAATCGCCTAACTGAGTATGCGGCGGCCAAAAAACGAGTCGAGCGACTGAAACTGGACAAAAAGAATCGGCAAGCCGAAGTCATCATGGCCGACGTGCGGTGGTTGGAGTTGAAGGCTCTGCTCAGCACTCTTCTTCCCTCGTCTCCTTGAATGTATTCGACCCACTCATTTTTGTAATACCTATCAATCTTAATGGAATGATTTTTTTTCTACTGGTACAAGAAATTTTTTATTCGCGCATCTCCCATGTGACCGGATAGTATTTCTTCAAGAACTTCCCATTAATCGGTAATTTGTGAACTACTCCAGTCCGGTCTTTAAGATGATACGCCCCTTTGCCGTATACTTTATGCACAATGAACGGCCCTTCCCAATTCGGCGACCACTTGCCGAACCTAGGATCTTTTAATCCTATGGGCAACACCGTTTGCCACACCAATTCACCTTCGCCGAACGTTTTCTGTCGCACCTTCTGATTATAGGCTCGCTTGGCAATCTGTTTTTGTGCCACCAGTAAGTTATAAGCGTCAATTCGTGCCTCTTCCAAATCTTCCAGCCCCTGTCTCATGGACTGATTATATTCGGCGCTAAACAAACTACTTTGTTCAATTAATCGCAACGAATTTATGCTCAACTCGACTGGTAGCACCGCATCGTGTCCGTAGGTTAATGCGTACGGGGTTGTTGCAGTCGCCGACCGGGGCGACGTTCGGTATGCCCATAATGCCTCGTTCAATTTCAAATGCCACATGCCAGGCCTTTCTTTTATTATTTTTTCGAGGATGCCGATCAACACTTTATTACTTGCCTCGGCCTGCCTATTCGCCTGTGGATAATACGGTGTGGACTGTTCCAGCTGAATTTTCAAATTGGCCGTGTATTCTTTAAACCTTTCGGCTGTGAAGATTGTTCCATTGTCAGTTATGATCGTTTCTGGAACACCGAATCGGGTCACAATGTGTTCCTCCACGAAATCGCAAACTTCTTTAGATGTTAACTCGGCATATGATTTTGCTTCGACCCACTTAGCGAAGTAATCAGTTGCGACTATTATCCATGCATGCTTAGCAGCTCCGGAAGTCGGCATGATTTTGCCGATTACATCCATGGCCCATCCTCTAAACGGCCACGGCTTAATGACCGAATGTAGTGATTCGGCCGGGACCCTTTGTATAGGCCCATGGATTTGGCACTGCACGCATCCTGGTGCAAACTCGATACAATCTTTCAGTATTCTCGGCCAGAAATAGCCATGTCGTCGGAGTAGCCATCGCATTTTTCGTCCCGACTGGTGAGCCCCGCATACCCCTTCATGAACCTCTGCAATCGCCCGAGCACTCTCTTGGGGGCCGAGGCATAGCAATAACAAACCATCTTCGCCCTTCCGGTACAACTCGTCCTGGTACGTGACATAGTTCGTGGCGTGAACCCGTGTCCTGCGACTATGTTTTCCGTTAGGATTGTCAAGGTACTGCATAATGGGCTTTCTCCAATCATCTGGTACTGCCTCGACCGTGCAAATTTCTATAGAGTCCTGCCGATCTAACAACGACGGCAGGGACATGACCCTGGTGCGTATCACATTGTCTCAACGGAGGATTTGCTGATCAACCAAGGCCGGGTATAATTGTCGTAATATTGGTATCTCCCGGCCTAGCTTGCCCCCCAAGAGTTGTGCACCGGAGGCGATTTGAGCCAACTCGTCTGCGTCGGTATTATGAACCCGGGAAACATGCTCGAATGTAATACCGTCAAAAGACTCGGCCAAATAGCTGGCGACCATGTGGTATGACGCCAGAGTACAACTCATGCAGCAAAAAGACCCATTAATTTGGTTAATCACTAGTTCAGAATCCCCGAGGACGAGGACACGAGTGGCATGTAGGTCAAGAAGGAGGCCCAGACCAATGACCAGCGCCTCGTATTCGGCCTGATTATTGGTGCAGTCGAAATCCAATTTGAGCGAAAAATACCAACGATCGTTGTGAGGAGATTGAATGACGATGCCTGCGCCGGCCGAGGACGAAGTACTAGAACCATCGAAATACATCGTCCAATAGTTGTCGCGGGTCACCACCATGCCGATTTCGACGTCAGCACTCCTGAAACCGTAAGGCGAAGGGTGCTGGGCAAGGAAATCGGCCAACGCCTGTCCTTTCACAGCTTTTTACGGCACATATTGCAAACTGAACTCGGACAACGCCATCGTCCATTTCCCAATTCGGCCCTTCACAATTGGCCGGGTAAGCATGTACCGGAGAACGTCAGTCTGGGCAATAACTTGTGTGACCATCGGGAGCATGTAATGCCGAAGCTTGGATGCAGCGAAGAACACGGCGAGACAAAGCTTCTCAACGGCGGAATAATTGATTTCCGGATGACTCAGATTACGGCTGAGGTAGAAGATAGCCTGTTCCCGTCCGGCATCGTTGTCTTGCGCAAGGAGGCAACCGATGGACTCTTCGGCCGCCAAAATGTATAGCTTGAGAGGCTTGCCGCATTGAGGAGGGACCAGGACATGTGGGTTTGTAAGAGAAACCTTGATCTGCGTAAACGCCGCCTGATGCTCCTCATTCCATACGAACTTATCTGAGTCATTGAGTTTCAAAAGTGTGGAAAATGCTTTCATTTTACCTGCCGAATTAGCAATAAATCGGCGTAAAAAATTGATCTGGCCGAGTAAGGACTGTAATTGTTTCTTCATTGTTGGGGGTGGGGCAGTGATGATTGCGCGTGCCTTATTCTCATCGACTTCAATCCCACGATGATGTACGAGGAAACCAAGAAAATTCCCGGCCGATACACCGAAGGCATACTTGGCAGGATTCATCTTGAGGTTGTGCTGACGCATGCGGAGGAACGCCTGTCGGAGATCGTCCAGATGTGTCTGTCGGCGTTTAGATTTGACGACAACATCGTCGATATAAACTTCGACTATGGTACCAATCAAATCATGGAAGATGGTGTTCATCGCCCGTTGGTACGTGGCGCCGGCATTCTTGAGGCCAAATGGCATGACAACCCATTCGTAAGTGCCGAGTGCCCCAGGGCAACGGAAAGCAGTTTTGTGCACATCGGCTTCGGCAATAAATATCTGGTTGTACCCGGCATGTCCATCCATAAAGGATAAGATCACATGATTCGCCGCGGCATCGATTAACAGATATGAAATCGGCATTGTATATTCATCTTTGGGCGTTGCCAGATTCAGATTTCGAAAATCGGTGCAGATGCGCAGTGCACCACTTTTCTTTAATACAGGAACAATATTCGCCAACCATTCGACATATCGAGCTGTCCGGATGAATCCGGCTTTCAAGAGCCGAACTAGTTCGTCCTTGACACTGAGTTGTACTTCGGTCGAGAATCGACGAGGTGGCTGACGGAAAGGCTTGAATCCGGGCTTAATGCGTAATTCATGCTCGACCAGAGCACGATCTAAGCCGGGCATTTCATGATAACTCCAAGCAAAACAATCTTTGAATTCCGTAAGCAAGGCCCGCAACTCGTCCTTCATTTGCTGAGGAAGTAAAGCGCTAACAAAGACAGGCCGTGGGTCACCGGCCGTCCCAACATTAATTTCTTCTAGGGGGTCCTTAACTTGGGGCCGATAATCCTCGAGCTCTGCCGGGGCGGCTCGGACTTGATCAAAAGATAGGGCAGGACCAGGATCCTCTTCGGCAAGGAATTCGACGAGGTTCACGCCTGAATTCGGTTGCCGAGATATAGTATACCAATGGGCCAGCAGTCGTTCCATCGTAGATGAAACCACGGCCCTACGTTTGTCCTGGTCTGTGTCAGACATCAGACTCGGGGAGGAAATTGGCCAATCCGAGTCTCGCCGAATCCTGGTGGACAGTCTCGGCGCCAACCTCGATAGCTTTCTGAACCGAAATCCGAGTCGGCCGTCCGTCTTCATTGAAGCCTTGCAATGTAATATAGCCGACGTGGTCATCATAATACTGGGCTTGGATCATGTTAGCTTCGAAGGGTTGGCTATCGGCCGGATGAACAGTGACCGATTTGCCGTCCCAAAAGACAAGCACTTGATACAACGAAGAAGGAATACAGCTGGTTTGATGGATCCAATCTCGGCCGAGCAGTGCATTATACTCGGTTTTGGAATCAACCACGAAAAAGGTGGTCATGTGGGTGCGACCAGCGATATTGACGGTTAACGGAAGTACCCCTTTAGTTTGGGATTTGTCCCCGACGAAACTACTCATTGTGATTCCTGACGGAATAAGCTCGTCGTTCGAACGGCGTAAGGCCTTCATGATGTTCAAAGGCATGATATTGACGGTAGCCCCACAGTCGACAAAAACTTTAGAAACTGGATACCCTTCAATGTGGGCCGTCACATACAATGGCTTTAAATGGTGAAGCTTGGCCGACGATGAACGAGGGAACAATTCGGCCAAGGCAGCCTTTAAACCATCATCTTTTGTCGCTGACTCTCCTTCAGCAACCGATACAAAATCAATATGGCCGGGTTCTTCGGCAACCACATCTCCATCGAGGAAATTTGGTTGAGCCGTGCGTGATTGAAAATCGGCAGGTAACACATGGACCATACTGATTTCCATATTCTCCAGGACTGATGGGCCCATTGGGTCGATACCCTCCTTGCTCGGTTGGTCGGCAACGAACGATTCCGTTGCTGTCAAAGTTGGACAACAAGACTCCTCTGTTTCCTCTGTGATGGCTTCATGCGGCGGTGCTGCATCAGCGAGTCGTTGGTCCTGTGCTACCGCTTCAGGCAGGGTCGAAATTGACAGTGCTCTTGGGGCCAAAGCCTGAACCTGCTCTTGATAGTGGAGCCGGGCATCCCTGATGTCGAGATAAGCATCTAGACGTGCGACACGTGCAACTTCATCGGCCGTAAGGCCGAAGAGAGAAACAGCCGAAAATACCTCGAAGTGATATCGTAAATACTGAAGGTCCTCCATCGAGAAAGGGAGGTCAGCTGCACCGATATCGGTGCACGGGTCAACTTCAAATCCCAGGACACGAGCTTCTCGGATATGCTGGAACCTTGCTTTCAATCCTGGATCTGAGGTCTTTTGGATGACTCGCTCGGCATCCGGACAAGTCAGGACCAGATCAATAGTGTCCTGGCATGCCTTCGGCAAACCATACAGATCGTTGGCCGAATGCTTCTTATGAAATTCTCGCATATATTCCAAGGCCTCCCCAAGAAATGGTGGATGCAAATTCCGTCGAATTTTGATCAAAGGTTCTTGTATAGCTGGCGGTGCGAACTTGCTTTCGGCCTCTTGTCGGAAAAACTCGAGTCGTGCCTTCATCTCCCCTGGCCGAAGAAGAAGTTTGATCCGTTTATCAGCCTCCTCGAACGTAGTTTCAACATCTCGGTCGACCAACCGTTTCCCTTGAACCAACTCTGTCATGATAGAGGGACTTGGTCGCTCATCATCGGGAGCAATTGTGTCCTTCGGCCGCCATTTAGGGCCTGAAGTTTCATGGGTTGCCCGTCGGCGAGCCATGCAATCTATCCTTTGGTGCCTACGTTTCTGGGATTTGGACAGTGCCGTGTAAACTCCCCTCGAAGAATGATATGTATACCACCGTTGATCTTTAGGTTCAGGAGGTTTGAAGGTTTTCTGGCTCCACGATGATTCTGTGCTGCTAGAATTTCGTTTGTAGTAATCATCGTCATAGAACGAATCATCAAAATCGAGGCGCCTCCGAACCGGGGGTATCTCTTCCATCCGTACTTTAGGACCAAGCCTGTCAAAAACCCCTTGATGTTGGCCTACCTTGGCAACAGTCCGCCGGGTTGCGGCCACGGGTCGTTCCGTCCCAAGTGAAGGGGGCTTCTCCTCTGACTCACTCTCGACCTTTGTTCTACATTTCCTGCACAAAACCGCCGTCCCGCTGTCTTCATCGGTGGTATAATCCATCATAGGTTTGACAACAGCGGGTCCTGTTAAAGCCGTAGGTGGTGCGTTTGAACGGAAATCGGCCATGAAGCGTGGCCGAGAACTCTGAGTCCGAAAACGTTGCGTCGTAACGACTTCGGCCTTCCCTTTCCCTTTGTCCTTAGGGAGGCACGCATCGACCATATTCACGGTTGCCGTGGGGAACGGATCAGCGTCAATACCCATCTTCTTCTCGGGAAATTTCAGTTTACCATTATCAATCCAGCTTTGGACGTTGTCGCGAAATACGACACAATTGTTTGTCGTATGTTTGCTCGAATTGTGATATTTGCAATACACTTTTCCCTTAAGCTCTTCGGCTTTAGGAATGTTGTGACCAGGCCGAAGCTTGATAATTCTTGCGGACAACAGTTAGTCAAAAATTGCGTCAGCCTTGGTAATATCAAAAGTGTAAACCTTCGACGGTTTCAATGCTCCTTCGGTGGCCGAGCGACTTTTGACTTCGCTAGAATCAACCTGAGTCAACGCCTTGCAAACGTATGGCTTATCTATCACTAGGCCGCATCCACACTAACGCATTCATCCTCGGTGGACGCATAGTTGACAGTAGGATTCTTGTAAAGCGTCCCCCGGGATGGCGTTTTCGAAACCTTCTCCTCGCGGAGCAAATAGTCATACTGTTCGACATGTTGGGCTAATTCGTACATGTCCCGAAAGTTTGACCCCAAGAATTTCTTTTTATATTTGACGTCTAACCCGTTCAAAGCAAGCCTAACGAATTTTACTTCGGGTAAAGGTACTCGGCACCAATTCCTGGCTGACTTGAACCTAGTAAGATAATCCATTGGTGATTCATCAGATGCCTGAGCCATCCTTGCTAACGAAGAAACTGACATCTCCATCCCTGGCCGATAAAACTGCTCATGGAATTTCTCGACCAACTCTTCCCAGTTCTGGACGGAATTGGGAGGTAAATTAATGTACCAAGCGAATGCCGAGCCGGTCAATGAGAAGTTGAACAGCCGTAACTTATGAAAGTCACTATTAACATCTCCGCATTGCGCGGTAAAACGAGCCACGTGTTCTAACGAAGATAAGGACGATTCACCGGCAAAGAGGCTAAAATCTGGAATCTTGAAGCCTTTAGGGTATCCAAACGTTTCCACGTAAGCCGGGTACGGATGGATAAACTTAGGAAACTTCGGCCCCTTTTTCATGGCCGAGTCAATCATCCGCTGGACTTCGGTCATATCAATAGGTGCTGCTTCACTCCTCTGGTTGGTTCCGTCTGACCCTCTGTTCGACCCTCCACCTTTTTCCAATTCAATTGGTTTGGGGCGAGCAGGAATAGGTTCGGCCGGTACAATTGGTAACGAATTGTTTCCCGGAGGGCAATGCTGGAGAAGATCGGAAGGCCTGCTGCCACCGACTTTACTAAACAACATTTCGAGCAACCTGTTCTGTCGCTCAGCAGAACTGACTATCGCATCATGCAATTTGTCGATGCCCCGACTAAATGTCTGCTCGACTGACCGAGACTGCTCGTCTAGTCGCTTTCGGAGAAACGACCTAGTTGGTGGGTCAGATCCTTCACCACCATCCTCGTCGCAATCTTCTATTATCCCTTCATTGAGAACGCACGTGTTTCTGTTAGGGATCTCTAAACCACGGGGTTGACCGCCGAGATTAACTTCTCTCTCTCGGCGAGTCGCGCTCGTGGACTCAGGTGTCGCAACGCTAAGGAGGTTCTGCGCCTGTGGCACACTCTGTCCTATGCTCTGACTCGGCAAATCGGCTGTCGACTTTCCCATAGCTGTTTTCTTTTTTACCGATCGTGTTTCAATTGGCATGAACTTCGTAGTTTAGCACTGGGTCCCACTGGGCGTGTCAAAATGTTGACCCTAGAAACTACAAAAACCTACGTGGCGCGCAGGCCGAGTATTTTCTAAGCTAACTACGTCCTTCGGTGATTGCGGGGCGTGCCAACTCGTCGGCCGAGCTCGGCCGAGGAGTAAATTTGATGATGTTGCGTCGAGCGCGCCGCTGACTTCTGTGTCTTGCGATTGCGGCCGAGGAAGGAACAATTCTCGGCCTCTTGGGTTCTAGAGCCTGAAGACAAGGCTGCTAATTTGCGAAGTTCAATCTCAAATTCGGCTGTCAATGTGCCGAATACAGTAACCTGGTAACACCTCACTTCGCCGAGAAGGCTGATGAGATGACCTCGACCAATAGGGATTCGGAAATCCTTCTCGACCGAGACTTGGATAGGTAACCAGTCGTCCTCGCCGCAGTGCTGTTGATGCCAACGGAAGATACTGCGAGACCGACTGACTCTACGGTGACAGAGCTATCTATGCCGACTTAAGATATCACCGGTTGCTTCCACAGTGCTGTTGATGCCAACGGAAGATGTGTCAGCGAAGAAAGGAAAAAGAAAAATCACAAGTTGTGAGAGTTTGCGCAGGGCAATTTTGTATTGATTTTGTAGGGGTCCTTTCCTGATGCACAGCGTCCCCTATTTATAGTACTGAACCTTGAGTCCAAGTTTACCTCCTACTCGGACTAGGTTTCCCTCTCCGGATCACCTCGACCAGTCCTACACCTATTAGGACTATGAACCTAGTCCTTAGCTAAACTGGATTAATTTCCTGGATATCCGATCCCGTCGAGACTCCCCATTGCACGAGGATTCGTCTTAACCGCCCTAGGTTTGGACTCCCACGGGTTGACCGATCCATGGTCCTTTTGCCGCCCGGCCTCCTGGGCCGAGAGTGATCCTACCCTCGGCCCAAACTATTATTTTGGGCCCAAACAGTAAGCAAGCAAAGTTTTATCCCTTTTTGGAATTCTTCTTCCCGATCGCCTAATCCGAAATCATAGCACAACACAAGTCGCCCTACCTCCGGAGGCTTTGGTTTGCCGCGGGCGGATCCACTTAGGTTTTGTCTTGAAAATGACTTGTAAATATGAAGCTATAAGGTATCATACCTTGGGAATTAACTCAAAAATTTGAATACGCGATTAGAATTGTTGATTCAATCAATCAGACCAATCTAATCGAAACCAATTATTGAATTTTAGTCTTCTTAAATATATAACTAGAGTCATAAGACACTGTATCTAAGTTGGTGCGTGATATTTTCTTTAACCACATTGAAATCTCTAATAAATTTTAAGGAGGCCACTTTATGTACATGTAAAATCATGATTGACAAAAGACTCAACCAAGTATTTCATTGATACGTTAGGTATATTTACAACAGCTTTCTTTGTACAATAGATAGTCCTACAAACTAATAAGAATTACAATTATAAACAAAAAATTAAATAAACAATTATAACTAAGAACATTGACTTTCTAACAGTACAAACTATCTTCTTGTAATTTAAATCTTTTAAATAACATCCTACTTTACCCTAAAATAATGCTTGGAGGCATATATAAGAGAGAAACTATGCAGATTTGGCTAAACAAGTGGTCGGAATTCGGAAGCCAATAGAATCAGCACAAAGAAATGTCGACATGGGGAGGGACGTAAGGCCATCTCCAACCGAAGGCTGGCTAGAGGGCTCGTTTGAGCCCTCTAGCCCTCCAAGATTCCCCAAGATATTAATATTTTAATGAACAGTACAGGACCATATTTGCCTCCGTCTCCAACCGAGGGCCAGAGGGCCAAAGGGCTCGTTTTAGCCCTGTCACAAAAAACCGTCTCCAACCGAGGGCCAAAGGGCCATAGGGCCAAACATAATTTATTATTTAAAAACTACAATTTAATGTTGTATAAATGGCCTAGGAAGTTATACGAAAAAAATAGAATTGAAAAAAAATATGAAACAAATTTTGTGAAATAAAAGTTATAGGAAAAAAAATATGAAACAAAATTTGATTCATATGAAAAGGAAAAAAAAAGGGGAAAAAAAGAAGTTTACATTCATTAAAAAAAAAAAAAAAAGTTTAAATTCATTAAAAAAAAAAAGAAAAAAAAAGAGGCCTAATAATACAACGGCTACTAGCCGTTATATTAAAAAACATTTCAAACTATTAGTGTCGGTTATAACCGACACTAATAGTAGAACTATTAAAAAAAAAGAATATCTTTAATGCTGTCGGCTATAACCGACATCCATAGGAAATCATTAAAAAAAAAATAGCCAGCCCTCCAGCCCTCTCCGATCCCGTGGGGCCCTCCCAGATTCCAGAGCCCTCTGGCCTAGCCCTCGGTTGGAGACGGTTTTAGGGCTATTTTCGGCCCTCTGACCCTCTGGACCCTTCGGTTGGAGATGGCCTAAGCTTGTTGTCCAAGTCATAGTGAGAGTGGCGGGGTCAAATTAACTTTGGCATACTCCATGATAAATCCTACCCTACAAGTTTGTCGGAGTAAGAGAGTCGAATTCTCTCTCTTCTATTTTTTTTTTTTTTTTGAGTCTCTTTCTATTTGAATGGTCACGATTAAGCAACGTCATTATTTTGTGTTGGCTTTATTTTAGAGAGATAAAGATAAAGAAGAAAACGAAAAAGGAGGGGAGGGGAGAAGAGAGGGAATGAGAGGTGATTCAAGGGGAAAGAATTTTATTCCGATTACTCTGTTATATATATATATATATATATATATCTATATATATGTATGTATAAAGTGAAAGAAGGTACGAGTAAAGCTGCACATAATCACTTCCATTCTAGGGTTTTGGTTACCGAATTTGATTTGATTTTAATTACTTGTATTAATCTGGATAATCATTATTAATTTTTTTCCTTTTTCTTTTCTGTGGTGTAGAGATGAATTGGAAACTTCAAAGAACCTAGGAGGAAACCCGGAAATGAACATATTTTACTATCTTATCTTTGTAATTTTGTCTTTTCATTTTTATTTTGTTTTCTGAGAAGAAAAAAAAAAAAAAAAAAAACTCACATGCACTGATCTGTTTGTTGGTAGAGGAAAATTAAATTTGAGACCATTGGGCACTAAAAAAAGTTTGTGTATTATATTTTACAGTTGTGCCATTAAAACATTTTGTAAGGTTATTTTTACTCAAACTTTGGCATCTTACCAACTTATGAATGCTTAGTTGTGAGTTGAAGTAGGCTGCAATTTGTGTTATGACCAAAAAAGAAAGTAGGGTAGAGATGGGTTGGTTTAGGTCCAACTAGAACAAAGGGATTAGGTAGTAAGGGCTAGTTTACAACTTTACAACGAGAAAGAGCAGCATGGGTTAGGGTTAACTTGGAAATTTTGATATGAGTTCAATTCAAATCAAATTAATATGTCAAATTTCAGTATCGGTGTTAGCAAGGTGGCCATGGGCTGGGCCCTCGATTCTAAGGTGGATGGAATAAAAAAGAAGACGGTGGATGGAGTGGAGAAGAACACTCGAGTTGGGATTGGGAGAAACGTTCCAGGTCAGGGCCTTGTATCCTCATATTCTTGGACCCCCCCCCCAACTGATAATTTCTTGGACCCACCTCGCCCTGCCTCATTTTGAAACCTAAATTATTTTGTCCCTGCCCTGTATCTGTACCAAACCGCCTCGACCCGCCCTGACCCACGAGCTAGGGCTCGTTTGCCCACTTCTAGTTAACATTGTTCGATTGTCATGTCTCGATCCCGAGTTACGTTCAGGATCAACACGTGACTTAAATTGTATCGGGACAACCACATAAAGTCAGGTTAGATTCAGTACTTCAATAAAATACATACACAATCATTTATAAACAAAATGTCGTAGTTTTACAAAGTGAATTATTGAAAACAAGCC
Source organism: Malus sylvestris (assembly GCF_916048215.2). Classification (NCBI taxonomy): domain Eukaryota; kingdom Viridiplantae; phylum Streptophyta; class Magnoliopsida; order Rosales; family Rosaceae; genus Malus; species Malus sylvestris. The sequence continues at coordinate 19,102,645 of NC_062269.1, forward strand.
ATTGATTCAACATTATAGTATCATTTCTTTTTATTTAATGGTTGCACCTAACCTTAGGGTTAGACTATTTACATATCATGTGAAAGGATCAAGCCAATTGTAATTCACCATTTTTTTTCAAGCTTTAAAAAAAACTTGTACTTCCACAATTTCTCATGGCATTACTTATTCAATAACCACTCAATGGAACTCAACATGCATGAATAATTAGATTCTAGAATACTCAACGAAACCATATCGGAAGTGGGATTCCAAACCAACTCGACAAAATGTAGAAGAATATAGGGTTTCAGACTAACTCAACTAAACCTAATCAGAAGTGGGATTCCAGACCAACTCAGCAGAATCCAGAGGATATAGAGTTTTAGACTAACTCAAAGAACCGAATCGGAAGTTGGATTCTGGACCAACTCAAAGGAATCTAGAGGACTATAGGCTGCCAATGAAGGTGGTTCAAAGAGTGGTCAGTTGGTACCATGCTTTTAGATTGGCTAGTGGTCAGCCGAGAGCCCCAGAGCAATTACCTCAGGTTAAATGAAGGACACCAACTGATAGGTGGGTCAAGGTTAATGTGGATGGAGCTACACATCTGAAGCATAATGTGGGTGGAGTGGGGGTGGTAATCAGAGATTAGTCTGGGAAGTTCTTTGCGGTTGGGGCGTGGAGGAAGGACGGGATTGAGACTGCACTCCATGTTGAGCTGTTGACAGTGCTGGACAAAGAGCGATCCAAGTGGAGTTCCAAAGGAACAGACCATAAACACTCTCAATTACGTACTTTGAGGCCCAATTAGAAATAGATCCGACCCAACCCACACCCGCGAGCCCATGGATTATGGACTCTGTGGAGCATCTCCTATCTCACACGTATGCACCAAAACCTCATACTTCTCTTGGCCCTGTGTGCTTCCCTAAATTAACATTCTACTGCAGAACTCCACTGTCCTCAGCTCCGAGAAATCCCTCTCTCTGTGTTTATCCATGGCGACTTCTCTGCTTTCTCCGCTCTCAGCTCCGCCGTCAGCCGCCGTAGACAGCATCCAAGGTCGTCAAGCAGGCGCCTTTAATGCTGGGATCCCAAACACCTTCCTTCACGGCACCAAGGTCGTCGCTGCTCCACCTCTCTCTTCCGGAAGGTTGAAATCTCAGAGACGCTTCAAGTCTGCTTATGCCAAGGCTTCGAACCACGTTCCCAAGCAGTTTAGGCAGGAAAATCTTAAAGATGGATGTGAGTTTTCACTACCCTTTTGCCCATGTCGTCCAATTTTGTTTTAAGCGGGAATTTGCGATTCATTTCGGTCGGTGGATCAAATTTCCTATGTGGGTTTTGTTTCCTTTCCCAATTTTTTTTTTTTTTTGTTGTTTTTTTGGTTTTGGGATGGGAGGTTTTAAATTTCAATTGAGTTGCTGCGTAAAGAGGTGAATATAGGTACCGTTTGGTATGTGGGACGGACGGAATGAAGTGGGATGAGACGTTCCTTTTCTTGTTTGGTGCGCATAAATGTTCCACGGGATGAGTTTTGGGTAAATTTTTGTTCACGTGAAACACAAAATTATAACCTCTCCGTCTCCTTCTTCCTCCTTTTCCATCTGAGGGCATTTTTGCTCCCTCTCCGTCCCGACCCATTCCGTTCCGTCCCATCCCGTCTGCATACCAAACGATACCATAGGGAAAGGTGAAACTTTGAATATTTAGTTGTTAAGCGCATGATATTTGAGGGGACAATAGGTTTTATTTGGTTGAATGTAGTAAATTTAGACAGGATTGAGGGCAATTTCATGTTGCCATGTTACTATCAGGCATCATTATATACAGGAAGAGGAACTGTTGGCTGAACTAGAGTGGTTGTGCTCTATTGGTATGTCTAAAGTAGAATGAGACTGACCATAGTTTGGTTGGAGAAGTCAAGAGAAGCGCGTAGTTGAGGATTGTATAATTTGGATTAGTTTACGTCTATGTGTAGTGGTTGAGTGTACCCAAAAGTACTAAAAGTTCAATGCTTATTATACTTGGGCATTATTTATGGGCTATGTCGATAAAGGTTTTGTAACCATTGATGTTAACAACTTGTTCGTGTAAATCTGGTTTGCAATCGTTGCCTGTGTAGGAATGGTCTATATTTTCAATGTGGGACATGGGTTTCAAAGCCCGATTGCCTCGTCAGCTTACTGTATGTATTGACACTGATTTAATATTTGCCTTCTTCACTTTTTGTAATCTTCCTCACTTACCAGTATTCAAAGTCCCTCTTTTCATGCTCTGATACCAAAGTTTAGAACTCATGGGCTGAACTTGCTCTTGAAAATGGGTTTGCAAGAGAAACAAAATCAATACCCACATCTGCTAGAAGAGGGTGGTTCTGTTTTTTATTCGATGGGGAAAGTTTGTACCTTAACGATTAATATCAAGGTTTTTAAGGTTGCCATTATCATGGATCTTAACATCGGAAGGGATTCTTCTGATATATCAATATTGCAATTTGATTCAATCCTTTTTATGCTCATTTGAAACGTGAGTCTTCTGATGCTTTAATTTCCAAAGAAACTTGGAATGCCGATTATAATAAGAATGAAAAAGTCTAATTTCCTCCTTGCATTCTTCATTGTTCTCATTTGCAGTAATGGATAATTTTAAGAATGTGCCCCATTATCTATATGGCCTTTCTCCTGCCCAAATGGACATGTTCATGACAGAAGATAATCCTGCCAGACGTCAGTCAGAAAAAGTTACAGAGGTTCACTCCCTATGCATCTTAACCAATTTTAAGTAGCTCGATATTAACAGAAGGGCTAAGTGGATTTCAGTTAAACTAAACTAAATATGGCATATCAACTGACTAGACATGTTCTTCTTATCCAAAAAATTTTCACAGCAAAGCATCTCATCGGCCAACAACTACTTGAATCATGGAGGAATGTATAGCATGTCAGGCATGGATGGCAAGGGCCCTTCACAATACAGTATGAGTGTGAGCATGTATCGGGGAGGTGCAAGAGGAAATGGAAGACCCCGAACTGCTCCTCCTGATCTTCCTTCCTTACTTTTAGATGCTCGGATATGCTATTTGGGCATGCCAGTAAGAGATTATATATATATGTGTGTGTGTGTGTATTTTAATTATATTTTTGCCAACAAGATTCTTTCTTCTCGAACCATTTTTTCATTTTGTACTGACTCAGCATTTTACTTTTTATCTGACTTCTGTAGATTGTACCAGCAGTAACTGAGCTTCTTGTCGCTCAGTTTATGTGGTTGGATTATGATAACCCTTCGAAGCCTATATACTTGTACATAAATTCATCGGGGACACAGGTTAATATTGGAAGTAATTATGAGTGCAATATAACATCAAAAGGTTTCCCCCATCATTTTCACGATTTCAAAGTATTACCTATCCGTATTAATTTTGTGGTACATTTTAGAATGAGAAGATGGAGAGTGTTGGATCTGAAACCGAAGCATATGCGATCGCTGACATGATGAGCGTAAGTATTATTATCAACTCTTGGAGGTTTTCTCTTTATATCTATTTATAAATGGAAATCAGTTAAGTTACGCAAAGACAATGGTAATTTTCACCGTGTAGCATATTTGTCCGTTATATAGGATGATATATTTTTGCAAATGTGCAAAAATCAGTGCCATGCCAGTATGTAGTCTGTCATCTCATTGGGAAATAATATTAGTTGAAAAGCCCTAGCATTTTCTTTTCCTACCAAACTGTCTGACCTGCTTTTGATTTATCTGCACGCAGTATGTCAAATCAGATGTGTATACTGTGAATTGTGGCATGGCATATGGTCAAGCTGCACTGCTTCTGTCACTTGGAGCAAAGGGTTATCGTGCCGTACAGCCAAATTCCTCCAGTATGATTCCATCTTCAAATGTAGCATACTTTGGACACATTTTCATACAATACGGGAAGCTGTAAAGAGGGTGTTGTTTTTTGCACCCCTATTTTTGTGCACTTTTTGATCACTGTTATTATGTTGAATCGCAGCAAAATTATATTTACCAAAGGTCAGCAGGTCAAGTGGGTCAGTCATCGACATGTGGATTAAGGTACTTTGTCACGTGTTCTCTGCTCTCCATTTTCTCTCCATCCCCTCTCTCACTCATGTTCTGTTGAAACTTCTATCAGGCCAAGGAATTGGATGCAAACACAGAGTATTACATTGAGTTGCTTGCAAAAGGAACAGGGAAGTCCAAGGAAGAACTATCTAAAGACGTCCGGCGGCCCAAGTATTTTCAAGCACAAGAAGCCATAGAGTACGGAATTGTAGACAAGATAATAGATTCACGTGATGCAGCATTTGAGAAACGGGTACTATTTTCGTTGCAATTTTTTTTTTCCATTAATCTCTCTGCTGCGCCTCTTGCAAGTTCTGAAAGAGAATTTCTTTGCTCAGAATTACGACGAGATGCTTTCTCAATCGAGAGCTATGAGGAGAGGAGCAGTGGGTGGTCCACAAGCAGCTCCATCTGGACTTAGGTGATTTCAAAGAAATAAACAAAGGAAGGATTTGAGCTAGCCCTCTCGTCTCTTCCGTAGCTAGTGCATTGGAGCCGGGTTCTGGCTTAGGACAGTGATTACGACGACCCATTTTGTGATGCTTCTGATCCCGTATATGCAGGTAGTTTCGGGAAAGACTTTTGTCAAATAACCTATGGAATGTTGTCTCCGGGGAAGCAAACTGCTTGTAGAACCAAAACTATTTAGAAAGCTCGTTTATTGTTTACTTGTGGGTATCATCAGTGTATTAAATATCGATAATATCAGCGATATTTCGCCGATATTATCGTTTTTCAGAGGCTCCTATATTTTCCCACGTATCCTTCTCATTATTGTCAAAATATCGCGATATTATCGATATTATCGATAATATCGCGATATATTTGATATTATCGAAAAAGTCGTCATGGATCCGTCGTCGGAAAGGCAGTCGAGGTTGCGTCGTCCCCCCAGCTGCCCGGATATCTCTGCAATCCATGCTCATACCCAAGATCTGCGCCTCAACGACGTCGATTCCCCTACCGTTGTCGAAGTCGCGACGAAAGAGCTCGTAGAACGAATCGCAGTTGTAGATCCAGAACCCGTGGTCTATCCCCACAGCGAAGCAGGTGTGGTCTTGGTTGAAGCAGACGTGGAACAGAGACGGAGGCGAGCGCGGCGCCGGTGGCGCAGGCTCTGAGGGGAAGAGGAGAATGGGTGGTTGTTGTGGAGGTTGAGGTCGGGGTTTGGGGGCGATTGGGGGTCGTGGTGGTCTTCGCTGGAGTCAACGACAGAGGTGGGGTTGTTGTCGGTGGGATCGGTGAGGAAGGCGGAGAAGGATAAAGAGAACTCGCCAGAGAGTTCCTGGGTTCGCCGACGAGGCGGAATACGCGGACGAGGAGGAAGGCGAAGGAGGAGGAGAATGCCATGTGGAAGAAGGATCGAGAAAGGTCTCAGTGTGTGTATGGGAGAAGGGAGAAGAGAGAAGGATCGAGAATTCGAGAGATCTGTGAGATCTGTGTGTGTTTGTGGGAGAAGGGAGAGGGAGAAGAGAGAAGGATCCAGAGACGAGTCGTGTGTGCGTGTGTTGTTGTGCGTGTGTGGTGTGCGTGTGTGGTGGCGTGTGTGATCCCTGTGTGCGTGTGTGTGTGTGTGTCGATGGCGTGTGTGTGTAGGTGGTGTGTGACGGTGTGAGAAAAGAAAGGCATCTAAATAATTCAACTTTTACAACTTTCAGGAATGGTACAATTTTTGACAAGACAAAAATAATGGTGGTTTCATGCATCAAGATTCAAAACCGTGTGACACGCGTGATATTCTTTCACATTCTTAGAGGTGAAGTATAAGATGATCACATATTTTTTGACCATGGACAAAAATAATGGTGGTTTCATTCAAAAGCATCTAAATAATTCAAAACATAGACAACTTTTATAATTACAACTTGTACAATTTTAGAACATGGACAAAAATAATGGTGGAGTATCAAACCATGGACAACTTTTACAATTTCAGACCATTCAAAATCGTGTGCCACTGTGTTATTCTTTCACATTCTCAGAGGTGGAGTATCAGATCATCACACATTTTTTGACCCTTCAAAAATTAAAACCTCTATTACACCTTTTCGTTTCTTCTTCTTCCGTTACCCCTTTCAGAGTCATTCCAGATCTATTCCAGAGGTTCAACACAAAGGGTTCCATATTTAAGGTAAGTTTACGAACTTATATTTATATTATTGTAATTTATACTTGCATGTTAATTTTTTGAAGTAATTAAGTAATGTTGTATAATTATTCCCTAAAATAATTTTAATATGTTTAATGTTATTTATTATTTTATTATCAAATTGGATTATTATTCATTAATATTAGGTTTTATTATTCCATATTATTTTTATAATTACTTAAATTCTTATAATCATTTTCTTTACTTCCTATTTAATTCTTCTGTAAAATAACTTTACTTCCTATTTTCTTTACTTCCTATTTAATATGTTTCTGTCACTACTATATTTTTTGGCCAAAAAATAATTGCCTAATTTTCATGAAAAATAAATATAGATACGTTTAAGATGTCCAGTGAAGTTACTAAACGTGATCCAGCTTGGGAACATGGAGACCCAATAGACGGAAACAAACATGGCACAATTTGCAAATATTGTGGTCGGGTAATAAAGAGTGGCGGAGTGACACGACTTAAGTATCATCTTAGTGGATTAAATCCAGCATATAATGTCCAACGATGCAATAATGTCCCCCCAGAAGTGAAGGCATTCATCAGCACATTATTAAAAAATAAAAAACAGCAGAAGGAAAAGATAACACATGGAATGGAAAATATTCGAGCTGGGCTACGAGGAGAAGTCTATGGCCAAGCGGTTGACAGTGATGATGATGACAATGAGGACGAATGTGATGATGACATGGGACCTGAAGAACGACGCAGTTTGAAACAAGCATTATGTGCCTCCAAACAGTCAGCATGGGAAAGAGAACACCTTCATAAAATTTCTAATAAAGCACAAGGTTCCGGGACAAGTGGTGGTGCACAAATGAGATAGGGAGGCAGTCTTAGAGAATCACAACCAACACCACCAATAGCCCCAAGTTTATATAAGTCATTCAAAGCACGTCAAAAGAGTGTTTGGAGTTATTTCACTGGAGGTAATGTGAAGGAGGGAATGGGGCGTCTAATTAGCAAGTTCTTTATCTATGAAAATGTCCCTGCTGAGAAAGCATCATCACATCATTTCAAAAATATGGTAGTGGGATGTCAACAGGCCGGTGTTGGAGTACAACCTCCCACTCCCTATGAGATAAGAAACAAATATTTGGATATGGAGTATAAAGACATTGGCGAGTATGTTAACAAGTTGAGGTCAAAGTGGGAAACTAATGGTTGCACAATCATGTGTGACGGATGGACTGGCCCGACCAGATTGTTTATCATAAACTTCATGGTATACTCCAAGGGAAAGACAATTTTTTTGAAGTCTGTTGATGCTTCAAACTATATAAAGAACTACAAGTATATTTACAAATTATTGAGGGATGTAATCATGGAGGTGGGAGGGCATAATATTGTCCAAGTCGTGACCGACAACGGTTCTGCATTTGTCAAAACCGGAAAAAAGTTAATGAAGCATCATAATGTGTTTTGGACATCATGTGTAGCACATTGTATTTATCTCATGTTTGAGGCAATGGGGAACAAAGAGAATGTTGCTACTGTGGTAACAAGAGCTAGAACGATCACAAATTATATTTACAATCACGGTTGGTTGTTGGCAAAGATGCATGAATTTTGCAAAGGAGACATTATTCGTCCAGCTACCACTCGATTCGCCACCAACTATATTGCATTAGATAGCCTACTTAAGAAGAAAGCAGGGTTGAATCAACTATTCACTAGTGACGATTGGGCCAACCACAATTTGAGCCGCTCAAATGCAGGTCATATGGTGGAAAGTATAGTGCTTGATCATGCTTTTTGGACACAATCAGAACATGTGTGCCAAGTGTTTGAACCTCTTTACAAAGTTTTACGGATCGTTGACACAGAAATGTATCATATTATGGGGGAAATATATGAGTTGATGCGTGTAGTGAATGATGAATTGAAAAGAAAACATGGTGCAAGGTGGGTCATAAAGATAATTGAAGACCGATGGTATAAAACATTATACCACGATTTGCATGCAGCAGATATAAATTATGTCATAATTTGCAATTCATTTCTTTAGTTGCATAAGTATTATTTCTCTTATTAGAGTATGTGTTTCTTTGAACAGCATATTATTTGAATCCTCGATACCAATACAGACCCGGTGTTGGAGATGATGGTACCCTTATATGTGCTGTACATAATGTATACTCTAAATTAGATCCTGCATCACCAGCAGTTGGCCAATTTGGAAATGAGTTACACAATTACTTAAATTATAATAATTACTTTGTTGGATTAAACTAACACGATTTATTGAATTCAGCTAACATGGTTTAAAGATGCAAGAAGAACTTTTGGAGAACCAACATCAGTTGCTGCTCGAACAAAAATGTCTCCTAGTGAGTGTAAACATATTTCACGATAAGTTTATAATAGAATTTGTTAGAGTTATTAGGCTTATCAACATTGTTTTTCATTGTAGCTGAATGATGGATCATGTATGGGACCGATACACCAACTGTGAGAAAGTTAGCAATCAAAGTATTATCATAAACAGCTTCCTCATCTGCTTGTGAAAGAAATTGGAGCACATTTGCACTTATACACACAAAGCAAAGAAATAGGTTGGCTCATAGTTGGTTGGAAAAATTAGTTTATTGCTACTACAACATGAAGCTTCAAATTCAAGATAAGGAAGCAGAAATAGATCATGTCAACCGTGGTGACCCACTAGATGTGTTTGATATTGTTGCTAAAGATGATGATACAGAGGGTAACCAACTTTATCAATGGATTAGACCTCTTCATTTAGATGATGATGAAGGCAACCCAGCTCCCAAAGTTGCTGAAGAAGCACGTAATGAAGGGATAAATGTAGAAAGAGTATTAGCGGAGGAGGTGGGATCTAGTAGCGCTAACTCTTTGGAAGAATTTTTGCGCCCAAGACCAAGAAACACTGGAATTCCACCTTCTTCCAATCCTACACAACCACAACATCGTGCTAATACTAATGATAGCTCTAGTACAAGATCAGAAGGAGACTCACCTACCACCAGAGGTGGGAATGATGAAGGATATAGTGGAGCTGGAGGTAGTGGTGGTGGATATGGAAACTATGTTGGACCACCTCCCGGATTTATGAGCCCCTTCACTGGTGAGGCAAACTTCACGCATGCAACACAGGATGAGGACCATGGCAGTAGGCGGGCAGGACCAGGAATTGATGTCATAGGGAAGGACTATACTCGTAGAGAAAGAGGCAAAGGGATTTTGTCAAGTCAAGAAGATGACTCGTTATCTATAACTTCGGACTCTGTTGGAGTGGGAAGTAGTAACTATGGTTATACTCATAACCAACCATTTCCCTACCCTTCATATCCCATTCTTGTTAGGATGGAATCGAGCGACTCATGGAAACAATCCGAGACTCAATCTTCAAATGATTTTGCTTATGAACAAGGTCAACCAATCTTGGGTCCATATGGGTGGCATGTTAACAATTACATGCAAAACTATTTTGGGGATTTATCATTTGATAACTACTCTTCACAATACACTCACTCTACACATGGAGATGATGAAGATAGTGAAAAATTTGAACCTCATAGTAACTCTATGTGATACTAAGTTACTCATGTATCTTATCCTGCAATGTATAAAGTGTAAAATATTGTACTAATTCATTATATATAAATGAACTCAAAAACCGATTGGAAAGGAGGCATTCTATGTAAGATGAAATCATAACAAGTGCGTTACAAAGCATCATCGTTTCTAACAGCGGAAGAAGTTTCGGAAGATGGCCGAAGACTGGTACACATGGTCTCTTTACATATTTTGGAGCCTTACATCGTCAAATTAAACAAACATATCCGGAGTAACTAATACGAAAGGCAAAATACTTTACTTCATTTACGCTGGCGGATTAGGGTACGCTTTTGGCTTTGGCTTGACCTCTATCTCATTTACGCTTCGAACGAAGATGGCATCTGGCTCGTGGCTGCAAGATGAACAGATGACACATTAGATGGACACATAAATGGATGGACAGATGAGTAAAGTGATGGAGAGGGAGCGAGCGACAGAGATGTGCTTACGGTTTATCCCCCTCTTCATACGTGTAACTTGAAGCCACAGCCAATAGGCGGCCATCTCTGCTAAAAGAAAGCGCCGCAATGCTTGTTGGGTACTTGGAGTACTGGCAAAGACGAGCACAATGAAAATTTGTTATAATTGTAATTTCTCCATGGGAGAATTATATATCAGTGTCGCCTAAGGCAAAATATTACCTGATACAGCCTCTTCTTGTTGTTCCCATCCCATACGTTCACATAGCCATCGCAACCTCCAGTAGCGAAAGTACCATAGCTGCAATTGGATTGCATAAAAGGGCTAATAAGATAATGCACAAGGACTAAAGAAACTGCTAGCATCACTACTCATACAATAAGCAGTATGATCCCAACTATCATCAAGCAAAAGTATGTACCAATTTCTAGCTTGTCCACATGACAGTCAATGATGTACAAGAATCTCATTCTCAAACTCCTCTGATAAACTTTATTAAAGCAAGAGGTAAGTGAATCCGAAATTACTAAAGCCTCCCTCGAGCTTAATTTAGGTTTTAAATACCTACATAGCGACTCATAGATCAAGTATAATCCAAGCCATAATCTATCACATAAACAAGGAACAATTCTGATCCTTATTTTCCAAACCATTCAACCAGAGAATAAACCTTGAACGAAGTTGACTACTATGAAATTCCCAGATGTAACTCTTGTAGCTACAAGATGCTTTCAACAGGAAACCAGACATGATCTATCTTTTTTATGACATCAATAAATCAACGCATAAAAAGTTTACGAGTTTAGTACGCAAAACTTTAACGGAAGAAAGTAACTTACATGGGGTGGAATGCAATTGCATTTACTGGGTACACAATGTCCCTTCCAGCCTCTGATTTTCTATGACACTTAAATGCATATCTGCACAAAGGTTATTACCATTAATAAATTAAGAACGAAGACGCTGTTTGCATGATATTACATTTATGCATGCCTGCATTGCGAAGAATAGTATCCTTGAAGGGCCCTATCTCCAAACCAGTTGACCAGGCACAAATCAGTGTGACCATAAGAGGAATGCTGCAGTTATTCTACCGAAAAACCTACAAGTGTACATTGGTGATACATTGGTGAACTAACAGAGGCACACTTTATGATGATGCCACACCCTCATTTATGAAGAGAGAATCATACATATATCAAGAACAACTTATTTAGTGGTGGTGGCATCAAAGATGTGTACATCTTAAAGGATTCCTAAAGATAGGAGGCAATGAAACTGAAAATATCAGTCAATGTAAAGAAAAATTTCTCACTGATAGCTGAATACATACTTTTTGGTTTGACTAGCCTCCGAAAGATCAAAAAATTCCATTGCAACCCGTCCTTCAACAGAACTAAGAGCATAACCTGCAAAATGTGATCACAGAATCAAACATGAAACAACCAACAACATCGATCAATTCCATTCCCCAAACAACTTATATTTTGTAGCTCATATTTTTTTAAAGGTACCCTAAAACGGAAAAAGCCCTTTTCTGTGAGCAAGGAAAACCAGTGGGGATGGTTAGCCACAAAGCAATGCAATACCCAAAGTACCAAGTGCAAGAAAGAAATTTTTTGTGAGGTAGTGTCCTGAAACAGAAAAGCTATTAAAGTTACCTGTTCCATTAGGATAACAACGCACACATCGAGTTTGGTACTTTAATGAAGACTCCCTCCGTTGCTCAGGCTGGGACATATTTCTCAAATCATAGACATTGACATGTCTTCCGGCGGTTGCAACCACTAACCGGTTTCCCACAAGTGAAAGAGAATAAACACGCTCGGGTTGTGGGTATGACCCAACAAGGGTTTGCTCCTGTCCACTTGCACCTCTAGGGTCCCAACACTTCACTGTTTTATCCCAACTACCAGTGATCAACTGACCTGATATTATTTGCACATAAGAGAATTGGTTAGAAACTCAAAGTCTTACATTATAAGGAAACAATTTTTTTTGCTTTCAAACTTACATAATTAAATGTGATTACCGGAAATACCAATTACAGCAGAGATCATGATTTAAGGTCGTTTATAGTCATTCAACGTCAAAACTCCATTCATACTAATAAAGCAACTATTACAACTACGCACGCTACAAAATCTGATCAATCAACCGATTTGGGGCAAAAAATTCTTCAGAAAAGTTCTTCAAGTTTTGATTGGAACTAATTTCAAATGTAAAAATTGATGGTTTGAAGAACATACCTGCTGCATAAGAGTACTCGATGCAACGCACTGGCGCGTCGTGCCTTCCTAAGATGTCCTCCTTACTGGAGCTGAATACGAACCTGGGGTATTGACATAGATACACAAAGCATCAGAGTTAAGAGATGGGTTTTTACAGCAATTTCCGAGCAACCAAGCAGAAAAAATTAGGGATTTTGGGTTTGTGATTTTAATTACCGCCTGACGGTGTTGTCGGCGCCGGCGCTGAACCCGGAGGAATCGTCGTGGAAGCAGCAATCGAGTACGGGACCGCCGTGCATGAATTCTCCACGCAGCACATCGGCGCTGGCGTCGTACAATCGGACTGTCTGCGAATGAGAAAGAGGGATTAGAGAGGAAAAGTGGGGAGAGGTAGGAGGAGGCGAGGGCGTACCTTGTCCCAAGAGGAGACGAGCAGGTGATCGCTGTGGTTGGAGAAGCGGAGGTTGGAGATGCCGTCGGTGGGGGGGTTGGAGAGCTCTCGGCCTGGCGCCGGCGGAGGCACAGCTGTCATGGCGCGATGGTTCGGAGGGTGTGCGAGTAATGTGATGGAGAGAGAAGGAATGAGTTTTGGGGTTTATGAATTTTGAGAGTGTTGAGATGGAGAGTGGAGTGATGAGAGAGAAAGAGAGAGGGAAGGGCGGTTTGAAAATGTACAGAAAAACGGCGGTGGTGGTTTTGTTCCAGAGGTTTTCGAATTCAAACGAGGGATGAGGAGATTGAGGATACTCTCCTCATCCTTCCATTTGAGTTAGAAATCATTACGTTTAATTTTAAATAAAAAATTAAAATAATTTAATAGTACGATGAACGGATACAATGTGAAGATTTATAAGATCCTCCCAAAGAGAATCCTGATGGGATCCAAATCCTCAAGCAAGGGGATGTCTTTTTGCTCCTTTCAAAATAGGATAATACTAGGGAGACCAAAATTTTAGATAAAATTTGTAAATTAAATGACATGTCACTAACATGATGCTTCTTTAACTTAAAAAATAATAATAAAAACTAAAACTAAAAGATGCTTATCTATCTTGTATGTGAGAAAAAAAATAAGGAGTTGTTATTAGCAGTTCAAAAATCTCATTTTACACTTCAAATTTTGTATAATTAGAGAGGAAAAATACATGGGGTGTGCTATCTACATACCCCATCTTACTTCTCACACATCACTTAATAATTTATGTCCGTTGATCTTCTTCAATTCATCTAATCCAACGGTTGAAAATTAAAAATGTGTGTGAGAAGTAAAATGGGGTGTGTGGATATCACATCCCAAAATACATATGTGAGGAGTGTAGAATGAGATTTTTGAAGCACTAACAATAATTCCCAAAAATTAAGATATAAAAAAAATGAACATAAAGGAAGATAGTATGGTAATAATTGTCAACAAAGTGGAGTTATTTTAAACTTTAAAGAGAAAAAATATATATAAAGAAAGGAAAACTCAGCAAAAGAAAAAAAGAAAAAAAAGCCTCGTGACTTCTTCATCTTCTTTGATGGGAAGAAAGACAGCCTGCAATCAGAAAATTTCAGATCTAGGCAACTCAAAAAGAAAAAAAGAACGTCCAATGAATGCCTCAAGCGCACCTCAACCACCCAGGCATGGCCCAATGAAGCTTAGGCGAGTTTTTCATCGACTTCTGCAAAACAGAGGTGATCATGACTTCAGAGCACTTTATGTAGACTATACAAAGAAGACAATCATGGCTCTCAAGCACTTTATGATATGAAAACAAAATTTCATAGTAGATAATTTCAATAAACTCAACTTGCCTAGTTTTGGTACTTTAGTGAACCACCAAGTTGACAACCAAACTTGCACATGGCCACAAGACTTGAGTATAAATTATTTTTAATTAGTTCTCCTTAATTAAATTTAGGGTAAATTACATGGTAACCCCTCAGGTTTGAGATCTATTACAACCCTGTTGATGCACAAAACCGGAGGGGTCTTGGAACAACGTAAATCCGACCGTGAATCTGTAAGAAATGTAAATAACACAAGATGTATCGCGGTTCACCCCAAGGTTTGGGCTACGTCCACACTGATATTGTATTTCTGAGGAAGAGAGAGCTTTGAATATGAGAGTGAGAGCTTTGAGAGAACTTAGAGCTTAGGGGATGTGAAGAGGCCTTTCGTTTGTGAGGGTGAGGATGCCCTTTTATAGAATAAGGGCTCTTCCCCTTTTTACATATTTGCCCCTCCATTTATTACATAATTACATTTGAGTCCCCCAAGTATTTATACGAGGTCTAAATACGGATGCCCTAAGTATGATATAAGCAGTAATCCCCCAAGTCTTCAGTCAAGAGAGTCTTTTGGCTGAAGACTTGAAATTCAGTCCATGTGTGGGCCGAAGTAACTAGATGTCATCTAGAACTGATACTCGATATGAAGCGGTGTCCAATCTGAAATGATGCTCAACTAGAAGTAGCACATGTTGCGAGGTTGTTCTGCTTGTAGCTTATGTTGCCTTGGTTAGCTCAGCTTGTGGTGTTTGAAGGTGACGGAGTCCCTTTTATAGAATAAGGGCTCGCTCATCAATACATAAATATGGGCTAGAGTTGATGCTCGCGGCAAGGCGGTTGCTCAGTAGGCGGTGATGCTCTTTAATAATGGTAAGGGAATCCCTTTTATAGAATAAGGGCTCGCTCCTCAATACATGAATAATGGGCTAGAGTTGATGCTCTCTAATGATGGTGAGGGAGTCATTTTTATAAAATAAGGGCTCGCTCCTCAATACATAAATATGGGCTAGAGTTGATGCTCTTTAATGGTGGTGAGGGAGTCCATTTTATAGAATAAGAGCTCGCTCCTCAATACATAAATATGGGCTAGAGTTGATGCTCGCGGCGAGCCGGTTGCTCAGTAGGCGGTGATGCTCTTTAATAATGGTGAGGGAATCCCTTTTATAGAATAAGGGCTCGCTCCTCAATACATGAATAATGGGCTAGAGTTGATGCTCTCTAATGATGGTGAGGGAGTCCTTTTTATAAAATAAGGGCTCGCTCCTCAATACATAAATATGGGCTAGAGTTGATGCTCTTTAATGGTGGTGATGGAGTCCCTTTTATAGAATAAGGGCTCGCTCCTCAATACATAATTAATAGGCTAAAGTCTTCCAAGTATTTTTCATGAGGCCTAATATATGGTACATAGTGTAGTCCTCAAAGTCTTCGGTCAATAGAGTCTGTTGGCTGGAGACTTCAAATTGAATCCATGTATGGGCCGAAGTGGCGGTTATTCGGAGGCAGTATTTGCACACCCTGCACTGAAGCTTTGTAGGTGAAGCTTTGCAAGTGAAGCTTTGAAGCTGGAGCTCTGTAAATGAAGTTTTTGAAGCTAGAGCTTTTGTAAATGAAGCTTTTGAAGCTAAAGCTTTGTAAATGAAGCTTTTGAAGATAGAGCTTTTGTAAATGAAGCTTTTGAAGCTGATTGACATGAGTGATGCTCATGAATGTTTATGTTGATTGACATGAGTGATGCTCATGGATGTTGACATGAGTGATGCTCATGAATGTTTATGTATGATTGATATGAGTAATGCTCATGAATGTTTATGTATGATTGACATGAGTAATGCTCATGTATAATTTGAAGTATTGGGCATACTTTTGATCACCTGGTTGGCGATAATAGCGGCAGGTTGCCGCATAATTTTGAAGTACTGGACGTACTTTTGATCACCTGGTTAGCGATAATAGTGGCGGGGTGTCGAATAAATTTTTGTAGTACTGGGCGTACTTTTGGTTACCTAGTTGGTGATAATAGCAGCAGGGTGCCGAATAATGTTTTGTAGTACTGGCGTACTTTTGGTCACCTGGTTAGTGATAATAGCGGCAGGGTGCTGAATAATTTTTTGTAGTACTGGACATACTTTTGGTCACCTGTTGGTGCTATTTTGGGCTTATGGGCCTTCACCCTCCACACAACATTCCAGCCCATTTATTTTGGGTTTTGCGGTTTTTTTTATTACACTCTGATGGGGTTATACAGATGTCTCCGAAAGATAAGAAAAATAAATTACATCATTCTGGTGGGGTGTTTATTCCTTGCTTTCGCAGTGTCCTCATGTGCCTCCCTTTTGCTTTCTCTTTATTTTTCTTTCTTTTGGCAGATGACAGACAAGGGAATAATGCCATTTCCTTTTTTTGCTTTTGCTTTCTGCTTTGCTTTTGTTTTTTTGCTTTGCTTTTGTTTTTTCACCGCACTCTCTCTGTCTCTTCACCTGGCAGACAAAAGGAATAAAAAATAGAATTGATAATAGGAACTTATCTTCTTCCTGATTTTCCTGCACGTTGTGGATCCATGTTTAGCCCATCTTCCTTTTTCTTTTTCTAACATCATGATTGATTCCAACCTTTCAATTCTTCTCCGATGGATTGTTGTCGGAGATGATGACGGCACTGAGGATGTAGAACACAGCGGGATTGACAAATTCATGAACAATAGGCTGGAATTGGAAATACGAACCCATCTCCATCGCCATCTTCATGTGAAGAGGAGGAGGATGAGGACCGGCCACTCAATGACTTTGGCAAAGGTGAGTTCAATAAGAGTAATCATGGAATACATAATCCAATATGTCAGCCATTGGCGATCGTCGGTCGGTGTTGCTGCGGTTTTCCTCTTTCTGCTCGATGGAGGAGATGATACACTAGGAGGCACGGCGGGCGCCGATGACGTCCTTATAGGCGATGGAGAGGAGGTTGTGCTCTTAACGGTGGGCACCTTGCCGTCAGTGATTTTTTCCTTCCCAGATTCCTTGCTCTTTGGAGACGCTGAAACCGTTTGGGGTTCGGCGACGGTGGCGGTCGCGTACTGAGCAATGCAGATGAGGGGATAGCCGCAAGGAGAAGCGGAGATGATGTTCGTCTATTTAACAATCCCTCGTCTGAGTAACTATCTCATTGCCTTTGTAGATGGTGCAATATTTATGGAAAGGAAAACCCTTCACTTTGAAATCATAGGCTGGATCTGCTTTTAATCCTCTGTTTTTTACCATTTTCACCTAGACAGAGAAGGGAAGCAACTTCCCGATCGAACAAACGGCGGCCAACGAACCCTTTCAACTTCTCCGAGGTTACTACCGGAATTTGACTTCAGGGCTCTTGGGGAATCCAAGCTCCGCTGGAAAATCCGACCCATGGTGAAGATGGGGTGCTCTGTTTCTTTCTGCGACCGGAACTTTTTTGTAGAAGTTGATGTGGTGGTTCAAGGCTTCCTTTGTGGAGATGAGCCTATCTGATCGCACCAGTTCGTCTTTCACCGCCTCGATGCAGAGCCCGCAAATACAACAGCCCTGGTAGCAGTCTCGGACGCAGGAGATGCAAGCTGGGGTGTAATCCTCTGTGAACCCGCAGGAGTGGCATTTTACGCACTGGACTTCGACTGGTGGAGGAATTGGGGATGGTTTAGATGAGGTTTGGTGCTGGGAGTTTGTGCCTCTCTGTAATTGGGATTTTGGAAGAATCTCTGTTTTCTGTAAATTTTGGGTTTTGAGAGTGATGGGCTTTTCTAGGTATTTGGAGAGAGAATCTTAGGATTTTTAGAGAGAGAGTGGTGTTCTTGGTTTTTTTTGTAGAGGTGAAAGATATCAGAAGCAAGAGAGAGGTCGAGAAAGTTTTGGTTGTCTCCTGGATTTTGCAGATTCACGGCGGAGGTGAAAAATTGAGAGAAAACCGACATAGCTTTTCATGTCGTTTCCTACAGACGGCGCCAAATGTTGATGCACAAAACCTGAGGGGTCTTGGAACAACATAAATCCGACCGTGAATCTGCAAGAAATGTAAATAACACAAGATGTATCGTGGTTCACCCCAATGTTCGGGCTACGTCAACATTGATTATTGTATTTCTCTGAGAGGATTGTGAGGGAGAGAGAGCTTTTCTGTGAGGATGAGAGCTCTGAAAGGGTGAGGGTATGGCCTCAGAATTGGCATCCCCTAATGAGGAGAGTGAGGAGTCATTTTATAGAATAAGGGCTCCTCACTTATTACATATTTGCCTCTTCCTTTATTACATAATTACATTTGAGTCCCCCGAGTATTTATACAAGATCTAAATACGGAGGCCCTAAGTATGGTATAAACAGTAGTCCCCTAAGTCTTCAGTCAAAAGAGTCTTTTGGCTGGAAACTTGAAATTTAGTCCATGTGTAGGCCGAAGTAACTAGATGTCGTCTTGAACTGATGCTCGATATGAGGCGGTGCTCAATCTGAAATGATGCTCAACTAGAAGTAGCACATGTTACGAGGCTGCTCGGTTTGTGGCTTATGTTGCCTTGGTTAGCTCGGCTTGTGGCGTTGAAGGTGAGGGAGTCCTTTTTATAGAATAAGGGCTCACTCCTTAATACATAAATGATGGGCTAGAGTTGATACTCGCGGCGAGGCAGTTGCTCAGTAGGCGGCGATGCTTTCTAATGATGGTGAGGGAGTCCCTTTTATAGAATAAGGGCTCGCTCCTCAATACATAAATAATGGGCTAAGTCCCCTAAGTATTTTTTATGAGGTCCAGTTAAGGTCCAATATATGGTACTTAATGTAAGTATTTTTTATGAGGTCCAGTTAAGGCCCAATATATGGTACATAATGTAGTCCTCCAAGTCTTCGGTCAATAGAGTCTGTTGGCTGGAGACTTCAAATTGAATCCATGTATGGGTCGAAATGGTGGTTGTTCGGAGGTGGTATTTGTATACCCTGCACTGAAACTTTGTAAGTGAAGCTTTGCAAGTGAAGTTTTTGAAGCTGGAGTTTTGTAAATGAAGCTTTTGAAGCTGGAGCTCTATAAATGAAGCTTTTGAAGCTTGAGCTTTTGTAAATGAAGCTTTTGAAGCTTGAGCTTTTGTAAATGAAGCTTTTAAAGCTAGAGCTTTTGTAAATGAAGCTTTTGAAGCTGAAGCTCTGTAAATGAAGCTTTTGAAGCTGGAGTTTTTGTAAATAAAGCTTTTGAAGCTAGAGTTTTGTAAATGAAGCTTTTGTAAATGAAGCTTTTGAAGCTAGAACTCTGTAAATGAAGCTTTCGAAGCTAGAGCTCTATAAATGAAGCTTTTGAAGCTGATTGACATGAGTGATGCTCATGAATGTTTATGTTGATTGACATGGATGATGCTCATGGATGTTGACATGAGTGATGCTCATAAATGTTGACATGAGTGATGCTCATGGATGTTGACATGAATGATGGTCATGAATGTTTATGTATGATTGACATGAGTGATGCTCATGAAATGTTTATGTATGATTGACATGAGTGTTGCTCATGTATAATTTTGGAGTACTAGACGTACTTTTGATCACCTGGTTGGTGATAATAGCGGCATGATGCTGAATAATTTTGGAGTACTGGGCGTACTTTTGATCACTTGGTTGGTGATAATAGCGGCAGGCTGCCGAATAATTTTTTGTAATACTGGACGTACTTTTGATCACCTAGTGGGTGATAATAGAAGACCTGACTCTTTTGGTCATATGGGCCTTCTCCATCCACATAGTATTCCAGCCCATTATTTTGGGCTTGCCTTTTTTATTTTTATTTATTTTTATTTTTATTCTCTGATGGGGTTTATACAGATGTCTGCAAAAAATAAGAAAAATAAATTACATCATTCTGGTGAGGTGTTTATTCCTTGCTTTTACAGTGTCCCTATGTGCCTCCTTTTTGCTTTCTCTTTATTTTTCTTTCTTTTGGCAGATGACAGACAAGGGAATAATGCCATTTCTTTTTTTTTTCTTTTGCTTTTGCTTTCGTTTTCTCTGTTCTTTTCTGCTTTTGTTTCTCATGTGTTCCCCTATGATTCTCCTGTAACACATAACAGCTGCTTGGACAACCTTGACACAACCCACTTGCTTTTCTTGCTTTTCTCTAAAGTGACAGCTGCCTCTGCCTTCCTGCGGCAATGAACTTGCTGTTTGTCAGAAATAAATCTGGTGGGTGTGTTAAGTGATTTGGCGGGTGAGGCGGTGATGCATCAACAAAATACATACTTGTAATCCATTATCCTGAGAACTGGAGGACTTAGCCTCACTTTTACTCACCACTCCAACCATGTTCTGCTTGGCGTCGATTAGCCGCACAGTATTCGATTTGATACTGGAGATGCACAAAACGATGCCAAATCTCACTGCTTTTCTCCTGAATACTGAAATCGTTGTCTAATGAGACATTGTGAGACTCCTCGGAGAAGAAATCCCCGGCGTGTGAGCCGCCATCGACGAGCATCATCTGTTGCTCATTTCGATCGAGATCGGAGGCGAGCGCCGCCAAATCGAATTCGAAGAAGAAATGACCCTGCAACACCATGTTCACGCAATGCACGGCGTAGAGCTTCGACTCTTGTACCTCGTGGTACAACATCCCTTCGTTGCTCGTCCTTTTGGATCGTCGCCATCTGCCACCACCAGTTCATGTTCGTCTCTTCGGATCGCCGCCATCTGCCACCACCAGTTCACCGAGGGTTTCATTAGAACGCAAGAGGCAGTGGCAGAGCCATTCCTCATCCTCTTTCATCTTCTCTTCCTCTTGCCGGAGAAGATGATGGGTTTGCTTCTACTTGCTTATCCATTCATAAATTCCAACCAAAGCCTTTCTCTGTCTTTACACCTAGAAAGAAATTATCAGGCAATTTTCGAACCTGATTTGTTGAATTTGGGACTAAACGATTTAAATAAGCACTTGAAAGAGTGATGGATAGCGAGACCAAATAGCAATGGAAGCAAAATTCCACTGCTGAATTATGAGGGAAGAAGATAAGAACAGAGCAGAGGGATATAATGATTGTGCTTTTGGACTAAAAACACTTTGTTATGGTAAGTGCTTATGATGGTTGGAACTTGAAAGCTATGGATGGAGTTGGTGATGCACGCTCTGGTTGGGTTCGAGAAATCCGAAGGAGGAAGGGAGAGAGAGGAGAGAGAAAGAGTCAGAGACATGAAAAGATGCGGTGGTGGGATGGAAAATGGGGTTTTGCAGATTTTTGCAGATCCACGGCGGAGGTAAAAAATGAGAAAGAATCGACACAGCTTTTCGTGTCATTTCCCACATACGGCGCTAAGTGTTGATGCACAAAACTTGAGGGGTCTTAGAACAACGTAAATCCGACTGTGAATCTGCAAGAAACGTAAATAACACAAGATGTATCGTGGGCTACATCCACACTGATATTGTATTTCTGAGGGAGAGAAAGCTCTGAATATGAGAGTGAGAGCTTTGAGAGAGCTTAGAGCTTAGAGGATGTGAAGAGGCCTTTCGTTTTGTGAGGGTGAGGAGGCCCTTTTATAGAATAAGGGCTCCTCCCTTTTTTTACATATTTGCCCCTCCATTTATTACATAATTACATTTGAGTCCCCCGAGTATTTATACGAGGTCTAAATACGGAGGTCCTAAGTATGGTATAAACAAACCCCATACAACATCTTTAAAACATTTCACTTTTATACCTCACGTACTATTTTATTTCAAAATAATACATCTGTTACATTTTCCATCTATTAATCTGTTAAGCACTGACGTGGCTGCCACATTTGTGTCACGTGGCAAAAAAAAATTTAAATTTTTTTTAAAAACCTAAATCTTCAAAAAAAAAAAAAAAAAAAAACTTAGAAAACCCATATCCCATCACCCCACCCTTTCCCCCTTGCCTGGCCGCCCGTCGAAACCCCATCCCCTTCATCATCTTCCCCATCCATCGTCCCTCCTTGCAACCCAAATCCAAACCACTCACACCCATCCTCCACATCCTCCTCCGCACCCTTCCTCCACCTCCTCCGCGCACCAATCTTCCCATCTCCCCCCTTAACTTGAGCCTAACCTGCAACCCAGAAAAAAAAAAAAAAAAAAACCCATCTTCATCTTCCCCGACCCCCCTTCCCTGCAACTCACCCTTTTCTTCTCCCTCCCGTCTTCCCAAAACCCATTGTGCACCCATCCTCCACCTCCACCTCCGCACCCATTACCTGCAACCTAGAAAAGAAAAAAAAAAAAACTCATATCCCTTTCCCTACAACCCAGATCCCGTCTTCCCCAATGGGTGTGGATTTAAGGAGTTGGGTGTGCAGAGGAGGGAAAAGGGTGGGTGTGAGGGTGGGTGCGGAGGAGGACGTGGAGGATGGGTGCGGTGGGTTTGGGGAAGACGGGATAGGGAATAAAGGGGTGGGTTGCAAGGAAGGGGGGTCGGGGAAGAAGAAGATGAGTTTTTTTTTTTTTTTTTTGTTTTTTTTTGTTTTTTTGTTTCTTATTCTTCTTCTGGGTTGTAGGTTGGGTGGGGGAGTGAGGGAGGGAAGACGAAGTAGGGGTTGCGGGAGGTGTGTTTCAGCTTTTGTTTTTGGTTTTTTTTTAATAATTTATTTAAAAGATTCAGGTTTTAAAAAAATTAAAAAATTATTGTTTTTGCCACGTGGTGCACATTTGGCAACCACATGACACAAATGTGGCAGCCACGTCAATGCTTAACAGATCAATGGATGGAAAATGTAACGAAGGTATTATTTTGAAATAAAATAGTACGTGAGGTATGAAAGTAAAATGTTTTAAAGATATTGTATGAGGTTGTAATAGACCTCAAACCTGAGGGGCTACTATGTAATTTACCCTTAGATTTATATGGATGATGAAGTACTATGGCCTGTTTTGGTATTGGGGTGATTCTAAAAAAAGATGGTATCAAAAAAAGATGGTATCAAAAAAAGCTTTTGTGTTTGGTAAACATTCAACTTCAGTTTTTTTTTTTCACAGTTTTGGTTGCAAAAAAGCCAAAAACAAGAAGTTGCAAAACCCAGCTTTGAAAAATCGACTTTTTTTCACATTTGTTTTACATAAAAGTTTACCAAACACTATAATATTGTTTTTTTTTTTTTCAAAACATTTTTACAAAAAAGTTTACCAAACACTCAACAGCTTTATTTCACAGCCGCTTATTCTCACAGCACAACAAAAGCAGTTTTTTTTCAAAGCACATCAATACCAAACCAGCCCTATATCAACAGTTAAACATGTCAATATCCAAGGGTGAAGACAGCTAGCCTATAACTAGTGCATAAATGTATATACCTAAAGGTTCATGCCAAGAAGCTACAAATTATATGCTTGAAAAGCTAGAAATCTTTTGACTTGAACAAGTTGTCCATATTAACGAGCTTATACATATAAATAAGTTCAAAATGTGACAACTCTAAAAAATAAATCATTGGACCACAAGTGCTAAAAAAAAATTTCACTTCACTTTAAATTGTTATAGTGACATTGCATATTTTTAGTTTTATTGACAATTATTGTTATATTGAGCCAAGTTTTTAAAATTGATTGCATGAGCTAACAAAATTATAATTAATTACAATACGAAGCAAAATAGGGCATAGTTTACCTAAGTTAGTTTTTGATTTTGAGCTGATTTGGAATTGTGATGCTTTAAAAAAAAGCAATTTTTAAAAAAATCTCAAACATCAAATGTGTTTGATAAAACAAAAACAAAATACTTTTTCAAAAGGGAATTTTAGTGAAAAGTTTCCGGTACTGTTCACTTTAACGAAAAATCACATTTTACACTCAAAAGTCAATCTTGGTACTATTCACTTTATCCTTTATTTTATCTTTATCGTTAAAAGTAGGCCTGACAATTCCTGACACGACCCACTAATTTGACACGACGCGACATGAAATTAACAGGTGTTCGGGTCAACACGATAATGAATCGGGTTGTTATCGGGTAACCCGATAAGCACCTATTAAGATAACGGGTTGATTCAGGTATACACGTGGGTAACAAGATACACGACAAACAAAATATTAATTTAATAATTTTATAACCTAAAAAAATACTATAATAATTATATATATTAATTTAATAATTTTATACCCCTAAAATCTATAATAATTATATATATATATATTAAATTAAATTTAAAAAATTGGTGACCATTGGATCGGCTAAGATTTAATCTTCGCCATCCATTGTGCATTAGGTTGAAGGCTATCCTTCTCTTCTATCTCATTCACTCTGATCTTTCCAGTTCAGATTTACTCTCGCGCCGTCTCCTTAATTCGCATCTCTCTCGCATCCTCCTACGTTCACTTCCTTCAACTCGACTCCGGCAACCACAAGAAAACCACACACAGGCAAGCACACGCTAAATGTATGAATTTTGTATTTTTGGGTATTATGTGTTTAAAAAAAACAAAACTAGTGATTTGAGGTTTTCATTAAAATTAAAACTAATGGCTGGGGATTTTTTGATTTTGGAGATTTTGGAGTTTCTGGGTTGGGGCATGTTTACAAACATTAAAAAAAATCCACTGATAGAGCAAGCATGCTTCGCATTGGCTTAGCAAGCTTGAAAATCACAAAAGGACGAGGTAGAAATAGAATCAAGCATTGGAATTTAGGAGTAAAGATGTAGTCGTACTGTAAGCTGTAATGTGAGATTCATTACTTAATCTCATATATATATTGGGGATATGTTATCAGGGGACTGGGGAGGTTAGAATTCAGGTGGCTTGTGAGGCAGACAACGACAGAGTAGTGACGCCCAACCTATTTTTGTTTTGCAGTAGTAGATGCAATGTCTTAATCATTTGTATGGGATTATTTGTCCCAAGTATTGACAATTGGCAGGCAGGTCTTTTTTTTTTATTGTGAATGTCGCGAGATCATTTGTATCTATGTTTCATTTGGGGTCTATTTACTTGAAGTTAGTAAGTGGGGTCTATATTTGTTTTCTAGATTTCGAGATTTGGAACAAGCAAAGCAATTAAGCAAGGTTGCAACCTGCAACTGCAAGGTATTTTTAATTGAATTGTGAATTTCAAAGTAAATTTGAATTGGATTGTGATTTGTGGATATGTGAATTGGATTTTGAAATTGAATTGGATAGGTGAATTTGAAATGGATATAGATGGGTGAAATTGAATTGGATATGTGAAATTGAAATGGATATGTGAAACTGAAATTGAAATTGAAATGGATATGTGAATTTGATTGGATATGGATATGTGAAATTGAAATTGAAATGGATATGAGAATTTGAAATGGATATTGTAACATCCCACATCGACCAACGGAGGGGAGATGATGTGCCTTATATGTACATGCTCACCTCCAATTAGCACGAGGCTTTTTGGGAGCTCACTGGCTTCGGGTTCCATCAGAACTCCGAAGTTAAGCGAGTTCGCGCGAAAGCAATCCCATGATGGGTGACTCACTGGGAAGTTCTCGTGTGAGTTCCCATAAACAAAACCGTGAGGGTGTGGTCGGGGCCCAAAACGGATAATGTCGTGCTACGGTGGAGCTGAGCTTGGGATGTGGTAAGGGCCCGGGTAGGGATGTGACATATATAGTCTGAAATTGGTATGAGCAAGATTTCACATCTTGATAATTCAAATACTTCAATGAATTTAGTGTTTAATCATCAAACAGAATCTGGAGATGTTCTTTTTGAGGTAACCTAAGTTTGTTTTTATTTACTTTATATATTTGTAGTAGTAGTATTATAAAAAGTGTTGATATTATATTTGAAATTGACATGATGCATGATTCTTATTACGTTTTCGTTTTTATTTTTTATGATGTAGGATTTTGATAATAATTACGATGATTCAAGTTCAATTGAAAAAAATGAATTGCAGAAATATTTGGAGGATAAAAGAATAGATAGAGAAGTAGACATAAATGTTCTTTCTTGGTGGCAAATAGAGTGTTTTCATTATCCAATACTTTCTCAATTAGCACGAGATGTGTTAACAATTTCCATTTCAACTGTTGCATCAGAATTTGCATTTAGTATTGGGGATAGAGTACTAGATCAGTATCGTAGTTCATTGTTACCAGAAACAATTCAAGCTTTGTTGTGTACGCGAGATTGGCTATTTGGAAAATGAGGTAATATATTTTTATATGGTATAGTACTATTGTTTTATTTCTTTTCATAATTATTTTGGTAAACTTCTCATAATTTCAATGGTTTTTAGTGTTTGGTTTTTCTATACTTAGTTTATACAGAAGAGAGTTCTGACAAGGAAAACCTTACTGAAAACATTATCAACATAACTTTTGAAGGCAATAGATCAAACTAAAGTTCCAATACAATTTCCTTATGATGATCGATAAAAATTGAGGAGTTTGTAAAAGGAATAACATACAAGCTTTGAGTTCTATTGGTAAGGTTTAAACTTTTGAGAAAGGCTTCACAACCTTGAAAACAAAAACTCTTTCATTTTGCATATCCTTGCACATTTAATATTTTGTAATAGACTAGTAGTGTATAGATGTTTTTTTATTGGACTCTTATTTTCAAGTGTAGATGTAGTACTTAAACGACAAATGTGTTTTAATGTTTTAAAATAATATTTATGTGACAATGTGTGGTATGTGCAAATTTAAGAAAAAAAAATATTTTTTTTAACAGGTCAGGTCACTTTACCTGATCTGACCTGTTAAGGATCCGCTAAGATAATATGTGTGACACGACACGACTTGTTAAGATAACAAGTGTTACACAAAAATAACACGACAAGCACTAGTTAAAACTTATTTCTATTAGTTTTTGTTTTTTAAAAAGCACAGCGATATTAAGTCCTTTGTTTTGTTTTGGGTGGGTTGGTTATCTATCAAATTAAGGCAAACGGATCTCTTGTCCTATGAGTTAAGCGAGCCTGTGAGCTCTGCTCTGCCTGAGAGACAAGTTTCGCAAATCTGACGAGGGCGTTTCGTTAGAATCGTCACAAGAAGAAACGCTGGACTCCGACTGATAAGTAAAATCTTCCCCAATTGTAAACCCTAGCGACTCCGGTTCCCTCTCAGTGCTGCAATGGTGGTCTGCAAATGCCGCAAGGTACCTCTCTCTCTCTCTCTCTCTCAAATCATCACTGGTGTCCTAGAATTTTACTGTGTCATTTACCAATTCAGTTCACAGAGCAATGAGTGATTTGGTAGCTTAATTTTTAGATCGGATCGGATTCCTAATGTTGAGACGAAGGCGATCCATAAGATTGTGAGTTGGTTTTGGTATCCTCATTTGACTTGTAGATTGGGATATTTCAGATTTGTTGTTCAAGTTCGTAATTGCGATTCAATTCTTGAAATTCTAGTTCCTATACCTTCTTATGGATTTCATTTATTTTCGTTGATTGATTTCCAAGGCTGATGGAGATTGGGGATTTTGGTGTATCAGGCTACTAAGCTGTATTGTTTCGTGCACAAGGTTCCGGTTTGCGGAGAATGCATCTGTTCTCCTGAGCATCAAATATGCGTGGTGGGCATTTCTTTCTTCCTTTTTCGGTGTATGTTATGTGGTCAACTTTGTATTGTAATTGTTAGGCTGCATGATTTGGTTGTTCTGTTACTTCAATTAAAAGCTCAGCGAAAGTATTTTCCTCATTTCATAATCATGTCGCGTGGCTGAATTGGACACACCATAATCGGGGATATAAATGGGTTTTGGCTTCAAGTTGGTTATGCATATGTATGTACACGATCTACATTGGTTACCTGTGTGTAACGAAGAGAAAGCGGAATAGAAATTCATATAAAATACAAATATTAAATAACACATAGATATACTATGATTTAAAGGTGTAAGGGTTTGGTTAATAGAATAAAAGCAACTTATAATTGAATATGAGTATGACTTAATTTGACCTTTTTGTGGTCACCTTAAGTGCTTCAGTATCCTGTCAGATTTAGGTTGGTGCGGTAGGCATAGATATGACATAACAGACGCTTGACCTTCGCTCTCAAGTGCTATGAGAGGTTGTTGGCAGTTGTATTAGACTATTTTGTATCCTTCTTAATACCAATGTCTTGTTTTGAAAAATGATGAATGTAGCTAAATTACTTAATACTCATTAGTTTCAAAAACTAAAAGTTGGATCCAAAAAGGATACCAAACCACCCCTTTGTATCTAATACTTTTAGAAAATTATAATATATACTAGGAATGTTCTAAGGCTCTGTTAGGCCTGATCTGTGTTTGTCTTCTCATTTCTATGTAGATTCGTACTTACTCAGAATGGGTAATAGATGGAGAGTATGATTGGCCACCGAAATGCTGCCTCTGTCATGTTGAGCTGGATGAGGGGACTGGCCCTCAAACGACTCGGCTGGGTTGCTTGCGTAAGGAATTTGCAGATATTGTTACTGCCACATATCTATTGAAAAACAAAATTTGGTTCTTGAAAGGATAAAGAAAATTTTGAACTCATTACAATGTAATACACATTTATCTTGTTGTTCATATAGATGTAATACATACAAGTTGCCTGGATTCACATATCAAGAGTTTCCCTTCGCATACTGCACCAGCTGGATATGTTTGTCCTACGTGTTCCACACCGGTAAGATTTTCCTTCTTGTCGCATTTTCTTGATCTATTGAAATTAGAATACATTTGTTCAGCGTATGTATTTAGAGTTTATGTTATGCTTTTATCAGTGTGATTCTTTTTGACACAGTTATCTGTTGGTGCAGATGTGGCCTCCCAAGAATGTGAAAGATTCAGCATCCTGCCTTCACTCAAAGTTGAAGGAAGCTATCATGCAGGCAAGGCTCGTTCTTGACAATGAGATTATCATAAAACTAGTAATTTAATGGAAATTTGATTACCGTTTCTTAATATCGCTTCGTACTTGGTGTTTGTTGCATCACATAATAGAACCTTATCGCAGTCTGCAAGGATTTTTATCAAAAATGGTCTTTATCTTTTACCAACTCATCAGTTTGGTCCTTTATGTTTCAAACTGATCAATGTCATCCCTTATCCATTGTTCCACTCGTTAATTTACTCCTTACCGTCAAATTTCGTTAAAAAAATCTGTTAGGGTGATTGTGTGGAACGTGTGGGACCCATACAGCCAATTATTTTTTGCCACATGGATTATCTAAAGAATCCAAAATTTTAAAATAATTTAAGTGAAAAAAAAAAGAATGAAAAAGTAAGATAATGAAATAAAATATTAAAAAAATAAATAAAAAGCAGACCCAGTAAGCACCACCCATCTCTGCCACCACTCCACTAAGAGCCACCCTCTTGGCTCTCCAACGCCACTAACCACTGTAACAACCTCCCACCTGGGCCCTCTCTCTCTCTCTCTCTCTCTCTCTCCTCTCCCTCCCTCTCTCCTTCCCCTTGTCCCACCACCCCACCGTCATGTCCCTCCCAAACCATAAACATAACCAGACAAGGAAATTGACCCCAGTCTGTAATAATGATACGAAAACGCTGAGTCTTAGTGTTAGTGGTAGCTTTTAGTCTTCTCTGTAATGCTGCTAAAATTGTGATGTAGTCCTTGTCAACTTGATCTAATCAGAGAGATGATGTGAAGAGAAACAGGTTTTGAGCTGGTTGGCTCTGTTATTTTGGTTGATACTAGACTATGAAGTTAAGTGAGCTATTAGATCTTTTTCAAATACTAGAAAGTATCAGATTTGTTTGAAAATATAGAACATGCAGAGGACACTCTCCCCTAACATAGATGTGTTTGAGTACATGGTTGCAGATCTATTATCCTATGTCTCACTACTGATTTTGATGCTTCGTGGTAAATAGGTTAGAAAGGTGTAATTTGGTGAGGTGGAAGTGGTTCGTTCAGTAATGAGTAGCACTAACGTACCACATTAACCGTAGAGTTCAGAATAAAGAGGAAAACTTTTAAGAATGATATCAATACAATTAATTGTAAGTGTATTGAATTGTTAATACTCTGCAATAGATGAATTAAATACATAGAAGTCTGCCATAGGCAAGGCATAACTACATGACCACATTTTGATTCAATTTATGTGTATTTTTATGGGCCAAATATCTATTGAAAGGTGCTCCCCTTCACTTCATGAAGGGCTGTATACTTTGGTATGTGTTCATTAAGCTGTAGTGCTAAGTACGAGGCATATTTTGCATCAGTGTTGCAGTTGTTCCTATGCTTTTGTCCTTTGTAGTAGTTAAACGTGAGCAAATTTTCTGATGCCATGCAGACTGGCTTGGAAAAGAACTTGTTTGGAAATCATCCAGTTTCATTGTCGACAGAATCTCGTAGTCCTCCTCCTGCATTTTCCTCATATCCACTTGTTAGTGCATCTTTGAATGGAGGAAGGGACAATAATGCTAGCTCATCCGCAGGAAAAGATGGACCTAACGTAATTGATTTCGCGGCTACAACTGGAGCAGGACCTTCTATACATCCAGTGACAGACATAGTGGAGATAGGAAGTCCTAGTTTGGCAGGGAATTATGTGCAAAGCACGAGTCCGGTAAAGGGCAAGAGGAAATTTTCTGTTATTTACTGAATTTGTCATGTGGAGATAGAATCCCTACCTTCTTTATATGTGTCATTTCACACTGACTTGCGCTCGTGTATGTGCAACTTGATATTATTTTTATGCTGTGTTTCTATTGGCTCATGATTTCATTTTGTTTGTGGGCACGAAATCTAGCCTGGTGCTACAACACGAAAGGGTGCATTGCAAGTTGAGCGACAGAACTCTGAAATTTCATATTATGCAGATGATGAAGATGGGAATCGTAAAAAGTATTCACGAAGGGGTAAGTAGAAAGTTTTCTCTTTGTGTGTCGATTTTCAAGTCATGATATTATTTTCTTTATTGTGGCATTGTTAATCAAATTTACGGTATAGGACGTGCTTTAATGAGCAATGCCATTTCTGATCAGAACCGTTTTTTTTTATAATTCTATTAGGCGAAAAGACACTTTTGTTTCTTCAAGTTCTGCCTAAGTATCGATTTGCCTTTTTCTCCAATTGCATAATTGGACCCCTCTTTTATATATTTTGATCCTTTTTAGTTGAAACAATGTTATTAGTCCATGAATACTAGAGGTACACGGTCCTTATCCAATTGTATAGTTAGACCCTTCTTTTATCAACAATAGTTACAACTTTGTTATTAATATGTTGATTCGGCACCTTAATTGACTATATGATGTTAGTGGAAGTCATAGCATATGCAATGCCAGTTGCTTACCGCATACATGTATCAATTTTTCGTCTATTTGTCTCTGTATACTAAAATACAAGCATTATTGTCACTTTGTGGTAATTTACCACATGCCAAATTTATAGTCTATAACTATGTTACAGTTTTGGTGGATGGAAGAACCACAGTTTTCTAATTTAAGAAAAAAAGGGAAGGATGTAATTCCAAAATTGGAAAATAGAGACTAGAAATTTGATGACGAAAGTTATAGTTTACATTTGCTAATATTATGTCTCCTCTTGCTTTGTGTTTGCTAAATGAAATTGACACTTTAATGCTGCAAAGTTAATATCCTGTGGGTTTTTTATTTTATTTTATGGTAGGCCCATTCCAACATAAGTTTCTTAGAGCATTGCTTCCATTCTGGTCAAGTGCGTTGCCAACTCTACCAGTGACTGCACCCCAGCGAAAAGATGGATCAATTGAAAATGATGTCCCAGAAGGTCGTCCCCGACATAAGAAATCATCAAGAATGGATCCAAGGAAAATCCTACTTGTTATAGCAATCATGTAACGTCTGTTCATTCACATTTTTCTTCGTTGCAATATTTGTTTGCTTAATTCTTCTTGTTGGCTAAGAAAATAGAAAATACGGGTATAAAAATTGGAAAACAGAAGTAATCTGAACCTGCTTTAGGGCGGGTAAGGAGGGGGTGGGGTCACTTTTCTAAGTGCGCCATGTCAGATTCTCATAAGTGCCTTGATTGCTCGTGATATTGGAGGTTAAGTTGCTTTTGGGTCAATTGGAACTCCTGTTCTGCTGGATCCGGCTTCCTTGCTTATGCTTTATTATATTCTTGCAAGTATAAATGGTTGGATCATCGAAAATAAGTATTCCAGTTGCGAGAACGTACAATGTTAACACACTATAGCAATGTTTGAGCTACAGCATATAAAACAAGCTGCAGTCTGCTAATGCAATTATTTTACAAATTTGTGTAGGGCATGCATGGCGACTATGGTTATTTTGTATTACAGATTAGTGCAACGGGGTCTTGGTGAGGAGATGCCTGAAGACGAGCAGCAGCAATAACTTCCATATATGGTGTGGTGAAATTCAGGTGCGGTGTATACTTCTCTTAATGCACAGACCTCCTGATCCCAGTCGTCGTGATCCTGCATTAAATGTTTTTTATTTCTTTGGTCTGGACCTGCTTCATGTCGTTAGTGAAACATAGAAATGGATAGTAGAAATTTACATTTCAGTGTTGATCACAGTGAAAGTAGCTTTGTCCATGATCTCTCGTTCCCGTTTTTCTTTTTGTATCTGTATGAAGTTGAATTGGAGAGGCAGGTTAAGTGCAAAAGTTTTGTTGTAATCATCAATTGATTCATTTTTATGAATAAACCTGCTTCCCTTTACAAGGAAGCAACATTGTGGCCCCAACCCCATGGCCTCAGGTCCAACCCGATCACTATCTTGTTGGTCGGTTTAATTTTATTTGTGTGTGTGTGTATATATATATATATATATATATATATATGTGTGTGTGTGTGTGTGTTTGTTTGTTTTATAGTTTTGAATACCAATTATCAATAATTATTCTGTATTTGTTGTAATTCTTTATCTTTATCTTTCTCTTGAGCGGAAGTGGAGTGCCTGCATATAACCAGTTTATATTCAGCCCCATCTCGGCTACCATTAATATAACGCTGAGAAAAGCAATGAAAGTCCTTGACAAGCAAGGCATAAGAACGAACCAATCATGAGCCAGTACTCCACTTTTGGCACAATTATTTGATTCAGAGGTTAAATTACTTGTGGTGCAAGTCCAACACATAACAAAGTCTAAAACTCGTACATTATGTTTATTTTTGACATAGCCAACAATGGCACACGTTACAAACAGCAATCAAGAGATTCACCAAGCCCGACCAAAGGCTCAAGTGTCAAGCGTCTAAAACAGCCGAGATTTTTTTTTTGAATATGCAAGTACATTACATGTATAAGTATAATGAATCTATATTATACTATAATATATATGTTTAAACCAACCTGAGATAACAATTCCAGTCTTTCACTAAGATTTCGAATAGTTGTCTTGAATTCAAGTTGATTATGTTTCCCCTCTTCCTTGGAGAAAGACGATCAATTCCCACTCACGATCATTGCGGATCGGATCATCCATATAATTTAAGTTTCGTTATTAATTTATAATTTTTTTTAATTTAATAAAACTTAATCCGATTTTCATTTTAAAATTGGATTTGAAAGGGGATACAAAAGTATGGTTAGTCTCTTCACTCACAAAAGATAAAAGTTTAGACCTAAAATAAGGGGCGTTGTACCCTTGAATCCATAAGCCTTGGCAGAGGATCAGAAAAGACTCGACTCCATACATCTATAACAGTCACGATGGTGTTGTTGAAACTTGCTTGAACATGAATAACTCCCCTTGGGGATTCTATGTGTATTCTACGCGAACCAATACGTCTATTACTACGTGAACCAATTTTTGGTATAGGTTTTGCCATATTTTTACATGAACCAATTTTGAATTCTTTACTCAATCCGAATTCATGGTCCTCGTGAAACTAACTCTCGCAAGGGGTGATGCGTATAGATTTAGGATGCTATGACAGATGGCATGAATAAGTTGATAATTGTTGTATGAGAATTAGTTGGTTGGTTAGTTATGAAGTTAGTTGGAAACTTACTACATATAGTAAACTTGTATCAGCAGCAAAACAGTCAATTAGTTGGTTATACTCTATGTGCAATCTTTGAAAAAGTAGCTAGGACTTGACATTGTTTTCAGCTTTTCGATCCTACCAATCCTTCATTGTTGTATGGCCCGCCAAACCATGTGCAAAACCATAGAAGCTCGCATTTCCAATTTGGAGTTCAAGTTCGACGAATTCAAGAGTTCACAGGACGAATTCAAGTGTACCCAAGATTTGATTCTCCTTAATTGCAATTTATCATGGCGTGCTGCAATGGTGGCTCTCATGGTGAATCTTTAGAGGCAACTCTTGGCAATCCCCAATTTCAGAATCCGATGAACCTTAACTCATGTTCGTCAAGAAACTAGGCAGAATTTCAATCACCAGCCTCGCACACCTTTCTTGAAGATGGATTTTCCACGATTCCATGAAGGCGATGATATGCTGGGGTGGATTTACAAAGCGGAACATTATTTCAATTTCTTTAACATTGATGATGCTAAGAAGGTCAAACTCGCATCTTTTCACATGGAAGGGGAATCAATTCAATGGTTTCAGTGGGCTCGATGCCTTACTAACTATCCATCTTGGGAAGAATTCGCAAATATTCTTTGCCAAGAATTTGGTCCTTCTGAAATGGAAGATTCTGCTGAAAGTCTAGTGAAATTGAGGCAAACGGGTACGCTTAGGGACTATGTTCTTGAATTCCGCAGACTCATAAATCGGACAAAAGATATTAGTCCAAGACTGCTTCGATCATGTTTCATTGGTGGGTTAAAGCCTGAATTGAGGTATGATGTTAAACTTCTCAAGCCAAAGATGTACTTGAAGCTGTTGCTTATGCTCAAGTGGATGCAAAGATCACAGAGCTTAAGGTGAAATCTCTTTACAAACTTTCTGCTATTCAACCCAATTTTCAATCTCCATTGTCAAAGATTGTTAATATTGCAAATTTGCTGGAAAATCATGTTAAGAACACCTGTTAAGAGGTTAACACCTGAGGAGGTAAATCATTGTAGACGGAATGGTTTATGTTTTCATTGCAAAGATAAGTTTGTGAAAAGAAACAGTTGTTTTTTATTGATGTTCAAGATCCTGTGATTGATAATACAAAGGAATTAGATAATGATAAACCACAAATAGCTGCTTGTGCATTTTTTGGTACCCCTGCTCCTCCTTCCATCAATACTATGAAAGATTCTGGGTTGATTAAAAATTGTCTTGTCACTATATTGATCGATTTAGGCAGTTCCCATAACTTTGTGGATTTGGGATTGGTCAAAAGGCTAAGAACACAGTTGGATAGAAAACATTTGTTTAATGTCAAGATTGTTGATGAGGGTAAAGTAGCTACAAATGGTACTTTAGCTCATGCTTCTGTCAAGATTTAGGATTTCCATTTCATCACAAATTTGCATGCTATTCCTTTGGGTGGGTGTCATATTGTATTAGGTATCCAATGGCTAAGAACACTTGGTCCTATTCTTTGGGACTTTGATAAGTTGTATATATAGTTTTCTAAGGATTCTAGGACATTTTGCATTACAAGTCCTCATACTGTTGGTAACAATTTTGAGGATATTTCATGCAAAAATTATTGCAACAAGAGACGATAGTGTCTGCAGTACTCTACCATTTAGAACCTGAATCCATATTTTTGCATCACATGGAGTCACAAACTGCAAACTCTCATTCTGTGAATCTTACAGATCAACAATAGTTAGACTTGAAACGACCTATTGGCAGAATTTGGAGTAGTGTTTCTTACACCTAGTACAATTCCTCCTCATAGAGTTCAAGACCATAGAATTCCCTTGATTGAGGTAGCACATCACCAAATAGAAGATCCTATAGATATGGGCTAGTGCAGAAAACAAAAATTGAGAAGTGTGAAGGATATTCTGGAAGCTGGATTCATAAGGGTAAGCAACAGTCCCTATTCTTCTCTTGTGATTTTAGTAAGAAAAAAGGAGGGCACATGGAGAATGTGCATGGATTATAGATGTCTTAATGGGATTATAGTTAAGCACCTTGCCCAAGAAACCAAGCATTATCAGCTTATGAGAGGGAGATGTTGGCAATCATCCATATAGTTAAAAAATGGAAATCTTATTTAGTGGGACATCATATTGTTATTCAAATTGATCACCACAGTTTGAAGTACTTTTTTGAAGGAAGGGCTCATACCCTTTTCCAACAAAATTGGGCAACCAAGTTACTTAGTTTTGACCATGACATACAATATAGGAAGGGTTGTGATAATCAGGTTGCGGATGCATTATCTAGTGTACCTTTTGATGTTGGTAGTTCTAATACCTCAGGTTCCATCAGTGCCATTTCCTATCCTTGCTCTTCTTGGTTGGATGACTTGAGAAAACACATTGAGAAAGACACTTGGATTATTTCTAAGTCTCAGCAAGTGTTACAATCTCAGTTTGTGATGCTCATATTAGCATTTTGAGGTTGAATATTGATAATTGTTTTTTAAAGTACAAGCACGGAATTGTATTGAGTCCACTGAGCTCTTGGATAAGGTCTTTTCTGAGTTTCACTCAAGTCCTGCAACTGGCTATGAAGGTTTTTTAAAGACCTACAAAAGGATTTCTAGGGCATTATATCGAAAAGGTATAAAGAAGGACATCAAGAATAATGGCTAGTTATGCTATTTGTCAGCAAAATAAGTATGAGACCTTGTCTCCCCATGGACTCTTGCAGCCATTACCAATTCCAGCTAAAGTTTGGTATGATATTTCAATAGATTTCATCACTACTCTTTCTTCCTGCAAAGGTAAAACTATGATTTGGGTAGTTGTCGATAGGTTGTCTAAATATGCACATTTCACTGCATTGAATCACCCTTACACAAATTCTCTAGTTGCTCAACTCTTTGTTGACAATATATTCAAGTTACATGGAATGCCACAGTTTATAGTGAGTGATAGAGATATAGTGTTCATGAGTAAATTTTGGAAGGAATTTTTTCAATTACAAGGTTCTGAGCTTTGTTTTAGCTCTGGTTATCACCCCCAAACAGATGGGCAAACTGA
Source organism: Malus sylvestris (assembly GCF_916048215.2). Classification (NCBI taxonomy): domain Eukaryota; kingdom Viridiplantae; phylum Streptophyta; class Magnoliopsida; order Rosales; family Rosaceae; genus Malus; species Malus sylvestris. Next base: position 19,139,815 of record NC_062269.1, read on the forward strand.
GGTTCTTAATAGGTGAAACCTATTTAAGATGCTTTTGTAGTTTACAGCTGAAAAATGGGTTTTATGGTTGTCTTGGGTAGAGTGGAGCTACAATACTAACATTCATTATGCTATTAAGATGACACCGTTTGAAGTAGTTTATGGGTATGTTCCTCCTATTGTACCTACTTATGAATCTGGCACAACTAAAGTGGACTCGATAGAGCAATGCCTGAAAGAGAGAAAAAACATCTTGTCCTTACTTAAGAGTAATTTGGCAGCTGCTTAATGTCATATGACGGTCTAGGCTAATAAAAAAAGGACTGAGAGGATACTAGTAGTTGGAGATTGGGTTTATCTCAGGTTGGTACCATACTAACACAAATCTTTGGCAGCACACCCTTTTCACATGCTTCAACCTTGTTTTTATGGCCCATTCCAGGTATTAGCTAAGGTGGGAAATGTGGCTTGTAAGATTAAACTTCCAGATCACTCTAAACTGCACCCTGTGTTCTATATGTCTTGCTTAGAGAAGCATTTGGGAGAAAATGTTCAGACCACAGTTCCCTTGCCAGTTATTACTGATACTGGTATATGATAGGATGTTCCTATTGAGATTTTAGATCGCATAATGGTAAAGAGAGGTACCTCTGCAATAACCGAAGTATTGATTCAATGGCAAAATCATTCCAGGGAGGATGCCACTTGGGAGAATTATCAAGAGTTGAAGCTGAAGTTTCCAGAAATTGTTATTCTTTGAATTGTTCAGCTTGTTGTAATTTTCTGTTTTGGTCAATTGTTGTGATTCAGTTCAATTCTTGTGAATTGTAACTTGTGTTGTTATATGTAAGTTCATTTTTAAGGGAGGGGACTATTGTTAGGATGCTATGACAGGTGCATCAATCAGTTGGTAATTATTGTATGAGAATTAATTGGTTAGTTAGTTAAGAACTTAGTTGGAAACTTACTACCTATAGTAAACTTAAAGTTACTGAATTTGGTATTCTTGTTATACTCACTGTGCAATCTCTGAAGAAGTAGTTAGGACTTAAAGTTACTGAATTTGAAATTTCATAGAGATACATTGGTTGCTATTTACCATTTTAGCATGTCAATTGTTGATTAATGTAGGTAATGAGTCTAATGACTATCAATATCTAAAAGCTAAAAGGCCTTATAATAAAATTTGGGTAGTGCTATCCACACCTCCTTTTTTACTTCTCACACTCCTATCAATTTTTAGCAGTCGGATTGAACGAATTGAAGAATATCAACAACAACAACAACAACAAAGCCTTTTCCCACTAAGTGGGGTCGGCTATATGAATCCTAGAACGCCATTGCGCTCGGTTTTGTGTCATGTCCTCCATTAGATCCAAGTACTCTAAGTCTTTTCTTAGGGTCTCTTCCAAAGTTTTCCTAGGTCTTCCTCTACCCCTTCGGCCCCGAACCTCTGTTCCGTAGTCACATCTTCGAACCGGAGCGTCAGTAGGCCTTCTTTGCACATGTCCAAACCACCGTAACTGATTTTCTCTCATCTTTCCTTCAACTTCGGCTACTCCTACTTTACCTAGGATATCCTCATTCACAATCTTCTCCTTTCTCGTGTGCCCACACATCCCACGAAGCATCCCACGAAGCATCCTTATCTCCGCTACACCCATTTTGTGTACGTGTTGATGCTTCACCGCCCAACATTCTGTGCCATACAACATCGCTGGCCTTATTGCCGTCCTATAAAATTTTCCCTTGAGCTTCAGTGACCTACGACGATCACACAACACGCCGGATGCACTCTTACACTTCATCCATCCAGATGTACGTGGTTCACCCATATTGGCTACGTCCATGAAATATAGGAGTTCTCATTAATTGTGAAGGGTTTACACAAGTACATAGGTTCAAGCTCTCTTTTAGTGAGTACAAGTGAATGATTTAGTACAAATGACATTAGGAAATATTGTGGGAGAATGATCTCGTAATCACGAAACTTCTAAGTTCCGGAGTGTGGTATCGTCTTGACTTGCCTTATCTGTCTCGTAGGTAGATGTGGCATCTTCTCTGGAAGTACTCTTCCTCCATCCAGGGGTGGTATCTTTAACTGGTGGAGATGCACAAGGTAATGTATCAATTTCACTTGAAGCTTACTTGTAGTTTCAGGCTTGGTCAAGCGCGATACAAACCATGTAGTAGGAGTCCTCCAAGTCGCCGAGCTAGGGGATCTGCTGAAAGAGGTGACAGACAAGGTAAGCAATCAGAGCTCCAAGCAATCAGTCCTAGATCAGAACTTTGATTTCGAGTTCCGGCTGATTGTTCACATTCTCCCTATCTTGCAGGCAGCATGAAGGATAAAGAGAAGAAAAATGAGAAGAGATGATATGGGATACTTTTGCTTTTGAAGAAGTAACTTTCCACAGGCTTATTCTTGAACTGGGCTGGAGGGTTTTCTGGTTTCCTCCAGAGTATAAGGCCGACTGAAGAATTTGAGGGTCAAAACAAGTCCATCAAATCTATAGTACGTTCGACCCTGTTGATATGGGATACTTTTGCTTTGGACAGAGTAATGGATGTATCGGCACGTGTGCTGTTACGCTTGTCTCCACATGCTTCCTTGTATCCTTCTCACTTGCCCTATATGTTCCTCAAGCAGATGCGGTATCTTCCCTAGAAGCATAAGATGTTGAAGATGAGTATTCGAGAGCAATGCCAGGTAAGTAATCAAGTAAGGGGTTCCAGGCAGTCAGTTCCTGACTGGAAGTTTGATTCCAAGTGCTGACTGATTGCTCTCTTTCTCCTTGTCTTGTAGGTAAGAACAAGGCCAAAGGAAAAGACAGGGAAAAAACATGATATGGGATACTCTTGCTTTTAACCCTGATGATATGAGATATTCTTGCTCTAGTATAGCTTGTTTGCAGAGATATTATCGGGGGGAAAGAAAGCTGAATATTTCGAAAGGCTTTTTTGGGAGTGCCCTCTCAGATATGAGGAAGGGTTGAGCATTTTTGCAGGTCTGCCTGTCTGTTGGGGATGGAGGTCAACATATATAGGAGTCTCCCTAACAACAAGTAGTAATGCTATTCCCTTACCCTGCTTGGTTATAACACGGTAGTGGGAGCTGCCAGCTTCACATGTTTTAACTTTGTCAGAGCACTTTGAAAAAGTGGTCTGTGGTATCTGGAAAGCTGATGTTGCGTGTAAAGATTACAGACAAACTTTATCCAAGAAGATCCGGCTCTTGAAGTTGGGAAAGTGGTGCCTCTTCGGTTTTCGAACAAGCAATCCTGTCGGAGATCTGGCTCTCGAGATTCGGAGAACGATGCCTTTTCGATTTTTGAGAAAGCCATCCTGCTAGGGGTCTGGCTCTTGAGATTCGGAGAGCGGTGTCTCTTCGATTTTTGAGAAAGTAATCATGTTGGGAGTCTGGCTCTCGAGATTCGGAGGGCGGTGCCTCTTCGATTTTGGAGCAAGCAGTCTTGTTGGGAGTGTTTTCTCGAATGTGAGAAAAGGTTGGGCATGTTTGCTAGTCTATCTTGCCACGAAGCACAGAGGTTGACACACAGGGACTTTCCAATTATCCAGCAGTGGTACTGTTCCTTTACCCTTGTGGGTAATAATATGGTAGCTAGACCTTCAAAATTTATGTGTCTAAACTTTGTTAGTGCTGTTTCTTTGCTATTCTTTTACCCTTCTTGGTCAGAGCGGTGTAGTGGGAGCTGCAAGCTTCACGTGTCTCAACTTTGTCAGAGAACTTTGGCAAAGTTATCTGTGGTACCCATGAGCTAATGTTGCGTGTGGGAAGTGGGTGATTGAACAGTAAGATTCATGTGCTTTCTACTTCACCAGAAATCTTCGACATAATGCCCATAATTTCCGCAAAGCTGACAGGTGCTGACAAGGCTGGAAAAGTAGGTGCCTCTTCGATTTCTGAGATCGGCCCTCGTGGTCTTTGAGCCGCCCAGCTTTTGAGAAAGCAAGCGCCTTTTCGATTTCTGAGATCGGCCTTCGTGGTCTTTGAGCAGCCCAACTTTTGAGAAAGCAAACGTCTCGTGGTCTCTGAGCAGCCCAGCTTTTGAGAAAGCAAACGCCTCTTCGATTTCTGAAGCTCCGTCGAGTGCAGATTTTTATAGAGGCTGGCATTAAGTTCCAAAGCACACTTGAATCTCCACCAGTAGAAGCTCCATTCTTGCACTTCTAAGATCTTGATTTGTCCGACCTCTTCTCTCTTCAACACCTTTGAAAATGTCTGGCCCCTCCGACCGTCGTTTTGACTTGAACCTTGTTGAAGAGGCAGCCACGCCTTCTCCAAACAACATATGGCGCCCATCCTTCGTCTCCCCTACTGGTCCTCTTACTGTTGGGGATTCCGTGATGAAGAATGATATGATCGCTGCGGTAGTGGCCAGGAACCTTCTCACTCCCAAAGATAACAGACTACTTTCCAAACGGTCTGATGAGTTGGCTGTTAAGGATTCTCTGGCTCTCAGTGTTCAGTGTGCAGGTTCTGTGTCTAACATGGCCCAACGCCTATTTGCTCGAACCCGCCAAGTTGAATCATTGGCGGCTGAAGTGATGAGTCTCAAACAGGAGATTAGAGGGCTCAAGCATGAGAATAAACAATTGCACCGGCTCGCACATGACTATGCTACAAACATGAAGAGGAAGCTTGACCAGATGAAGGAATCTGATAGTCAGGTTTTACTTGATCATCAGAGATTTGTGGGTTTGTTCCAAAGGCATTTATTGCCTTCGTCTTCTGGGGTTGTACCGCGTAATGAAGCTCCAAATGATCAACCTCTGCTGCCTCCTCCTTCTAGGGTTCTGTCCAGTACTGAGGCTCAAAATGATCCCCCTCCAGTGCCTGCTCTTTCTGGGGCTCTACCGACTACTGAGACTTCTCCTAAGCAACCTTTGTGAAGGCTCCCTCTTGTTTGTTTATTTTGACTCATGTATATGTACATATTTGTGACTTATCGGGGATATCAATAAATAGCTTTCCTTCATTCCAACGTATTGTGTTGAATACACCAAAGCCTTCTTCGCTAAGTTCTCTGAATTTTCTTTTGTTGAAGCTTGTATGTTGAAGCTTTGTGAGTGGAGCATGTAGGTTGAGGTAGTATTCCCTTAATTTCCCGAGTGAGGAAAACTTCTCGGATTGAGACTTGGAAAATCCAAGTCACTGAGTGGGATCGGCTATATGAATCTTTGAACGCCATTGTACTCGGTCCTGTGTCATGTCCTCCGTTAGATCCAAGTACTCTAAGTCTTTTCTTAGAGTCTCTTCCAAAGTTTTCCTAGGTCTTCCTCTACCCCTTCGGCCCTGAACCTCTGTCCCATAGTCGCATCTTCTAATCGGAGCGTCAATAGGCCTTCTTTGCACATGTCCAAACCACCGTAACCGATTTTCTCTCATCTTTCCTTCAATTTCGGCTACTCCTACTTTACCCCGGATATCCTCATTCCTAATCTTATCCTTTCTTGTGTGTCCACACATCCAACGAAGCATCCTCATCTCCGCTACACCCATTTTGTGTACATGTTGATGCTTCACCGCCCAACATTCTGTGCCATACAGCATCGCCGGCCTTATTGCCGTCCTATAAAATTTTCCCTTGAGCTTCAGTGGCATACGACGGTCACACAATACGCCGGATGCACTCTTCCACTTTATCCATCCAGCTTGTATTCTATGGTTGAGATCTCCATCTAATTCTCCGTTCTTTTGCAAGATAGATCCTAGGTAACGAAAACGATCGCTCTTTGGTATTTCTTGATCTCCGATCCTCACCCCTAACTCGTTTTGGCCTCCATTTGCACGAACGAATTGAAGAATATCAATGATAAAAATTTAATAAAGGTGTGTGGGAAGTAGAAAAGAGAGTTATATTCCCCCCATTGGTTATAACTTGCTAAAACCGCAATTTGGGCGGTCTCACTTACCGTTCTAAATTTGAGATTTTGATTTAATTAGTCTAGAATAATGATTATCAGTTTCACTTGAGCTTTGATATTTTTCAATTGGAATAGCTTGAAACAATTCTAATAGCTAAGATTCAGCTTACATACCAAGGTTTCGGACTAGAAAAATGCCAATTACAATCAATATGCACTAACATTTACAATTATTTCAAATAGTGTCGTAGCTAGTTATATTAATGCTTTTGCATCGGAAACTCACATGCGGCGAGCTATAATGATTGAATTTTTAGTTTTTCAGATTCAAGTTATTTTGATTTTGGAGTGCTGGTTCAGTCCTCTTATGTGGTGTTTCTTCATTGAGTTTGGTGATAGATGATATCAAGCTTTGGCTACGTTCCTTCGCTACTTCTCATGTTTGTCATGCCCACAAGTTTGTCATAGTAACTATTGGGTTGGCCAAGTTGACTTTACTTTTGAGTCTTTTATTTTTAAGGATGCTACAAATTTAATCTAGGATGCTCTTTTTAAAGTTCATATCTTTTCTCAACGTTCTAATAAAGCCATTATTGTTTGACTAAAAAAAAAGAAGAGAATTCTTTGAATTGTAATATATTCTTCTCAATAAGAGGTATTTAAAGGTGTACAACCGTAACATAAATGGAAATAGAACTAATTACAAGTGATTACATGAGAATACATGGGATTACATATTAATTAGGGATCCTACCTAAAATAAAAAAGTCAACACTCTCCCTCAAGTTGGTGCATATATGCTGCTCATGCCCAACTTGTGTAAGAAACTTGAAAACTTGTGACTTGAAAACTGATCTTCTGTTCTTATCGTCGGTACTTCAATTATTTTTCCTTCCAATTTTTCTTGGATGAAGAACCGGTCAACTTCAACATGCTTTGTTCTATCATGTTGTACCAGATTATGTGCAATGTCACGGACATCTTTATTATCACTACATAATTTCATGGGCTTATCATGTTGTATACCCAAATCACTTAGTAGAAGCTTAAGCCATAAAATTTCTCAAATCCCTAAAGCCATACCTCTGTATTCGGCTTCTGCACTAGAACGGGCAACCACATTCTGTTTCTTACTTCTCCATGTAACCAAGTTACCCCCAACAAATGTAAAGCAACCTGATGTTGAGCACCTATCACCAATCGAACCTACCCAGTCTGCATCAGTATAACCTTCAACACTAAGGTGATTATTCATTTTCAACAAAATTCCTTTACCCGGACTTCCCTTCAAATATCACAATATTCTCATCACGGCATTCATATGTTATTCTCCAGGATCATGCATGTATTGATTCATTACACTCAAGGCATACGCAAGGTTCGTTCTTGTGTGTCCAAATACATCAAATGGCCTACTAACCTTTGGTATCTTCCTTTGTCAACTGGTACTTGATTAGGATCAACACTAAGTTTCAATCCTTCTTCTAATGGTGTAGCTACTGGCTGACAAGCTGACATGCCAGTTTCGTGCAACAAATCAATAATATACTTCATTTGAGACAAGAAAATTCCAGAACTGCTTCTCGATACCTTAATCCCTAAAAAATATTTCAGGGATCCAAGGTCATTCGTTTCAAATTCTGTAGACAAGTATCTTTGCAAGGTTGCACGTTCTTCTAGATCATTACCTGTTACCACCATATCGTTTACATACACAATAAGTGCAGTAAGCTTCCCATTCTATCTTTTCAGGAACAAAGTATGATTAGAGTTACTTTGTCTGTAACTGATAACTTATATATTTCATGCATTTATACCATTTATTTCTAGTCTCTTTGTGATGTTTTGAGTTAAACTGGTTGCATTTGATCTTATTTTGTGTTAGTGTGCAGTTACATGTACTTTAGGATCAATTTGAAGGCAAAAGAAGTGAAAACATGCCATTTTTGGGGTTGACCCTTATTCAAACTTGGAAAGAAGTTTAGTGGCCTGTTTTGAAGCCCAAATAAAGAATCCAAGACAAATTTGGCTTGTTAGAAGACCAGGAACATAATGGAAAAGGAATTGGGATATCAAGCTTGATTTGGAGGTGCCAAATAAGGCAAAAAAAATGCAAAATAAAGGCTAAGTCGCTGGGATCACTTTGGAATATCTTGCAGCCCCATTTAGCATATAAATACTAGGGTTTCATATCACTTTTACACAAGCCCCCCATGGGGTTGCCCAGAGCTCTCTCTTCTTTCTTTAACCTTTCTTCTAGAAACAAAACCCTATTTCCCTTCCCCATTCGCTGCCACCGAAGAAACCAAGCAGCCACACTGTTCTTGAAGGATTTCCATATCACAATTGCTTCAAGGGGTTTCTTCTATGAATTTAATTTCATTCATGTTGTTCTTGATATTTATATATTTTGTAAGCATGTTGTGTAATTAAGTTCATAGCTGGGGATTTCGATGTAGCCTTGCAAATTTATTGTATGTTATTAAGTTAAAGTATTCGATTCATCAGTCTGTTTTCTTATTTCATTCACTGATTTTATAGTTTAATTTGTTTGTTTATCTTAGTGTTTGATCACCATTAGGGTTTCTTACAGATTATTTGATCAAGATTATAGTACACATCATGCTTAATCTTGGTATACATGTGAATGAATGAAGAAACTGCTATACATACATCCTGCCATGTGATTTCTTTGGTTTTTTGAAGTTGTCTTGTTCTTAATGGATTCTTAGTTGGTAATCTAAGTTGAACATCACAACTAGGTTACAGATTAGGAGTACTTGATCACACCCACACATCAAATGGATGATCATAAATGAGTAAAACGAACCCTAGTTGCAAATGGGAGAGTTGAATGCGTTTTGACTTAATTTTCATGGAATTGGCTTGTAATGGTGAAATCGGTATCCCTAGTTCCATTCCCATTATTTTTGAATCAACCTATCATTTATCTTTATCTTTCTTGCATTTTAAAGTTATTTAAGTTTTCAATTGAAAAATCTAAATCCAGTTTGCATTTTCATTGTTTAGTTAGGGTTCACATAAAGCTAGTAATTTGTAGAGGTCTAATCAGTCCTTGTGATTCGACACCCTTACTTGTGCCATTATACTATCCTTATATTTTCACTTGAAAGGAACACAACAGTAACCAAATGCTCTCATAGATTTTGTGAATCTTCCAAACCATGCTCGAGGGGACTGCTTCAAGTCATACAAGGATTTCTTCAACATGCACACCTTTCTTTTGTATTTATTTAGAGCATTACATCTAGGTGGAAGATACATATAAATATCTTCTGTCAAATCTCCATGCAAGAAGGCATTCTTCACATCGAACTGCTGTAAAAGCCAATCAAGATTTGCAGCCAAGGACAACAAAACACGAACTGTGTTGATCTTGGCCACATGAGCAAATGTATCTGTATAGTCAATTCCATATTTTTTTAGTGTATCCTTTTGCTACCAGTCTTGCCTTGAAACGATCCACTATCCCATAAACTTTATAGTTCATAGTATAAACCCATTCACATCCCATAAGTTTCTTATTAGTTGGCAAGTCTGTGATCTCTTAGGTAGCATTCTTCTTCAAAGACTTCAACTCTTCATTCATTGCTGCTTGCCAACGTGGATTAGCTAAAGCCTCCTACACACTGTTTCTTACGTTATGCAACCTTATTTTGTTGTGGAGTATATGGGCATGTGGTTTGATGAACAATGCCATGATGATTGAGAAAGGCACGAAGGTCAGAGTTAACATATCATCACCATTATCACTCTTAAGAACCTGTATGTGTGACTTATATTGTACTTGTATCATTTTATAAAACTGCTAAAACAAAAAAGGAACTTCACTTTTGGACTTCATTGAACAGACCTAAGTCATACGTGTGCAATTATCAATAAATGTAACGAACCAATGAGCACCACCAAAAGTAGCAGTTTTAGATGGCCCCTAAACATCAAAATGAATTATAATAAATGGAACTGAACTTTTACTCATATTGGACCGAAATGAAGTACGATGGCTTTTAGCCATTTCATAAACACCACATTTAAAGCTAGAAACATCATACTTAACAAATAGGCTAGGAAACAACCTTCATAAATAGCCGAAAGAAGCATGTCCAAGTCGATGATGCCACAACCAAACCTCTGAAGCTTTATCCCTCTCCCCATGAGATCATTCCACGGCAAGAGCTTGAGTCAAATTTTAAGAACTGTTCGATGTCAACTCCAAGTAGTAGAGCTTTCCCCTCCTAATACCATAACTAATCGTCATGCGAGTCCGAAAGTCCTTAAAAACACAAAAGGAAGGCCAAAAAATAACAAGGCAATGTTGGGCGATAGTTATTTGAGCAACATATAATAAATTATAGTCAAGGGAAGGAACAACAAGTACGGAGTCAAGATTCAGGGTATCAGAGAAGGAGATATCGTTTTCCCCAATAATGGGGATAATATTACCATTGGCAACACTAACTATAGTATTGGTGGATGGTTTTAAGGTTTGTACATGTCTAGAATCACAAGTCATATGTTCAATAGTACCAAAATCAATTATCCATGTACTATTCATAACAGATACAGAAACTTTTAAAACCTTACCATCATTACCTGTATGGTCAGAATTTACCTTAGCTTTGGCAACCAATGCATGCAACTTGAACCAGTCACGATTTATCCCACAAGTTTGGCCTACCATTGCTCTGGGTGCAACGTGAGTAACTGATTAATAAAGCCCAAGCCCAAATAAACCACGCCCACGCTCGGTTGCAATCAGGTTGGTCGAAGAAGGAAAAAAAAAAGCCTAATAACCAACCAATTCTTTTCTCAACCATGGACTTTTGATTCCCTTTTTCTTTTCCTTTCTTTTTCTTTTTCTTTTTCCTTTTGTTGAAACAACAACAGTGGTGTGGGTGATTCAAGCCTTCACACTGAAAAGACAGCAAGAACAATAGCAATAGTGTTCAAAGCGAGTTGTAGCAATGGTGATGTTGGGTTCTTCGCGGCTGACAGAAGTCAGTCAGGCAAGATAGTTTAATGCGGATACATATCAAATCTTGGGGTTGCAGGTGGGTAAGTCGAATCTGGTGTAAGAACGACAAATTCATACTGAGTTTAGGGATTTTGGGCACGATGGGACAACAGTTGCGGTGGGGTCGTGGTCTGGTGCTAACGGGTCGAGCTGTAGTGATACGGGGTAGCAGGTCTGGTTCATCACACAACGGAGTGAATCGATTCAGTATATTCAGGTTAGCAACGACGGCATCGCTTGTTGTTCGTTTCAAATTCAGAGAGGGTAGCAACGACAACAGTCGCTTGCTGATCGAGGGATAACAATGACGATAATCACTTGCTAATCAAGGAAGGTGAACCAAACATGGCTGAGCCGCGACAGTGCTATCCAGCTAGGGTTTTTTTTTGTTTTTGTTTTTTGACCTGACTATGGTGCCAAGAAGAGAATGCTTTGAATTGTAATATATTCTTCTCAATAAGAGGTATTTAAAGGTGTACAACCCTAACATAAATGGAAATAGAACTAATTACAAGTGATTACATGAGAATACACGGGATTACATATCAATTAGGGATCCTACCTAAAATACAAAAGTCAACAAAAAATCCCTTCCACGCTCTTACTCAACAACAATTATGGGCAATTCTTTTTATTCTTTTCTTTTAAGTTTTATTAACATTAAGGAGGGGAAGGGGGGGGGGGGGAGAATTCGAAACCATTACAATAATTCAGAGGAGGCGAGAAGATTCAAAACTATTACAATAATTCAATATTACTCTTCCTTGTAATAATAATAGATTTTTAACTGCAATATAGTCGAAGCTTAAAGAAGAAAGGCCACTGTACGTACAGTCTATACTTGCAAGTGTTGGTTCTTCAGTTGACACGGTTGTATAACTTGTACTACAAGAAATATCAAACTTCGATCCCATAAAGCATAGAGATTGTCACGATGTTAGCATTTCAAATATGTCAATGACATTTGACAATGGGCACTAACACACTCTGGGCAAGGGTCGCTGAACGTAACACAAGATTTATAAACAAGCTTAGTTTGCTTAGTTTATTTATTATGGACTAGCTAGGGGAAACCTAATTTTTTTTAACAAATGATGTGGTTCAAATTCGTATTTGGCAATAATCGAACTTAAGACCTCTTACTTACAAGCAGTGGCGAAGCTACGTGAGTGCGAGGATATAATCTTTAAAATAGATTTTTCTTTTGGGTTTGGAAGTAAATGAAGTCTTAGTCTTGTAATATTCTTTGCCATGATATAATCTTTAAAATTAGATATATTTATCCTTCATTTTCTTTCTTTTTTACTGGGGGATCAAAGGATTAGAGATAATCTAATATTTTATACTTAAAATAGCACAATAAACCAAAGAATGACCTTAATTATGTACCAGATATTTTATGAACAATGTTAAACTATATAATTAACACGGTTTCTCTAGAGGACGCAGAAACTAAAAAACGACCTTATGAAAACTTGGGTCCAATCAATCGGGAAAGAAGGGCGGGTGTGAATTAGTGTTGACGGAGAAGTGAGGAGTCATGTTTGATGCCCACCGATGGCACCAAAAGGAAATTATGGTTCATATTCTTCTCACGGTTATGATATGAGGGAGGAAGATAAAAAAGTAGGAAAAGAATGGAAGGAGTTGACAGTTGTTGATGACATGGGGATAAATTTTGGCGGAAGTTTGATTTGGATTCGCTGGAAATAATGGTGAGGTGCAATGGTGTGGTGGGTTTAGTGTTATTGGGTGTAGACAGAAAAACACCCATTTTTATTTTCTTTTTCTTATTTATTAAGGGCAAATTTGAGAGTTTGTTGGACATAATTGTTAAGTTGGGTGTAGAGATAAAACAAAGGGGTTCAAATAAAATTTTCCTTTGTGTAATCAACATGGATCTCTTATCTCTTGCTAATATTATTAGAATCAACTTTTCTTGTTAACTGTAAAGGGAAAGCCCAGAGGATGAGAGTCCATCCTTTGTGAGTATAAATGAAGTGTTGTTGTGGAAAGTATGGATATTGTACATAATTAGGCTACTTCTTATATTATCAATTGTTTTATGGTGAAAGAATAACTTCCTTCATTAAGTATTAACCTTACTAATCAAACTTTAAACTTTACAGCTAAAATTGGTTATTCACACATATTTGTAGTTCTCTTCAGTTTAATTAGCTAGTGGGTGCTTACATAAAATCATGTAGGGTTTAGGGTTTAAGGGTTAAGGGTTAAGGGTTTTGATGAGACTATTTTTCTCTTAAGTATATTTTATTTAAGGATTCAAAGAGGAACTTTAATCCTCTTTTTAAAGTGAGTTAAATGATTAATCACATCATAGCCTCACTAAGAATCACGTTCTGAGATGCTTTTTTCCATCGACCATACAGCACATAGCTAGCCATGAACAGATTCCATGAAATTGAAGCATTAGGTATACTCAAAAGATGCAACAGCCAATGAATATATGATCATCTCCTAGAGATTTATAAATCTCTATACAACCTATAAAGATATGTTTGCTTAGTTTTTCGGTATTCTATATATTTTCTCCTAGAGATTTATAAATCTCTATACAACCTATAAAGATATGTTTGCTTAGTTTTTCGGTATTCTATATATTTTTTTTCATACAATGATATATTTACACTAAGGGGTGAGAGAACAAATTGCTATCAAACTCACCATCTACAAGATTCGAACCTAAGACTTCTACTATAGGAATAGTAACATTAGACCCTAATACTAAATAGCAACAACTTTTGTTCAATTTGAAGTCGGGACTTCCTCCGACTAACTAGCTACAGATGGGTGCAAGCCTGACCAAATAATAGCTCATGATTATGATTACAGTCATAGAGATAATACAATTATTAACAAAGAGGCACTAACAAATTGCAGAATTCCTTATTTAGGAGTCTTAATCCCTCTTCATTGTCGTCAAGGGCCACTAATTATTTTCGTTTGGATATAAAATTTAGCTACTCTAAGTGCAAAACTCAGCATATTGTCCAGCTCATTTCACTTCCTTTCTTTAGATTGCAATACTTCAGCACTGATGTCACGAGATCATGTATCTCAGTGGTCCTAAAATGTCCTGGCAAAATAGAAAATTAAGCATTATCCACTACTGAATAATTTCCACTGTTTTCTTCAACATTATATGTTATGCATACAAGGAACGCATTTGTAATTAATAATTATTTAATTGTGGAATAATTTTAAAACGTTTTGTGGATTGGGGTTTTCAAATTATATATTCCTTCTAGAAATTAAAAGTATAATTCAGATTTAGTTTTCTGTCACTATTGTGAAAAAGGCTTTGCCCAACAAAATCGTCATTCGTTGCGCATAATTAGTTGGGCAAAGTTCAACATATTAGTTGGGCAAAGTTCAACATGCTAAGGTTATGAAATTTAACACTTTGTCGTGCAAGGGTATTATGCGCGACGACTTTGTTCGTCACCCGAAGCTTTACGCGATGAAATTGTTCATCGCAATAATGTTTGCGTGATGAAATTTTCGCCACACAATTGAATTTTGAAATTTCTTTTTAATTGATGTTTTGTTGTGCGATGATTTGTTAGTCACACAAAAGTCTGAGTGACGAAATAATTTTTTGCGCAAAGCTTTTAAATCTTTTTTAAAATTAATTTAATTAAAATTTGTAATTAAATTAATTTGACATATTTAAAATATAATATATATGAAAAAGAATGACCAAATTAAATATATTTATATTAAATCACAATCCTAATACAAATTAAGCATTTACTGTGGTGGTGGTGGGTGGGAATATGCTCGCGATGGCACCGGAAACTCAGTGCTCGACAACTTGATCCTAAGCGATCTTTCACTCACCATACCGCTTCTTGAAGATGTCATCGATGTAGATGATCATGTCGGGATCGAGCTCTTCAACATCAAAGTTTTGCTACAATGATCAAAATTATTAAAATATCAATAATAATAAAATTAAAGAACTATTATTATAATTCGAATTAACACTTACTGATAGCATATTCCACATTGCCTTCTTCGTCTCCTCCGACACTATTTCCAAGAAAGCCACTGCTTAGGGAAATGGTCTGCATTATCGACCCTATGTGGTGCACTAGCCTGTTGTGCACCTCCTACATAGAAGCTGCGAGGTGCAGGGGATTATACTTGATGCGTATTCGGTCATTCGACACACGTGTGACCTTAGAAGACTTGATCTGTCTCCAAGGCTGTTTGGTTTTTTTGTTCCCTGCGAAAAAACAAGCATGGTAGAAAACCAACATAAAGTTCTATAGAAAAATTGGCACAACCTCCCTTAAAATAACATTTCTCATAACCTGCAAAAGGTTGTACTCATATATTGTCCACATCCAACCAACATTCGCAACAACCAACCAATTATAATCATCAACATTTATTTTAACCATGCAATTATACTTTGCAAACGTATGTAAAATCTATAAAATTTGCTTACCAGCTATTTGCGATCTATCTCCCTCAGCTGTCGATGGCACAATACTATCAGATGGCTTGTTAGCCAAGAAAACAGGTGTAGATAGCACATAATACATCTGCAAATTATAATTTCAAACTACTCTGCATCATCGTAGAATTGCATAGTTAATGAAAATTTCAGTAAAACACTTAAGGTATATGTTACATTTGACGACCTGTGCCTAAATTTTTCATGTAATTTCCTGCCGAGTGTGTAAAATGATGGATATGCCCTTTTTGGCAAAGTGGAATTCGACGTGGACGTTTAATGTTAGGCATTTAATTTATTTTTCCTATTATTGTAATTAAATAGTACTCATTATTACGAACGAGTGAGCACGAGTTAGACCTGAATCAGATTTGTAACGAAGAAATTACGCTTAATTAAAGTACATTAACAACGGGTAAAATTGGACAAGTGTGCGAATTATTGAGTGTCGGTGGACACTGTTTTAGATTGAAGCAGATTTTTCTTTCTACTTCTAGAATTGTCCAATTTTGGACCTACTCTCAATTTAAAATCCGGTTTCTTTTCACTCCATCACCCAATCACACCTCTCCCTACTTTTTCTCACGCAATCAAACACACACACGCTCTCTCTTGTCCAATAAAAAACTCTCCCTCTCTCTCTCTTTGTCACTCTCATTCCGCACCTCTCTTTCGCTCTGCAACATAAACCACCATCATCAAACATCACAGATCGATGTTCAAACTACCACCATCATACTCCTCTCATCACCATAAGTCCATCCGTTCGAGTTGATTAAAAACGAGCAAGTTTTGACTTCCCAACTCGAAGCTCTAACTTGGATTGAACTTCTCTAGTGACTTTCCTTCCAAGTTACAAGGTTTTAGAAGATTTAGAGGCACCTACACAACTCTTCAAGGTCCCTAGTCCAAGTTTAAAGCCAAGCCAATATGAAAATACGCGGTTTTGAGACTTCAAAATTAAGGCTGAGACTTTTGAGCCATTTTTAGTCCATTTCCATCCACTTTTTGGACTCCTATAAGGTATAACTTTGTTCTTCTCCTCCCAAGCTTCATTTCCATATAAAGAATATCGAAAATGGTTGAGAATTGAGAAAGTTATGAAGTTTTAAAGTTATTACAAAAATTCGCAAACATTTTCCATATTCCGGCGAACCAGATGGCGGCGACGGCAACCGAAGAACTGAGGAAGAAGAATATTCCATTAAAGTTGACGGAATATTGTCATGTCGTTAAGGTATTCTGTTAAAGTTAATGGAATATTCCATCAGTTGACAAAATATTCCTTAGGGTTTCTGCCAGCATGTGCAGGTGTGTGGCCTGCACGTGGCTGCGCATGTGGCTGATTGCTGGCAGCGCATGAGGGCACGTCCCGCTTCGTGGCGGCACGTGGTTGACGTGTATGGGTCCATGACGTCGCGTAGAATGTTTTCGTTTATTTAAACCCTCCGTTTGAGCAAACTATGGGGGATTTTCCTACCCTTTTCAAGTATGTTTTAATTAAATATTTACTATATTTGTTTCACATATAGGAGAGAATTATCTTGATGAGGTATGAGCTCAAGCAAGGCTAGGAGGCTACGATCCAACTACATATCAGTGAGTGGGCATTTGTTTTTATATATTATATATAAAGTTTTATGGTTTCCACAAATGCATTTGGATTTAATATTATGCTTATCATGCCATGTTTTATTTCATTTTAAAAGTGCTATTATATTGTTGAGATTTATAAATTGCCATCACATGTTCATATACATTTTATCTGCTCATCATGCATGTTTGCAGCAGTGTAGTACTCACCCTAGGCTAGGGCCATGCTTCACGTGTATGTTCACATTGTACCGCACGCTCACTTTGGGTCCATTGTAGGTGCCAGTCCTATCCTAGGTTGCAATAGGCAACTAGGGCTCATATGTGATACGCTTAACATCAATCTTCACATGATTGTAGTACTAGAGCGTATATTATGATTACACCCAGTCCTGTTCATATCAAAATTTCTTTGCATGAACTCATGTATTAGCATAGATTGATGATCACCTGATTTTCATATGCTATGGTTGAGATATTATGATTTGCTGTGTTATTGAATTATTGATGAATTACATTTGATTTTATACTTATACGTAGTATGATTTTCTGGAAACTATACTTATTTTATGGTGAGGGGTTAATATGTTCGGAAAATAAATGCATTTCATAAACTTAATTAGTTGAATCTTCTGTGGCATAGGAGGGATCTCTGGCATTTCATAAACTTAGTTAGCTGAATCTTCATCTCCTCGTACACTATTTCCAAGATAACCACTGCATAGGGCAATGGGTCTGCACTATCACCCTATGTGGTGCACAACTTGTTGTGCACCTTCGCCATAGTAGTTGCGAGGTGCAGGGGATCATACTTGATGCGTATTCGGTCATTCGACACATATGTAACCCTAGAAGACTTGATCAGCCTCCAAGGCTGTTTGTACTCATATATTATACACCCAACCAACTTTCGCAACAACCAACCAATTATAATCATCAACATTTATTTTAACTACGTAATTATACTTTGAAAACATATGTAAAAGCCATAAAAAATTTCTTACCAGCTATTTGCAATCCATCTCCAATCACCTGTCGATGGTGCAATACTATCAGATGACTGGTTAACCAAGAAAACGGGTGTAGATATCTAAACGCATCATCTGCAAATAATAATTTCAAATTAGTCCTTGCTTCATCGTATAATTGCATGGTTAAAATAATGAAAATTTACTAAAACACTTAAGGTATCTGTGATATGTTACAAAATTGAACTTATCAATTATCTTCGTCCTGATTTACGAAAATTCAATTTCATAAATATTACAATCAAACCTACATTTACATATGTAGCCCCCAAAATTAATTTTTCCAAACAATTAAATAAGAAATTAGCCACTCAAATTGAATCACAATAAAGCAAGAAGAGATCACTTTCAACAAAATTTTAACAGTTCTACCAACTATTTTGGGTTTTTCCCAAAATTTGAAATCTCTGAGACGTTTAGTGAGGTGTTGCATACACAGGTTTGTGAGGCATAATAAACCCAAATACGTATATTAAACAACTCCTTCATTTATCCTCAATAATTAACAACAACAAAAAGTATAATTTATGCTTTACAACATCATAAAAACTTAATAAAAAATTCAAATCCAACAATAAGAACCCAAATTTCAACAACAAAAACTTGTTATCCCACTTAATCACTGCCCTAGCAAAACAGAAAAAGAAAAATTGCACGGGCGCGCGCGCACACAGACACACACACACAGAGCACTACCCACCCCCCACACATAGACACACTACCCACTAGACCTGACAATTTCTTACACGACCCATTAACACGACACGTAAATAACACGAAAATAACAGGTTTCGGGTTAACACGATAACTAATCAGGTCATTATCGGGTCACACAATAATAATCCATTAATAACGGGTCCTTAACAGGTTTACACGAAAGTGACAAGCGGGTAACCTGTTTCGACACGATAAGAAAAAAGTTATTTTGATGATTTTAATTTTTTAAACTACTAAAAAAAACGTATTATAAAATACAATAGATATGATGAATATGTATATATTGTTTATTAATTATTATTCTATATAAATTTTAAAATTTAAGTTTTAATTATTTATTTATTTTTATAGTATATTATAGGCAGAGATTGAGATTAAAAATCATAAAACACATTAAAAATGAAAATATCAAGTAATTTAAAAATATCAAACACATTAAAAAAATTATAATAATTAATTTACATGTGCGAAAAATATGAAAAAAATATGCAAACACTCATAGTCATATCCTCTACGCTTTGAGGATGGGTATATGATCATTTGAATTTTTATAACCATACAAACTCTCATGAATAGTATTTTCAGGGGAGTTCAAAATAAACAAAATTCATAATCATTAATGAGTCTGAAAGATGTGAAAGCATAATAAATGTTCATAATTGCATCCTCAACGCTTAGACGATGATTACATGGTCGTTTATATTTTTAAAACCCTCCAAATCTCATGAACATTGTTTTTTATTTGAGTGCAAAATTAATAAAATTAATAATAGTTATTGTAGAAGTGTGAAAAATGTAATCACTCGTAATGAAAAGCTTTACAACTTTCATGAAGGGGTCAACTCCAAAATTTAGTATGTATATACTAATTTAGTATTATGTTTTACATTTTTTTGGGTCAAATTTTGTTTTTCATTTTCATTTTTATTGATTTAAAATATATTTTTCTTAACGGGTAACGGGTTGGGTCATATTACCTGATAATATTAACGGGTTGATTTCGGGTCGGGTCATATTACCCGTTTACCTTAACGGGTATTACAAGATGCAACCCGTTAAGCGATCGGGTATGACACGAAAACGACACAACACGAAAAACACGACACGAATGCCAGGTCTACTACCCACCTCACCCCATCCCCACCTCATCCACCTTCCCCACCTTATCCCCTCCCTCATCCACCTTCTCACCCCCACCTAATAAGCGGCCCTAAATCTTTTGATTAATGAAAAAGTTATAAATTTAGGGAGAAATTTACTTTTGGCCCTTATGAGTGAGAGTGAGAGTAAGAGAGAGGGTTGTGTGGAGGAAGAAGAAGAGAATATGAGCAATCTAATTTCTGAGGATTAATCTGATTGGGGATCCGTAAACCTTTCTACGACTAAATGCTGCGTCGTGCAATGCTTTTTTAAAAAGTAAAGATTTGCACATGTTCTTTATAGATTTGGAAAAAGCATATGATAGAGTCCTAAGAGAATTCTTTTGAGGATTCTAGAGAAGAAAGGAGTACAAGTAGCATATATTCAAGTAATAAGGGAACGTATGATGGAGTAAAGATTGCAGTGAGAACTTATGAAGGACAAATTGAAAGATTTCACATAACCATAAGGTTACACCAAGACTCAGCTTCAAGTCCTTACCATTTTGCATTGGTAATGGACGAGTTAACGGGACATATTCAAAATGATATCCATTAGTGTATGCTTTTCGTAGATGATATAGTGTTGGTAGTTGAAAAGCAGAAGGGAGTATAAATGTGAAGCTTAACCTTTGGTGGGAAGTGGTTGAAGCTAAAGGTCTTTGCCTAAGTTAGGTAATGATAGAGTATATGGAGTACAAGTTCAGAGGTAAATAAGTAAAGGATGGAAAGTTCCTGGCATTCAATTGCTTGGGAAAAGACTACTTAACCAAAAGAACAAATGTCATTAAAAAACTATGCATTCATAAAGTAAAGTGCAATGGAAGGAGAAAAGCCTAAATCCCATTACTGGGGCAAAGATATTCAAATTTGGAAGGGACACTCCCTCATCCTAGCGAATAACAAATGCAAAACATTGTCAACAAGCCTTATTTGCAACAGTCTTCCCTTGGGCAGAAGATGAAAGATCCTCATGAATACTAGCTGGCGGATCATCACTGGAGCTAGATTCTTCTTCTTACTTTGCCTCTAAGTCAGAATCTCATTTAGTAAATCCTCGGAAGCATGGAAATCAGCTTCCTAAATTTGTTGCAAGGTATAGTAAAGATCCTATCTTTCCAGATGATCTCGCCGTAGGTAGCCCGAGATATACCCAAAATTATATGCCTTTGCATATTCTTTTCCGGACGTCTTCTTGTGAGATGCGCACTTGCCCGCTATTTCTAACTCATGCTCATCTTTGAGCTATTGAAGATCTGCACGGTGAAGTATTTCCACCTCTTATTGAAGACCAGTATTCTCCCCTTCCTAAGCACTTCACTCCGAAGACAACGCCCGCTCTGACTCAGCTTCAAGGAATACCAGAGCTTACTCCATCTCATTTTTAGCTTTGCATTCTAGCTCCAACTCTTCCTGCACCTCAGCAAGATTTGTTTGTATTCGTTCACTTTAATCTCCTCAAAGGTAACTTCAAAATGTATTTCTCCACTTCTACCTCATGAGCTTCCTTCATGGCTTGTTGCTTGACTTGCACCCTCTTGAGCTCTATTGGTTAAGATTGCAATTATTGCTCAAGCTGTAACTTGGCCTCTGACTCGTGCAAGAAAAACCGCTCAAGCTGACGAATTCACTCCAGTTGAGGGAAGAAAGCAGCCTTCATCCAGACATGAGGCTGATCAACACAAGGAAAAAGGAAAACCAAAATTACTAAGTCATTTTGTAAGAAGATGATGAAAGATTACCTCATATCAACATTCGTGACATCGCCTAATGGGGTCTTCAAATGACGTGCAAACTTCCTTGTAGTCTGTAGAGGCAATTACGGCACCAAGAAAAGCTTGAGTGAAGTCCACGTTTTGCAGTCAACCTGAATTTGATGGGAGAGCAACATGGTTTATTAAAGGCCTAATCATGAGTGAAGGCAACTTTCCTCATTCAAGCTTGGTTGAAGTCATCAGCAAAATGATGTCGACTCTAGATGGCACCTCAATGGGCTCAGGTAGACTCCTCATCACTGGAGATATCGATGGAAAGAGAATCAAGGACTAGAACCTCACTTTGACATGACGATGAAGCTATCTGATGTTGCAAGGATGAAGATCCGGGATTCATGTTGTTGTTGTTGCGTTGGTTCTTAATATGGGAGGGGGAGAATTTGAGACCTTCCTAAGGGAGGTTGCGGTGTAGATGTCTCTAGGTTTATAGTTGTCAGAGTAGCAGAACATCTATTTCTCTTCAACAGTGGAAGTTCATCATCTTCTCCAAGATTCTTGGGTATCATTTCTACTATCAGTAGCCGTATTTGAGGAGATATATCTAACGACGTTAAGGATACCCACCAATCATAACTACATGTATTACGGTTGGGGTCTCTTAAGATGCTAACCTGAACAATACAAAATGACTAAAGAGACTCCTCTGACATTATTATTTTAAATTTTTTTAGACTTATGATTACGTGAAGTTTTCAAAGTTGTTCATTGCTCAAGTGATTAAGGTATTCCATGCATTACCTAAAAAGAAAAAAGAAACAAACATTGATCATGAGATAAACAAACTTCAAAATTTCTTTATTAATAAATAAATAAGGTTGTCTACATATGTTCGGGAAGGAATACCAAATCACTGGTGTAGTTCAAAGAAAAATGATATGACATAAAAGTTATGTCAGGGATCATCTTTGCCGAGTAACTTATTGCGGGGCGTTAAGGAGATGAGTTCACCATGGACTTGTCTTCACACAGATGGTGGCGTTGTGATTGAGTTCGGAATGGACAACCCACATATCTGAGGGAGAGGAATCAAATCGCGTGTAGTTTGGATGGTGCTTCCTTAATTGACCTGGAGGCGTTTACGAGGGGTCCATCTTAGGGTGATAGGGACTCATTTTCTTGGAGTCCATTTGCTAGTCTTATTACCTTTTTGGACCCTTCATCTTCTTTGTCAGTGTGCTTATCAGACCTGTTTATATCCTTTGGTTCGGCCAAATCTTTATTTCTTGCCTTGCCCTTGACAAATTCCCAATAATGTCATTTGTCCAGTAGTTCTTCAATGTGATCTCTTAGTCTGCGGTAACTCCTGGTAGCGTGGCTGGTACTCTTATTGAATGCGCAATATTCATTCGGATTTTGTTTTTGCCAGATACTCAGGGAGCGGCTTTGGACGTTGAAGGTATAGTTTGTCATTAATGATGTGAAGGATGTTGTTGATGGTAATGTTTAAAGCAGTGTATTGCTTTGGCTTGAGAAGAGTTTGTATGTCTTAATGACCTCTTCTATCTACCTGACGTTAAGAAGAGGGATGGGTGTCTCGGTTGCTCTTCCTTCGATCAATCTTCTTGGCATAGTTTGGATCAACAATTTTGAGAACCATCTCATTTTGGGTCATTTTAGTGTGGATGGCAACGTTTTGCACATCAATACATCACTGTTATTGTACAATGTCATGTCTTTTTGTTTATGCATGATGTGGTAGACTGAATTAGAGTCTCCACGAAACGATTTGAAATGAGGTTAGAAAACTTCTCTGGTGACGACATGGACTCGATTGTCAAGAATACTAGGCTCCTAATGCGGCCTGTTGGCTTAAAGGGCATATGAGGATGATCCTCACTAGTTGCGCCTTTGGGGTTTTCTCTCTCCAAAGGGCATTTGAGTTCTTTAAGTTTTTCATTCGCTTCTTGATGTTCATGAAGTTGTAGTGGCTCTTAGCCTGAAAGGCCACTTAGTATTTATATAGCTTGTCAATAGAGGCATTGATCTTCATTAAGATCTCCCAAATTTGATCCATGGAGGGATGAGGCTTGTTGATTGGGTTCTCGTTGTTTTCGGGTGTGACCGTCGCTTTAAAAGGTTGCATCAGGAAGCGGGTTATCAGCTTTTAGGGGCGGTAGATGCATCAGAGAGCGGGTTATCTCCCATGATGGGGTTAACGTTGGCTTTAGTAGAGCTTTCTTCAGCAGTCATGCTTGCTGTAAAGTGATCTAGTTGAAAGGAATATGAGTTTACTCTTAATGAAAGTACCAATTGTTGAAACCAAATTTGCGTACCGTTGTAGGTGGATGAGATGCACAAATCCAAGTAACATGTAAAATATCAAACAACCCTGAGCAAGCCTAAGTCTAAGAAGGTGTGTGTGTGTGCAGGCCAATGACTCTCCGACGGTCAAGTTAGTAAGCAAGTATAAGACTCAAGCGGTAGGCAAGAGAACTAGAATGCGATGATTGCGTTACCACAGATAAATTATGGAATGGTGTATTTATACCAGTCTGAAGAGAGACCTTTTTAAGATAGAATCATGTATTAAGCCGGGAGAATCCTAGACGATATCTAGGAATAGATATTGCATCCTCTTAGGAGTGTGATTACTTGTGGTGCACGCCAATTCTTAAATCTTAGGAACTCTACGACATATAGAGGGTTTGGCTGATTTCGTGCTGGATCAGATCCCGTGTCTTACGGACCAAGTATGGTCATTCTTAGTGAAGTTGCTTAAACTTGGCCCTCTGCTCCAGATTAGGATAATTGTGGCACCATTGCTTTGTTAATCTAGCTTCGTTCGGAGCTGTTGAGTCCATGACCAGACTTCTAAGGTAATTGTATTCCATTCCGCCTTACTCCGGCCCTGAAAAATCATGGTCCATCACTTGCCTCTACCTTTTGCAACTACTGGAATCACTCTTATATACCTTATCCTTACCCTCTTCCAACATGTGGAATGCTCTTATGTCAAATATAACCGTTTGGCTTGAGGTAGTGATGATTTGGGTAATTAATGATCTATAATTTTAAAGCCACTTTTAACTTAATTGATAGGATTAAAAGCACACCACAAAGTAGCGCACAAATGCCTTATTGATTTTCCTTATTAACACTAAGATTTGTCAATTGTAGCATATGAAAATAAGGGTCTTTCCCGCAGAAGATTGTTTTATCTAACTACTTAAAATGTCACAAAAACTGGGTTGTTGTCTCTATTGACTAGCCACCGAAAAATAATAATTAGACCGACTTACACTTATCTAAATTCAACAAATTTTTATATACAGACACTAGACACACAGAGGTATACTCACACAAATATTTGGAGTTGATTTGCTATTTTAATTAAATCGAACAAAAACAGGATATAAGTGAATTTTAAATAATAAAAATAGATTGTAGTTCCCAAGTTAAGAAAATGAGTTAGGGGAATTGCTATCCACCACCAAATGCAAACATATTATGTTTCATTCATATTCCTTTTATTTCCGGATGAAGATGGCTCAAGTTGGCTCAATGTTAGAACTCAACCTATTACTCTTTTTTATGTAGTATGTTAAGAGAATGATGTTTTCAACTTAACTTAGTCCCTAGCATGCAATCTAGATTTAACAAGTATAAATCATTAAGAACAAAAAGAGTTTGAGTTATCACAAGGCATCATAAGTACTATGACACACCCCGTCCCGAAGGAGGGCTGCTGGCCGTCACGTGAGAGTGACGTAACCATTTGCATTGTACGGAAGCTTTAAGATACAATTTATAAGTTGATACACTCGAAGGTGAGTCCTAATTTGATCCATTCTGTCAGAACCCCGCTGAATTTCTCGTAGCCACCACACCTCAGCTATTCTTTAACCTGGAGGGGCGCAAAACCAAAATTGAGTGGGTCAGTAAAACAAATCTTTTCAAATCCAACTTTTCTCAAAACATTGTAACCCCTCTCCGTAAAACTTGTATACTTTCCCAGAAATGTAAAATATAAATATACATATATATTCTCAATACTTCAATTCATTAACTCAACATTTTTTCAGTACAAATATGCCATGCCATGTCGGAATTCAACAGTTAAGTATGAATGCATCAACAATAATTATATCAGGTGCAAGAAGTAATCAACCGGAGGCCCTCTAATGGCCCTGTACGGTTGAACCTAGAGCTCAAAATCTATCACTCTCACTCTGCCGGAGTCACCTCTGTGACCTGTACGGCCTTCTGCACATAAGTCGGAACCACCTAATGTAGTCTGTACGACTTAATGGTTAATATTACGCTCTAGTGCTTTCCCACCAGTCGAAATCTCACTAACACTCTACGACTGGCCCGTCGCACCCACTCCGCGTGGACTGTGCGACCAGCATCTACTTGGATCCAAGGCGAGCGTGCGATGCGGTGAATACTATAAGCACTAAACCATGGTGCAGGATTTGAGCTCAATATATATCAACATCATCATAACAGTATTTAAATACTCACCTGATACTCACCTGTGCGTCCGCCGCACCAATTCATACATATGCATCATATATCAATTCATATCATTTCATGCATGGCAATTCGATTCACGTTTTTCATATAATTCTATATCCTTTTCGCATACTTCTATGCATGGCATTTCAACTAATATATCTCATATACTTTTATACATTTTCATTTAAAGCATAATTTCATGCATTTTCAATTTCTGGGAAAACGGCAAGTATATATGTATACGGAAAACAAAACTGTCCACTCACCTGGAGTTCGCCCTACAACTCCCTAGCACAATACGCCAAGGCGTCATGACGATCGGCGCCTAAAACAATAATCAATTCCAACCTTAGAATTCATATCGATAGAATATATAACTTATATAAAATACGTCACTACGTAGTTCGATCCGGAAGATCCACCACTCAGATTTTAAATCCATAACTTCCAGAGGTCCACAATATATCTCTAGGATAACCTCCTAAAATTTCATTACCATCCAACGGTCGGATCGTCAATTCATATTTTCACCTAAATGCAAAAACTATAAAACGTTATTTGAACACCTAACCAACAATCCTTAATAACTTTCTCATACGGTGCTCAATTTGGGTATATGAATATACCACAGTGATCTACTCGACGTCACGGACGTCGAAATATTTTTAAAATAATTTTTTACTGTAGCACGCACCCCCGTGCGCCAAGGAAGGCACGGGTCCACGCGCGCCCACGCGCACCTTCTTCCTCGCGAGTTCGCCGGACTGGTTTTTCTCCGGTGGCCGGATTCTGGGCATTTTTCAAATGCCTTGTTCTCCTTCGTTTCTCACCCATTTTCTTCGTATAATATATCAAAATGAAGCCCCAAACATGTAGAATCACAATATACTACTTTTAAGCTTCAAAAACAACTAAATCTCACCGGAAAAGTCGAAGCAAAACCTGCCAAACTTGCAGCTCGTGATCCCGACGTCCAATTCATTCAAACGAAGCACTCCGAGCTTCCTTGGGACCTCACTAAGCTCACTATGAGCTTGGATTGTCCTAAAAATCAACCAACAAAAAGTTCATGAATAGTGCCAAACTCGGACCTCGAGTTTTCAACGCGAAAACGAAGGATTCCTTACCTGAAAATGGTGTCTACGTGATCGTGGAGGTTCCAGGAGTTCGATGGTGGTCTTAACTCCGTCGGTGGTATAGATTTAGGGTGGTTTTGTGGTGGTCCGTGTGAGTTCGAAGGAGAGGGAGAGAGAACTGAGAGTTTCGTGAGGGAGGAGAGAGAGAGAGACAATGTTACGGGTTATGGGGAGGGTTTTGAGGTGTGGGGATCCCACGTGTCCAACCCAATCCCAATTTCATAAATTCCAACATAAAAATCCAAACTTAAGCCTAGTTTAAGTTCCTAAAACCAAATAACTTAGGAACTTTAAGTAAAACCAATTGTTAAATTTTCGCCCCTTAGTCCCGTTTAAGGGCATTTTCGTCTTTTCACGTCCTCGGAATTAAAATTCCGGGACGGGCTGTGACATACTAGCGTTGTTTTACTTATCCTAGAAATCGGTTCACATGTTAATCGCAATTAACAAACACTACTCTAGAACATATGTGGGTCCTCATTCTATAACGGTAGGCACACACATATTCATAGCATTAGAATCCTAGATATGCTTACTAAGTATGCATCCATAGAAAACATATAAAGAATTCATCACTAACATAAGTAGTGAACCAATTTTCATCATTTCATAAAAGAAATTGAAACAAAATGTCATAACATATTTGCAATCATATTAGGGGCTTCAAAACAGCCCCTAACTTCTAAAAATTAGTTACACGTAATTCTTAAATAAAACCAAAAGAAAGACATGAGTTTAAGAAGATAAAACCGAAAGAAAAGAATGCCAAGATTTCCTCCTTTCTCCTCTATTGCTTTCCATCAGCTCCCCTTTTGTTTTGGTTCTATTTTTTTCATCCTTCCCTTCCCACCGTGCCGCTGAGCATTCTTTACTTCTCCCATAACTCAGCAAACTTAACTCCTTGCTAGCCTCTTAATATTTCACCGCCATAGCCTTTATGTCAATTAATCCTCCACTTAATCCTCATCTTTATTTCCAATTTAACTTTGCTAAAACTTCTCTTTCTCTTGATTTGTGTGACCAGCTGACCATGGAAAATGGGAGAAAATTATGTAGCTTTTTCTTCCTTGTGGGTTCAATCACATAAGCTTGTGATTCTACAAATTGTCATGTGCTGGTGACTTCACCAAGTAATTCCAATAAGTTACCTGTAGGCAAGTTAAATGAAAATGATTTAAGCCACATATATCTTCTCTAGTTAAGTAGTCTATACTTCAACCAAAGGCTATAGGCATAAAGATTTAAATTAGAAGAAATCACCTGATTAAATTAAAACCAATGAATAATAACATGATTTTTCTCCAAATCATTAATTTAATTATATAAACACAAAGCCATGTAATTCCTTTCTTTTAAATCCAAAATTTAACAAGAAAATGTAGTTTTAGGGATAAAATAGATATTAAAATTTGCACTCATTAAATAAAAGTAGTAATCCACAATGGGGCATGGACAAAAGAAAAACAAAACATTTAATCAGGGATAAGATTCTTTTTGAATTTACAAAGTTTCAAATTCGATCTTATTTCCTTCTTGGCAGACTCATGATTCCACATCATGAGTTTGAGAGCGTTGGGGGGAGGAAGGTGTTTTTACAGATTTGATTTAATTAGTGATCTGATATGATTTAATTAGGAATTTCATATGATTTGGTTTGATCTAGGTTTCTTAGTATGGTTCTTTTGTAATCTTATAAATACCTCCTTATAGAGAAGAATAAAGTATTAAGGTTGTATTTGAGAATTATGAGACTATAGAGAATTTTAAAGTTATCCTAGACCCTTTGTTTTCAACTTGGCATCAGAGCAGAATTCGACTCTTGGTTGAACTTTTCTATGAGTGCTTCCTTGTGGGTGTACGAAGCTAATTTTCTATGTGCATCCACATGTCTTGAACATGAGGGTGAAGATTGTCTAATATTGTTAGATGAAGAAGAAGACTATTGGTTTCCGTTGCCATGAAGATACAAAGAGGGAAAAAAAAAGGGGGGGAAGAAGATGTGGCTTCCCTGCCTTGGAAAAGAGATTAGGAAAAAAAAAAAAATTCATGGTCGGATTTGTTTCCTATCATGTAGTTTTTTGTGTTTTATTTTACTTTTTGTTGTGAGTTTAGTTTGTATTTGAATTTGAGGATGAAAAAAAAAAGAACAAGAATTGAAGGAAGAAAAAAAGGTTCAGTGATAAGGGCTTCGGAAAAGAGATGTTAGTTGAAGTTGGGCTTCCAAAAAGATTAGCGTTAGTTCCAAATGGACTTTTGAAATGAGGCGGTGGTTCCAACACATCAAGAGATTTATTAATCAAGCTTTCGAAAAAAGACGTTAGTACCAATTGGGCTTTTGAAAAGATTAGCGTTAGTTCTAGTTGGGATTTTGAAAGGAAGCATTAGTTATGATGATTATGATTTCTTAGTCGAGCTTTCGAAAAGAGGTGTTTGCTCTAGTTGAGTTTTCGAAAAGATTGTTGCTAGTTTAAATTGGGCATTCGAAAAGAGGTCTTAGTTCTGATGAATTGGGATATGCTGAGCTTTCAAGAAGATTGGCGTTAGCTTCAACTTAACAATGAAGATTTCCTGCACGTGTGACTCACTTAATGCGTGGTCCCACATGAGAAGAGGTGCTGAATTTACAAAGTTTCAAATTAGATCTTATTTCCTTCTTGGCAAACTCATGATTCCACATCAAGAGTTTGAAGAGTATTTATCAAATATAGCCAAAAATTAACCCTTAATTTCAAAAATATCACTTTTTATAACATCTTTCAAATATATCCAAAATTCCATCTAAATAGACATAAATACCCTCGAATTTAACAATCAAATAAATTAAAGGCTTTTTAGCCAAAATGATTCGTCACATTGACATAACTCCTTAATCTGGTCCTTAACAATTAATGATAATCAATAATAGTGTTCTTGAATTTGTCTATTGTGAATCATTGTAGTCTTTCTTTGAATTTGTCCATCATAATCATTTTAGTTTTTTCCGTGAAAAATCTGTCAATTGCTTTGTTAGTGTGATGATGCGGCCCCACATGGGTCTCACAAATACAATCATATAACAACATGTGGATTAACTTTAAAAACTATTTTTATATTTAAAACTAAAAATGATATTAGTAAGAAAAAAGGCGTTGAAGGCATGATTGAAATTCTGCTGCTCCCACTTGCGGTAACCGCGGCGACGCTTAATGTCGGTGATGAGGGGGTCGAAAGGGATAGGGTTGTGGTGGTGGAGTGTAGAAGTGAAGGTGAAGTTGGACCGGAGCTTGAGGCAATAGTAGCTAAAAAGCCTTTAATTTATTTAATTGTTAAATTTGAGAGTATGTGACGACCCGTCCTTAATTTTCCTATGTAACTTATCCCCGAGAATGTGTATTGACTATTATACCCTTATTGGCAAGTGACGTGGACGTATTCATATCACTTTTATTTTATTTCTCGCTATCGCATTTAAATTGTACACGTTGTTATGAGTGTACGTAAATTTTTATCAGTGTGAAAATACTATTTCAGAAAGATTTTTGATACCCTTTTCTGTACAAAATCTAAACTCTATCTCTAACCTTCTATTTAGGCTATCCCATGCACTCCACCAATCCCATCCATTCCTTCATTTCTGTCCACCAATAAGAAAAGAGAAAAAGGGATTCTCTCTCTCTTCCCTCTCTGTCTCTCTCTCCCGTATACTTTCCCTCTCTGCAAATCCCTTGAACGAACCCTAAACCTCTCAGATTGAACCCAAAAATTACTCCATTGTACTCATCTCAGTCCAATGATCACAACTATGTTCTTGAAACTCGGAATGGACGAGTTTTCAACGTCAAACTCGTGAGGTCCGAACTCAGTGATCTACGTTCATCGGATTTCAAGACGAGTTAAGGAGTTTTGGAGGATGAGGAAATCTTCTCACAACTCCATGAGGCCTTTAGGACATTTTGAAGGATCTGGGACGTCGAAACAACCGAGTTTCGAGGAGTTCACTTTTGGTCGGAACTTTTAAGGTGTTTTCCAACGATCTCCGTCCACTTTTTGGACTCCAAACAGGTATATCGCGATTCTACACTTCACTAGCTTCAAATCCATATAAAGTATGTCAAAAATGGTTGAGAAATGAAAGAGAATAGTGAGTTTGAAAAGTTTCCAAAAAACCGGCGAAAAATCAAGTTGCAGACGGAGGCAGATGATAGCGATGGCGAGGACAACCGGAGAATAAAACGGACTCTCTATTTCTTCTCTTTCTCTCTCTCTTTCCCATATGCTCTCCCTCTTTGCAAATCCCTTGAAAAAACTCTAAACCTCTCATATCGAACCTAAAAACCACTCCATTGTACTCATCTCAGTCTCACGATCACAACCATGTTCTTGAAACCGGGAATGGACAAGTTTTCAACGTCGAACTCGTGAGGTCTGAACTCAGTGATTTGAGTTCATCAGATTTTAGGCCGAGTTAAGGAGTTTTGGAGGTAGAGGAAACCTTCCCACAACTCTTTGAGGCCTCTAGGACATTTTTGAAGGAGCTGGGATGTCGAAACAACCGAGTTTTGAGGAGTTCACTTTTGGCCGGAACTTTCGAGGTGTTTTCGGTGACCTCTGGCCACTTTTTGGACTCCAAATAGGTTTAACGCGATTCTACACTTCACTAGCTTCAAATCCATATAAAGTACGTAAAAAATGGTTGAGAAATGAAAGAGAATAGTGAGTTTGAAAATTTTCGAGAAAACCAGCGAAAAATCAAGTTGCAGACGGCGGCGGATAACAGCGACAGCGAGGACAACCGGAGAAGCAGACAGAATATTCCGTCATAGTTGACGGAATATTCCTGACGACGTCAGGTAACGTTGTTAACTTCTGTTAGCATTTAATGGAGTATTCCTAACGGCGTCAGGCTAGCTGATGGCACTGGCCTGCGCGTTAGCTGTCCAAAATTTATTTTTTAAATTTGGGGATGTTCGTGACGTCGAGTAGGTCAGGATGGTATATTTAAACCCTAGGTTTGAGCTAACTATGGGGGTTTTATTTAGATTTACGTATATGTGCTTTAATTAATTCGAAACTAGTTATTTCGCATATAGGGGAAAAGTATCCCGAGGATGTTCGAGGCCAAGCTAGGCTCGGGGGCTACGACTCAACAACGTACTTGTGAGTGGGCAGTTTATTTTTATATCTATACGTATTTATAGTTTCCAGAATTGCATAAATACATCACTTTACGTATATATTGCCAAATAATTGATAACTGCTATATAATTGTGATAAATGCTGCTCTATGGTTGGGATATTACTGTCATGACATTCATATATATATATTTACACCAGCCTTCACGCAATCGTAGTCCTAGAGCATATTGATTACACCAATCATGTTCGTGTTAGAAATTATCTGTTCGAACTCGTGTGTCAGCTTAGATGGATGAGCACTTAGCTATACTTGATTATCACATGATTTTATTATTGTGGCATTTGATACATCATGACTTGGCATATTTCTGGTTATAATATTATTACAATGCTGTTGATATATTGTTTACATACCTACGTGGTATGTTTTAAGGAAACTATACTTGTTTTACGGCGAGGGTTAATGTATTCGAAAATAAAGGATTTTGTATAAGCATTGTTTTGCTGACCCACTCAACTTTGTTTTACACCCCTCCAGGACCTAGATAGCTGAACTCTTTGTGGCACTCGAGGAATCTCAGCAGTTCTGACATTCTCTTCTGTTTAGATGTACGAACTTATCACTGTTGTGTAATAAGTGTACTTTAGTTACTTTGACTACTCTTCTGTAGTCTCACTGTCTATTACGCTCTAAATAATTGTAGTGGGTTCAATCCCACGATTGCGCACTCTTTCACTGTTTAGTATAATTAGTTTTAAATTTACTCACTTCTTACATCATTTACCCTTATGGTTACGTCACCTCATGGTGACGGCCAGCATGCTTTGACCTTTCCAGGTCGGGGTGTGTTAGAGTAGTTGTGCCTATTTAAGTAAAATTTCGGATATATTAGAAAGATTTTATAAAAAGTGACATTTTTGAAATTAAGAGTTAATTTTTGGCTATATTTGATAAATACTCGAGTTTGAAGGGGGTGTTGGAAATATAAGGGAAAAGGTTTCATAGATTTGATTTAATTAGTGATTTGATATTATGTCTAGGTTTGTCTTGTAGACAAATGATCGTTTTGATTTATTTCCTAGTATTGCTTCTATGTAATCTTAAAAACAACTCCTTACGGAGAAAACTAAATTATCGAAGTTGTATTTGAGAATGGTGAGATTATAGAGAATTCTAAATTTATCCTAAACCCTTTATTTTCAACTATTCTTCTAAATACCTTTTATCAATACGCATTGCATTTTTTATTGAGTAATTGTTAGTATAGAAATGGTTTCGTTAGTGTTGTTATTGTTCTTTATTTGTTTTGACACAATTGGTATTTAGAGTAGGAGAATCAAACTTGGAACATTATGTAAACATAATATTCTTAATCGAACTGAGTTACCAATATCTTACTTGTTATTTCGTTGCGATAGAAATTGATCGCGGAGGTTTAATCAAGACTTAAATCCATTCCATTTTCTCTGTTTGCTTTCCCCTCTTTGGGGTAAAGGAGACTTGAAGATAAAGAAGTGGACTTTAAAGTTCTTGAGTGATTTATTCCTAATAGTTTTTTGTTGGTATATGAGATATTTATTATTAAATTGGTTGACATCTTAAGCAGTGATGGATCTAGGAAATAATGTTAGAGGGATCAGTAAGAATAGCGCGCGCAACACGCAAATTGTTTTTACCATAAACAACATGCATATCGCCATTTCATCAAGTCTTGGTAGGCATGTCATTTGGAAGGGCATACTGCACACCTGTTATTGCCTCATTTGCGAGGGTAACTAACATGTTCCAAGACTGCTCTCATACGAATGCTTAACAAAGAAACATACTTATCTTGAACATACTAACAATGTTTGATATCATTGCATCTCATTAATATGTTTGTCTAAGAATAATGATGCCTTGTTATTCACCGAAATCACCATTTCATTAACTCTTCTTTCAAACATTTTATCAAACAGTTGGAGGGCATGTATGAAGCCAACTCTAATATTCAAAAGGGCAGCACCCAAGGTATCCATGGACATTCACCGAAATTCGGAGGGTCAGCACCCAATGTATCCATGGACGTTCACTGAAGTTTGGGGGGTCAGCTGACCCCTCTGCCCCTCAATGCATCTGCCACTGATCTTAAGTTCCAAGTTTCTTTTTGGTGCCATATACACTTTTTTTTTTCTAACAGAGCCATATACAATTATGAGTTTTTTTTTATTTTTTTTTATATAGGATAATGTTAGGGAGACTAAATTTACTAACTAAATGTTGGAAACTAAAAGACATGGAAGTTGATGATTGGCTTATTACTTGAGTTTTGATAAACATGCTCATTCCTATTAGTGACACATCATTTAGTTTGCAAATTTAATCTCTTTAGCATTACTCTTCTTTATATAATACAATTTTGAGTTGACATAGCTGTTTCTCGGAGAAGGATATCCTTCTCCTGGGGATCCGGGAGATCCAGAAATCATATCTGTTCATTGTACATCGTATGGTTAGTTTTTGTTAAGTACTATTTATATTTAATTTTAAATTTTAAATTTTAAATAATTTTTAAATAATTTATGGATTCCCTGGATTCCCAGAAAAAGAATCCACCGGAGATCATTTGTTTCTCAACTTTATTTCTATTAATTTTTGTACGGGCCATACTGTTATTGAATATTTAATTAGTTTATTTTGGGGTTTCCTCCTTATACTATTCTTTCAAATCATGGGACCAACTGTTATTAAATTAAATTTTCTGGTTTAATATTATTAAATTACTTGACTTTATGATCCTAAAGTTGATATTCTCCATATAAAAAATAGTTGACTTCATTTGGTCTAATACATTTCAAGTAATTAAGTTTGACTTTCTACACTTCTCCAATGTTTTTTGATCGTCTTTTTTCATTTTTAATTTTCTTTTTCTGATCAACTTCACAGTTGTTCCCCGCTTCGGAGGAAGAAACCTTTATTTTAGTGTCCAACTCCGAGTACATGGCATCTGGAAAACCGCCCTTATAGGTTTTAATAACTATGAGCCAATAACATCGAGAAGAAGTGTTCTACAGGTTCAGAATTATACTTAATTCAGGCATTCAGTCTTGCGCCGCGGAATCATTGATGTGATATTTTACCTGTGTACCAAACCAACGATAATGCAACATGTCTAGGAAGTCAACATATGACAATGGCTAAAATCAAGCCATCCCCAGAAATGGAGAAACTTTAAATTTGTGTATTCAATTTACGAGGTGATAGACTATGTATTATAGTAAAAAAAAAAAAAAAGAAAAGACTTGATCGTTATGCTTTATTTTTCAAAAGAATTTTTTCAGTGTGCTTAGAATACGGGTAGAACACTATATGTTATTATACAATTGAAGGAAAGTTTTTTTTTTTTTTTTCAAGTGTCACTCCAATTGTATAATAACATTGTGTTCCTCCTCGTGGTCTGAAGACGTTGGAAATCTATCATTTTTAAGATATATTTCTCAAAACTTCTTCACTTACGTTATGACATGTGATGTACCATCTTGTGTTTGAGATACAATAAAAAATTTCTCCAAAAAAATGAGTGAAGCTAAGGAAAAACTTGTGTTGTCATAAAACATAAACTAAAGGAAACTTGGGTTGATTGTTAAATGAAGTAGATGTGAAACAACTAGTAAGTCAGTTCACAATGGTCAATATATCTTGTTGTGATATTTCTGGTTCAAATTCATCAATTTGGGTTTTTTATGTTTCAAACTTTTTAGTTTGCTCCTTTACGTGAGATTTATGACATCATGATATATCGAGTCACATAACTCCAACAATTTTTATCATGGAAAAATTAAACAAGTCTCCTAACAACGTGGAATAGTTTTTACCATTTAGTGTGAGGATGTGAAGAATCAGTAGGTTTTACCAAATCTTACATGTGCTTATAAGGTTGAGCCACTTTCCATATTGTTAATTAATTTTATAGGAAAATTCAACAACCATACGTTCTCCACATTACCCAATTTTTGTTGACATTGATTTAGGCTTAAATATTCACTATGCATAAGATGTGAACTTCCTTCATTCAGTACTTCCATAAGCTGTATTTAATTAAACCTCCTAATAAGATTTTGTAAGTCATTTGATAACTATTTCATTTTCATATTTTAGTTTTCATTTTTTTTTTAAATTGAAATCTTGTTTGGTAAACTACTTTCAGTTCAGTTTTCAAAAAATGAAAACCAAGAACTGAAAACTACTTTCTTGAGTTTTCACCTTTTGATAACTGAAAGCATTAATCAAACAAGGTTGCAGTTTTCAAATAAAAAAAAAATTAAAATTGAAAACAAAATAATTATCAAACGGCCCGTGATTAAATGTCCTAATAGAGTATCTCAGCCATACAAAAGATCTGATTGGGAACAACTTTTTCTATGTATGAGCCGCTAGGCATCCCCCATGTCAATGGCAAAATATCAATGAGCAGCTAGAGTACACCTTTTTTTGTTTGTCTGAATGGTTAAGAAACTGCAGAAGTTTAGGACATCCTCCCTCAGTCAACAAACAAAGAGATCTCAGCAATATATACAACAACTAGAAAAAGACCTTGTTCGTGGCGGGAATTTCCGTGGGGAATGCTTCCTGGTCGACGAGCACACAGCTCCTCGAGAGGTTGGCGCCGGTTGATGCTTTTTTGTCAGGCTTTTGCTTTGCTAGCGGGCTTTGTCGGGCAAAGCCTGTCGAGCAAGGCCTGTCGGGCAAGGCTTGTCGGGCAAGGCCTGTCGGGCAAGGCTTGTCGGGCAAGGCTGAAAGAGAAGGACATAATTAACTTTGAAAGGTGCCTTTGTGAGGCCTTAGGTGTAGGCCTTGAGGCTCACGATCAAGATTAACTTTGATTTGCTCAGGCGTGCCACTACCATCTTTAACATGGTAGATGTAGAACGGATGTTTGAGGTTTAATTATATGTGTTCGAAAGACTATGTTAGTTATTGACAGGTGCATTTGTAGGGCCTTAGGTGTAGGCCTTGAGGTTTCCTGTAAGTAACTAACTTAGTACTCAAACACATAAGGTTCCTTTTGTGAGTTATATGGTTCTTATAACCATTATACTTCTGATTACCTGAGCTTAAAGAGCAGAATGGATCCAAATAGGTGCCTTTGTGGGGCCTTGAATAGGCCTTGAGGCTTCCCATCAGAACCCCTTCTATACTCAATGTTCTTGCCCGAGAAATAGGATGAATCCAAATAGGTGCCTTTGTGAGGCCTTAAGTGTAGGCCTTGAGGCTTCCTATCAGAATTCATCCCGTACTCGAACGTTATATGGTCATCATAATATAACAGAAATAAAACCAAGTGGTAGGTCGATTACTTGCGCCCCAAGTAACTTCGGACTTCTTGTTATCAAAGCTTGTAGTGGATGGGTTAAGTCCACATCAGGTTCTTTTTTATGCCTTGAGGCCAAGGACATTTAAGGTGATCAAATCTTATATGCCCGAAGGCTTAGAACTTAGATATGGCTTGAATTGTGAAGACATATTCAAGTCGGATTCAAGCGCTGAGAGAGTCTTTTAAAAGCCATATTACTAGAAATAACTTGGATATAATTTGAAGTATACAACATATTGCTAGGCTAATGAATGAAAAGACAAAAACAAAGGAGATCGGGCAAGGTTTAACCTTGTCGGGCAAGGCTGATCGTCTTGCAACTTCCTATCTTTGTGGGTTAACAGAAGGTTTGAAGGCTTGGAAAAGGGGTTGAGAAATGAGTTTGCAGAAAGAAAATCGATACTACAGCAGGCGTTGAGTAGGGTAGCTGAGGTATTACAAAGGGTTTATCCCGAAAAGGATGAAGGCTTGGGCTGACTACAGCTTTGTTTTGAAGGCAAATCTGGCTTTTGAGCAGAGTTTGTGCTTTTGTTTGTTTGTTTGAGTGTCCCTGATTCTGACCTCTCTTTCTCCTTTTATAGACACCTTGGCTTGGCCTCCGGTAGTAGCAACCTTGCCCGAATGCAGTTCGAAGGGTAGTGACTCATCAGCTATTTTACTTGTACTGCCATTTAAAAGTACTTTTTGGGCTGATTAGCTGGCTGGTCTGTACCACTTGGCCTTTGGGTAGGTGAGCAAGTGGTCTGCATGGCCTGCACCTAGTCAGAAACGGGCTTCTCCTGTCTTCTGGACTTCGGCTGGGTTTTGACTGGGCCTTCGGGTTCCTCTCCTATTTAGGCTGTTCTTTGGGCCAACTTCCCCTGAGCCCAAAGTTTAAGTTTTGATCCAAACAGACCTCCTTAAGATAGTATTCCCAAGAAATTTTTTAGCAATGTATTCATGCCAAATTCAACTAACAATTACAATTCTAACTTAATCGAAGTCAGGAACGCTCCAACTAATTGAATAGTCTTACTATTTTGAGATTTTTTTTAATTGTTATGAAATTATGATTTAAGATTGATCTAAAAAAAAACACCACTGAGAAAGTGGAAGACCCTTGTGTTTCTGGGATTAATTAATGCACAAGTTTATTTTATTATGGTTTTAATATTAGAGAAAAGTGGAAAGTTAATATGTTCCTTAGGAAGCGGATTCACGATACGATGCTTGAAGAAATAGAAAAAATAAATATAATAGTTGTAGCAACTTAATAATATGGTCTAATGGTTGCTTCAAAAAAATAAAAAATAAATAATAAATAATAATAATATGGTCTAATGGCATTTGGCTTGAAAAAAAAAAAAAAAAAAAAAAAAAAAACTAAAAACCTTTTATTAGAAAGGGGATACACACAGTGGATTAGCCAAATAATTTGGTTTAAACTATTTAGTGACTTTCTTAACAATTTAGTTCAACATATCTTTGTCTAATTTAACTTTTTGTTTTTATAGATTAATAACCTAAATCTTATTATGACGGTCCATTTTGGTCTTAGGGTAAGTCATTAAGAGGTGGGAACTTAGATTGTATTAGATTAAGTCATACAATGGGTTGTAAATTGCTGTACCTTTCGGACGTGGGATTAATCCATCCAACCCAATAACTTTTACGAAGCCACAAAATATTGAATGTCAGAGGAATATCCACAAACTGTCATTTTATATTGATTGTAACTTCAATTTGATCGGTTTCTGTTTTTCTGTTCAATATTTTTTGGGTATTGTTATTCATACTTTCATTTTATTTTTCACACACTTTTATTAATTTATGTCTTTAGATTATCTTTAATTCATTCAATTTAACGGTCAAAATTGAGATGCGTGTGTGGAAAGTAAAAACGAGTGTGTGAATAATACCACTCTATTTTTTAGTGTTGACAATATTTAATTATAAATTATTTCCATAGAACTTGGTCCCTTTCTTAGCTGTACAAGGCCCCATGCCGATGATCATTTAAAGATTATAGACTATTTCATGTTAATGATTGGCAATTAAGAATTGGTAAGGGAAATTCTATTTGGAATTCAACAGTTGGCTAATATTAATTCCTTTCTATAAATATGCCCCAATCTCCTTCGTCCCAGAGCATCAAACAAGTCTGGCTTTCACAATTATTAGCACTAAAAGAAAAGAAAAAAAACTTGCTCTATATATTTAGCATACATGGAATCTGCAGCAGCTATTGCTGGATGGAGTTCACTTGGTGCAATGTACTCCTCCGATGAGGAGGCAGAGTTCATGTCCCAGTTGCTCGCTAACTGTTGCGTCACAAATGAGATGAATGAGGCTTCAAGCTCAGCAATCCCATTTGCAATTTGTCCTAGCTATGATTTTTCAAAATCTAGCATGGATGGCATTTATCAAGGTTCACAATACTCTTCAGAAATTGCTAATCTTTATTTTTCAAATGGTAATGCTTATATTATGAGCAATAATGAAACAAATCACTATAATCCTAACCATATTATGGAAACAAGTTACCACAACTCAGAAGCATTTCGTCCGTCGGATGCCAATGCTACCAACTTGATTCTCTTTCAAGGCAAAGAATATGGCATGAATCATCACCAAGAACTGAGCAATGTCACTATTGAAAACCAGCCGGGAGCTGCTATTTATGAAAAGCTTTCGCAGCTTAATAGGGAGTCTGATCATGAGATGACGATATGGGAACCTGCAATGGAAAATGTAGTTATGGTTTCCGAAGGTTCTAAGAAGAGGCCTTGCAGTTCAGTAGATGTAAGTATACACAAGATCAAGCTTTAATTAATCTCTCTCTTTCATGCACTTGGTGATGCATTTTTTTCTGTCCTATTTTTTTTTTGGTTGGGTATTACTACACACACCCCTTTTTAGCTTGCACACACCCCTCTCAATTTTCGGCACTCGGATAAAAAAATTGAAGAGGAACAAAGGAAAAAATTAATAGGGTGTGTGGAAAGCACCACCTTTTTTTTTCTTGAAGAAACGAGAATGTGTGAGCATCTCCAATAATCACAAGTAAATATCTAAATATTGTAGGTGCAAAAGAAGAGGACTGTGAAGGCGAAGAAGGGCCAAAAGGCAGTGTTAAGGGGAAACGTTGAAGATAATGATATAACCACCAAACGGCAGAGCTCAAGCAGTAGCTGCTCAGTGGACGATGACTCCATTAATGCTTCTCATCAGGATCTGAGTGGAGGTGTGAGTACTTCGAGCTTGAGTCCAAAAGGGAAAAAAGCCAGTAGGGGATCAGCAACTGATTCCCAAAGCATATATGCAAGGGTAAGTTCATAAAGTGCTCTGAAGTACATATCAATTTCTTGAAAGAAAAAAAAAAGATTTCTATTGGATCAATACTAGAGGGATCAGGATGTTGAAAGTCTTAAACGTAGAAAATGTATAATTCTTTGAATGGAAAATCACTGTATCACGCTTAGTTCATTGTATCAAAATTGTTTGTTCCAATAGGGGTATAGTTTGTTGAGAGTATGAATCCCACATCGGGAAAATGAGACCTTGTAAGTGCTTATAAGTAAGTTGGGCTCCTCCCCTTATTGGTAGTTGGTTTTATAGTAGAACCTCAACTTTCTTCATAGTTGACATTTCTTATATTTGGTTCACGACATGTAATCCTGCAGAAAAGAAGAGAAAAAATAAATGCGAGGCTGAGACTTTTACAGAACCTTGTACCAAATGGAACAAAGGTAATTGTCAGCGTATAAACTCTAATATAATACAAGATTTGGTGTAATTTTTTTAAGAGCTCAGGTAACTACGTTCTCATAATATAATTTTTTTTTTGGGCAATGCAGGTTGATATCAGCACAATGCTTGAGGAGGCTGTCCAGTATGTGAAGTTCTTACAGCTTCAGATAAAGGTAATACCAGAAGAAAGAGAACTGAAACTTTGAAATGTATCCACGTTGGTTCAAGTTTAATTCTAAACAGAAATTTTCATTTGATGATCTAATAATATTGTTTTTTCGGTTTTTATTTTGCAGCTCATAAGCTCGGATGATATGTGGATGTTTGCTCCTATCGCTTACAATGGAATAAACATTGGAATCGACTTAAATTCTTGATGAACAGACTACAAAGTTTTTTGGCTTTGAATGGTTTGATGAGGCCATAGAAATAAAGGCAAACAAAAGTTCTGTAATACCACTTGTTAGAATCGGAGGAAATTCATAATGAAAATGCGATTAGTACCAAAAATTAACAAATAAATAAATAAACTAGCATCTACAAGTAATATTTACTTACAGAATTACAAATGTTGTCCTTGTTGAATACCTAGAAGGACAGATGAATATTCAAAATTATACAACTCATATCGGTGATAATGGATGTAGCCTGTAAGAGGCCCTGTGTTGGTCTGATATTATATTAAACTCAGATATGTGTTTCACGTGTAATCTGATCCACACTTGAGCATTATTTTTGCGGCTTGCAACTCAAATTGTTATAAGCATTACAAGTTTCTTCTCTTTTTGTCTAACTCACTTCCTTTTTTCTTTGTGAATTCGGGAATAGCAACATGAACTAAATATCCTTACTTTGCATTTGAGGTCCTGTATTTATTTATTAATTTTCGTATAAAAACTGAAAAATTTCTCTTGACATAATAATCTTTTTATGAAATATTGGACTTTCATGATTCATTTTTGTGCCATATATTTGATACATTTTTTTAATGCCTTAATGCTGATAAGTTTCAAGATTTACTGTTTTGATAACATAATTGAAACATTTATTTGCAAAATGAAAAAAAAAATGTATACATAAAAAAAAAAGAAATAAAGAATTTTACTGAAAAGGGCTTTATACGAATCAAAATCTTAATTGAAAAAAAAAAAAACCTAGTGAATTATTTTTATCATAAAGACAAAAGCAACAACATGTCCAGACAATAACCGAAAATATCTTGGCCTTATTGAATATTGGATTTTATTTTTATGATTAAAAAAATGAGCTTTAATGAAAATGACTTCTCTAAACTTTTTATTAACAAAAAACCATCTAATAATTTTATTTAATGAAAATGACTTAAAATTTAATGAAAATGACTTAAACTTTAATGAAAATGACAAAAGTTTTAAGGGCGTTCTGCGCGTCCCATCTCACACTCTATTTCTTAAACTGAAAACTGACTCTATCTTAAACTAAACACTAGTACTACTCACTATTTCTTAAACTAAATATGGGTACTATCATTACTTCTAGAATAAAATACGAGTACAATCACTATTTTTTAAATTGAACACTTCATTACGACCGTGCAATTAATGCAGCAATCGCAACAAATTAGGAAACGAAGAAAAAGAATTTGATGTATATCATGTCACTTGTCAACATGTTTGATGAATGGATGATTCCAATCCCATATGTTCTTAGCACTTACACTTCCTCTATTTGGATTGAAGAATTTAGGGAGGAATGAAGGTCTATATGCGGGTTCGATTGTCCATGGTAGACAAGAAAGCAATAGTAGGATATTTGAAATGAGAAAATGTAATTTCTTGAGAGCCTTTTCGATCACCTTGTTAAGTAGGGTTTGGAGTAACGCTGCTTCTCGGTTTATTTTCTATGCTCATTTCGAATCATATTTCCACATTCCAAATGTGGAGAACTTCATTATTGTTTCTTTGACAAACTATGAACATATGAGGAATCGACAAGAAACGGAACCACTCTTTTTCCAAGTAATTTTTCTTTTGAAAAAGAAAAGGATTTGTTATGTTGATAAACCTCTTGAAATAACAGGTAACGGCTTGCTCGATCCCAAAAGTTCATGAAATCCGAGGCTTACTTGCAAACTGGTAATGAAGGAATCCAATGACGATTGAAGAGTGAAAGATCGATTAAATAAAGTTTACACAAGGAAAATGAATGTGGTATGTCACGCGCTTTAGTTAGTGTTGTAGCCTATTTTATCTAACAAGGGTAAGGGGGCCGGAGGCAAGGAGAAGAGAGATTGAGAGAGATGTGTTTGTAGAATTGTAAGAGAATGTGTGTGTTATCCCTCCTACATAGTGCCTTTATTTATAGTAGTAAAGGAGAGAAGAAATTCCTTCATCCCCAAGGCATACAAGTTGTAATAGGAAAGGATAATTAGAATCAAATCTAATCTAGGATTTACACCCCTTGAGTGTGTAAATACTCAAGGTAGATTTAGCATCATGCAGAAGTTGAGGAAGTCGACTCATCGACACTTATTCTAAAGAACAACGCTTATTCTCAATAAGGTATGAACTTGCAGAAGTAAGTGAGTCTCACTAAAAAAACCCTGAGGCTATGGCAAAAACCTGAGTAGGGACAAAATCCATAGTCTAAGGAAAAATGTGTGAGAAATGCAAAAATCAAAAGAAACGTCTATAGGACGTCATCAGGGATATAACTAGACCAAGGTGGGTGCCTCATTAAAACCTAGTTAGGTAGCAAAAACCCAGTGGAAACAAATGCTCATAATCGTAGGGAAAAAGAGTACATTAAGATCAAGCAAGTATTCTTCAGGATACTCCCCCTGAGTTTGACATAATTCCAAAGAGAAATAGCAATGTTACAACTCAGAAAGTTTATGTATGCCAATTCCTTGAACAAGCTTCTGAAACGTCGTTTTTGGCAGTGATTTGGTAAAGTGCTTGGTGTTGTCTCATTTGATATAACCTTTCTTGAGCTATTCGATGCATGCTGCGTTGTCTTCAAAGATCGTCGTCGAGACATCAACGGTGGGGTAAAGATCGCAGAAGCTTTGAATATGGCTCACAACTGCTCTCAACCAAAAGCATTCCCGAGTTGCTTCATGTAAAGCAAGAATTTCAGCATGGTTAGATGAAGTAGCAACTAAGCTTTGTTCACTTGACCTCCAAGAGATTGCGGTGCCTCCAACGGTAAAGACATAACTCATTTGAGAACGCGCCTTGTGCGGATCAAACAAGTATCCTGCTTCGGCATAACCAACAAGGCAAGAATCGACTCAAGA
Organism: Malus sylvestris; assembly: GCF_916048215.2. Lineage (NCBI taxonomy): Eukaryota > Viridiplantae > Streptophyta > Magnoliopsida > Rosales > Rosaceae > Malus > Malus sylvestris. Next base: position 19,184,522 of record NC_062269.1, read on the forward strand.
TGCATGGGGTGCAGCATCACTCGAGGATCCATAGGGATAGAACAAGCCCAAATCCGTAGTACCCTTAGGGGGCGTTTGTTTGCCCTCACTAACTGTCACTAGACTAGATTGGACTAACTATTAGTCCAGTCCGGTGTTTGTTATCATGCGGACTAGTCTTAATGAGACTACCCCAGACTAGCCTACACTAAAGGCTTTACTAAGAGGTCTTAGTGAGACCCCCCAAAAACTATGGGATTGCTAGTCCCGTCTCCCTCTTCTGCAAGCAGCGTCGTGCGAACCCTCCCTAGCACATTTTCGTCACCGTGTCTGTTAGAAAACTCACCTTCATCTATCTTAAAACAGAAATCAGAAGTCACAAAAGATATTCCATTGAAGACTAACCTTCATATCTCTAAAAATAAAGCAAAAACCAAGAACGGAAAAAAGGCAAAAAGAGTCGCTTCTTGCGCAATCAGCGGAGAAAGCAAGAAGGAAGAAAATAAGGGAACCCACTCCCAACACCTTATCACGCTCAGTTTGAGAACCAAGTTGTATATGGATTCAACCACGACCTCAGTGGAGATAGAGAGGTTGGGGATTTTAAGTGAATTTTTGGGGTGTGGGATGATCTATGGGTTTGTGGGAAGAGGAGGTGAGGAAGATTGGGGATTTTAATTGCATCGTTGGTGTGGCAAATGGAGAGACTCTCTGCCATCACTTTGGTTACATCGCATGTTTGGGTTAGAGAGAGACAATGGGGGGGGGGGAGAAAGGGCCGGTGGGTGGGAGGGACAAAAATGGGGAAAAAGGGAAAGGGGGATGGAGAGGCAGAAAGTTACAGGGCTGCTTTTTAGTCCTGTAATAATAAAATGGATAAAAAAGGAAAGGGAAAAAAAGAAAAAAAAGGAAAAAGATAAAGTAATAATAAAATATTAATTAATATTACAGTCCTTTTTCTTAGTCCAACACTGCACCAAACACTTCACTAAATCAGTCCAGCTTAGTGCTTTATAGTCCAACACTGCACTAAACATTTCACTAAATCAGTCCAGCTTAGTCTAGTCTAAGCCAATCCAGCTTAGTCCCTGCAGTTAGTCCAGTTCGAGACAGTCCGGTGCAACAAACACACCCTTAAGGTGATGGAAGATGTCTTTCACGCCAATCTAGTGTTTGAGTGTTGGAGCATTATTGTATCTTGCCAAAAGATGTCGGGTCTAGTTCATTGAGCTAAGTACAATAAAGTGCCTATCGCACTTAGATAAGGAACTTCAGGCTCCAAAATCTCTTCATCATCCTCTTTCGGATGGAAGGGATCTCGTTTTGCGTCTAGCGATCGAACGACCATAGGAGTACTCGAAGGCTTCACTTTATCCTCATTAAAGAGGCGCAACACATTCTGGGTGTGGTTTGATTGATGAACTAGGATTTCATCCAAACGATGCTCTATCTAGAGATTAAGACAGTATCGAGTCTTTCCTAGATCTTTCATCTCAAATTCCGACTTCAAGTGCGGGGCAGTTCTCGCTAGCTCTTCAGAAGTTTCAATAAGGTTGATATCATCGACATATACTGCAACAATCATAAATCTAGAATGTGACTTCTTAATGAACACACAAGGGCATAGTTCGTTGTTCACATATCGCTGGCTAGTCAAATGCTCACTAAGACGATTATACCACATTTTTCTGGATTGTTTTAAACCGTAAAATGAACGCCTCAGCCAAATTGAGAGCGTGTTCCGGGGGTTTGGAAATATTTGATCCAGTCAATGTAAGTCCTTCGGGAGCTTTCATATAAATTTCCGTATCAAGATCCCCATAAAGATACGTAGTTGCTATGTCCATCAGCTGCATACTCAGTTTTTTAGAAACTACCAAACTGATAAGGTAAAGAAAAGTAATCACATCCATAACGGGTGAATAAGTTTCATCATAGTCAATCTCGGGGCATTGTGAGAAGCTTTGCATAACAAGATGAGCTTTATAACACATAATTTCGTTCTTCTCATTACGCTTCTGAACGAAAACCCACTTGTAGCCAACGACTTCACATGTGGATGAGTTACAGGTCCAAACACCTTATGTTTCGCAAACAAATAGAGTTCGACTTGGATTGCTTTTTTCTAGTTTGACCAATCAGTTGTATGTCGACATTCATCAACGAAATGCGATTCAATGTCATCATTCAACATGATCTCAATAGCTACTGCAAATGCTAATGCATCGTCGATGATCATCTCATTTCTACGCCACACATCATCTAAGCTAGCATAATAGACCGAAATTTCACGATTCTCGGGAGGAGTATTCGTCTATTTAAGGATGTTTCCATAATCTAGAATTTCCTCATGAGTTGGATAGAATGAGTAAGCAATAGTCGGATTCACAGTAGGCTCTTCGGGATCTTGTGCCGTGGATTTCCTTTGCAGGGGGTGTGAATCCTTTGAACCAAGAGGTCTGCCATGCTTTTGTGTAGGGGCAGATGAATGGCTAGCCACTAATGTACGTGGATCACCAAGAATGGCATCCCAGGCCTCCAAGAAAGAAGTCTGTCGTACATTTGGTACATTCATCTTTGCAGGCGTATTCACAGTTGGAATATGTAATCTTGTCACTCGCACTAGATCGATGAAAACATCAGGCATGCTCTGAGCTATACTTTGGAGATCTAATATGCGTTGCACTTCAATTTCAAACTGAGTAGTGCGGGGATCTAAATGAGACAAAGTGGAGGTCATCCACAATAATTCATGTCATTCTTCAGGAATGTTGACATTCTTATCTCCCTCTAACGACAAGAAAACTATCTCATAAAAGTGACAATTTACGAAACGAGAAGTAAACAGATAGCTTGTCAAAGGTTCTAAGTAACGAATAGTCAAGGAGAATCATATTCGACATAGATTCCCATCTTTCGCTGAGGCTCCATTTTTGTACGTAAGGGCGACAAGATCGATATATAAACCGTACAACCAAAAATGCGCAGATGTGATATGTCAAGTTCGTATATGGTAACCAATCAAATGGCACTAAATGGTTATGTTGCAACATGCCTCATGCGGACTAGTTTTGCTGAGTGCAATATTGCATAGCCCCAAACAGCGATCGGGAGCTTAGTATGTATGACAAATGATCGAGCAATCATTTGTAAGCGCTTAATGAAAGCCTCTGCCAGGCCGTTATGGGTATGAACATAAGGTACGAGATTTTCAACTTCAACCCTAACCAATATGCAATAGTCATCAAAAGTTTTAGATGTGAATTCTCTAGCATTATCCAATCGAATAGATTTGAACAGATAATTAGGGTGGTGAGCTCTAAGCTTGATAACTTGAGCCAACAGTTTGGAAAATGCAGCGTTCCTTGTAGACAACAAGCATACATGTGACCAACGTGTGGAAGCGTCAACCAAAACCATAAAGTATCTAAATGGTCCACATAAAGGGTGAATCGGTCCACAAATGTCCCCCTGAATCTGTTGTAGAAAAATGGGAGGATTTGAGCGAATCTTGTCATAAGAAGGCTTAGTAATAAGCTTTCCTATATAACATGTTTGACATGCGATTCCTTGGATTGAACCTAAACTTCGGGTTAGTGGCCCGTGTGAGGATTTGAGGATACGGCACATCGCTATTCGTCCAGGATGTCCCAAATGATCATGCCAAAGTGTAATTTTATGCGTGGTCCCAATAACAGGGCTGGCCACATTGTGGCATTTTATGAGGCGTATGGTCGTAGTCTATAGACCACTTGGGAAACGCTCCATTTTCTCTAGAATACGCTTCTGGCCATATTCGTAAGAGGTTATGCACAGAAATTCAGCTCCGTTTTCTACGTGATTTTCAGCATGGTAATTGTTATCTCTAATGTCCTTGAAACTCAACAATGTTCTTCCGAAATGTGGAGAATAGAGTGCCTCAACAATGGTCAAGATTGTACCATTAGACAACATTATATGTGCCTTACCGTATTCTTCTATCATGTTGGATGGGCCTGAGAGAGTTGTTAATGGTGCATTCTTAGGTATGAAGTTAGTAAAATAGATGTGTTCACGCAAAACGGTATGCGTGGTTGCATTATCTGCCAGACAACTAACTTCCCCACTAGTCATACCTACAGTTAAAAATTAATTTAAATCGATCATATTCATAAAAGTTCTAAATAACAAATATCAATTCAAAATAATTTCATTTATTCAAGGATGGTAATTAATTAAAACTTAATATCCAAAACAAATCACCAACAAATAATCCAAACTTAAAGGAAAATTGTTAAAAAATTAACCAAAAAACAAGGGGGGTTCGGCCACTAGGTGGAATTCGGCCCCATTGTGCAATTTTAACTAAAAAAAACGTTTATGTATAAGATTCTAATCTTTCATAAGGGTGGTATCCTCTTGAAAGTCAGAAACCTCCATCTTTGTAGTCTCCAGTTCGTCTACTTACACGAAGTTTGATTCAAACTTCATACGACGAGAATGATATTCAGCTACAACCTTTTGGGGAGCTCGGCAAACACGGGACCAATGGTCATTTGAACCACAGCTATAGCATATATCCGTATACATGGTTTTACGTGCTTTGCCCTTATTCTTGAAGTTTGGGGCCTTGGGAGCGAGGTTTGAGCACTTCTAGGCTTTGTTTCCTCCTTTGGATGGGCATTGACTTTGTTGACCTTCACAGGATGGCTTCTGGCCGCCTCTACCACGCCTCTTTTGGCGTTTTAGGCATTGGTTTGTGCAATAATATGCTTCAGGCACAATGGTCGCCCCAGTAGGTCAAGCTTGATGATTCTTCATCAACAATTGGTTTTACTTTTCAGCGATAAGTAAAACAGAGATTAAATCTGAGAACTTAAGCTTTATATTGTTGCTGCAGGACAATATTAGTAGCAGAGAAGGTCGAATAAGTCTTTTCCAGGAGATCTACTTCGGTCAAAGTTTCGTTACAAAACTTGAGAAGTGATCGAATTCAACAAACTTCATAATTATATTCATTCACAGACTTAAAGTCTTGGAAGTGCAAATGCTGCCAATCATGTCTTGCTTCAGGCAAGAATATGTCATTTTGGTCATCAAAACGATCAGCCAAAGCGACCCATAGTGCACGTGGATCTTCTTCAGGAAGGTACTCGGTTTGCAAGGCATCATAAAAATGTCTTCGGATGAAGATCAGAGTAGTGGCTTTCTTAGCTTCGCCAACCGGATTGTTCGTCTCTTCTTCAATGGCGGGACGTAAGTTCTTTGCAATGAGGTGGAGCTTCACATCTTGGACCCACTTGAGGTAGTTCTTTCCAGAGACCTCCAAAGCGGTGAAGTCAAGTTTGTTCAAATTCGACATGTTCCTATCACAAAATAGATGGAAAAGATGTGGTTAGTGTAATGGAGAAAAAAATTCAATCCCTTCACATAAGAGTAGAACATTCATATTCTAATAGACATGTATTGTTTAAGATTCGCATGAAAAAACTTCGGATTTTCATGGGTGATGTTTTGTTTGATGAAAACTTCAGGCTTTCAAACAAGGCATGTTTGTAGAAACTTCAAGTTTCAAAATAAATATGAACTTCAAGTTCATATGTTCATGCGACAAACGCGAATATATACACATAAATATGCAACAAGAAAATATGCAAATAGAACTTTGGGGCTTTAATTAAAATTGAATTAATTATTTGGACTTCGGGCCAAATTTAAAGTGTGGGTGAAAAAATATAAAACCCACTGGGCCTAAATTATTTGGACATCGAACGAGGACCTAAAGTCAGGATTGGCTTGCAGGCCCGTCTGCGAGGGAAGGAGACGCCATAGATGGTGTCAGGTCTGTTCTGGGTTTCAAATCAGGAGCCCATGGCTCCAGCTTATGGTTTTCCAGCTCCATTCGGCCTCCAAAGTTGCAAGCTTTGTTCAATGGTTGGGAGGTCATGTGTTCGAAGAACCCAGGTTGCCTTTTCCGATTTCAATTTTTTTTTTCTAATTCAATTCATATACAATGCAATTCAAAGCATATTCAATTCAATAGTTTAACGCATGTACATATATTTGATGCAATTCATGGCAAATATCAAATTCACATAATTCAACAATTATGAATATAATGCATACATAATTTATGTAGAATCTAAAATTCGAAAAACGTAAACTTGGGTCATGCATTATGGTGAATGTTCAAGGTATCAGGGCTGAAAAAATATCAAGGTAAAAACCGTTGTTTTGAAAGAACCTGTTTGCGTGATGATATGGATGAACTGGTTTGATGCAGAAAATTTACTCGTCAAATTTCTAAGCGCAGTGGTAGGAGTGTGCTGATAACATGTTGTAGCCTATTTTATCTGACAAGGGTAAGGGGGTCGGCGGCAAGAAGAAGAGAGATTGAGAGAGATGTGTTTGTAGAATTGTAGGGGAATGTGTGTGTTATCCCTCCTACATAGTGCCTTTATTTATAGTAGTAAAGGAGAGAAGAAATTCCTTCATCCCCAAGAAATACAAGTTGTGATAGGAAATGATAACTAGAATCAAATCTAATCTAAAATTTACACAATCACATATAAACTAGGAAAGTTTACAACAGTTAGGAATTTTTTTGTTTTTTGTTTTGTTTTTCTTTTCTTGCCCTTATCATTAAATAAATTTATTAGATGAGTTTTGGTTAAAATTCAAAGTTTTAAGGCTAATTTCATTAGTTTTACAAATAAAATAAAATAAAAAACCGACGCACGCATTTTGCGCATCCCATAGTACATTATTTATTAAACTGAACACTAATAGTATCACTATTTCTTAAACTGAACACTAGTACTATCACTATTTCTTGAAACTGAACAGTGACCATTTCTAGATCTGAAAGAACTGAATACGGGTACTATCATTATTTTTTAAATTGAACACTTACTATTTCTAGAACTGAATACGGGTACTATCACTATTTCTTAAACTGAACACTAATTATATCTTAAACTGAACACTGAATATTTATAGAAATGAATATAGGTACTAGGACTATTTCTTAACCTAAACATTTCATTGCGATCGTGCAAACAGTGCAGAATCGACAAGAAATTAGAAAACGAAGAAAAAGAATTTGTTGTATGTCATGGCACTTGTCAACTGGTCTGATGAACGGATGATTCCAATCCCATGTGTTCATAGCACTGACAGTTCCTCTGTTTGGATATAGAAGAATTAGGGGAGGAATGAAGGTCTTGTTCGCGTCAGGAATTTCCGTCGGGGATGTTTCCTGGCCGACGAGCACACAGCTCCCCAGGAGGTTGGCACCGGTTGAGGGCTGCTGTCGGGCTTCTGCTTCACTGTCGGGCTTTGTCGGGCAAGTCTCGTCGGGCAAGACTCTTCGGGCAAGGCTCGTCGGGCAAGGCTGAAAGAGAAAGACAGAGTTAACTTTGAGAGGTGCCTTTGTGGGGCCTTAGGTGTAGGCCTTGAGGCTCACAATCAAGGTTAACTTTTGAGTGCTCAGGCGTGCCACTGCCATCTTCAGTATGGCAGATGTGAAATGGATGTCGAGTTTTGGTTGTATATGTATATACCCGAGAAACCGTGTTAGTTATAACAGGTGCCTTTGTGGGGCCTTAGGTGTAGGCCTTGAGGCTTCCTATCAAAATCTTTCCCATGCTTAAGCGTTCTATGATAATCATAATGTAATAGAAATAAGACTAAGAGGTAGGTCGATTACTTGCGCCCTAAGTAACTTCGGACTTCTCGTTTATCAAGGATTGTCGTGGATGGGTTAAGTCCACATAAGGTTTTTTTTTATGCCTTGAGGCCAATGACTTTTAACTAATCAGATTTACATGCCCGAGGGCTTAGGACTTGGATTTGGTTTGAACACTGAAGATATATTCAAATCGGATCCAAGTATTGAGAAAGCCTTTTAATAGTCATCTTGCTAGAAATAACTTGAATATAACTGGAAGTATACAACATATTGCTAGGCTAATGAATGAAAAGACAAAAACAAAGAAGGTCGGGCAAGGTTTAACCTTGTCGAGCAAGCCTGGTCGTCTTGCAGGTTCCTATCTTTGTAGTTTATCAAGGGTCTGAAAGCTTCAGAGAGGGAGAAAGATTTACAAAAGATGAATCGATACTACAGTAAGGTTGAACAAGGTAGCAGAGCTATTACAAGGGTTTGAGTGAAGGTTTATCCCGCGAGGGATGAAGGCTTGTCCCGAGAGGGATGAAGGCTTGGGCTGACTACAGCTTCGTTTTGAAGGCAAATCTGGCTTTGGGCAGAGTTTGTGCTTGCATTTGTTTGTTTGATTGAGTGTCCTTATTCCTGGTTTCTCTTTCTTCTTATATAGACAACTCGGCTTGGTCTCATGTAACAGCAACCTTGCCCGAATGCGGTTTGAAGGGTGATGACTCATCAGCTATTTTACATATACTGCCATCATAAAGTACTTTATGGGCTGTGTAGCTGGTCAGTCTATACCACTTGGCCTTTGGGTAGGTAAGCAAGTGGTCTTCATGAGCTGCACCAAGTCAGAAAAGGCCCTTTCTGCTTTCTGGGCTTTGACTAGGCTTCGACTGACTTTCCCTTCGGGCCTCCTTTTGGGCCAACTCCTTTCTTGAGCCCAAAGTTCAAGTTTTGATCCAAACAGTGCCCCCTTCAATCAATATTTAGCCTGGAATTCCAGGCGCCAATATTAATTGAAAAAGCTCTTTTATTAAAACCCACGAATCCCTTGCGTTTGAACTCTCCAATCCCCTGTGTTTACAGTAAGAAATCCCTCTCTGAGGTTTCGCCCTTATCATCTTCTTTGGTATCCCCTTTTCGAACTTCATCACATGGCTTCGGAATCTAGCCAAACCCAACCCTCCTATGAATCTGGCGAAGGAATCGCCACTCTGCGTCGTCTACTCAACGAGCTGCATCGCCTTCGGGCAGGTTTGCATTCCGAGCTTTTCTTTGAGATGCATGGGGCACAATCATTGGGTCCTGCCTGGATCTCTCGAGTCCCTTTAGTGGTAGAAAGCAACATGCCCAGGGATAATTGGTTTTCCCCAAATCCCTATTCGGCTAGGTCGGGCATCTCTTCATCCAAATGGTCATCATACCGACGAGGCTTTCCTCTGATGAACGACCCTGCCTGGGCTCAGTGGATTGATGAATTAGAGCCCACTTTTAAGAAGAGATGGATGGATAATGGTATTTACGAATTAATCATGCTCTCGAAGATTTCCATCACTCCTAAGCCCGAATTGCTTGTTTCTGCCCTCCTTTTCTGGAATTCGGACACGAATGCTTTCGACTTCCGTATGGGCCCCATGTCTCTAACCATCCTTGACATGGCCCAGGTTTTCGGGTTAAGGCCTTCGGGCAGGATAATGGACGTCACTCAAGACTGGGTCCCGTCCTCTACCACTGGAAGCTCAAGTTCATCTACTACCTTCATTTCTTTGAATTATAACTCTGCAACTTTCAAGAGTTATGGGACCTCCTTCAAAGGATTCATTCCTTTTGTAAATGAGAATTTTGGGGTGGGCTCTTCTCGGGTTGATAAAGATCAAGAGCACATGTATTTCCTCTTATATTGGCTCAACAAACATATCTTCCCCAACAAGTCTAAAGGGGTGAGGGTTGAATGGATCCCCTTAGTAGAAGTTCTTCATAACTTTGATGACGTAGCTACAGGTCCATTCCTCCTTTCGCATCTTTATCATCTCCTTTTTGAAATGACTCAAGGCGAGCCATTTGAGACCAACTTGAATGGGCCTATATGGATGATACAAACTTCACTTCAATGGTACTTCCCAGAGTTTCGGGCTGCCAATTTGGAGTTCCCGGAGGGTGTGGCCCCTGCCCGAATCTTGGCTGAAGCTGCCCCTACAGACCACTCCACTTTTGCCTGCTTCTACTTCTTTAGAGTTTGTAGGACTCGATCAGACTTAGAATGGGGTGCATCGGTCTTGAGGAGATATCATTGGTTTTCTAACCAAGTCTTTCAAGATGCCCCTGGCGAAGATGCTACCCCCTTTTGCAGGGAGAAATTCATTAGCTGCATTCAACCGAGAGACCTGGCCTGGGGAGTTCGGGGTAATAGATATGACCGAGGTTTGGAGGTGTACCATCCTAACTTTTGCAGCAGGCAGTTGGGATTTAGGCAGGCCATTCCTATCCCGTTCTTCGACTCTATCCATTGTGGTACTTCATTCTGGTTACTAACTCCACCTGAGGTGACATTCCGAGCTGCCCGTCGCAGTCTCGACGTAATGAGTCAAGCGACCCGAAAGTCCATCGTTCTCAATTTTGAATGTACTTCGCTCTTTTCTTCTTGGTGGGAAGACAAATGGACCAAGAAGTATGGAGGAGATTTGAAAGAGACTCATGACTGCCTTTTCAACCAACTTTCTCGAAAGTCATACCCCAGCTCGGGCGAGCTTGAACATTGGAAGGAGATGATCCAAGAGAAGAATCGGTCACTTCTGATAGGTACTTTTCTTTCAACCTGATTCTGTTTCCCTTCTGAAGACTTTCTATCTTTACTTTTGTTTGACCCTGCAGCCCCAATGGATGTTGAATCAGAAGCCATTGAGTCCGAGGATGACTCAGCTGATGCTGCAGTTTTCCATGGGGCGGCCGCAGAGGCTGAAAGATGAGAAGCTGGGGAAGGTGTGGATGTCTCAGAATCCTTTGAGGATTCAGGAGCTGAAGAAACACCCGAGGCAATTAATAAAGCACCTAAGCGAAAGAAAGCGGCTGTGATAAAGGTTTCAGATCCTGATCCTGTACTTCTACCCAAAACCACACGACCAACTCTTACTAGAAAGAGTAAGAGAGCAAAAACTATTGCCTCTCTTAAGTCATCAGCCCCATCTGCTCCAGTCCCTGAAGCAGGCAGAAAAAAGCAACAATCTTCCAGTAAGTTTTTGTTTTCCTTTATCAAACTGCTACCTTTCTCCTCTATCTAACTGTTTCTTGTTTTCTTTGAAAAACAGGAACTCAAGCATCTAAAAGACCAATCATTGCTTCTAAGGAGGAACCATTAAGAGCTGCCATGCTCAAAAAGGCTGAAGAACTGCAAAGTACCGTCCTCAAAGAACTCGAGGTATGATTTATATTTTTTATCTGTACATCCCTTCTTGTTTTCACAGAACTAAAAATCTGTTTACTGTGAATCAGGACGCAAGAAAATAAAAGCTTTTTCCGCCCGAGGCCTCTCCACAACTTGCCCGAGAGACAAGTTTCTCTTCTTCCCAGGTTAACCCTTCAGAGGTGCTTTCTCTTCCTTTCTAACTCTTGGATAACTCTCCAATTTCTAGACCTAATGCCTAAATCTTTCTCTTCTTCTATTTGTATTTAGGCTGGGGCATCTACCTCCTTGCCTAGTCATGGCCCTCTTCTGAAGTCTGTGGTTTCTTCTACTGCTCTGGATGCAACTCCTTCCTCTCAATTTGATCCATCTACAAGAGTTATGTTGCACTTCGTGGATGAGGACAGTAACTTGCTGAGCCATTATTTTCACATTGAAATCCCGTATATTGCTTCCAAATTAACTCTCACTCATGTTTTCTGCAGCCTTCTCCGGTATATGAGCCACCTCCTCCCTTAGTGGTATCAGATAATGAACCCATAGTTCTTGAGATTCCTGTAGCCTCAGAGGTAGTAATCTCGCGGGTATCTGTTTGCCCGACAGTTAATATTGATGAACCTCCTCTCCTCCTCAAGACCAAACTCAGGTATAGGAATATTTTCTTCTTGTTTTCCTCTTACGATTTATTTACTAACAATTACTGCTGTCTCTGGATATCTCTAGGGCACTGGTACAGGTTCAGGTGCAGCTCTATCCTCTCTTGCGGGTGGTAAAAAATCTTCCCGCCAACAAGGAATTAGTATTTTTCCTGGTGAAACCCTAGGGCTGAGTCAGGTACATTTCTTCCCTCCAAAGCCTCTTTTTGCCTCCAACTGTATTTAGATTGTCTTGACCTGGTCTTTTGGTTTTTGTGTAGCAAGTTCCAAAAGAAATTTCTCCCCCTCATTTGGTCCGTAAATCAAAACGCTCCCGTCTTCATTTATCTTCTGGAGGTACTGAGATTCCCCATTCTGGAATTGAGAAGATCAGGCAGACAGAGATTGCCCCCCCAGTTGGCATTACTCCATTAGAGGAGGTTGCAGTGCAGGATCCTCCTCCTTTTGCATCCCCAAACCCTGCTAAGTTGCCCAGACTTTTTGAAGCACTTGGGCGGCTTGAGACGAGGTTGAGATCCTTAAGACATACTTCAGCGACCTCCAGTTCTTCAGAGCAACAACAAGTCTTCCAAGAATGGGCGAGGAAGGACTTCACTGCATTATTTAGCCTCAAGGCTCTTTGTGATTTAGAAAAGGTCACAACTGAGTCTTTCAAAACTGGTCGGCTATCAAAACCTCAGCATGATTCCTTTCTCTCTTTCTTCGAGAATTTGAGGGCTCTTAGGGAGCAATACCAGAGAGCTGATAGACAAGCTAATTGGGCAAGATGCTTTATGGAGAAAGAGACAAGCGTCTCCGCTCAAGTTGACCGGTTGATGGACGAAAGCTTGCGGACAAAAGAAAGGGTTAAAGTTGTTACTTCTGAAATTCAAAAGCTGGATGAACAACTGGTTGCTCTTAAAACTGAACAAGCAACTCTTCTGGATACCCTTGAAAACCAAATTGAGGGAGTAGAGAAGTCAAACTCGGAGTTAGAGCATACTAGGTCCCAACTTGTAAATAGCCATACTGTTTTGGCCGAACCTAGTAGGATATTTGCTATTATGCAGACATACCATTCTCGAATAGTGACCCTGAGTGAAGATGTCAATTTTTTAGAATAGGATGATTTGTAACCCCTTTCTTATTGGAATGAACATGTGTTTTGTCATCTGCTCTGCTCTTGGTACTGTTTGAATTGACTTCGGGCAACTCTTTGCCCCCTTGTTTACTTTCTTCTTTCTTCTACTTCCCTCGATAGCACCAATCTTAGGACCTGATCTTGGTCCCTTGGTCCCCTTCATGGCACTTTTATTCATGCAGAGGTGTTGGGACAACCTGGGACCTTTTCTTTCTCTGCGGTACCAAATGGTGACCCTGGCTCTTCTAAAATGAGGTTGATCATATTGATAGGAGCCTCAGGGAAAGGGTTAGTATCCACCATCATACTGGCTTGGGGCGAGTCAAGTAACATCTTTCCCTTCACTATAAGATCTTGTATCCAATCTCTAAACTGGACACAATTAACTATGGAATGGTTGAAGGTATAGTGCACCTTACAATACTTTTTCCCCCTGAGTTCTTCTGGTTTGGGCATCTTTTTGGTATTGTCGGGCAAAATTACTCTTGCCCGTACCAGTTCTTCATAGATCTCAGGTGCCTTGGCCAAATCGAACGAATAACTCTGGTACTTTGGTGGTTTCATGGGGATGAAACCACCATCGTTCATTACGACCTTCTGATATTTGATAGGTTGGACTAGCCCCTTTACCGTCAGTGGTTTGAAAGGTGTAGTCATTTCAGCGGCACATACATCTATGTTTTCTTCATCATGGCCATCCTCACGCTCTGGCGTGGTTTCTCCCACTTCCACACGATGAATTGCAGCTTTGTTTTTGTAGAAGGGAGGGACCTTGGAAGTGTGCTTCACTTGTTGCTCTTCTTGCAACAGCCTCTCATACTTAGTGGCAGCAATTACCAATTCTTGCAGCTCGTTGAATTGTGTATCATAAAACCTCTTCCTCAAAGGTAATTTTAGAGCCCTTTGAGCAATTGATATGAGATGCGCTTGGTTGACGGGGAATTGGCATCTCATCCTTGTTTTCCTGAACTTTATCATGAAGTCCTCAGTAGATTCATGATCGTATTGTTTGACTTCAACAAGGTCATTGATAGTCAATTCTGGCTCTATTCTGTAAAACTGTTCGTGGAAAACCATCTCCATTTGCCCCTAGTTGGCAATAGAATTAGGGGGTAATAGAGAGTACCACTGAGATGCTAAACCCGCCAATGAATTCCCAAACAACCTCAATTTATAATTTGGGTTACCCTCATATGCCACACAATGATTGGAGAATTTGAAAATGTGATCTCTGGAGGACACGCTACTGTCTTCACCTGTGAGTGTTGGGAATGCAAGCATCTTGAAGTTGAGAGGGAATGGATTGAGCTCGTCAATATATTCAGGATAAGGCTTTTGGTAAGTGACCCTGAACACTGGGCGAGCCCGCGGCTGAGCATTTTGAGCTACTGTCCTTCTTAGCTCAGCCAATTTTTCCCTTAGCTGCTGAGTAGCTGAATTATCATCATGACCGATAAGAGCAGTGTCGATCTTTGGGATCCGGTCGTTGCCCGTACCTGCTTCTCTCATTGGTTCGGGCTTCCTCCAGTTAGTTCTCACTCCCTTACTAGCCAACGGGGGTGGCCTGTAAGGTGGAGGTTTATCTGAAGTAGTGGTGCCCTCATTTCTGCTTATCTCCCCTATCATTATAGGCATTCCATACTTCGTTCTCTCTTGCTCGCTCTGCCTCCGATTATTAAAAGATAATAATGGGAAGCTGGAAGGCTCCTTTTCCAGAACTAGCTCTATCACAGGTTGATTACCTTCAGGAACCACTTTATTCTTTCCCTTATCCTTTTCTTCTTCTAATAGTGGGAATAAGGGAATGATTGGTTCACTTCTCATGGTGACTTGGCTCATCTCACTTTCCTGAGCCCCTTTTGGAGTAGAAAACTCTAGATCAAGTCTTCTCTGTAGATTCCCTGTTAATGTATAGAGCCTACTCACTTCTCCCTTGGTTTCCAAGGAGATTCTTTCCATGCTTTTCAGTACTTGGATCATAGTAGCTTGTAGTTCTTCACTAGTTCCCTTTCCTTCCGATCTCTCAGATGCGGTTGGGCTTTCTAGGACCACTTGTCCTGATGGGGAAGAAGGATCTTCTGATTGATCCGCCATTCGTAGGAAAAAAAAAAAGGTGAGAGAAACCCTCTGTCGGGCAAGATCACAAAGTGTACAATCCCACCGGGCGTGCCAAAACTATGTTCGCGTCAGGAATTTTCGTCGGGGATATTTCCTGGCCGACGAGCACACAGCTCCCCGGGAGGTTGGCGCCAGTTGAGGGCTGCTGTCGGGCTTCTGCTTCATTGTCGGGCTTTGTCGGGCAAGTCTCGTCGGGCAAGACTCTTCGGGCAAGGCTCGTCGGGCAAGGCTCGTCGGGCAAGGCTGAAAGAGAAGGACAGAGTTAACTTTGAGATGTGCCTTTGTGGGGCCTTAGGTGTAGGCCTTGAGGCTCATAATCAAGGTTAACTTTTGAGTGCTCAGGCGTGCCACTGCCATCTTCAGTATGGCAGATGTGAAATGGATGTCGAGTTTTGGTTGTATATGTATATACCCGAGAAACCGTGTTAGTTATAACAGGTGCCTTTGTGGGGCCTTAGGTGTAGGCCTTGAGGCTTCCTATCAAAATCCTTCCCATGCTTAAGCGTTCTATGATAATCATAATGTAATACAAATAAGATTAAGAGGTAGGTCGATTACTTGCGCCCCAAGTAACTTCGGACTTCTCGTTTATCAAGGATTGTCGTGGATGGGTTAAGTCCACATAAGGTTCTTTTTTATGCCTTGAGGCCAAGGACTTTTAACTAATCAGATTTACATGCCCGAGGGCTTAGGACTTGGATCTGGTTTGAACACTGAAGATATATTCAAATCGGATCCAAGTACTGAGAAAGCCTTTTAATAGTCATCTTGCTAGAAATAACTTGAATATAACTGGAAGTATACAACATATTGCTAGGTTAATGAATGAAAAGACAAAAACAAAGAAGGTCGGGCAAGGTTTAACCATGTCGGGCAAGCCTGGTCGTCTTGCAAGTTCCTATCTTTGTAGTTTATCAAGGGTCTGAAAGCTTCAGAGAGGGAAAGAGATTTACAAAAGATGAATCGATACTACAACAAGGTTGAACAAGGTAGCAGAGCTATTACAAGGGTTTGAGTGAAGGTTTATCCCGCGAGGGATAAAGGCTTGTCCCGAGAGGGATGAAGGCTTGGGCTGACTACAGCTTTGTTTTGAAGGCAAATCTGGCTTTGGGCAGAGTTTGTGCTTGCATTTGTTTGTTTGATTGAGTGTCCTTATTCCTGATTTCTCTTTCTTCTTATATAGACAACTTGGCTTGGTCTCCTGTAGCAGCAACCTTGCCCGAATGCGGTTTGAAGGGTGATGACTCATCAACTATTTTACATGTACTGCCATCATAAAGTACTTTAGGGTGCGTTTGGTACGTGGGACGGAACGGGACGGAACGGGACGAGGCGTTCCGTCCCGCGTTTGGTGCGCCAAAAATGGGTGGAACGGGCTGTTCCACGGGACAGATTTTGGGTGTTTTTGCGTCCCACCTGCCCCCCTGGAACGTGTTTGTTCCACGTCTGTGGAACACAATGTTTTACCATTTTAAGACAAATATACCCCATGTCTTTTTCAAAAATTACACCTTCGTTCCGTCCCGTCCCGTCCCGTCCTGTCCCGTCCCGTTCCGTCCCGTCTGCGTACCAAACGCACCCTTATGGGCTGTGTAGCTAGTCAGTCTATACCACTTGGCCTTTGGGTAGGTAAGCAAGTGGTCTTCATGAGCTGCACCAAGTCAGAAAAGGCCATTTCTGCTTTCTGGGCTTCGACTGGGCTTCGGCTGACTTTCCCTTCGGGCCTCCTTTTGGGCCAGCTCCTTTCTTGAGCCCAAAGTTTAAGTTTTGATCCAAACAGGTCTGTATGTGGATTCAATTATCCATAGACGGCAAGAAAGCAAATGGTAGGATATTTGAATGGGAAAAAGTATATCTTCAGAGCCTTTTCGATCACCTTATTAATTCGGGTGGAAAGCGTTGCTTCTCCGTTTATTTTCTGTGCGCATTTCGAATCATGTTTCCACATTCCAAATGTCCAGAACTTCATTCTTGCTTCTCTGACAAACTACGAAAATATGAGGAATCGACAAGAAACGAAACCATTCTCTTTTTCAAGATTATTTTTCTTTTGAAAAAGAAAAAGGATTTGTCCTGTTGGTAAACTTCTTGAAATAACACGCAACGACTTGGTCGATCCCAAAAGTTCTTGATCGATTTCGTGTTCCATTCGTCAAAAACAATTTTTCTTAAGGAGTTTTATCAACAAACCCACGGTACTATTTACTTTAACGAAAAACCATATTTTTACACTAAAGAGTCAAACCTGGTACTATTCACTTTGCCCTTTATTTTGTCCTTATCTTTAAAACTCAAAATTTTCAAGTCATTTTCATTAGTTTTCTTTTTTTCTTAATCAACATGTTTGATAGTTGAGAAGATAAATAATACGCTAAAAGTGATTTGGGGTGTATTTATAAATCTTTATTTTTTTTAAAACCTAATAAGTTCAAAATTGTCATTGCATAGTGGAGTAAATAAATCATTTAATATTAAATTTTAATGTGGGGTGTATTCAATATTTTGTGGGGTGTTAATATAAAAACCCAAGGAAAATGAATGTGACCTTGCACACGATTTAGTTAGGTTTTTTTTTTCTTTTTCTTTTTTTCCCTTCTTTTTTCTTTATTATTAAATAAAGTTATTAGATGACTCTTGGTTAAAATTCAAAATTAACTTATTGAGCTGATTAAATATTTTTTATTATTAAATAAAGTTATTAGATGACTTTTGGTTACAATTCAAATTTACCTTGTTGAGCTGATTAAATATTTATGGTTAAAAAACATCATTAGGTGTTTTTGGGAATAACCAAAAATTAATGAAGCCCTTTTTAGATCAAATAATTACCAGACTGTATATTCTTAACAGATCATATGGATAATGTCCTTAGAAAAACAGAATCCTAACTTCCAGAGAGCCTTCGCAATGTCTATGTATCAAGGTTGAAGCTCAAATCTTTGAGTGGTGACTGATGTTTAGAACTCGGGTGGTGGTTTTTGTGCTTCTTGTGGTTTGTAAGCATGAAAAAGATTGTCGAGAGAGCTAGACGTTTATTGGAAGTGACTCATATAACAGTTCTTTGCTGACAATTGCAAGATCATCAGAGATAGCTGCACTCTTTTTTCTCAGGGTGCCTTACGGTAGTTCTCTAACTTGCAATGTCTCATAACCGTTATCTTTTTTGTTGATTAGAAGTGAGTCCTCCATGGTAAAAAAATAAAAATGTATTTGTATCTATCCTGATGAGGCGAAACCAAAGCTCTTAGTTTTGTTGAGTAATAGTGCGAGTAACTCTTGAATGAGCCCCTCCTAAGGTTGATGCAATAATCGAATTTTTGTTCTACGTCTTCGAGCTATCTACCCTCATTTATTCTGGTTGTTGAATAAATGAAACTCTGATGAATAACTAAGCGATTTTCTTTTTTTCAGTTATTCTCTTTCCGTATACCAAAGTTTGTAATTATGACATTGTGGTATTACTTTGGCATCTGTGGCCTCTAGGTTATGCATGACATGCATGGACGAAGCTTGAAGTTTTCTTTAAGAGAGGGCAGCCTAACCTCTAGTTTTACTTTAGAAAAAAAATCAACATAATATAATATTTTCTATATTAATTTCACAGCTAATGTTTATTAACTCATTAAGACAAATTGTAGAGAGAATGTATTTTTATACATTATAGTATTTGAAGATATCAATTGACATGAGCTAAAAGTACTGTAATTATTTTCAAATTTAAGAAGACTATTGTGGCAGTAGTATGCGGTATGCGCCTTCTCACTACAAAATTAAACGTCATTAGTGATGGTCAAATGTTGTCAGAAAAGGTAATTTGCCATCGCAAATACTTATTTTCGACAGGAAAAAGCCCTCCTTGGGCGTCGGAAATTGCTCCATTGGAAATACTTTTTTCTTGACCAGTCGTCGAAAATGCTTCATTTCCAAGGCATGAGGCTCGTCGTTACTAGTTATCTTTCCATCGGAAATGAATTTTCAAAATGGCAAAATTATTTTATTTTCGACATGTCAATGTGGTCGCAAATACTTATATGTCCGTTGAATATACTTTCTGAACGACGACATCTCTTTTTTCTGATGATTTTTTTATGACCAAAACATTGTGTCAAAAAATGTTTTTCCAATAGTAAAATGTTACTTACAAGAGTATATAATCGTCGCAATTACCATTACTAACAATTAAGAATTGTCAAAAATATGCATAAAAACATATTTATGAGGGTCAAGAGGTGTTGGAATTATATATGGGCGATTATCCTATTTTGTCGGTAAAAAAAACAAAAGGATACAAATACAATTTTTTTTTTTTATAAGTTCAATAATATTTTCAATGGCAATTTTTATTGAATGAATTGTTTTATATTAATGAAACCATATATTCAACTACATATACCAAAAATCAATGTAAAAAATTTAAAGTACTTGTTACAATCCTATGATACATCTTGTAACGCTAGTTTTCCATGTCCGCTTTAACCAACCATTGAGGAGTTGGAATGTAGAAGTGCTTCAACAATGAAAATCCCACCTTCATGACTTTGGTCGTGCTTGATATGTTTCTTTACCTGTAATGACAGAGTAAATGTTTAGCAGCAACCAAATCCATGTAATTCATTGGAACCGAATGACCAAAAGCCTTGAGCATTCAAAGAAATTAGATTTGAGACTATTAAGGATCGAATAGCAAAAAGCCTTGAACATTATATACTACATTCACGTCTGAATGGTATCCTTCAAACCAAATTATTTTTTTCAACACAATAGAACTCATCCAATATGCATTACACAAGACAGGGAACTTGAATACTAATATGACCATTGGAAGAGCTTCCAAGCATTAAAGATACTTTTAATAAATAAGCATACGGTCTACAGACTATCAACCACATTACACTGGCCAATTCCAATTGCTCAATGGTAGTCGTGAGAAAAAAGCATAAGCCCAAAAACATGATCGAACATTTTTGTTGAGATAATCATAGAGATCATCTACAATCTCAGCCGGATTGGAGTGACCACAACAGAATGGATTTGTAAGAAGTTCTCTCATGAAGAAAGATGCTATAATATTGAATGAAACTGTATATAAAAGTTGCTTAAAGAATTGCAAGACAAAATTAGTTAAACTAGAACAATATACCAAATTACAAATAATAGGGCTGGACTAATACCAGATTGTTGCCTTCCACGATGTGCTTCTGAGAGGGAATGAATCGCTTGATGACACTCACCCTTGTCTCTGCCTCTTGTTATCATTACCTGCAAATGAGATTAGAAAACTATTAATTAATAAATAACATATTAGAAAACTATTAACACCCACCCTCGCTTGATGACAACCACCCTTGTCTTTCTAACCCATTTCAAATTAAAACAGATATCCCGTGCAGAGCCAACAACAAACAACATTACAACCAAAATTTGTGGTATTTCAATGGTTGATTAACATCACACTCACATCAAATCTTATAGCATAAGAAACAGCCCCATTTCCTAAAATAAGCAAGTGGTCTCATCAAATTTCCTGTTAAATACAAATTTCAAGGAAAAACTTGGATTTACAAGTAAAGTAGCAAATAACCCAATTTCCAAACGCGTTCCAAAATGTCATAACCCTTTGAGACATTTCATCAAACACTTGGTGGTCATCCTACCCTTAACGAAAAATTACAAGAAAAAACAGGTGCTCACTGTTACAGAAGAAGCCGCGGACTTGGGTGCACAGTCGACTGAAACTCGGTGCAGCTGTGGTGTGTAGCAAAGGAACCCATGGTTTTCCCTTCTGGAGTTAAGTTCAGATCAACGAATTTTGAGGAGTTTGTTGTTGCAAAGTATAAGGGAGGACGAGTTCATGAGGAACTCACTGGGTTTGCAATCAGAGATGGTTTTGCTTTTGATTTCGAAAAGGTTGAACTAGGCTCGGGTTTGCAGAGGTGGGAGCGTGTGGAAATTTTTGGATGAAGGCAGAGATAGAGAGCAACGAAGAAGATGGTGTTGATTTTGATGAACGAAATGAAGGCTGGAGGCTAAGGTTTTGTTTATGAAAAGGAAAGGCAGAGAAGCTGCTTGAGAGAAGTGAAAAGGACGAGAGAGAGCTAAAGGGCGCTGAGTGCTCTCTTTGGAAATTGAGAGTTGAGTTTTTAGAGGTCCATGCCAAAATTTTGGCAACCCACCAAAATTTTAGTCTCCCAGCTCCACCAAATTTTTTTAATTGTATTGTATATATGATTCTTTTTTTTTTTTGGTCAAATGTATGATTATATTTGAATTGATTGTTTTAGGCGATATGTGTTCTACAAAACTAATTTCAACGATCCAATCGTCAAAATTGTTTGTGTATACTCCGATATCACATACGTCAAAAATCGCAAGAAATAAATATTCAGAGATTATTAATGGGACAAAAAATTTCGACCATTATAAACGAAAAATCATGATTTAATGATTATTTTAGTTCTGATTTTGATGATTTTTTACAATTACACTCCTTGACCCTATAAGAAGACAATGAACGAATTTGATCTATAATTTAAAATATTTACACAAGTGGATACTATAAAATCTTATGTACTTAATGGAAGTATAAAATATATTCTCAATGTTTGTTGAATCTATCGTTTTGATGAGATACGCATTCTATGAAACTACTTTCAACGATCCATTCGTCAAACTTGTTTGTATATACTTTAAGATTGCATACGTCAAGAATTGCAAACAAGGAACATTAAAAGATTAGGTAACGGGACAAACGATTATAAATGAAAAATCACGATTTAACGGTTATTTTAGCTCCTATTATGATAACTTTTTATAGCTACACTCCTCGACCCTATAAGAATACAATGAATGAATTTGATCTTCTATTTAAAATATTTACACTAGTGGATACCAAAAATCTTATGTTATACTTAATAGAACCTATAAACTAATTTAACTATTCTGTTAGATTAGTCGGTTTGGGGTTAGCCGAACCTTTAAACTAATTGAATTTTAATTTTTGCAGACCAGTTTCAGAGGGATTTTCAATTTTTTATGAATCTGGTTGAGTGGTTTGCGTAATACTTGCTGACGAATGTTGAGAGCGCATTTTGAAATCGTGATCGTAGTTGTTCTTCGTCTCTGTTAGGGGGATTTTTCCGGAATAACCTTTGTTTCAGAACAGATTCGCAGTGGTTGCATATTTTGAGATTCTATCAAATCATTGTCATCGGTGTTGTTCGTTGTGCTTGACTAGTTTAATTGGAGTGATCGTCTTTCATATTTGGTTAGATTTTCGTTTGGAGGTAATCGACATTGTTTTTGCAGTTTTGTTTTCGATTTTGAATTCAATTTTTTGTTTAATTCGAATTCGATTTTGAATTCATTTTTGCATGTAATATGCTTCGCTTTTTATTTGACTTTATATATTGTTGTTGATTTGTTTTCAGAATAGCAGATTGATTCCGGCTTGTGAAATTTTCAGTTAGGATTTTCTTATTTCGAAGAATCTCTGGTAAGTTTTGATTTGTTTTTTTTTTTAATTGGAATTCAATTTTGAATTCGTTTTTGCATGTATTATGCTTAGCTTTTTATTTGACTTATATATTGTTGTTGATTTGTTTTCAGATTAGCAGATTGATTCGGATTTGTGAAATTTTCAGTTAGGAGTTATTTCGAAGAATCTCAGGTAAGTTTTGATTTTTTTTAATTTATTTTTTGTTTATATTGTATGTTGGTCATCTTGATTTTATTTTCCTTTTTCAAAAATATTTCAGTTTATTTTTTATTTTTGTGATTGTTGTGTTTTATAACTAGTATATTTTTATTCACTTTATATGTATATTGTTTAACTAATAGGTGTACATCACATTTAATGTTTATAACATTTTTCAAAAATAGTGTTCTTTTTGTTTATGAAACAGTGGATATTTCAGTTTACTTTTTTGTTTTTATGATTGTTGTGTTTTATAAATAATGTACTTTTTGTTCACTTTATATGTATATTGTTTAACTAATAGGTGTTCATCACATTTTATGTTTTTAACATTTTTCAGAAATAGTGTTCTGTTTTTACGAAACAGTGGATATTTCAGATTAATTTTTGTTTTTGTTTTTGTTTTTTATTTTTTTATTTTTGTGATTGTTGTGTTTTATAAATAGTGTTTTTTTTTCACTTTATATGCATATTGTTTAATTATTAGGTACTGATTTGTTTTACAAAGATTGGAATTTAGATTTGCAACAGATTAATAAACAGTTATGGAGAACGGTAAACTAGCTCGGTTTACATATGGTGGTTTATGCGTTGTTAGTTCCATTTCATCAACTTCTACCTTCAATCAGATTTGCATTGATCTTTGTTCTAGGTTTAAGGGTTTGAGAGTTGCGATATGGTTTGAATGAAAATCCTAATTGCATGTTAGATTGTGATGCCGATGTTCTGAACATACTGATGGTTCTTGATGTTGTTGGGAAATCGATTGTATAAATTTTAGTTATAGATAAATGTGATGGTTCCATAGTTCAGTTACCTACGGAAAACACATCTTCTTCTTGCCGTTACATTAGACTTTATGATTATTTCTAGTGAAAATGATCATTTAGGAAAGTATGGTTCTTACGGTGTGCACAATTATATGTTATGTGAATGAGACAATTACATAGAATCTGAGGGGCAAGTCTTTAGGGGAGGGTTGTCTTGATTTCCGAGATAAGTTGAAGAAATTTTCTGTTGAATGTGGTTTTGATTTGAAGTATTTGAAGAATGATAAGAATCGCATTAGTGCAGAGTGTTCTAGGAAGGAATCTGATGGTTGTCTTTGGCATGTGTATGCATCCAAGTGTGATATTAATGACCTTTTTATTATTCGGAAGTTGCATAATCTGCATACATGCAAAGGTATGATTCGAAATAAGAAAAACAAAGTTGTTGGCCGACAGTTTGTTGCTTCTCTCATCAATGATAAGGTTCAATCAAATTCTCTTATTAAACCGAATGAGATCATTCCAAAGTTAAATCAGTTTTATGGATTAAATATCGATTATTCTACTGCATATTTTGGCAAACAGATGGCAGTTTTTTAATTAAATGGTGATGATGTTGATGCTTACAAGTGCTTGCCTTGGTATGTTGAATCTGCTCGTTCAAGCAATCCTGGATCTGTTTTTGAGCTTGAAGTTGTACCGGAAAGCAATAGATTTCTTCGTTTGTTTATTGCTTATGATGCATGGATAAAAGGTTTCATGTTTTGTCGCCTGATATTATTCATTGATGGTACTTTTATCAAGAGCAAATACAAGGGAACACTTCTATCTTGCTGTGCAAAAAATGGTAACGATGGTGAGTTAATAATTTCAGACTTTTATATTGGATATTATTTGTTTCTGCTTTCTTACTGTGCAAAAGAAACATTTCCATAACTAGTTGAAGAACAGTTTAAGAAATAGTTCAATCGGTCTCATAAATAAGTGATACTTTGACTGTATCTGTTTTTTTTTTTTTTTTTTTTGTGCATTTGTCTTTGATTTTATGTTCAAATAAAGAAAAAATGTTGCAAAAATAATTCAAACAGAGTAGTTCAATTACAGTTTCAGAAGTAGTTGACATTTGACAATGCATTTTCACTTATGTTGTGCAGAGATTTTTTAGGTTACTTATGCTATTGTTGATTCAGAAACGACAGCAAATTAGAAATGGTTTTTGGCCATATTATCTGGTATATTTAGGCCTCAAGGGAGGGTGATCACATTTATGTCGGATAGACATGATGGTATTTTAAAGAGCATTCGAGAATTCTATCCCGAGTGTCCACATTCATTTTGTATTATTTATTTGAAACAGAATGTGAGTACTTTATTTCCAAAGGTTGTCGGTGAAGGACTAAAGAAGAAGATGATGAATCTGTTGGCAAATTGTGCGTACACATGTACCCCATCTAATTTTGATGATTCCATGGCGGAATTCAAGGATAATGGGCAAGGGCATGTGAAGAATTTTTTGTGTGATTTGCCAAAAGAGAACTATGCTATTGCCCATTTTCCTGGTAAGAGATGGGGATTGATGAGCAATGCACTTTTAGAATCTTTTAACGCCATGTTGTTGAATAGTCGTTGTATGCCACTTATGGATCTTCTTGAAGACATTAGAGTTCGGTTGATGGGTGGTATGGCTGAGAAAAGAATATTTGGTCAGAATATTCATATAATTTTGTGTCCAAAGAAAGAAAATGAGATGAAGTTGATGTTGCAACATGATAATCGTGATGTTTTTTATTACGTTGATAATTACTGGAAAGCAAGCTTTTATCGGAAAACATATCAATTTGTCATGCATCCATTTTCAGATTTGGAAAAGTCGAATGTTGATACTATCATAAATGGTGTGAGGCCTCCAATTACAAAGATTCCATCAGGAAGACCAAAGAAAACTAGGATCAAATCTGCTGGGGAAATTAGTGGGAGTAAGAAGACTGTCACTTGTAGTAGGTGTTGTTGGTTGGGATATAACAAGGTTTTATGTAAAGTTGTTATACAAGAGAGTTGATTCTTTTTCTTTTTTGTTTTGAGAGATGGGAGTTTTTGGTGATATGTAACAGATTTTCATTTTGGATAATTTTTTTTTTGTTTCAATTGGTGTTTGGGAGTATGTAATTGTTGATTTGGAATTATGTTCGAGTAATAAATATGAATTCAATGTTTTAGTATTTCCAATTTACGAAACAATATGTTGAGTTTGATAAACAATGAATACATATCTAAGTTTATTGCTTTGTGGTTTCAATATCTGTTTTGTAGGTTGTATGTAAATTTGTGAGTTGCATTTAAAGTTTTAAAGTGAATGCAAGGCCTTTTGTAGGTGGCAAGTATGTTGGTTTTCATTATTGATCTAGTTAATATTCCATTTTAGGTAAGAGAAAATGAAAAAAACCACACCACTTATCAAAGTGAAGTAGAAAACCACACTTTGTTACCAAAACAAACTAAACTATATATCAAATTGATTTTCTTCATTGTGGCTTGAGTTGAATCCATAGCATTTGAATTGCTTGTTGATTTTCTTGCTTTATCGAGCCAATATGGAACAAAATGGCCCTGCAAAAATTTATAATGTAATACTAAGATGCTTGTTTTATATAAATATGACAGAGTTTTTTGTTGTGCGTTTTTGCTTACCACTATTGCTGCATTTTCCCAGTAGCAATCAAAGTCCAGTTCTTCATCTGTTGTGCTTTGTCGAAGAGAATTGTAATGAATCATTTATGCATTTTTTGTGTCCAAAACTACCAAGGAGAAATGGTTGTAATGAAACAATGGGAAGAAAATCTTTGATACTTTTCCATATTGGTCCATCAATAGGTTGTAGAGCATTTCCTTGTTTCGCAAAGTTGTTTCAATGCTTTGTTCATTGATGTTGTGCTGTTGAAAATGAAAATCATCTAAAATCATAATTACATATTAATTGTTCTAATTTTTATATGTATATGTAAATAATTTTTTGCAGAATATTAGTTATTTTGTTTGCTCACAAAGATTGTTGTGGAGACATAGAAATTCATTTGTTTTGTGATGTTCTCTTTTTCTCTTTTCAGGTAGCAAAAAGAATCAACAATCTAAGTTAATGTAGGTCCATTTCCCATCAAACTGTGCAGGTCTTCTTTCAACACCATTATTTTGTAATAGTTGAAATCTGTAGTTTCAACCATCCAGTATTCATCGCTGCATGACAGTGCAAAAGTATTAGTTATATAGGTTACACACTAATTCTGAATTCACATCAAAATAGGTTACACTGTTTATCAAATAGAACGAAAATAAAATTATATTGTTCCTTAAATTAGAACAAAACTACACCAAAGTATTTTGTGATACTAAATTAATAAATATAAACTATTTAATGATCCATATCTGTATAGCCCACACTATTTATCAAAGTGAACTAGAAAACCACACTTTTTATGAAAGCAAATTGAACTATTTATCAAAGTGAACTAGAAAACCACATTTTTTTACCAAAGCAAACTGAACTATTAATCAAACTGAACCATTTAGCAAATTGAACTATTTAACAAAGTGAACTACAAAAACACACTTTTTTACCAAAGCAAACTGAATTATTTATCAAACTAAAGTAGAAAACCACATTTTTTTACCAGAACAAACTGAACTATTTATCAAAGTAAACTAGAAAACCACATTTTTTTACCAAAGCAAACTGAACTATTTATCAAAACTGAAGTAGAAAACCACACGTTTTTACCAAAGCAAACTGAACTATTTAGCAAATTAAACTATTTAGCAAACTGAAACATTTAGCAAACTGAACTATTTATCAAACTGAAGTAGAAAACCATAATTTTTTACCAAAGCAAACTGAACTATTTATCAAAACTGAAGTAGAAAACCACACTTTTTTTGCCAAAGCAAACTGAATCATTTAGCAAACTGAACTATTTATCAAACTGAAGTAGAAAACCACACTTTTTTACCAAAGCAAACGGAACTATTTATCAAAGTGAACTAGAAAACCACACTTTTTTACCAAAGCAAATTGAACTATTTATCAAACTGAACTATTTAGCAAACTGAATCATTTAGCAAACTGAACTATTTATCAAACTGAATTAGAAAACCACAGTTTTT
This sequence comes from Malus sylvestris, assembly GCF_916048215.2. Taxonomy (NCBI): domain Eukaryota; kingdom Viridiplantae; phylum Streptophyta; class Magnoliopsida; order Rosales; family Rosaceae; genus Malus; species Malus sylvestris. The sequence goes on from NC_062269.1 coordinate 19,212,058, forward strand.
TACTAAAACAAAATGAACTATTTATCAAAGTAAACTAGAAAACCACACTTTTTTACCAAAGCAAACTGAATTATTTATCAAACTGAAGTAGAAAACCACACTTTTTTGCCAAAGCATAATGAACTATTTAGCAAACTGAACAAGAAAACCACAATTTTTTTATTAGAAAATTAAACTATTTATTGATCTATATCTGAATAGATTACAACTTGAAAACCACACTGATTCCGGATCCACAACAACATGGCCACACTATTTATCAATCAAAATAACTCAAAGTACTTACGAAACGTAAACTTAAAATATTGAAAGTATTGATAGATTTGCATCAGAGTAGGGCATGCTATTTAAGAAATTGAACTAAAACACCATATTGATTTTGAATCCATACTGTTTAGCAGACATAAACAAAAAAACTACATTATTTATCAAACTATATTGTTTGTTGAATGTACAAATTATTATCAGAGAATCACACTAGTTCGTGTAATAGCGTAAATAAATATTTATACTCGTTCGTGAATACATCCCATATTTGATTATTTCCTTACATTTCAATTCTATTTACAAATGAAGCAAATTGTAAACCATTTCATAAACACTGTTTATTAAACTTAAAAATCGTGAACTATTTTGTAAACATTGTCTATTAAAATAAAACACTACCAGAATAGAATGTTGATTATATTTAAGTTATTTAAGCAGAGAAACCAACATATGAGAGCAAGAAAATACTATTTAAAGGTTATAAGAAAACGAGCAGTTATCAAAGTCAAGTAAAAATATACCATTTTGCAGAGACATTGCTCACTCAATGAAATCGAACCATGCAAACTTACATATTACTGCAAAATCACCGTAAATATCAGAAAGTTTGTGGTACGTACCTCTGTTTCTTCTCTATTACTTTTATTTCCCAATTTTTTTGTGTGTTTTCGTCTGGATGCAAATCAGAACTCTGAACTAGAAACATAATCCATTTTTTAGAATCTTAAACATGCAAATGTACATATTTAGTAAATTAAAGTAATAAATCATCAAGAATATCAGAAATTATAGGTTCGTACCTGTGTTTGTCCGATTTCGACTCTGCAAACATACAGTTCGAATGTTTTCAGTTTTTCATCTTCAAATGGAGTTTTTGGGTTGAGAAATTCCGGATTTGATGTGTAGATTATTGTTTGAAAACTTGAAACGAACTTGAAAATGCTTTGAGATCTTGACATTTGGAGCAATGGAGGTTTCGATTTTTTGGTACGGTGTGAAGGGGTTGGTGAACATTAATGACATTGGGAGGGATGATGAATTTTAGAAACTGCAACTTTGGCTAACGGGCCTGGGTTAGGGTTCGTTAGGGGCAATTTTGGAATATTAATTGTTATGCGGTTTGGGCTTTTTGGTGAGCCCATGTGTTTTAGTTTTGTAGGGCCTAGGATAAAATTTTTGTGTCCTTATGATTAAAATTTAAGCTCTTTTTATTAAATAATAGTTTAGGGTAATTTTTCATTAAATAAAAGTTAACCTAAGCCCTTTTCATTAAAGCTCCCTTATATCTTTTCTCTCACAATTTTTATGGAATAAAAATCCAAACTTAACAAAATTCTTAACAAAATTTTGCAAATAATCATGCATTTAAGCACACTCAAAACCTATAGCTCTTTCAAATTTTTTTCTAAAAGAAGAAAATGAAAAGGGTTAAATCACTGACATTGTGCATCCAATATACTAGTTTTTTTGTTGAACTTCTCCTCCTATCTCTTTTATCAAAAACCCATCTCAATTTTTCCCTCAGAGACTTGAAACCCAATCCTAGCGGTCCACTGAGTTGATTATTATTCGTCATAGTCTATTCGATGTTATATTGAGCGACAAAAGGTGGCTGGGATTTAAGCTGGGCATCGGTTCCTGCTCAGACCACCATTTTGTAGTCCAAAAAATTAAGGATTGGGGGGAGGGGGGCTGCTCCCCTGCCTACTTTAGGTTGCAGCATTATACAACACCATAACTGTTGTGAGTGCTATGCAGTTCGTTCTTGGTAACCTATGTGCTTTAATTTTGTACATACTTTTCTTAGTACCATGCCCTATGTGTTGAACATTTAGGTTTGTTTTGTCGTGACTTTCTTCAAGCAAACAAAAAATTATTCATGAACAGTTATGTGAATAGTACTTCTGCTACAATATCATGAACATGATTTCTGCTACAGTGTCGTGTACAGTGATTCTGCTACAAGATTTCTGGTAAATTGTCTTAATTCAGCTGTGTATCTTTTTGCCTTTATTGTTCGTGTTTCAGCTAAATGGCTCAATATTATCATAGTATTATTATGCATCTTGGTGAAACAAATATGTGGATAATTGATACTAGGGCCACTAATCATGTGACAATGACCCTATAGTGTATGATGAGTTACGTGACTATGTTCGTGATCCGTCTATTACTAGTGCAAATGGAGTACCTTCCCCTATGAAGGGTGAATGCACTATCTCTCTTACTTTGACTTATCACTGGTCCAAGCTCTACTTGTTCTTGATGTTAAATGCAATCTTTCATCGGTAGGAAAACTCCTTGATACCTTATATTGTTCCGCTCACTTCTACCTCACGTACTGTTATTTTCAAGACATTCAAACTTAGAAGATAATTGGTCGTGGTAAATGAATTGGGGGTTTATACATCTTGACTATGAAACTATTGTTTCAGCTCCAAATAATCATCAAGTTCTAAGTGCTAAAGTGGATGATAAACATCAAATATGGTTGTGGCATCAACGTTTTGGACATCCATTCGTCAGTTATCTGAAGCATCTATTTCCTTATTTATTTCGCACTTGTAGTGATTCAGAGTTCAAGTATGAAACATATGCCATGGCTCAGAGTCATCGTGTTTCCTTTCCTGTAAGTGATTCTAAAGTTGCTTTGTCATTTGGTTGGGTACATTCTTATGTATGGGGTCCGACGAGGGTTACTTCTAATGGATTTTGTTAGTTTGTTTCTTTTATTGATGAATGTATTCAATTCACTTAGGTGTTCTTGATGAAGAATAAGAGTGATGTCCCTTCGCTTCTTCAAGAATTATGTGCAATGGTGTTTCCTCAATTTAGGCCAAAGTTAAGGTCTTTAGGTCTAATAACAAAGGAGAGTATGTGAATCACATTTTTGGCATGCATCTTTTGTGATCAGGATATTATTCACTAAATGACTACTCTATTTACACCCTAACAAAATGGTGTGTGCTAAGGGAAGAATCATCAAATAATGGAGGTTGTTTGCTCCTTGATGTTGGATAAGTGTGTTCCTAATCATTTACGGGGTCATGCTATTTTGGCTGCTGTGTATAATATAAATCGTGTTCCAATTAACGTTCTTGGTTTCTAGACACTACTTGATGTGCTACAAAAACATGTTTCTCTTGTCTTTGTATCCAAACTTCCTCCGAATGTGTTTGGGTGTGTGACGTATATGCATGTCTATTCTCATCAGCGGAGTAAACTTGATGCATGTGATGTTCGATGTGTATTTATTAGGTATGCTAACAATAAAAAAGGCTATGTTATCATCCTCCGACTTAGAAAACTGATATTACCATGGATGCCACCTTCCACGAGGAAGTTCCATATTTTGTGAAGCTCTCTTCTGACTCCCCACGAGGAAGTTCCATATTTTGTGAAGCTCTCTTCTGACTCCCCACTTAAGGGCGAGAATGGGAATGAAGTGCAGAGTTGAAGAAATGGTATAAATGATGTGTTATAGGCAGAGTTGTTCTGCTGCGTTATATTAACCAATCGACTATACATAGCAATCAACCGAATGTCATTCCCAAGACTATATCAATTGATGACCGGTCAGATGCACCCAACAATTGGTCGCCCATGTGTGATACCATGAATATAAAGTCTTTGTCCATTGATGACCAGTCACATAATGCTGGTATGTCTAACAAGTTGCTTGCTGATGGTTTATCCGGTGATGATTCTTCTAATTATTGGTATAAGATGGTGGTACACATGAGGTAAATTATGATGATTCTTCCTCCAACTTATAAGCATGATATGCATGCTAAAGCCAAGTATCCTATCAACAGTTATGGGTCTACTTATCGCTTGTCCAAACCATATGCATCCTACACACGTTAACTATTTAGTGTATCTATTCCAACAAAATTGCAGGATGTTTTGTCTAATCCTAAGCGGGTTAATGCCATGAATGTTGAGATTGAAGCTTTGGAAAAGAATTCAACTTGGGATTTGGTTCTTTTCCCAAAAAGGAAGAAAGTTGTTGGATGTAGATATGTGTTCGCTATTAAGCATAAAGCAGATTGCCACTTAGTACTATATTCCAGTGGTATTCCTATTCACTTGTAAGTAAGAGGTCTTAGGTTCGTAGGTCTGATTCTCACTAAAGGAAAATTTGAACCATATCATTGCTAGCCCATTCCCCTCCCTCTTAGTATATATAATATCGTTTGTTAAAAATAAAAAACCGGCATAAAGTAGATTCACCGGTACAAAGCCAGTTTAGTTGCTAAGGTTATACACAAACCTATGGTGTAGACTATTAGGAGACTTTTGCTCTTGTTGACAAACTTAATATTGTGCATGCTTTGCTGTCCTTAGCTGCAAACCAAGATTGGCCCATATTGTAATTTGATATTAAGAACGCTTTCCTCCATAGGGATCTCAAGGAAGAAGTTTATATGGATCTCCCATCTGGTATCGAAATAACTCATGAAAAAAGGTGTTGTGTGCAGACTGCAAAAGGCTTTGTATGGTTTGAAATAATCTCCTAGAGTATGGTTTGGGAGGTTTACAAGTTCGATGAAAAAGTTTAGGTATTTCCAGAGTCATTTACATCATACTTTGTTTCTAAAGCGACGAAATGGTAAGCTAACTGCATTGATTATTTATGTTGATGACATGATAATGACTGGTGATGATCAGAATGAGGCACAACGCCTTCAAAAGTACCTAGCTACTGAATTTGAGATGAAGGATTTAGGTGAATTGAAGTATTTGTTTGGAATCGAGGTTGCACGATCCAAGCATGGTATTTTTCTGTCTCAACAGAAGTGTGTTCTTGATTTGTTAGCTGAAACATGTATGCTAGATTGCAAACTTGCTAATACTCCGATTGAGCAGAATTATTGTTTGGGCTTATTTTCAGATCAAGTTCCTACTCATAAGAAATGGTATCAGAAGCTTGTGGGAGATTAACTTAGTTGTCTCACACTCACCCTGTCATTACTTATACAATTAGTGTAGTAAGTCAGTTTATGCACTCGCCTATTGAAGCTCATATAGATGTAGTAATCTGTATTTTGAGATACTTGAATATGGCTCCTGACAAAGGCTTGGTTTCTCCAAGAATGGTCATTTAAATGTAGAAAGGTATACAAATGTAGATTGATGGGTTCTATCATTGACCAACGATCTACATCTAGATACTTTACTTTTGTGGGTAGTAATATAGTACTTGGAGAGGCAAAAAACAGAAAGTGGTTGTTGGGTCAAGTGCAGAAGTTGAACTTCGTGGTATGTCTCATGGTGTATATGAGTTGTTGTGGTTGAAAAAAAATTGTTGAGGGATCTTGGATTTAAACTCAAGGGTACTATGAAACTCCATTGTGATAAAAGAAAGTTGCTATTGAGATTGCTCATAATCCAGTACTACAACATGACCGAACAAAACATATGGATATTGATCTGCATTTCATCAAGGGAAAATTGGATGCTGGGATTACTATTTTTCCGTTTGTGGGATCTAAAGATCAACTTGCTGATGTGCTTACTAGCTGTGTCTAATAATGTGTTTTTCAACTCTCTTGACAAGTTGGGCATGCGTGACATCTTTGCTTCAACTTGATTAGGGAGTGTAGCGAGTTATATATTTATATATTAGTGAAAGTGTAAATAGTAGTTTGTTGTCCTACGTTGACGAAGTGCATATGTAATACCAATTGTAACTATTGTATGTACACCACTTTCAAAATTAATGTATAAACAAAAATTCCTAAATATTGTGTTATATGTTTTTGGTATGTACCATGTTTAGTTCAACTACAACCAGTTTTTTCTTATAAGTACATGCATTATACATATGGCTACTATAACTTGTTTAAATCAAATTCTTTCAAATGTGGGACATTAAGTGCTCATAATGAACCATAACGTAACAATCATTAGGTCTACCTCGGAAAATTTCAGCTTCAATATTTTCAATCATGTATAATAAACAAATATTAGCCACACGAACAATTTCTAATTTGAAGTCCGAAAATAGTTTAAATTACGCGTGAGAAGTGTGCTTTTGCCTCTTGGCCTCTATGAAGTGTGAATGGCCATGGCATGCAGGGCTGGCTGTACCGCGCAACTTCCAGCACTTAGAGTTAAAAAAAAAAAAAAAAAAAAAAAGAAAAAAAAAGAAGAAGATGCTTAGCCGCCCAAGTATGTCAGAAATGAAAGAAAAATATGAGAGTATAAATATTTTCCATGCAGAGAACGAAATCAGACTAATTTAAAAGGGTATCAAATAGTCTTAATTATGATTCTATTATTTGTAATGAAAAGGGTTTGGATTACTACTATGGTTGGAAGTATTAAAAGAGATTTTGTTCCATAATTTTTCAAAGCTGAGTTAGCTTAGTTAGCATGTCGTGCGAGATTGGGCGGCACTCAGAGCAGAGCATGCATTATGCATTACAATAATATAAGTGGATGGATGATTTGGTCTTGTTTGTACGCGTGGAATGAGCGTGAAGATCGCCGGGATCTTAGTTTTGGGATTTTGATTATCGGCAATAGATGAAGGACTGGTTCTGAAGGTCTTCACTTACTCGTGTGTGCAAAGTATTTGAAATCATTGATGACTCCATGATGGCTTGCCATAATAATTAACTCATTTGTTAATTAGTGACTTGTTGCATAATTATTTTATTAAGAGCATTAAATTTGCATACACTAGCCTCCTCCTCATATGTTAGCACGTGTGCATAATCTTAATCTCACTTTACCCCTTGTAACTCAAGATGTTTCACTTGACTCCCTAAAGTTTAACTTCGCGTCTTAGTTTGCCTCATTCCGGCACATTGGTCAAAAACAAGGATAAATAATTATACGAAAACAGTATTTGATATGAATCATAAAGCCCATAACTAAAACTATTTATTGTAATTCGGTTACTTAGAAGGCTAATGCTAGGAGGACTAAATTTGTAGACAAAGTCTTGGAAACTAAAAGACATGAAAGTTAATAATTAGTTTATTACTTAAAACGTTGATAAATGTGCTTATTCCAATTGGTGACACATCATTTAGTTTGCAAATTTAATCTTCAAATTTAGTCTCCATAGCTTTATCCTATTTAGAATCATTAACAAATTTGTTTTGTAACTAATTGTTTGTCTTCCATTACGATCAAAGTTATTTGTAGGAAATGCTATGATATCCAACATGTCAACAAGAGTTGCACTCCAATAAGAAGATGAGGAAGCAAACACTCCCAAGAGACGGGCCATTAAAGTCCTACTTTTATTCTTTGAAATTTTCTTCTGTTTTTTACTTTCATCACAAATTTGAACTCTCCCTTTTATGCAAATTACTCTAAAAGCTCTTTAAAGGGTTAAGACTTATCCGTATTTTTATTTCGGTGACTAATTTAGAGCTAATTATATTCTACACCCCTTAGGTAAAAATGAGTCATGAAGTTTCAATATTTTCGTTTTGCAAAGTTTTGAAATTATATCATTCTATGACTTTTGTCTTACTTGATCATTCATCAAATTGATTACCTGGTAAAGGGGAGACCCCTATATGGGTTTGCGTGTAAGTCCTATTTTCACCACATTGACTAAAATAAGGTTCTAAAAGGTGTTAGGCAACATCCCACATCGACCAACGGAGAGGGGGTGATGTGCCTTATATGTACATGTCCACCTCCTATAGCACGAGGCTTTTTGGGAGCTCATTGGCTTCGGGTTCCATTGGAACTCCAAAGTTAAGCAATAGGGACCAGAGCATTCCCATGATGGGTGACCCACTGGGAAGTTCTGCTCGAGTGAGTTCCCAGAAACAAAACCGTGAGGGCGTGGTCGTTGCCCAAAGCGGACAATATCATGCTACAATGGAGTCGAGACTAGGATGTGATAGAATGGTATCATAGCCACTCTGTCGTTCGGTGCGAATGTGACAACGAGGACGTCGGGCCCCTAAAGGGGGTGGATTGTAACATCCCACATCGACCAATGGAGAGGGGGTGATGTGCCTTATATGTACATGCCCACCTCCTATAGCACGAGGCATTTTGGGAGCTCATTAGGTTCAAGTTCCATTGGAACTCTGAAGTTAAGCGAGAAATAGGCCAGAGCATTCCCAGGATGGGTAACCCACTGGGAAGTTTTGCCCGCGTGAGTTCCTAGAAACAAAACTGTGAGGGCGTGATAGGTGCCTAAAACAGACAATATCGTGCTACGGCGGAGGTGGGGCCGGGATGTGATAATTTTATCGGATGTCCTGGGAATGCTCTGGGCCCCTTTCTCGCTTAACTTCGGAGTTCCAAGAGGGAGGGGTTGGAGCTAGCCTCATAATGAGCTAGCAATAATGCGGTTCGAATTCGCCTTTGACGAGAATCAAATATAAGGCCACTCACTTAAAAGCGAAGAGGAATACCATTAAACCGTAGTACTAAGTGGCAACAATAGATTTTGTTAAATTATATATTACATTAGCCACCGACAGGGTTTGAACCCACGTCGTCATGTAAGGGCTCAACACATTTCCATTACTGTGGTAAATGACCACTTGCACTTGCGAATAGTTAAGAGTACATGTAAATAAGAATTTTTTTATTATTTAAAATTTCTTTGTTTTATTTGATTAAATTCTTCTACAACACTAATTAATAAAGGGATTTTGGGATTGTTGGAAACTTAATCTTATCGGATAGTTGAATACATCAAAGCCGAATGAATCAAAAGATAGGAATGAGGCAAGAGAGTGGAGAGGAGAAAAACAGTGTGATTATTTTCTTTTTCTCAAATATAGTATTGATAGGTGAATCAACTGCTAGTGTAGTTAACGAGGAAAACTTATGCACCTAATCTGACCTATTCTGAAAGCATATAGTCACAATATATATATTTTTATTGCAAGATAAATTATTATTTTAAATTAGATTATAGGGAGGCGATATGATCAAATTCAAAACGCAGTGGGTTAGTTGAACTTGCTCCTAAAAATTATATAGCCTACTGGCACGCATGCCGAAGTAACTACGGAGCTAACTAAGTTTTTCGATGATTGATTGTTGATGTGGGTTTGCCATTTTGCTACAAGCTCAGTCAGGCAAATATTTTTTTAGTTGGTGGTGCTATAACCTGAGCGATTTCAACAATAGAAGGAACACTCTCGGCCTTAGGTGCTATAACCTGAAGACAAGGTTATGCCTATTGCTTTGAAATTCAATAATAATTCGGCTTTCTGCGTGCCGAACACTTAATGTAACTTGGGTAACACCTCATTTCGTCAAGAAAGCTAATTGAAGTGACCTTTTTTAGGGGATGAATCAAAGACTCACCAGGTGAGACTTGAGATAAATAACCAGTCAAACTTGAGAAACTTACCGTCTAACCAAGCAATCAAGACTCCTAATCCAAATTGATTCTGCAACTCTATTGTATGCTAACCATGTTGTCGCCTTTGCTGGTTGCCTTTGGAAAACCTCATGTAACCAAACAATGGTCGTCGTTCGTCAGTTGCCAACCTAAATCTATCTAACCAAACTGTATTCGTGTTGATGGTTAGAAAGCAATTACTGCATTTTCTCAAAATGGATGAGAAGGTTTGCGTCAAGCGTTGATTTGAAGGTCCCTTTCACAATGTCAACTCTCCTGTATATATAGCCAAGCTTTCTTAATTACTGGACAAGGCTGACCCAGGCCTAGTGCAAGCTGGGCAACCGTCCAGGATCCAAAAAAATTGGGGGCACCAAAATTATTACGGTGGTATTTCATATATGTTTCCATAAGAGTATAAATTTTCAAAATTTGGTAAAATTACATAAATATTTATCTAGAATCGATGATTTTTGTTTTTGAATTAAAGAGGGGGCCTTGGGTTCGAAACACCATGTGTGTTTATTTACTTTCTATTTTTTTCAAATTTCTTTTCATAGGAGTAAAATTTATAAAATTTGGCCAAATGATCAAAAGTTTGATCAGAAGTGGTGGCTTACGTAATTTAAAATTAACAAGGAGGTTTGGGGTTTGAAAGACCAATTTTACGAATTTCTTTTCATAGAAGTTTAAATTTATGAAACTTGGCTAAATGATCAAGAAGTTTAAATATAAGCAATAGTTTTTGTTGTTTAAAAGTAACGAGAGGTCCTAAGTTCAACATGCTATGTGAATGTTTATTCTTTTCAATTTTTACGAATTTATGTGTGGTTATTAATTTCCTTTTAATTACTAGCTAGTAGCTATGTGGGTTGCAGTTTTTAAACATTCGTTCCAATTCAAGTCTAACCTGCACTAAAGAGTAGTGCATAAACCAAATTTGTAGATCACATTTGCAAATCATATGACGTGTCACCTATAGTTTTAATTTAGTGCTCATTCATTGATTATACATATCAATTAAAGACTCAAAAACATCATTATTTTTTTAGTCCCATGTTGGTAAGGTTAGTAAATAAGAAAAAAACACATCACAATTTGAATAAAAACATTTTAAAAGTTCACACAGAAGGAAAACAAGTTTTTTGGTTTGCTCTCGATACAAAATAAATTAGTTTTTTTGTATTTCTAAAATATTGAGTTTGAAATACTTTTCTAAGTATATTTTATTGAAACCTTACGTGTGAAAACAAATAATTTTTTTTATATGAAGTTAGAACGCATTTTTCTGACATCGTCCCAAGCCTAAAAAATCTCAGGACCAGCCCTATTCCCGCATCACCAATCCGTAGATATCTCCTTATTAACTGCAGACGTCCACATGCTAAGAATCCCAATCAAATTTAACTTGATGTCCACCATCCAAAGAGATATCAAGTTAATCTCATCAGAATTCTCAGAGATGATTACCATGACTTTAAAATCACAATAATATTTGAAAGATTATCATAACAATCTCTCTATCCAGTGGCTTAAAATGCATAAGTCCATGGTGCAAAAACGGGTACAAACAGTGTTAAAGAAAAGACATTCACTAAGGCAGTCCACCACTTAGTTAGAAATTGCAATATTAACTAGTTAAAATATTACAGCATTTCCATGGAAATGGCTAAATGCTACTCCAGGTTTGTTCCATGAAGTCAATGGCACCACGTCAGAATTGAGATCCAATCGCCGTAAGGGAAATGAAGTCACTGAGTTTCTAACTTTCAATTTGTTATCCAATAGAGTTGTGCCTGAAATCCAAACTTGTAATGATTAGGGGAGGCGGTAGACGGCAGTTATGGAATCTTTTCTAACACTTATGTGGATCAATGTCATTGGATTATGAGTTATAAAAACATCGAGAGGGGACAACAATCCACTCTGCAGATAACACCGTCTGGTTCCAGAAAATATTGGAGAATGTTAGACTTTAGACCCTTTTAGCATGATCTCAGCAGCCTATTTGTTCATGTCGCTATCAATATCAGTTGAACCAATATATATATGCTTCTTAATTACTCCCACGTTCTTTTGGTTGGTTGCCATGTGTGATTCTCTCTCCCCCAACTTCACCAAATATCATTCTCTCAAGCAAGCATCTCTCTTTCCAGAAGTAATTTTTTAGTGCGACGGTGGAGAGGGATGCGGAGCTAGGAATTTACATAGCAATGGGTTAGTATTTTTCTTTTGTTGGAGCATAGAGTGCAAATTAGGTTTAGGATGGGCTAAAATTTTGTTTCTCACAAATTTAAGCTAAATATTAGTATTAAATTAGAAATATCAGACTTTTCATAAGCACTAGTGATGTTATTCATAGTATAATATGGGTTGAAGATAAGTTAGATATATATATTTCTTGAACTTGGGTTAATATTGATAAAAAATACATGTGTTATAATATCTGTAAGAGTGTATCGGGTGTGTTGTGCGATTGTCGTATGCCACTAAAGCTCAAGGGAAAATTTTATAGGATGGCAATAAGGCCAGTAATGCTTTATGGCACGAAATGTTGGACGGTAAAGCATCAACACGTACATAAAATGAGTCTAGTGGAGATGAGAACGCTTCGTTGAATGTGTGGGCACACGAGAAAGGATAAGATTAGGAAAGAGGATATCTGAGTTAAAGTAGAAGTAGTTGAAATTGAAGGAAAGATGAGAGAAAATCAGTTAAGGTGGTTTGGACATGTGAAATGAAGACCTACAGACGCTCCGGTTAGAAGATGAGATTACGAGATAGAGTTTCAAGGCCGAAGGGTAGAGGAAGACCTAAGAAGACTTGGAAAGAAACTCTAAAAAAAGATTTAGAATATTTGGATCTAACGAAATAGAATCGCGCGCAATGACGTTCTAAGATTCATACAGCCGACCTCACTTAGTGGAATATGACTTTGTTGTTGTTGTTGGTAATACTATGTGGGTGCGTGATTGTCATACTAAACCCTTTTTTTAAGTTACTAACTAATCATATAGTGATAATTACTTGTCCATGACACTACAGAGTACTATTCCCTTCACTCTCGAACCATAATTTCTGCGTTGTTTTTAAAGTTATGTTATTTACCTTGATTCCATCTGAGCTGTCTTGGCCCCAGCAGGGAATCCTGCAAATTGGTTTTCAAAGAATTATGACTTGTTATGGCATTGTTCAGATTAACTAAACCCTGGATATGATTAATGACATCATTCTGTATTATTATAATTGAGTTCACAGTTGGGTATAAATATAGTCACTTTAATTTCATTTCCACCACTCATTCATACAGCATCCCTTAATTTAGAATAAAGACAATCCTTTTTGTTCCTTGGGCAAAAATGGAGCATAGTGAAGCTGTTTCAGAGGGAGAATGGACCTCTCTCAGTGGGATGTACATTGCTGAGGAGGTAGATTTCATGTCCCAGTTGCTTGGAAAATTTTCAAACCAAACATCAAGCATGGGAATAACTCCGGATGCTTTTTGGTCTGGTGGCAACTATGAAGGTTCAAATTATTATTCATCAGAAACATCTTATTCAAATTCACTGGAGGGTAATTTTAGTGGTGGTAATAGGACTTTTTACCCCACTTCAAGCAGTGAGAGTTACTACTTGAGTGAATCTTCTCACCCCATGTTGGTAACAAACAACAGCAAAATCTCTATGTCTATTGATTTTGGTGCTGGAGATGTGATCAAAACCCTAAATTCCTCTCTCATTGAAGGAGATCATGATCAATGCTTGAACCAAGAAACAAGCGATGGCAATGCAGAAGAGAGTGGTGGAAACCCGGCTGAAGCTGTGGCCCTTGGCAATCAGAGATTTGATATGACTGCAGTAAAAGAACAATCCATGGAGGAAATTAACCCCACCAAGAATTCATTGAAAGTATCTCAAAGCTTAGAAAATGTAAGTATATTTTTCTCACCCTTCTGTCAAAATTATTTACTTAATTGTTACCATTTCTTAAAAATATAATAATAAGACAGGAGTTGGTTTATTTGAGCATTTTTTGATCATAAATACAATGCAGGTTCAAATGAAGAAGAGGAACATAAGGGCAAAGAAAAGCCAGCAGGTGACAGCTAGCAACAATGAAGAAGACGGTAATGCCGCTGGGCTCAACAGACAGAGCTACAGTTGCTGCTCAGGAGATGATCAGTCCAATATTGTTGCCTCACATTCCCATGAGAATTCTCAGGAGCTGAGTGGAGGAGTTAGTATTACTTCAACTTCAAGCTTGAGTCCAACAGAGGTTGCAGCTCTCAACTTGAGTGGCAAATCAAGAGCTAGAAGGGGGTCAGCCACTGATCCCCAAAGCCTCTATGCAAGGGTGAGTTCCTATACACTATAAAAAGGTTTTATAGACTGCGTCTATTTTCCTTTAAGAAAATGATATATGCACACCAATTTTCTCCACTTGCACATTCCTATTTATTTTTATCTCTTGATTTTTTTATAATCTATTCAATCGAAGACCAGAAATAAACCTGGTGTCCCAAAATCACTTTCCATTTGTAAAATAGCTCATTTTTCTATTTTTCTTCTGTCGTGCAGAAAAGAAGAGAGAAAATAAATGCGAGGCTGAGAGTCCTGCAGGGCCTTATCCCCAATGGAACAAAGGTAGGCATAATTCCTTGAGACATAATATTTTGTCCAAAAAAACATGATGCAGATTGAATTCTCAAATATCTAACTTTGATGCGTGAAAATGCAGGTTGATATTAGCACAATGCTTGAGGAAGCTGTCCATTATGTGAAATTTTTACAACTCCAAATTAAGGTAATAACAAAATCAAATGGTCTAATTAAGAAGGTTTAGAATGAAATCTGAAACAATAATTCTATTCAAAGAAACACGAAAATGACACTAAAGTATGGTTGGGCCTTTCTATTGGACGTAGAACTCTCCTGCAGTAGAGTGTCTCAGCAAATATGTCGGTTTATGTGTCCATAGAGCAATTACTCTATCTGAGAGTAGATACTGATATTGGTTTTTTTTTTTTTTTTTTTTTGTCCCCTTGTTTGTGGTTTTGTAGCTGTTAAGCTCTGATGATACGTGGATGTATGCTCCCATCTATTACAGTGGAATGAACCTAGGACTTGATCTGAAGCTCACCACACCACAGCAATCATAAAAATTTTGAGATTGGAAAATGCTTTGGAATTCTATACTTCTCTCAACTCTCAACTTATGTGACAAAGTTGAGATAACTGTTCGCAAAGAAGTCAGGTTCTACAGCATTTTCCATAAAAAAGAATTAGTTATGCAGAGTAGTAAAGTCCTAATTATTTTATCGAATCGTAGCAACTGAGCTGTGAGCTCCACTACCAAAACTAGATCTCCTACAATTTACTCAATTTTGGTTGAATGACTTGATTCATGTTACTGTGATAGGATGGTTATTCTGGAGATGTTATTCTTCCACTTCAGAATGATGATAATAAAGGTGATGTTGGAAAAAAAAAAAATCTAGTGGAAGTCTCCAATTTGACTTAACCATTGTGATTTCCTAATTAAGCACATATATTTATACATTTATTTGAAGTTTGTTTTAAATTGAGGATTTATATTCTATTATGATGTATGTGATAACAGTTGTCAATGAAAATTAGTAACATGACTTATTAGTCCAAATTCAAAATTTGTCAATTTTCTAAAAGTGAAAAAAAAAAAAGACAAATAATTTGTTAAAAAGTGACGTGTCATTGCCAATCCTTCCTCAAATTACAACGCATTGCAATCCCTATTGCTTTAAATGTAGGAATTTATTAGGTTTATTTAGAAAACTAATTAGAGATTTGATTTGATTTTGTATCATGGTATTTTTGGCATTTACACATTAGGGTTTTTTTAGGTTTATATCTCTATAAAGATAGCTTGTAATATAATTTGGGAAACAACTCAGTCGAGATGTAGTCTCTATTTGGTAAAATATATTTTCATTTCACTCTTTGATAATGTTACAGCTTAGGTATATATATACAACAAACTAACATGTTATCTTAACCACTAAGCTAACAACTAAGAAGATTCATTTACAATATTGCCCTTTATATCCCCCCTCAAACTAAACTTGGGTGTTCGAAGTTGAAGTTTGTCACGAAGGAAGAGAAATCGAAGCTTGGACAGGGACTTGGTGCAGATATCAGCTACTTGGTCTTGAGTGCAGACAAAATGGACAGCAATCTGTTTAGCAAGGACTTTTTCCCTAATGTAATGATAGTCTATTTCTACATGCTTTGTCCGAGCATGAAAAACAGGATTTTTTGCTAGAGATATAGCTGAAAGGTTGTCACACCAGAGGTGAGGTGTTGTAGGTAAGCAATAGCCAATATCCACCAATAATTGACAGAGCCAGGTTATTTCAGACGCAGTGTTAGCAAGAGATCTGTACTCTACTTCGGTGGAAGATCGAGCAACAGTCGGTTGCTTCTTAGCACTCCAGCTAATCAAAGAATTGCCCAAATATATACAATAACCTCCAGTTGATCGTTGATCAAGAGCACAGCCAGCCCAATCAGCGTCCGAGAAAGCAATAAGAGTAGGAGGAGTGGAACACTTGGAGAACCAGAGACCAATATCAAGAGATCCCTTTAAGTATCGGAGGATACGCATAACAGCCTAAAAATGTGAAAGTTTGGGAGTGTGCATATATTGGCAGACAAGATTAATAGCAAAACTGAGATCAGGACGAGTCCAGGTGAGATATTGCAGAGCACCAACGAGGGAACGATACTCAGAAGCATTGGCACATAAGGGAGAATCATAATCAAGTTTGGAGGTGCTGAGAGGAGTACTGCAAGGTTTAGCTCCAGTCATGTTGGCCTTGGATAACAAATCCAAAATGTATTTGGTCTGAGAGAGAAAGATACCAGAAGAAGATCTTTTGACTTCAAGACCAAGAAAATAGTGTAGCGGACCTAAATCCTTGATGGGAAACAAGGAACTAAGTTGCTGAATAACTTGTTTACAGGCAGTAGAATTTGGACCAATAACCAAAATATCATCAACATAGACAAGAATGAAAATCATATCTGAACCCTTTTTGATAAACAATGAATGGTTACTGGGATATCCAACAAAGCCAAGAGAAGTAAGAGCACCATGAAGCTTGTCATACCAAGCGCGCGGAGCTTGCTTTAAACCATACAACGAACGATGCAAGTGACAGACATGAGATGGTTGAGTTGAATCCTCAAATCCAGGAGGTTGCTGTATGAAAACAGATTCATTGAGTGTCCCATGTAGGAAAGCATTACTGACATCGAGTTGATTCAAGAACCAATCAAACTGAACGGCAAGAGTGAGGATGAGTCGAATGGTGACTGGCTTGGCTACCAAACTGAAGGTTTCAGTATAATCTAGACCTTCCTGTTGATTGAAGCCCTTGGCAACGAGCCGAGCTTTGTACCGGTTTATAGTGCCATCGGGCTTTCTTTTGATGCGGAAGACCCATTTACAGCCAACAATATTTTGTGATGGAGACTGGGGAACAAGAGACCAAGTTCCAGTTTTGATGAAAGCAGTGACTTCCTCTTGCATAGCTTGGCACCAATGAGGATATTTTAAAGCTTGGAGATAGGTTTGAGGTATGTAATCCACTGAGAGATGAGAGGGTAGAGGGTGTTTAGTGGCAGTGAGTGCTTTTGGTTTGAAAATGCCAGATTTGGATCGGGTTTGCATCTGATGGGTGTTAGGGGGTTGAATAGGAATGGAAGGAATGGAATCTTGAACTGGCACTATAGGACTAGAGTGAATAGGTGAGGAATTGTTATGGGAGAAGATGGATGGTGAATTGGAGGGGGATCGAGGCAAAGTGGTTGTAGGACTAGAGGATGAAGAAATAGGAAAAGTAAAAGTAAGGGTGGATGGTATAGGTGATGTAGGCCTAGGGGGCAGGGAGGAAGCTGAAGGTGTGATGGGGAAGAAATGATGGAATGGAAAACTGGATTCATTGAAGAGGACATGTCGGGAAATATACACTCTGTGGGTAGCAGGGTCAAGGCATTTGTAGCCCTTGTGATTTAAACTGTATCCAAGAAAGACACAGGCTCTGCTTTTAGGATCCAGTTTTGAGGAAGAATAAGGCTTGAGCCATAGGAAGCAAGCACAACCAAAGACCTTGAGAAGTTCATAGTTTGGAGCTCGATGATATAGAGATTCCCAAGGAGACTGTCTGGATGCAGTGGGCAATCGGTTGATAAGATAGATGGCAGTGGTGAAAGCCTCCACCCAATAGATGTGGGGTACTTTGGAAGCTGTCAAAAGAGTGCGAGCAGTTTCAACCAAGTGACGATGCTTGCGCTCTGCACACTCATTTTGTTCAGGTGTGTGGGGGCAAGTGAGTTGATGATGAATGCCATGTGCAGCCAAGAATTGAGAGAAACGATTGCTCAAGTACTCTCCGCCAGAATCAGATCTCAAAGTGATAATGTTTGTACACAGAGAATTTTCAACCAGAGATTTGTATTCCATAAAAGTTGACAGTACATCAGATTTGCATTTCAAAGGATAAAACCAGCAGTATCTAGTAAAGTCATCCACAAAAATGATATAATACTGAAAACCTTGAGAAAAAGCTAGAGGTGATGGTCCCCAAACATCCGTGTGGACAAGTTCTAGAGGTTTGCTAGTTGTACAAGATGTAGATACAAAAGGAAGCTTTGAGCTTTTAGCCAATGCACAATCTGAGCAGAATGACTTAGTTGTATGAGCCAAAACAGGAATACAAGATTGAGAAGCAAGTTTATGAAGAATCTTGACTGATGGGTGACCCAATCTTTGATGCCAGACATCCTTAGAAGCTTTTGCAGTAGCTGTGAGAGCCTTATGATTGCCAGTTGCAGATGAGGGAAAATGAAAAGGATAGAACCCTTGCTGAACAGGACCTTTAAAACGCATCATCCCCAAAGAAAGATCCTTCATAGTGAAGTGAGAGGGATAAAGATGCAATGAACAGTGATTATCAAGCAGAAATTGATTCGCAGAGAGAAGGTTATGTTTCAAAGCAGGCAAATAAAGTACTTTATTAAGTTTAAAAGCACTAGTAGAAGTATGCAAAGTAGTAGAACCAGAATGAGTGATGGGCAAACCTTTGCCATCACCAATATACACTTGTTCTGGACCTGTGTATGCTTCAAGGTTCTGCAGAGTTGCATAGGAGTTGGTCATGTGTGATGTGGCGCCAGAATCGACAATCCAAGTAGGATTGGATGAAGAAGCATTAGCAACCATCGCTGCAAGAAAGGATTTGCCACTATAAGCGAGATTGAGGCGATGAGGAAAATGACATGCTTCATGATCAAATTGATGACAAATCTGACAAGGTTGTTTCTTGGTGTAGGAAGAAAAATTGTTGCGACTTCCACGATTATAACGCTGATTATTGCCACGAGGAGTAAAAGATCTCGGATTGTTAGAAGATCTGTAATTGCCACGATTGAAATGACCGCGATTATGAGAGCGATCCATCCCACGACTTTGATGACTGAAGGGAGAAGGAGAATGAGCCACAAAAGCCTGAGAGTGGGGGTTTGATGCAGGAAGAGGAAGAATGCCTGTAGAGGTGTTAAGAGCCTGAAAAGAGGACATCTCAGAGATACTTTTCTTGCGAGTGGCTAATTGAATCTCTTTGCTAAGAAGCAAGCCATGTAATTCATCAATTGTTGTAGATCCGAGACGAAATTGAGCATCATCAACAAATGAGTCATACTCTGAGGGAAGACCGTGGAGAATGACAGAGATCAGATCGGAATCGTCAACCGGAGAGCCGGCACTGGCAAGAGCATCAGCAATTGCCTCAATTTGCTGAAGATACTGAGCAGCAGTGGAATTTCCTTTGGTAAGATTACGAAGTCGAGAGCGAAGCTCATGAATATGAGACTGAGAGGCCGTGGCAAGTCGAGATTCCAATTTTGCCCAAAGATCGCGAGCTGAATTCACACCAACAGTATATGGAATTAGGGATTCCGAGAGCGTGGAGTTGAGCCAGATGAGAATATTTTGATCATTCTCATACCAAGAAACATAAGCAGGATTAAGAATGCGATTTCCTGAGGAATCAAGAAGAAATTGAACCAGCGCTGCCGTAGAGTCGTCAATGTGACCAGTCAGGTTGTAGCGGCGAAAAATCGGAGCAAAGAGAGCACTCTAGGTCAAGTAATTTGTGGTAGTGAGCTTGATTGGCACCATGGATCCAATATTTTGGATTGTGATTGAGGTAGAATTTGAAGAATTAGGGTTGGGAGATTCAGTCGGAAGGGGATGAACTGGAAAGGCCGATTCCGACAAAGGAGACGCCGATTCCGACGAAGGAGACGCCATTGTCAAAAGGATGAGGAGGAAAGAGAGCACGATCAAAGATCTTCAAACACGAGCGAAGAATCGATCAAGAATGCAGAAAAGGGAAGCAGAAAAGGTAGGATCAAAGAACGGGAGTCGTTAGACAGAGAAGGCGATTGATACCATATTTGGTAAAATATATTTTCATTTCACTCTTTGATAATGTTACAGCTTAGGTATATATATACAACAAACTAACATGTTATCTTAACCACTAAGCTAACAACTAAGAAGATTCATTTACAATATTGCCCTTTATAGTCTCTTCGGTTCATATAGCATTTTTGACAATTCCATTTAATAAAATTTTATATTCATTTAGTTTAGTTATTCGTTGCGTACTCTAATATTCAACTTGGTACCAGAGCAAGTTTATCCTTCAGGGTTGAATTTGTTCTTGGTAGCTAGTTTGTTTGTCTTGTCACGTTCCTCTTCTTTGTATTGGTTTGTGTATTTTTTTTTTTATCAAACGATAGATTTTGTTGGATTAGATGTTAGATTAGCCACTAACGGGTTTGAACACACGCCGTCATGTAAGAACTCAACACCTTTCTACTACTATGGTAAAAGGCCACTTGCAGTTTGTTTGTTGTCTTGGCCGTTGTTTGTTCTGATACAGTTGTTCTTCGGTTTAGTTTGTGAAAAAAAAAGGTTTGTAGGATACGAAGTCGTGAAACCCAGAAATCATCCCTGTTTTCATTGTCTGATCAGAACCTCCTGCTTGAGCCACACCATGCATCTACGGCCGCCATTGAACCATCACATCTCACCTGTCGTCTCCGCCTTGGATCACTGCCGCTTTTTCTAATCCGTATTATTGACCTGTTATTCTCAATCTGCATACACTACAGGAACAAATACACGAGAAACATTGACGTGTTATTGCTAATCCTTATACACCATGTGTTCTTCAATGTATTATATGGTAATTCTATATAAATGTATTCGATGACATTGCCAATTCACATACATTCAGTTTTCCTCAAATCCTTATGCATTGTTGGATGTCTATATTCAAACCCTTATTTCTAATGCAATATTACCTACAAAATGATTGAAAGTTGACTGATAAAGTCAACAAAACCGATCGAGTTCATGATTGACCAGACACACACAGGCACTCGACCATTATGCCATCCTCAATCATTTGTAAGCAGTCGCCATGAGTCAGTAAGAGCAAACGAGGGCGTCACGGCCGAATAAAATGCTCGTCTTTAAGGTTGCATTAACTACGTGTGTTTACATAACCGTAATTGGAATCAAATGGCAGAGTTGGATTCTGATTACGAGTTACTCTTGCGTTTACTAAATATTAGGGAATAAAAAAATATATGGGGTCCACACAAATTTAGGAATTCAATTCCTCCAAAGTGGAGGAATTGAATTCCTTGGATGAAGGTAGTATTTCAATTTTGTGAGAAGCCCGGAATAGGGAATCAACTTGTCTTGCTCATTATACCTTTGAATAATTTATGGAGATTCAATTTCCCCGCCCACCCATTCCCACTACCCAGCACCATTCAGTCTCCATCTCTTGTGCTGGTTATGTTATCTTCAAATTTATTCTCTCTTTAACCAACCCATAAAAAAAAGAATTCAAATTTTATAAATGTTCCAACAAAAGCAAGTCTATTAAAAATCAATATTGTCATGTTCTTGGTCATAATAATATAATTAATTTACTTTAAAAAATAATCCAATTAACTATTATATAAATAAGGGTATTTTAGTAATCATAGTGGTATTCATTCGGATTTATGTGAACTAGTAAACAGCACAAATGAAATCAATGCTATTTTTATTCCGATTCCAGAACATTCAAGTAAACATTTTCAACAGAAATCTAATTCTGATTCCTCCTCATTCCAACTTCTCCTCAATCCTATTCCTTTTTGAGAAATTTTATTTGAACCCAATTTATGTATCTCTACACTCAACTAAAAAGTTTATTTAGCAAACTACCAATTTTGCCCTTCGATGGATGAAAATGAAAAGGAAAAAAAATTATTAGAACTCAAAACCCATAGACCGTCGATACACTTTGTTTATCTTTAGATCCACTCCTCCATTTTTTTTCCGGTGAACCAAACCACTTCTCCTCGATGTCATCGACGGCCACCATCCTCCTCCTTTTTATTTTTATTTCCGCTCCCTCTTTTCTCTTTCCTCTTGAACCGAATGGAACTGCAATACTCCACTGGCTTTGCTGTCGACAATGACTTCGATGTATGTTACTGCGCCAACTCCCTTCCTTACGGACTCTCTCTCTTTCTCCATCAGCTCGTCGATTGGAACCTGTAGCTTCCCTTCATTAGTTGTTGTTTATTCCCCAAGCTGTTGACGTTTAATCCCACTCGGTTGATAACAAAACCAAAATACTAATTCACATTGACCGAATTGACTTAATAATAATGCTCCATATATATTAGTTTATCAAATTAATAGGCACCGGAAAAAGTTAACCTAAAAAGAAAGACAGAGAGAGAGAGAGATGAGAGCAATGGTGGTTAACTGCGTTTGGGTTTGGGGTCACCGACAAAAATGAGGGACTGGGTGTAAAGATCAATTGTGTTGATGGTTGATGAGTTTTGTGTTCTAATATTATTTTTTTCCATTCACCTAAGGGCACATTTGGTAGTTTATTAGGAAAGAATTATTAATTGGGTGTAGAGATACATAACATGGGTTCAAATAAAATTTCCCTTCCTTTTTATTTGCAGTAGCACTGAGAAGCGCAGGGTGCCTAAGAATTTGTGGGTTAAGAGTCGGAGTCAATGTCAACTACTATGAGTCAACACAGCTAACTTTTTGCATTTCTGACCATTCAGCATCCGTATGTAAACTTAATTGACACAACAAAGATACAAGTAATTTGTAGCTCAACTAGTTACCAGTGTTTGTCTATGCAATTGAGCTCATGTGCTCGATTTTTCCTTAAAATATTCAATGAAAATTGACATGAGAGAACGTAAAAATAAAGTTTATAGAGTGCCTGAGAATTTGTGGATCAATTATCCTGATTGTACAAATAGTTTAGGTATTTTTTTGAATTTATATTAATTAGACACCCATATGCACTTAGATCATTTTTAGTAGAATCTCTAAATAGGGACAACCACCGTATAAATTAATTATAAAACAAATATATGGACAAAATAAATCTCTAGTGGATCATAAAGTATATGGACTCACTGAATACGTTGTATATTTACGCACATATAAAGATTGTGTAGGGACAAAACTTTGAGTTGAAAACGGGGCTCACAATCTTGATTGAAGCTTTTAATTCTTTTAATGCTTTTAATTAAGGCTTAAATGTCAAAATGATCCTTGTGTTTTACTCTATCGACCAAATCAGTCCATGTGTTTTCAATTTGGCCAAATTGGTTCCTCTGTTTACATCTGTTAGTCAATTCTTGACAATCCGTTAAAAGACAGTTAAAATTGACTTGTCCTAAATTGCATAGTACTCAAGTGAATTGAACGAAGCATCAATTTCTAAAGATATGTATCGTATCTGTTTAGTAGGTGTACATAAAATTACATTTTTGTCCTCTCACGTGCTTGGCACATATCAATTTTTAACAGCCATTTAATGGATTGTCTTTAATTAGCTAACAGATGTAAACATATGGACAAATTTGGCCAAATTGAAAACACAAGAGCTAAATTGGGTGATAGAGTAAAACACAGGAACCATTTTTCACATTTAAGCCTTTAAGTAAGGGAACTTTAACAAAAAAAAACTCTCGGTATTGTTTACTTTAACGAAAAACCATATTTTTACACTAAAAAATCAATCCTGGTACTATTCACTTTACCCTTTATTTTGTTTTTATTGTTAAAACTCAAAGTTTTTAAATCTTTTTCATTAGTTTTCTTTTTAATTAATTCAAAAAATGTTAACATAAACAAAAAATATGCACCTAATCAAATTATCGTCTAAAATCTATTAAAGCTTCAAATTTAGGAATTCTAATATAAAAACTCACCCATTGAAGGCAATATTCTTTTAGGGACACAAAGATTCCCTTTTAAGTCCTTAAATGAGTACTCAAAGGTGATGGTGGAGATGCTCTTAGGCAGGAAAACAATTATCACACCTTTTCTCCACTCACAAACCTTTGTTTAATCCTATCAATTTTGTAGCTAGAAAATGAAAATTAAAAACGAAATGGTTATGAAACGGACCTTTAGGAAACCACAACAACAGCAAGCAAAGAACATCAAAACAAAACTGTTTCTTGCATAAAAATTATAACTATAACATGAATAAGGTATAAGTTATAACATGAAGTCAGTCTCAACTTTCAGGCAATAGCAAGTTACAGAATAACAACAGATTAACTAAATGGAAAGGATTCAATATTTGAGGATGGGAAGAGACTTTTTCTGACACTAGACCTACACTCCTTGCAATCTACCTTACTCCAAGGGATTGGCATGCTACAGTCCT
The DNA here is from genome assembly GCF_916048215.2 of Malus sylvestris. Classification (NCBI taxonomy): domain Eukaryota; kingdom Viridiplantae; phylum Streptophyta; class Magnoliopsida; order Rosales; family Rosaceae; genus Malus; species Malus sylvestris. The sequence goes on from NC_062269.1 coordinate 19,236,483, forward strand.
ACGAAACAAGACGTTCTAATCTGCATTCATTTACAGTCCGATACAACGTAGAGGAATATGAAAGATTATGCTCAAACAAACATTCGAGACTACAAAAGAAAGATGTATAACAATCCATATCCATGCTGCGCCATATAAAATCCTCAACGTGCAATAATGGAGTTCCATCTTCATGCCCTCTCCTCGTTCACATGATTTGGAACTTCGGCTTGGCTGTCCAAAGGCATATATTGTGCCATTATAGCTCTTATCTCCGAATCCATGTATGACTGCAAAAATATAATTGAAAGTATCAGCAACCTGAATCAACAACAAAAAAGTGGAAGAGTTTTGTATCCTCACTTTAATCAACTCCCACAATAAAATCATCATCTAACTATAGCAGTCCTCACAGGTTAAAAAGTTGATTAAAAGACTTGTGAATGCAAATCAAAGTAGATTTCGTAGTCCGAGACACAGCCAGTCTTTAACCATGAAGGTTTCAACACACCAAAATCAATAGTGTGATAGGTATAGTTAGTACCCTCATACTATCGTAAATCTCATGTACATTGAAGTCAACCACACAAGACACATAATTAAAGACAGTAGGAAGATTGTTGTCAATTTTGACCCTAAAATCTACCCACATACAAAAACCCATGTACACGCAAGCAAATTTGTTCCATTATCCGACTGGTAACTTATGGGGTTTCACTAAACACAGACAATTCTAATGCACGACAGTCCATTTCCCTGCCAATAGGTTGGGGTCAACACCCCATCAATATGCAGCCCTGCCACTGAGAATAAATGGTTCCACTGTATTTCACCATGAGTTCCATACTTCTATGGAAATGTTCTATCTTTTCTTTTTTGGTTAAAACATGTTCAAGTTTTAGATATTCAAAAATTAAAACAATTGCATCACAACCCATGCACAACCAGAGTTCACCTGATGCATTGATCATCGATAAATACAATTTTATCAACCTCAGGACAACCACTAAAGATGATCCAATAATACCACAATTAATAGGAGACTCCAGACTTAACAATGATATACATGAAGTCTGCAATGAAGAAACAAAGCACAGAAAGCTCACTCGTAATCTGTATTTGTACACGAGGTATGCCCCACCAGCAGCCATCGCCAAGCCTAATAAAATAACCCACACAGCAACCCAGGCAGACTTTCCCCCACCAGAAGCCTTACCTGCAGATTACCAAGGGGAGTACATCAGAATAAGCACTTACAGTATATATATTCAGAACTCGTAAACGTTAAAAGCTCGAGTTGCTGGACTCACTTATGCAGGTATCATGGTCCCTGATATACAGAAGATTTCCACCGCACGAGCAATCATAACTCCCCCAGGTATTTTTACAGCTACATTCAGGGCACTGACAGGCTTTCCTCTCTTTGCATTCATCAATATCTAAGTTTTAAAAAAAAAATTAGCAACAATTAGATCCAAGATATTTCATTGCAAAGATTCTGGATGATGATCTACTTTTATGTTATATTGGCTACTTTGATTAATGACAAGTTAAGAAGTTCAGCATGCCACAAAACCTCTACACTGATCTCTAGTTGACCGCATAAATGTAGAACAAAATTAAATGACCATTCAAATGGATATTTGCTTGACATGGATCACCCACTTGCTTACCACAATGATATGGATAAAGCTAAATTTCACTAAATTATCGATAACATGTAGATTTATAAAATTTACGACAGGTTCAAGTATAACTTAACCAGTAGGGCAAACCAACTGAATGAGAAGCTCCAAAACCTAGCTTGTAGAGACTTTTACTGTTTGCCCATCCTCAATCATTCGAAACTTAAACACCAAAGCATCTGAAGGAGAATAATAAATATACAGTGCTAGGGGCATAATTGCTGTGACCTAAAATTCATGGGTTCTACATATTACTGCAGTTTGGTAGCGAGTCCCATTACTTCCTATTTGTGCAAGGCCATAGTCTCCGGTTAAAATATGAAGTCATAGAAGAATACTCCAGTAGATCTTTCATGCATAAGCATATACAAGCAAACCATTCAGTTCAATATAGCATAGCAAGGTTAACAACTTCTGTAGATTGTCTTGATGCACCACTGGGACATTAATCCATTTGTAAGTTTATGCTGATTCAGAATGAAACTTAAAAAAAATAAAACAAATAAGAAGGAAGCGCATACTTAATTTCGAGTGGTCTGAACTACGTCTTTTTAGATGTATACAACATAGTAGATTTATTCTGAGCTGAAAACCATCAACAGGACATGCCAAGGTGATAATTTTTCTTACCTTCACAACTTTTAACACCATCGCCTTTAAACCCAGGAGGACACTGACATTGGACCTCTCCATTATCCTGTCCAGAAAATAACCTTACTTAAAATTCAATCATTTGATACGCAAATAAAAACCAATGGCAGTCAGAGTTTTCTTATACAGAAAATGGGAATGCACAAAACCACTTACTGTGCAAGCAGTGAATGCATGCCCATCTCGAGCTTCATGCCAACAACCTCCATTGTTTACCTTGCACCTCCCAGGCCCACTCGCTGGAAATGAAAGGTAATATTCCTCAACAAAAAGTCATATTGCAGAACAAGGAAAAATATGTTTGGAAAAAAAGGAAGGATCTGAGCTATCCTTTTTTTCAGGTGAACCTGAGCTATTCTTTTATTACAATGAAGAAGAATAAAAGAAAATATGTGCAGATTAATTCCCTCAAATTTGGCTTCCCTAGTTAAATTTTATGGCTGTTTTAGGGTATCTTTTATTGTTACCTTCACAGGTAGTGTAACCATCTCCTTTAAATTGCACACCATCAACCAGAGGGCACTCACATACCCTTCCACGAAATGTATCCTGAGGAAACAAACCATAGTCACCAAAAGCAAGAGTTAGAATACCCATTTCTTTCAATTTTCAAAAGATAAATGATAAGCCAGTAGGTTACAATTTATACCTTGCAGGCTGTGAGGTTGGCTGCTTTATTCTGCCAGCAACCACCATTATTATCCAAGCATTCATTCGTCTCCACATCTACCATGAATAAATAGTAAACCAGAACTTAATTTTGGAATAAAAACAATCAGAAAGAGATAAGAAACACCACGATAACGAAAGGGGCATACCAGTACTCAGACAAACAGCTGGCTCAGTAGTTTCCTCAAACCCAGAACAGATGGCCTTCAGAACTGCACCTTTCTCCAACTTGCCTGCAAGCAAATAGTTTAGAGATGGAAGCTTCTCAATTGTTATCTGAGAAACAAAAAAACAAGGACAAACCTCGGTATTGGCGATTATTGACAACAAGGGTAGGCAATATGGTTACATCACCTCTTGATCCTTTTCCAACCTACAAAGAGTGTTCCCGTCAAGCAAGTATAAATAACTAAACTAATATCACCAATTCAAAGAATCACATTGTAGAGCCAACAACAACCAAGCCTTATCCCACTAGATGGGGTTGGTGTATGAATCATAGAATGCCACTGCGCTCGGTTCTGCGCCAAGTCTTCTGTTAGATCAAAGTACTCCATATCCTTTCTTATAGTCTCTTTCAGAGACTTCCTAAGTCTTCCTCTACTCCTTGTGGGCTAAGCCTAAGTCTCATAGTGGCATCTTCTAACCGGAGCATTTGTACTTTCACGTGTCTAAGCCATCTTAACCGATTTTCTTTCATCTTATCTTCAATTGCAGTCACTCCTACTTTACCTTGGATATCCTTATTTTTAATCCTACCCCTTCTCGTGTGCCCACACATCCAACGAAGCATTCTCATCTTCGCTACACTCATTTTTTGCACGAATTGCTTTTTGACGGCCCAACATTTCGTGCCATAAAGCATCGCTAGGCTTATTGTCGTCCTATAAAATTTTCCCTAGAGCTATAGTGGCATATGACGATGGCACAACACACCCGATGTACTCTTCCACTTCATCCATCCAGCTTGCATTCTATGGTTGAGATCTCCATCTAATTTTCCGTATTTTGCAAGATAGATCCAGATAATGAAATCGTTTACTCTTTGGTACTTCCTGATCTTCAATCCTCACCACTATCTCGTTTGGGCCCCCATTCCCACTAAACTTGCTCCATCTACATATCCTTTATTACTTGGATATATGTTACTCGTACTCTTTTCTTCTCTATAATCCTCCAAAAAAAATTTATCTTAGACACTATCATACGCTTTTCCAAATCTACAAGGACCATTGCAAATCTTAAAATAGAAAATAAAAGGGAAAGAACAAATACCTGAGCATCTTGCTCTTCTTTCAGAACAGTATTTTCAGAGTCTGCATTAGGGTCTCCCATACACTTCTCAATCTTCTTAATATCAAGCCCTGACAACACGTCACATGAATATTAGAAGCTCATTCTACATTAATCATTAATCTTCTAAGAAACATCAGATGCAATATATAATGACTTACCAAGAGATTTAATGACACCGTCAGCACATTCCTTGTTGTACTTTTTCTCCTTCATGGGACATCTAATTTGAAAATCAGTTACATAGTCCCACCATACCCAAGGCTTTTTGGTCTCATTTACCACTCTAAAAACACATAGCTGCCTTAAATTTTCAAGAACCACATCTTTACCATCGTAACCACTGCTGAAGTCCTGTTCTGGATCAGGAGCACAATATCTTCCATGATTGATGCACTGAGACTTGCACTGTTTGCTTAAGGTAAATGCCTGAGGACAGTACCAAGTTATATAATGAGGTGTGAACTGAGTGTAACCGCCTTTTTCAAGTATCTGGGCTGCACCCCTAAAATCCTTCATAAATTCCATCAACATGTCACATTTAACCCCACATTCATCGTTGCTGTTGGTCCACAGTTGATATTCCACACGATCATCTGGATGCGGAACAGCTTCTCTCCAGTCGAGATTCACATTGACCATATCACCAGCATTGATTGCTTTCTTTAAAATTTGGCCAAAACTTTTTTCAATGAGTGCAGACGGTATTGTTATGTTCTCAATGTATTTGGCAGTGGAACCATCCTCTTCAGGTGAGTCCATGGTTATTAATGCCTCCTCAATATCATCAGCAACAAGAACTGCAGAAGCCCCAGCTTTCTGGGCATTCCAAACCTTCAAGGCAAAGAAACAATCTGGAAAGCACGAGCAACAGTTTTAACACAAGAAATGCCGACTTAAAAAGGGGGGCTATGTATATGTACATTAAAGAATCACTAACGTAGGATTATAATTTAATATACGTAACTTTTACAGATACAAACAATAACAATAAAGAATTTCTGCTAACAAAAACCAAATTAATCTGACATATGAAATGACTGTCTGCAAGATTAACCAAAAGAAGAGCTAACTGATTCAGACTTGCCAAAAATGGAATCTCCAAATCCAACAAAAACAGACCAATTGAAGCTTATATTTTTCAATAGCACACAAACTACTCAAAGTCACCCCAAAATGAACCGAAACACACCATTCAAACCGGAAACACTCAAAATAACATTCAAATTACCAAAACTACAATAAGGGTAACTCCTAAATTTAACAAAAACAAGCAAATTGAACCCCCAAAACTCATAATACTCATCAAATTGCTCAAAAATACAAAAAGGGCACCTCCTAAATTAACCAAAGCAATCAAATTGAACCTCAAAACTCACAAAAGAAATCAAACCATCGAAAATTACGAAATGGGTACCTCCACGATCGACCAAAACGAAAGTTGGGAGAGCTCCGGGTCTCGATTCAAACTTAATCCCAAATTCAGAGAACTCCTTGCATCCCTTCTGATTCTGCTTCGGGTACAGCACGGCGCCGGCCATGCTGCCTCCGTACTGAGGAATCCCGAAGTTGCCAATGGCACTGTCGTACGTGCCCTTGATTTTATCCGGGGATGTGACCCTCAAGCTGTTCTTCTCCACCACGAATCTCCCATTCGCCATAGACAGCAGCAGAAACCCTAGAAAGAATCCCAGCGCTGCTGAACTCTGAAGCTCCATCATTCCAGAGAATAGCGGGAAAAAAAAAGAAGGGGCTTTGGGAATCGAATTTACTGAAAACACAGATATAAAGCTCGTTTCTTTTTCCTTTTTTTTTCAATTTATCATAATTTATTGGGTTTTAGAAAAAAATAGAAACTGGGTTTTGGTGAATTTGTGGATTTCTGAAATATGTATGAGAAGTTGGAAACGCTAACAAGATCTCCACTGTCGTTTATTGCTCTGCATCAACGTCTTTTACTCCCACTAATATACTTTTTCTTAATTTTATAGTTAATGGAAATTAATCTAAATTTGATTAGTTACAGGTGGAGCTTATGACGTTGTTTGAGATTCCTAAATTGCCCCTGAAACGTATAAATCACGCCAAAGGATTGAATGGTGGTTTGGTCAGTTCAAGTGAAATCCACAGTGTCTGGAGTCTGTCACATAGCATTTTCCCTTGGACCAAAATTGTCTTCAACGTGTTGCTTCTCACGATTTTCCTCTCCCCTTTATTCTTGTTGTTGGTTTTTGGTTTTTTATTACATTATATATATATATATATATATATATATATATATAATAAGGAAGTCGATGAATAAAAAGTAGTATCAAATTCGCTCTTCAAATCATTCAAACTTAAAACATCGCAATTTAAACAGATGGTAATGCTATTAGATCTTAGTGTTCAATGACTTTTTCGTTTTAAAGGAAAACTTATTCTAGATGTTTAATTCTCTCTTTGTCAGGATTTTCATTGGCATGCATCTCTACGAGTAGGGTGTCATCTACTTGAAAGTAGTGATAAGGTCAATTATGCACGTTTAAATAGGAAGATTTGAAACCACTTAGTATTACGGTCTAATGATGTTCTTCTTCACTTGTAAATGAGAGATCTTAGGTTCAATTTTCGGAGTTTGAACCATATTATTGCTAACTCATTGTGAAGCTAAGCTCACCCCTCCTCCTTATTATAGATAATATCGTTTTTGTTCAAAAAACCAAAAGATTTGAACGATAATATATTGTATGTCTTATATGTATGAATGATCACGATCAATAGATTTCAAATACAATTTTATATTTTCACTTTCATGGTGTTGTCAATTTAACTCGCTATATTCACAATGCATGAACAACATGACTATTTTACAATCACTTTATACGTGCGTAAAAATTAATATTGTCACTATGCATTATAAAATTAGATTCCATATACATTAACAATCACAATCAACTCGCGTATTTTAACATGCCTATATAATTAATAAAATGCATACATATATATCTAGATTCCAAACACAGTTTTATAATTTACAATTTCATGATCACGTGTTATTCCAAACACAATATTATATATTCTTACTACAATCACTTAATAGTTAATTTGGTTGTCCCTCTCCACATAAAATATGTTAACCCACAAGTGGATATTAATATTAAGAGTGTAATTGAAGGCATTAATATTCAACTGAGACTTGTTAATTGTACTACCGACTTCCATGTAGATATGCAAGTGTTTCAACATTATCGAAAAAGATAACATACTTTTCTTTTTATTAAAAAAATAAAATAACGTACAGATAATGATACATCCCGATCAAGATTGAGGCATGCTCACCATCACGTGAGGGTGACGTAGCTATATGCACAGTGCGGAAGCAATAAGGATAATAAATATACGAATAAATAAAAACCGAAAGTTACTAAAGTGTACTAATAAACAGGAAGTGTTAGGAGTGAGATACAAAAGTAAATACTCCTAATCAGAGCATAGAAAGTCTAGGTGCAGTCTAGTAGGACAAGTACTAATTATACAATACCAGAAGGTATCCTACAAATATTTTATTATGTCAAAACCGCCGAAGTCCTCAATGCCACCAACAATAAGCTTACCTAATACCTGGAGGGGTGCAAAACAGAAAACGTGAGTGGGCAAAAACAAATGTTTTACAAAACCATTTCATTTATCAAAAATTTTAACCCCTCGCCGTAAAACACGTATAATTTTCCCAGAAATAGAATATAAACATATGCATAAATGTATATATAAATATCTCAATTCAAATCATGCTTCACATAACCATATTCATAAGTATGCCATGCCAAAACATAAAAAATAGTATAAGTAACTCAGGTGAGAATAAATTCATGGAAAATAACATATTAGCGGGAACCCCTGTAGAAGTCTGTACGGCTGAATTCATAGCTCATTAGTCAATCTAGCCGGAGTCACTACAATGACCTATACGACACTACACTGCACATAAGTCGGAACCACTAAAAAGGGGTCTGTACAACAAGACTGGGTGTAATATAATTATGCTCAATACTACTCTCTCATAATAGTTGGGCGATAAATCGCTAGTCATCTACGAGTCAGAACCACTTATGATGGTCTGTACAACAAGATTGTGCACCTAAATTGGATCCAATATGAGCATATGGTACATGAGGTGACATTAAAAACAGGCATGTACTCTATCTCTAGTAATTCACAATCACCCGGGGTGCAAGTTTATGAGCTCAATGCTTCTCAATTAATCACAACTTTAAATCACATTCACAATTCATAACTCACCTGGGCTTACCTGAGCGTCCACAACACCACAATTATATATTATGCATCATATACTATTTCATATACAAAATACAAATTTATATGCATGGCATTCAAGGCATACTTTCATTTAAACGCATTTTCTGGGAAAATATCAAGTATATAAGTATATACTTAAAACCAAAAGCCCACTCACTGGTATATCGAAGGGTTGTAACCCCCGAGTCGCCCTTGACTGTGCTCGTCCTCTGGATAGATCTCACCTATATGCGAAATAACTAAATAAACGTTATTTAAAGCACATAGACAAAACTAGCTAATAACTTCTCATACAATGCTCAAATGGGGTGTTTGAATATACCAACATGATCTACACAACCCCACGAACATCCCCATATTTTTAAAATAATTTTTGGACGTCCCACGCGCCGCCACGCCCCAGCAAGGGCACTGCAACACGCGTGGCCACGCGTAGGGACCCCACAGAATCCCCTAACCCCGGTTAGGAATATTTCGTTAAATAGTAACGGAAACCGTTAATTTTACCTGACGGCGTCAAAATATTCCGTCAACTTTGACGGAATATTCTATCTTCTTCTCCGGTTAGCCTCGCCGGTCGTCGCCGTCGCAGTTCGCCGGAAACTGGAAAAATACGAAAACCTTCATATCTCGTCCAATTCTTAACCAAATTCCATGAAACTTGAACCAATTTGAAGCTTAGGACAAGTAGAACAAAACCTTACCCTTCAAAAGTCCTAAAACCGACGGAACTCGCTGGAAAATCCTTCTATATTCCAGCAACCTACAACTTGTCGAAACTCAACTTTCCGATGTCCAAATCACTTAATTTTTCTTCTCCGAGCTTCATGAAGACAATCTAAAGCTTCATATGCCCTTAAAAACTCCTAAAACCTCACATTAATTAGTGCATGAACATTGCATGAAATCTGGGGTTCGAGTTCTCGAGGTTTTTAAAGGTTTTAAGATCTAAAAATGGTATAAATCAACTCAGAGACTTGCAAGGAGTTAGAATCTTACCTTCTTGACGTCAATCCGTGCATTAAATGGTTGGTTTGATGTTCGTTCGTACGTTTTGTACGGAAATGGTAGGATGTTCTAGATAGAGGAGAGAGAGAGGAATAGTTTGTGTGTGTGTGAGTGGTCTGTGGGTCACCAACGAAAACCACAAAACTAAGTTCTAATTTGGTCCAAAAATTAAGGAAAAAATGTAAGTTTGGACCACCACTAGCATGCATAATACACACCACAACACTCACGTCCAAGGGTAAAATGGTCAACTCACGTCATCGATAATTTATTTCGGGACAGGCTATGACAGATAATAAATTTGCATTGCCTCCCATGCAATGGAACGGGTAGCAGAGCGGAGTGCTAGTTTGGGAAACTGCTATTCAAAGTCCATTATTTCAATTCATGATAAATACAATACAGACCCTCAATTCTACAAAAAAGTATTGTGGTATAATCAATTCATTCGTCTGATGATATAAGAATTGGTTACTGAAACTGTACCTTCAAGCATAATCCCGATAGTTACCTATATTATAACTTGTGAATTAGTTATATAATGTGATATTATTTCAACATTAATTCAATTTTTCTCATTTTGCGCAGTGAACCATAATATTGACACACAAAAGTGTAAGGATATAGACAGTGGCTAGGATTATGCCATCTGTCCAAAGGTTGTGAAACTTAGTTAGATAGTTAGTTAGACAGTTAGTCTTTCATATAAGTACATCGTTGTAATTACTTTGTGACCAAGAAAGATCAATATTACAGCTTTCTCTCTCTCTCTCTCTCTCTCTTTCTCTCTCTCTCTCTCTATTTCTTGAACTCTGATATTCTCCTTCGATCTTCCTCTTTCTACATTAACATGGTATCAATCGCCGTTGTTGCTTGCGCTATGTTCGTCGATCCTTCGACTGCTTCCGCTCATCTTCTTGCTTTGTAATTTGTTTTCTTTTGTTGATCGTGTATTGCTGTATTCTTGGTCAACTTCTGGTATTCTCTTTCTCTGTATTTTCTCGAGCTTCTACACTTCCCGATTGCTTTCATTTTGTGTCTATCAATTTGTGCACACCAGGTGTTTGTGATATTGCTTCTCTCACATTTCTATCTTCATTCTGCAAATATGGTTACTGCATCTCAATTACAAATTCTCCAATCGCCTATTACTGGTCTTATTTCTACAATTTCTACATCTGTGAATGTGAAGCTTGATGAGTCTAATTACTTGAATTGGCATTTCTAAATGCAAATGCTACTTGAGGGACACAGGATCATGAGGTTTGTTGATGGCTCTACTCCCTGTCCATCTCAATATGTTATGTGTTATGGTGTTGATGCTTCAAATTGTCCACTCCCTCTAAGAATGAAGACTACATTGTTTGGAAGATGCATGATCGAGCTCTTATGTAGTTGATTACTGCAACTCTGTCACCGGTTGCGATTTCCTATGTTATTGGAAGTACAAGTGCTTATGATCTTTAGACCCGGTTAAAGGAACAATTCTCTGTTGTATCTTAGACTAGTGTTTTTCAACTCAAGTTGAATCTTCAAACAATCAAGAAATGGACTGATTCTGTATCTCAATATCTGTAACGGATTAAGGAAGCTTGAGACTACTTGTCTGCAGTTATAGTTGCTTTTGCAGATGAGGATATTGTTATCCTTGCTCTCAATGGATTACCTCCCGAGTATAATACGTTTCGTAGTGTTATAAGGGGTCATGAGAATGTAATCTCTCTCCAAGAATTTAGGGTGCAGCTTCTTGTTGAAAAACTGATTGGGGACAGTAATGCTAATTCTCAGTTTTTGTCTGCCATGGTGGCTAATACCTCTGGTCCTAAATCCCATCAATCTGTTGGTGATCATCCAGGGTTTTCAGGTCCTCATCCTGGTTTTGCTGGTGGGTATTAATCTTTTCATTTCACTAAGAAGGGTAAAGGTAAAACTAATCAAGGATATAGGTATTCTAATCCTAGTCCCAGATAGCAGTTTCCCAATTGAGGTTCTCCTTCAGCACCTATTTTCTCTGGAGTTCTTGGACCTTCTCCATCACAGTCTGTTGGTTCTTCTTTCCAGCAAATACCTTGTCAACTATGTAATCAATTTGGTCACACTGCTCAATTTTGTCATTCAAAACAGTTGGAATGACAAGGTTGCCACATTTGTGGCAAGACAAATCATACTACCTGGTATTGTTTCTTCAATGATAAAGGTCCCAACTTTGGTGGTCCACACTATTCTCCAATGCCTACTAGTGCATATACTCATTTAGCACCTATTTTCTCTCCTCAATCCAATATCCAGGCTCTGAACACAATATCTTCTCAGTCTTCTTCAGCTCCTACATCACAGATTTGGCTTACTAATTCGGGGGCTACAAACCATATGACTGCTGATTTCAGTCATTTATCCATGGCATCTCCTTATCCCTCTAATGAGACAGTGCAAACTGCTAATGGTGAAGGTTTGCAAATTTCACACATTGGTAGTTCCATCATTCATACACATGTGCAACCACTAAAATTGAATTCCATCCTCTATGTGCCTAGGCTATCTCAAAATTTGTTATCAGTTCATCGCATTTGTCTTGATAACAATTGCTGGTTAGTCTTTGATGCTTATTGTTTCTGGATTCAAGACAAAGTCACAGGGAGGATCTTGTACAAAAGACAATGCAGTAATGGACTATTCCCCATTCCATCACTTTCCAATCATCAATCATTTCATTCTCCAGGCAATTCTAAAGCTTCTGCATTGCTTGGATAGCTTGTTAGCTCCAATCTTTGGCACAGTAGGTTAGGGCATCCTTCAAATACCATCGCTTCTATCATGCTTACTAAGTCTCATATCTCTTGTACAAAGGACATTGTTCCTAGGCTATGTCATAGTTGTTTAGAAGGCAAATTTACTAAATTGCCGTTTCAGTCTAGTGTGCACAACTTTGTAATTCCTTTCGAAACTATACACAGTGACCTTTGGGGTCATTCTCCATGGAATTCCATTGATGGTTACAAGTATTATGTAACTCTCATTGATGAGTGCACTAGATATTGTTGGTTGTTTCCTCTTGTCAATAAATCAGATTTCTTTGACATCTTTGTTGCCTTCTACTCCTTTGTGCAAACCCAATTTTCTACTTGTATTAAAACTTTACAAACTGATGGTGGTGGTGAATATTGTAACAATAAACTTCAAACTTTTCTTACCAATAAAAGTATCCTTCACCATAAATCTTGTCCCCATACTCCCGAACAAAATGGTTTGGCCGAGTGAAAACATAGACACATTGTTGAAACCACTGTCACATTGTTACAATCTGCCAAATTACCCTCTTCCTTCTGGACCTTTGCTTGTCAAGCTGTTGTATATCTTATAAATCGAATGCCTACACCAGTGTTGAATAATTGTTCACCTTTTGAAATACTTTTAGCATTCCTCCTATTTTGAAACATCTTAAGGTGTTTGTGTGTTCCTGCTTTCCTCTATTAAGACCTTATGTTCAGACCAAGTTGCAAGCCAAAACTACAGAGTGTGTCTTTCTTGGGTATGCCTCAAAGTATAAAGGATTCATTTGTTTTGATGTGTTAAAAGGTTGGTTCTACATTTCTAGACATGTTGTGTTTGATGAGACTAGATTTCCCTACCCTCACTTGTCTGCATTGTCTAAGCACAAACCTGTGCCATCTTCTTCTTCTCAGTCCTTGTCATCACTTTCAGTTTCTAATATGAATAATACCTTAGTTTCATCTCCACCAAACTCACCCCAATCACCTCTACCATCCAGCTATCCATCTAATGAAATACTGTCTTCTCCATCAGTTTCTTCTCTATTGCCTCATTTATCCCCAGTTTCACCAGCTAGTACTTCTTCTTAGTCCATTACTACTATTACAAGTTCTCAATTCTCAACTCCCTGTGGACTCTGATTTTAGTCCGAATTTACTTCAAGTGGTGTTACCACTTACTCCACTTAATATGCATCCTATGCAAACTAGAAGTAAGAATGGCATCATAAAAAAGAAGGCATTTTTCACTCAAGTGACTAAATCTCATGATGTGGATTTAACTTTGGTGGAACCTGCAACATATAAATCTGCAATGAAGGTCCCTATTTGGTATAAAGCGATGCAGGAAGAGGCTGATGCATTGCATAAACAACATACTTGGAGTCTTGTACATTTGCCTCCTTACAAGAACCTTGTTGGTTGTAAGTGGCTTTTCAAACTCAAAAAGAACTCAGATGGGACAGTGGCTAGACATAAGGCTCGCCTTGTTGCTAAGGGGTTTAGTCGAGAACCTAGATTGGACTATGGTGAAACATTTAGTCCCGTGGTTAAACCAACCACTGTGAGGTTAGTTCTAGCCTTGGCTGCTCACTTCATTTGGAACCTTCGTCAATTGGATGTCAAGAATGCTTTTTTGCATGGTTTGTTAAATGAAGAAGTGTACATGTCTCAACCTCCTGGTTTTGCAGATCCGGCACATCCTGAATTGGTTTGTCAATTACATAAGTCACTCTATGGATTGAAACAGGCCCCTAGAGCCTGGAATGAACGATTTACAAGTTTTCTTCCCACTCTTGGGTTTCAATCCACATATGCTGATTCTTCCTTATTTGTTAAGATTGTTGGCAATGACATTGTGGTACTCATCCTCTATGTCGATGATATTATTCTTACTGGCAGTTCTCATTCAGTTATTCAACAGGTGATCAACTCTTTAACCTCTGAATTTGACATCAAGGACTTGGGGGAGCTTCATTGTTTTTTGGGAATTCAGGTTCTCAAAACTGCTACGAGACTATTCTTGTCTCAGTCCAAATATATACTGGATTTGTTGCAGAAAGTTGAGATGGTTGACTGTAAGCCCTGTGACACTCCATGCTTACCCTACAATCGGTTAGTTAAAGATGATGGCACTCCCTATACTAATCAAACTGCATACCGGAGTATTATTGGCGCCCTTCAATGCCTCACTTTCACTCGCCCAGACATTGCCTTCTCAGTTCATCAAGTCTGTCAGTTTATGCAATCTCCAATGATGTCCCATTTTACAGTCGTAAAGAGGATTTTGAGGTATCTAAAGGGAACATTATCTGTTGGCATTTCTTATACTCGCGGGGATTTACTACTGAAAGCATTTACTGATGCCGATTGGGCTGGTGATCCCAATGATCGGTGTTCAACTACTGGTTTGGTTGTCTTCTTGGGAAATAACCCTATTTCCTGGTCCTCAAAGAAACAACACACTGTTTCTCGTTCCTCAACGGAAGTAGAATACCGGGCTACGTCTATTACCTCAGCTGAGCTTGATTGGATTCAGCAACTGCTGGAATTTATGCATGTCAAGCCTGCTATTCCTCCAGTTCTCTTTTGTGACAATCTTTCTGCTATCGCCTTGTCCTTTAATCTGGTCCAACACCAACGCACGAAGCACATTGAGATCGATGTACACTTTGTGCGTGAAAGGGTTGTTTAGAAGAAACTATGTGTTCAGTTTGTCTTATCTCGCGAACAGTTTGCAGATATTCTAACTAAGGGTCTTAGTACTCCTCTTTTTCAGTCTCATTGTTTCAACCTCATGCTAGGATTATCCCCTCATGAGTTTGCGGGGGCATGTAAGGATATAGATAGTGGCTAGGATTATGTCATATGTCCAAAGGTTGTGAAACTTAGTTAGATAGTTAGTTAGACAGTTAGTCTTTCATATAAGTACATCGTTGTAATTACTTTGTGACTAAGAAAGATCAATATTACAGCTTTCTCTCTCTCTCTCTCTCTCTCTCTATTTCTTGAACTTTGATCTTCTCCTTCGATCTTCCTCTTTCTACATTAACAAAAAGAACATTATAGTCACATGGTATTTCAAGAAAACTAATTATATTTTTCATGCGCTAATTCTAAAATTTAAACTAAGGGGAAAGGAATTCTAACTTAAGTATATAAGAGAAACGCTAATGCTAGCCAACTCGCCTACGTCCACATCTCTACTAATTTTAAGTCAACGGTTTTGTATAGCTCATAGTTACCGATCTCCAATTATATAGCTCATAGTTGCCGATCTCCAATCACTACATTCATGTGATCCAAAACCATGCAAGTCCTCTCCACATGCTTCAAAAACACCCCCATAAATCTTTTTTTGACCCTCCCACAAGCTTCCAACCAGTCACCAACTTTCTTAATTTGGCACATCATCTCAGCCACATGGCTGTCTGATTCCATGGAACTGCTTTTGCTCACAAGCACTTCATTCAAGTCGCTCTCAAAGCTAGTCAAAAACAATCTTTTGCATTCATTATGCAATGACTTTTCCAGGTTTGCGGTTGCAGATAAAACACTTCCCTTCACCCAATCTTTGAGGAAGTTTCCTTCTCTACCGCCAATCTGAAACGATAATCATTTTTATGCTTGATTTTCACATTACATGTGCCCTTACGTTTTCCACCACGAGTTTTACTTGATTATGAGTAGGGTTTGTAGCCTTCACTGAACTTTTCACTTGAATGCAAGTACTAGTGCTTCCTTGATAGAGCTAGGGCTGCTTGGATTTGTGTCAGTAGCTTTTAGGGTGCGTTTGTTGTATCGGACTGGACTAGCTTCAGGGACTAAGCTACAGTGTAGCGTTTGGCGTAGTGTCGGACTAAGAAACATGATTCAAATATTATATTATTTAATTTGTACTTATTAATATTTTATTATTAATTTAATTTATATTTATTAATATTATATTATTACTTCTACTTTTTCTTTTGTTCTTTTCTAGAATCATGTTTTCCTATTGTTTTCTCCACCACTATCTTCCTCCCCTCTCCCTTTTTTCTCCTTTATTTCACCCTCTTGTTCTCTATACCAGGTTGCTTCTTGCTTTTGTTGTTCCCTTTGTTTTTTCTTTGCCTCCGTGTGTGAGATAGGGGTTGAATTTTGAATTAGGGGTGGGATGCATGTGTTATTGGCTCGAAGGTGGGAGATAGGGGTTGAATCTGGTTTGGGTTTATGGGTTTTTTTATTTTATGGGTTCAAATTTTGAGAGTTGGATTTGGTTTTGAAAAGGGAAAAATTGAAAAAGTTTTGCTCTTTTGTTTCGAATTTTGCGGGATCTCGGTTTGAAAGGGTTATAGAAGGCAAGGAATGAGTAGATTAGAGGGGTTAAGCGTTGCATAGTTGGGCTTAACAGTCCGCTCAATTTTACGGGGTCCCGCTAAGACCCTCTAGCGAAGCTCGTAGTCCGGTTTAGTCGGAGCGAGTCTCATTAAAGTTAGTCCCCGTGTGTAACAAACATAGGATTACTCTACCATTTAGTCTAGTGTAGTCCAGTGAAAGCTAAAGAGGGCAAACAAACGCACCCTAAGGGACTAAGCTGGACTGGCTTAGAATAGACTTAGTTGGACTAACTTAGTAAGGCGTTTGGTTTAGTGTCGGTCTAAGAAAATGGACTAACTAAAAATTATTATTATATTTTAATTTATTATTATCAAAATTAATATATGAATAAAAAAATGGCATATCCCTCTTATTCTTCTCGAATTGCAGGTACTCTGCAACTTCGACCCCGTCTGTTCCAAAATCCATATGTTCCAAACCCATCGAATTGCAGGGCATATCCCCCATCTGTTCCAAAAACCCATCCAAAATTTCTGAAAGTCTGAGAAGTACTCTTGCCTCAACTACCAAAACCCAAGTACAAAAACCCACAAAACTTCACCAACCTAGACGCCAAAATCCCCAAATAAGACAATCCAAAACAAACCCACAACAATTCAATCAACAAAACATATAAAGAAGGGCAATTCCATAAGAAAATTGATCCCATATTCAACACGTTGAGACAATCGACGAACCCAGATCCAATGCGACGAGGCCATAAGAGCCGCAATATCGATCCAACCGTGGAGTCTCTGTCGACATAGAGCGAAGTACGGGGGGATGGATGAAGCGAAAAAGAAGACATAGTGATGCGAAAATTATCTTAACACACAAATTTAACCCTCTTTTAACAATTGTAGTACAAGTATAAATAGGGATCGTTCTGGACCGGGGATTAGGAGGGCTTGCTAATAACCTCTAAACTGACTCAAAAACATAAAACTAAACTTAAAAACACTTAACAAGACTCAAAGCAAACTTAAATTACTCAAAACAGCTTAAAACAACCAAATAAACTTAAACTAGACACTAGGAATGACTTTGGACGAAAATTGACTTTTACTTGAATCAAAACACTTAAAAAACACAAACTAAAACAGATTTGAAACACTTTGAAACAAGAAACTAAAAGGGGGGTTTTGATTTGGATGAAGTTGGAACAAACCAACAAGTATGAAAAACTAGACAGATTGTAAAATGAATGTGACAAATAAGATGATGGATGGGATAGCTAGAGGCTTTTTCTCCACACATGACATGTATGCAAATAACTCGATTTCCAGTTACTACTTCATTGAATTATGAACGACAATGCTCCAAATTAACCGTGACATCACTAGTTAACTCTCATATTTTTCTTGTTTTATTGGATTGGATGACATCATTCGACAACCCAAAACATTCTTCTAAAGTTCCCTACATGACATCATAATAGAGATACAATCAAAGATCATTACGTTTAATGAAAATCATAAGCATTGATAAAGCACTTGCAACTATGACATCATGTCACTCATGCTAGGAATTGAACTTAACGCGATCGTTTATAAGCGACCTTCACTACATGTGAATATAAGTTTGTAACGATTATGTGAAACTTATATTCTAGCAACGGATTTATGCATGCCAATTAAGTGTAAACCCTTAATTAACAAATACAAATAAGTTATCAATCAAATAGTTAAGCTAATTGCATTCACGATTCAAGAGTTCATAACTGGAATTTATCAAATTATATTGCACACATAATCATGGCTTTGAAATCACCCCTAGCCAAGAGGGGTTTAGCCACTCATATTTACAACAAAACGAAAGGAAATGAATTTAAACATTAGAAACAAAAGAAAGAAAACACCTAAACGCTTCAACGATCCAAGTTGGACAGCAATCACGTCCAATCACTTCTTCCCTTCCTTTGCTACGGCACAAGGTGTTGGTGAGTGTTTGAAGGTTTGTTTGTATGGAGGAATAGATGTGAAGATGAATGGATGTGTTTGGATGAAGGTTGTGTTGAAATGAGAGTGAATGATCTAACCAAGTATGAACTCCATTTATGTTACACACACTTCCTTTTATAGAGGAAGTGCATGGCAATGGAGGGGAACATGGAGTGGTGTAGCAATTGAGTGCAATGATTCAATGTAATGATGCATGAATTTGAAATGATGGAGGGAACAAGGAATGATGTAGCAATTGAGTGCAATGATTCAATGTAATGATGCATGAAATCTGAAATGATGGAGGGAACAAGGAATGATGTAGCAATTGAGTGCAATGATTCAATGTAATGATGCATGAAATCTAAAATGATGGAGGGAACAAGGGTGATTATGCATGGCATGGGTGGAAAAGTGAGTAAGGGGTGAATCAATGAGTGCAAGGAGGTGAAAGGATATTGTGCACATGGTAAATAAAGGAAAGGAAGTGGAATGATGCAACAAATGAGTCAATGGAGGGAACATGGATGATGATGCACGGCATAGGAATCCAAAGGGAGTGCAATGATGGTGCACGACAATGATGGAAAGGTGAATGGTGGAGTGACACCCTTTTGTGGTTGAACTCTTTGTCCTTTTAACATTAATTCTTCTTTCTCTTTAACACATTCCTAGCCTCTTTAGTCTTCAATTTCGTCCATCCACCTTGCTCCATGCATGTGCTACTCATTCCAAGCCCAAAACTGGTCCAAAATGCACCAAAATGCATCTTATTGCTTTATTAGGCCTATGAACCTATAAACACACGAAAGTAGCTTAAAATACACAATTTACTAAGAAATAACAACATAAATGTATGAGAACAAGCTAACTCAGTCGCATAAATATGCTCCTATCACATAGTGTTAGACAGATTCCATCATTTCCTCATATCATTCCATCTCTCCACATATCTCTCCCCAATCCTCTTGATTGAGTTAAATTTAGAATGTTGTATAAGGTTTACTTGATGATTTCAATTGTAATTAATTATTGTATCAATTGTGTTCTATATATCATGTAACAATGGGAATGAACGAAATACATAAAATCATTTTCTACATGGTATCGCCTAGGTCTAGGCTCATTCTTCTCGAAACATCCTAGCCGATCCTTTCTCTTTCTCGCATGGCTACCTCCATTACTCCTTCTGGTTCCAGTATTGCTATCTTTCTCAAATTTGATGAAGACAGATGAAACCTTTCCTTATTGGCCAAGGACTCTACAAGTTCTTTGATGGTTCTCACCTAAAATCTCCAGCCATCATTCTTGCCGTGCCTCCCACCACTCCTCCACCAACCAATGTTCCTGCTCCTGTTCATATCCCTAATCCCGCCTTGCTAACATGGATTCAACAAGATCAACTTATGGTGAGTTATATCATCACTACTTTCACCAAACCAATTATTTCTCTAACCATTGGTTGTGAGACTGCTCAAGCCATCTAGGAATGCCTACAACACCATTTTTCCCAAACCTCCATCGCTAGCTCTACATCACTCCAATTTTAACTTCTCGACATCATGAAAATGACCAAATCCCTTAATGAGTACTTGCTCTAAGTTAAGCATATTGCTAACTCCTTAGCTGCAATCAACAAACCTGTGGATCCCGAGTATTTAGTTACTCTCACCCTTCGAAGACTTGGTCCGGAATATCTTATGCTTCGAACCGCCATTCTTCAAAACTCTTCCCTCCTGACCTTTACCGAACTTCGCTCTCAATTGAAGCTCAAGACCCCAACCCTACCACATCAACTCCACCTTCCCATGCTCTCTTCCATAATCACCCACCACCACAAGCCTCAGCCAACCAAAACCCACATTGACAACTCCCTAGAAATAAGCCTCATAACCTTAAAAATTTCCACCGCAACAATTCCAGTCGTGGTGGTAACTACCGCAACAATTACTGGAACTCCAATTGCCGGTATACCAATCATCAGTATAATGGCCCTCATCCACACCAGCAGCAAAGTCAACAACCATGGCTTCTACGTCCACATTCATGGTCTACTTCAAATCAAGGCTTGTTAGGCCCTTTTCCACCATGGTGTCCTAATTGCAGTACTAATCAACATAGTCAGGCCCACTGCCTGCACCGATACACCGACCCTGCCCAATTTTCTCCATTCGCCGGTGCCCATATGGTCCAATCCCAAGCTGCCCCTTCGGCCCAAGCCGCTATGGCTGATCCTATTTGGTATCCCGATACCGGCGCCACTCACCACATGACGGGTCCTGACACATACCTTCAGAACCCGTATCCATACAATGGTAATCAGAATGTCTTTATGGGTAATGGTGATTCAATGAATATTACCCACACCGGTAATCTTCCTTTATCTTTGGGATCTTCCAAATTCACCCTTTGTGATGTCTTTCGCATTCCCATCATTCACACAAATTTACTTTCCATTGCTCGTTTCACAAAAGATAATCATGTCTTCTTCATTTTTGCACCTGACTTTTATCAAATATATGATTTGCTTACCGGTGCACACTTATTTCAAGGCCCCTATGAAGATGGCCTATATCTTCTCAAGTTTTCCTCCATCCGTCAACCTCTTGCTCCTCAAGCTCTTGCTACTCTCCACTCCTCTACCTAGCATCGTCGTCTCGGTCACTGATCGTCCTCCGTTCTTTCTCACCTAGGGCCTTTGTTAGGCAAAGAAATAAAATTTAATAAGACATTTTGTAAGGATTGTGCTATAAGCAAATCCACTCAACTACCGTTTTCGACCTGTGCTACTTTAGTCTTATTTCCCTTTCACCTCATTCACTCCGATGTTTGGATGTCCCATGTGCCCTCTATTACTGGTTTTCAATACTATGCTCTTTTTACGGATGATTTTTCATGCTATTCTTGGATTTACCCTATGCGTCGTAAATCGGAAGTGTTTTCACATTTTCAAACATTTGTTGCTATGGCAAGAAATCTATTCCAATCAAGTATTAAAATCTTACAAAGTGACAATGGTACTGAAAATGTGAACAATGCTTTCACCCATTTTTGTAACACTTTGGGTATCCAACAACGGTTCTTATGTCCTCACACCCCTCAACAAAATGGCGTAGCAGAATGTAAACATGGCCATATTGCAGACATGATTCGCACTCTTCTTCATACTGCCCATTAACCATCATCCTATTAGACAGAAGTGGCTCTCATCGCGATCCATCTCATCAATCTTCTTCCTATACCTCTCCTCTATTGGGAAACCCCATATGCCAAACTCTTCCACCGCTCTCCATCATACTCTCATCTTTGTGTCTTTAGTTGTTCATGCTTTCCAAACCTCAGTCCTTATACATCCCACAAACTCTCTCCTCGTTCTTTAGAATGTGTTTTCATTGGTTATAGTCCGAATCATAAAGGTTATAGGTGTCTCCACCTTTCTACCGGTCATGTCTATATCTCTCGTCATGTCATATTTCAAGAAGATTATTTTCCTTTTACTACCTTGCAGGTTTCCTGTGAATCTCCAACAGTTTTGTTGGATATTCAACTAATTGCACATCCGCAGTCCCCACTGCCGAGCCCACCATTACAGATGCATTATCCTCATCCGCAGGTCCCTCCCCTACCTACTTACCTGCCGAGCCCACCACCCAGCTCGCGGGCTTCAGCTGCTACATCACCTGCAGCCCTACTGATTACACCTCTACATATCACCTTGCCATCTCCACTGACAGCATCCATTCCACCGCTTACACCACATGATGGTGCACCGACTACTCTTCCTGATGTCCCATGGCATGCATCCCATGTAGATTCCATATTGCCATCTCATGCCGACAGCTTAGCCCCCGATACACATGTTATTCCTGATTCATCACTCATTCAACTTCATCAAGTTCTATGTATCCCATGGTCACACGCCTACGACTTGGCATCACCAAGCCCAAGCAACCCACTAATGGCACCGTGCGTTAACCTCTGCCCAAAGCTCTTATCACGACACTCTCGGACCTTGAGCCCACTTGTTTCTCTCAAGCCTCCAAACACCACGAAAGGCGCTCTGCGATGTCTGAAGAGATCAATGCCCTTCTGAAAAATAATACTTGGTTTCTAGTTCCCCATTCCTCTCATCATAACACAGTTGGTTCTAAGTGGGTGTTCCGAATTAAACGAAAACCTGATGGGTCTATTGAGCGTTATGAAGCTTATTTAGTGGCCAAGAGTTTTCATGAAGAACCAGAAATTGATTATGGTGAGAGCTTTAGCCCAGTTGTAAAACCTACCACCATTCGAACAATTCTAAGTGTTTCAATTTCCCGTGGCTGGCCGCTTCGCCAACTCGACGTCAAAAATGCATTTCTTCACGGGTTTTTACAAGAGGATGTTTACATGACTCAGCCCTCAGGTTTCATTGACCCCGCTCGTCCACATTATGTGTGCAAGCTTCACAAATCTCTTTACGGTTTCAAACAAGCGCCTTGGGCGTGGTTCTATCGCATCAGTTCATTCCTACTTACTGCAGGTTTCACACAGAATATTGCGGATCCCTCCCTCTTTATTTATCGATTTGGTCATCACACAATATTTTTTCTCTTATACGTCGATGACATTGTTCTCACTGGAAGTGATAACTTTTTGCTACAAAGTTTTGTTGATGTATTGGGTTGTGGTTTTGACATCAAAGATCTTGGTCCTCTTCAATATTTTTTAGGATTACAGGTTCTAACTCATGGTGATTCCCTGCACATCAATCAATTGAAGTATGCTAATGATTTGTTACAAAAGCATAGCCTTGAACATTGTAAGCCAGAACCCACCCCTATCGTTGCCAAGGTCGTATTATTAAATACCGACGGTCCCTTTCTTCCTTCTCCAACCGCATTTTGCGAACACGTTGGTTGCCTTCAATATCTCATATTGACACGACCCGACATTGCTTATGCAGTGAACATAGTTTCTCAGTTCATGAGTGCCCCTCGTGTTCCTCACCTTGTTGTCGCAAAGCGTATTCTTCGGTACATCAAAGGGACCCTTGATCATAGTCTTGTTTTTCGACCACAATCTCTAACCACCCGCCTTTGTGCTTATTCAGATGCCAATTGGGTAGGGTGCCCTGATACACGCAGTTCTACTAGTGGTTACTTAATTTATTTAGGTTCGAATCTTGTCTCTTGGTGCTCAAAGAAACAGCTCACTATTGCTCGATCAAGTGCTGAGTCCGAGTACAGGTCTCTTTCTCACTCTTGTTCATAAACAACATGGTTATCTTATCTTCTCTATGAGCTTGGTGTCTCCATACAGTTTCCTGTTCATCCTTACTGTGACAATCTCAGCGCCACCTATATGGCTGCTAACCCCGTCTTCCATGCCCGCACTCGTCACATTGAGCTTGACTACCACTTTGTTCGTGAAAACGTTGTTGTTGGTAGTCATCACGTTAACTTTGTTCCCTCCATCGATCAGCCTGCAGATGTTCTCACTGAGGCACTGCACAAGCACCATCACACCGTTATTTGCTCCAAACTGGTACACCCAATGCCGTCCAGTTTGCGAGGGGTGTTAGACATATTCCATCATCTCCTCATATCATTCCATCATCTCCACGTATCTCTCCCCAATCCTCTTGATTGAATTAGTCCATGCAAGAAACAAACATGGGATTACACTGACTAGTAATCCTAGCCAGTCCAATGAAACTTAACGAGGTCAAACAAACGCGCCCTTAGTGGACTGATGTTGGTGAATAACTGAACAATTAATTGCATTTGAGCCAAGTCATCCTGAAGGTCGAAAAATTTGTTTACTGATGATGCCTGCTGTTCCTCCTTGGATGATTGGAGTTATGAGAATGTGCTAAAAAAAGTAACAACGAAAATAAAAGTCAGGCGAAGCATGCACAATAGATACCAAATCAGGTGAAACATGCAAAACAGACACCTTTACTTGATCTGAATGCTAAATTTTGACGTGAGGTTTGTATTTTATGTTTCATATTTCCTCATAAAGTCCTATTCCACATTAGAAGTATAAGACCAGTGTCTGGCAAAAATCTACATGAGTGTACGTTAGTGTGCCACCCACCTGAGGCATTTGAGCAATCTCTCAGCAACAAAAGCCTCTTGCAAAGCCTCAACTGCAGCAAGCACAGCAACATCTCTATGTCTTAATACTTCTTGCATATCATATATAACAGTTCTAAGCTTATAGCTCGACAGCAGGCTATCAATCAACCGTCAGAACGTCCTCGTAAAATTAAATTAATCAAACAATACCTTGCCAAGTTTCTCTAATGTTGGGGACTGGGACTTCCACAGTATGTTTCTATCTTACTCTTAACCAGTTGTTATCATCAGCCAAATTAAACATCACTGGTGAATATAAGGATTGCTCACAGTTCTTCGCCGACATAGATTCGTAGTGAAATATTATCCCAAATGATAGCGCTCTGGCTTGAAAATGGTTAAGTCAAATTCTCAATTATACTTCAGTCATCTACTTTTAAATTTACTGATTAACAAAAAACAAAATGGCTTGTAGTAAATCTACACAAAATTTCACTAATTGATCATCACTGAAGAATAGCTATCAGTTGGCTTCATCTCATGTTTGACAACTGGGGTGTCTGCAACTTCTGCCCCATTCCATTTCCTTCGATTAGCTATCAGTGCAAACGAAAAAGAAGACAATGTTCTTGTACAATCATAATCACTATCTTTCTCAATAAAACTGGAGCTTAATTATCTAAACCCCTTTGTCACAACACACATTTCCCTCTCGACAACATCACAACTTTCAGACCTAAAGGAGGCCCTTTTCATCTCACTCGGGCAGGAATTGGATGCAATTAAAGATCGATATCTGCCCTGAGGCGTCTTCTCCACATCCCTTCTCTTCTTCATTAGTAAATCAGATGCCCTTCAGAATCCGCCAACTTATCTATCGCAAAAAGATCTTCAGGGTTTCCAACACAAGGAAATAGACCCTGGAAAGGCCCAATTCCTTTAAGCATTGGCACCGAATGCGCTGCCTCCAACTTTTCAACAAATAACAACTACCCGAGTTGCAACTGGTTGTAGAGAACCATGTCATCTTGTTCTTGAGGCAAAGAAGCAAACATGGCATGCATAGAATCTAAAATCTTCAAGTAAAAACCTTGATTAGGCCAAAGATCACCCTCTACTAACACAAGGATTATGCTTCGAATTTGCAGTAACACCGGTTTTTTATCACTCAAGAACTTTTCGTGACTTCCCATTTCTTCAACCAGCTTTAAAAGAACACATGAACCCAAAGTTGACATTTTCTTGGGCATAAAGAAAATGAAAAAAGTTTCAATCTTTTCTCTGTAAAAAGAATAGTATTTTCACAAATCAATTTCTTTAATTTTTTTTTTTATGAAACCCAAGATTGACTGCGTCGAAAGCATTAAAATACAAAATGGTTTTTTTTAACCGGATTTTAATATCTTACTGAGGTGCTAAAATTCGGAAACAGAAAGAAATTTCAAAGGATGAAATTGTTACAAAAAGTTAGAGGACACAAGAAAGAGGTTGGGGCTAATTTGGGACTGGGATTAGAGAATGCCGGATTTGTTGTGTGTGATGGAAGTGTTTGTGCTATGGGAAATCTATAAAGTTACCATAGAAGTTGGGAGAGGGAGAGAGGTTTTTAAAACCGTTATGCTTTACAGAGTTGGAAACAGACTGGATAAAGTGTGGGGTTGGGTTGGACTGCAGCAACAAAAACAATAAAAAATATTGGGCTGGAGAACTTGTCCATTTCATCTTATCCCATGTTTGGACAGGTCTACCGTCTATAGGCCATGAACTGGTCCATTTCATCTTATCCCATGTTTGAAAGATCAAACTCATTTTTCTTTTTTCTTTTTCAAATCTTGTTATGTATCTTCTATATATATATAATGGGAGAACAACAAAATGGCGAAGTATTTAAAATATCAGAAAATATCCTTTAATAATTTTTTTCATCCGATACCCTTCAATTTTAGAAATTCATAACATTTTGAATAATGTTTTAGAGTACTGTTACACTTATCATCTATATGTACTATCTGTCTAATAGAGGTTAGACCCATTAAGACATGTGAGTCTCATCTCTATTAGAGAGATGGTACAAATAGATAGTAAGAATAATATTTTTTTAATTTTTTTATAAGCTTAAAATTTTTAAAAACATAATTTAACATAAAAAGTCCAATTGTCATAGACGTACGCGTGTGGCAAGAGACAACTTGAATATAAAGGGAGAGACAGGATTGGGTGAATCATTCAAAATACCAAAAAATGCCCCTCCATAATTAGGGTTTTCAAAAATAAAATAATTAATTTATAATGATATAATAGTAAAATGACATCATTTTGATTTTTTTTTAAATCAAAACTAACAAACTAAGTAGATTTTTTTAGATTATTCAATAGTACATAGTATTAAATAATACAAAAAGTGAATAGGTAAGTTGAAAATAGAAGATTTAATAGTTGTGAAAATTGTCACTTAGTACTACAGTCTGGTGGTATTCCTCTTCACTTGTAAGTGAGAGGTTTTAGGTTTGATTCTCGCCAAAGATAAATTCAATGCCAAATTAGGTTGCTCATTGTGTGGCTTAACCGAACTTCCCCTTCCCCTCCTTAGTGTAAAATATTTCGTTGTACTACAAAAATAGTTGTGAAAATCGAATCTAGCAGCTAAAACACTTGTACCATTAAATGTTATTTTTGTTTATTTCTTTAATTTTTAAATTAAAAAATGAAAACATATTTTAAACAAAAAAATAGGCCTAATTGTCAAAATGGTCCATTGTCTTCCTCTATTGGCCATTTTAGTCTCTGTGATTTCAATTTGACCAAATTGATCTCCGTGTTACATTCATTAGCTAATTAAGCAATCCATTAAAAGACGTTAAAATTGACACATGTGCCTGACACATGAGAAGACAAAAACGTAATTTTATTGTACACCCACTAAACTTAGTCACAATCATATAAACAGAGAAATAATTCATTCAAATATGAGATTATTGTTGACTTCTTGTTCCCTTTCAGTAATAAATAAGACTACTGTTGTTCCAATTACATCTACACATAAACTTGGTCACAAGTACATTCCTATCTACACACACAAAAACAAAAAGCAACTTGAAATTGAACTCCACCAAGATCACAAAGAAAACAAATTCCATGATTTTGTAAACGAAGAAAACAAAACCCATGCTTTAATTCCAAACAGTACATAATGAAGTTGAACTCTCCCAAAAACAAGTACTACATGGTCTTTCTCATTCCATAAATAAAACTTAACCGAATCCCTACTACCAAACAAAATACTAAAACAACTCAAATATTTTTTTTCATTGAACTTGTAGTTGTTTTCGTTGTATAAGCAGTTTTGCCAGGTGGTTTCCATGGATGTGAAGTTCCAAATGTACTTGAAGTTAAAGGTGCGGCTCGTATGCTAGGCCTAGATATGCTAGGGTTGTACATACTAGAGCCCAGGACAGCTTGTGGCAATGGAAACCTAGCTGACAAGGAAGTTGGAGTTGCACTTGCCTCTAGCACATTTGGTATAATGAAAGTGTCTCCTCTAGGCATGCACATATTAGAGCATATGACTATTAATGGCATTGGAAGCAAGTTTTCTAGCGAAGAAGGTTTGGTTGCAATTGGCCTTGCTTTTATTTGACGTGTAATTGGTGTCCTTGACTCAAGTGTAATGAAAGTGCCCTCTCTAGAGCCTCTGGTGATGGTTGGTTGAACAAAATCTTGAGGTGGACGGAACTGCAAATGTAAGTATTAAACAACTATATCTGATAATCTATGTGTACGTTGCTAATTGTTAAGGAAATGAAGCAATGAATGTAATAAGAGAACTTACATCAGCAGGATTGAAGTATTTAGGTTGGGAAGTCTTTAGTGTTGTGCCATTTTTTTCTGTAACTTTCTTCACCTATCACAAGTAAAAATTAACAACAAAGCTTCACCTCTCACAAGTAAAAATTAACAACAAAGAAAATATTAAATATTAATTTGAAGAATAACAAGTCAATATGTTATTCCTTTCTTGCAAATCAGATGGTCTTGCATTCTTCTTATTAAGAGCATGTCTTAATGACTTTCCATTTACATTCCTCTAGGGCATAATGACTTCACCACTTTGTTGTACATTGGAGCATTGATATGGAGGAGTATGATGAGTTTTTTTATTACCTTCATTGTTCACACACCTACCATGACTGTCATTTTTATGAAATTGATAAGCTGATAGTTTGTCTATATAAACCCCAGTTGAAGCTTCTCGACGTTGATTTTTGCATCCAACTCTATTGTGTCCCTTCTCCCAAAATTTTTCATGTTTTACTACTCCCATTCTTACCCAATTTGGTGGGATCTTTGTTCTTTTCCATTTCAGGATACCTTATTATTCTCCTTTTTTTGGGTTTTCCAGGCTGCTTTTTTAACTATTGGAGGTAGGACATGTGCTTGGTTAACTTTTGGCCCATACTTCATACTCTTGACATGATATATAACTGGGGAATAATCCCTTAAATAAGC
Organism: Malus sylvestris; assembly: GCF_916048215.2. Lineage (NCBI taxonomy): Eukaryota > Viridiplantae > Streptophyta > Magnoliopsida > Rosales > Rosaceae > Malus > Malus sylvestris. Next base: position 19,265,702 of record NC_062269.1, read on the forward strand.
ATATGGAGTGTAACATTGATCCACAAACTCGTCAACTAGTTGCTTATTATGGAAGATGGAAGAAATTGCGTGCATACATGATATTCCATTGAGCTCCCACATCTTGCAACTATAAGCTCTAGTCCGCAAATTTACCGAAGTGTTGATCAACCAATTAATCCCCCACTTAGAACACTCATTGCCACAATACAGTGGTTTTTTAATTTATTTTTTTGGTCAATACAATACAGTGGTTTGAATCTATGAGACAGTCATATTTTTATCTAACCTGCCTTGTATCTTGGGACAAATTGGACCCTCAAATTGAGTAATCATTATTGTACACTAAACTACCTCAAGCATGGTAAGTATTGGTTTATCCCTTGCACCCAAAATCCATGAATTGAAACTCTCACATGAATTATTCGGCAATATGTCACACTTGATCCTCGAACTAAACCTATGGCTAGCCCACAAGTTTGAATCCCTTTTTTTCAACCAATTATTGACTTCTTTGTCTAACTGTTTCAAATTTTCCATCTCACAATTAAGATCTACTTCGTTTGATGACATGGCGGCACTCCACAGTTTACCCTTCAGCACTAGACCCTTAAAAAGTTGCTTGAAATTTCTATGGAGATGCCTCACACACTATCTATGAGATTCTTCAGGGACCACTGATGGAAAAGCCTTATCTAACCCCTATATGCATAAGAAGGTATACAGTGTACACCATTGGTAATCAATCAAGCAACATAGAAGTTTTTCTTTTAACATTATAGACATAACTCTAACAACAATCAATGATACAACAACAACAACAACAACAAAGCCTTTTCCCACTAAGTGGGGTCGGCTATATGAATCCTAGAACGCCATTGCGCTCGGTTTTGTGTCATGTCCTCCGTTAGATCCAAGTACTCAAGTCTTTTCTTAGGGTCTCTTCCAAAGTTTTCCTAGGTCTTCCTCTACCCCTTCGGCCCTGAACCTCTGTCCCGTAGTCACATTTTCGAACCGGAACGTCAGTAGGCCTTCTTTGCACATGTCCAAACCACCGGAACCGATTTTCTCTCATATTTCCTTCAATTTTGGCTACTCCTACTTTACCTCGGATATCCTCATTCCCAATCTTATCCTTTCTCGTGTGCCCATACATCCCACGAAGCATCCTCATCTCCGCTACACCCATTTTGTGTACGTGTTGATGCTTCACCGCCCAACATTCTGTGCCATACAACATCGCTGGCCTTATTGCCGTCCTATAAAATTTTCCCTTGAGCTTCAGTGGCCTACGACGGTCACACAACACGCCGGATGCACTCTTACACTTCATCCATCCAGCTTGTATTCTATGGTTGAGATCTCCATCTAATTCTCCGTTCTCTTGCAAGATAGATCCTAGGTAGCGAAAACGGTCACTTTTTGTGATCTTCGCTAGATTGCTCCGGTCATTAGTGTGGATAAGTATATAAATGGATAGAGATAGGAAAGCAAACACAAGATGTACGTGGTTCACCCAGATTGGCTACGTCCACGGAATAGAGGAGTTCTCATTAATTGTGAAGGGTTTACACAAGTACATAGGTTCAAGCTCTCCTTTAGTGAGTACAAGTGAATGATTTAGTACAAATGACATTAGGAAATATTGTGGGAGAATGATCTCGTAACCACGAAACTTCTAAGTACCGGAGTGTGGTATTGTCTTGACTTGCCTTATCTGTCTCATAGGTAGATGTGGCATCTTCTCTGGAAGTACTCTTCCTCCATCCAGGGGTGGTATCTGTAACTGGTGGAGATGCACAAGGTAATGTATCAATTTCACTTGAAGCTTACTTGTAGTTTCAGGCTTGGTCAAGCGCGATACAAACCATGTAGTAGAAGTCCCCCAAGTCGCCGAGCTAGGGGATCTGCTGAAAGAGGTGACAGACAAGGTAAGCAATCAGAGCTCCGGCTGATTGTTCACATTCTCCCTATCTTGCAGGCAGCATGAAGGATAAAGAGAAGAAAAATGGGAAGAGATGATATGGGATACTTTTGCTTTTGAAGAAGTAACTTTCCACAGGCTTATTCTTGAACTGGGCTGGAGGGTTTTCTGGTTTCCTCCAGAGTATAAGGCCGACTGAAGAATTTGAGGGTCAAAACAAGTCCATCAAATCTAGAGTACGTTCGACCCTGCTGATATGGGATACTTTTGCTTTTGACAGAGTAGTGGATGTATCGGCACGTGTGCTGTTACGCTTGTCTCCACATGCTTCCTTGTATCCTTCTCACTTGCCCTATCTGTTCCTCAGGCAGATGCGGTATCTTCCCTAGAAGCATAAGATGTTGAAGATGAGTACTCGAGAGCAATGCCAGGTAAGTAATCAGGTAAGAGGTTCCAGGCAGTCAGTTCCTGGCTGGAAGCTTGATTCCAAGTGCTGACTGATTGCTTTCTTTCTCCTTGTCTTGCAGGTAAGAACAAGGCCAAAGGAAAAGATAGGGAAAAAGCATGATATGGGATACTCTTGCTTTTAACCTTGATGATATGAGATATTCTTGCTCTAGTATAGCTTGTTTACAGAGGTATTATCGGGGGGAAAGAAAGCTGAATATTTCGAAAGGCTTCGTTGGGAGTGCCCTCTCAGATAAGAGGAAGGGTTGAGCATTTTTGCAGGTCTGCCTGTCCGTTGGGGATGGAGGTCGACATATATAGGAGTCTCCCTAACATCAAGTAATAATGCTATTCCTTTACCCTACTTGGTCATAGCACGGTAGTGGGAGCTGCCAGCTTCACATGTTTTAACTCTGTCAGAGCACTTTGAAAAAGTGGTCTGTGGTATCTGGAAAGCTGATGTTGTGTGTGAATATTACAGACAAGCTTTATCCAAGGAGATACAGCTCTTGAAGTTGGGAAAGTGGTGCCTCTTCGGTTTTCGAACAAGCAATCCTGTCGGGGATTTGGCTCTCGAGATTCGGAGAACGATGCCTCTTCGATTTTTAAGAAAGCAATCCTGCTGGGGGTCTGGCTCTCGAGATTCGGAGAGCGGTGTCTCTTCGATTTTGGAGCAAGTAATCTTGTTGGGAGTGTTTTCTCGAATGTGAGTAAAGGTTGGGCATGTTTGCTAGTCTACCTTGCCACGAAGCACAGAGGTTGACACACAGGGACTTTCCAATTATCCATCAGTGGTACTGTTCCTTTACCCTCTCTTCGATTTTTGAGAAAGTAATCATGTTGGGAGTCTGGCTCTCGAGATTCGGAGGGCGGTGCCTCTTCGATTTTGGAGCAAGCAATCTTGTTGGGAGTGTTTTCTCGAATGTGAGTAAAGGTTGGGCATGTTTGCTAGTCTACCTTACCACGAAGCACAGAGGTTGACACACAGGGACTTTCCAATTATCCAGCAGTGGTACTGTTCCTTTACCCTCTCTTCGATTTTTGAGAAAGTAATCATGTTGGGAGTCTGGCTCTCAAGATTTGGAGGGCGGTGCCTCTTCGATTTTGGAGCAAGCAATCTTGTTGGGAGTGTTTTCTCGAATGTGAGTAAAGGTTGGGCATGTTTGCTAGTCTACCTTGCCCCGAAGCACAGAGGTTGACACACAAGGACTTTCCAATTATCCAGCAGTGGTACTGTTCCTTTACCCTCTCTTCGATTTTTGAGAAAGTAATCATGTTGGGAGTCTGGCTCTCGAGATTCGGAGGGCGGTGCCTCTTTGATTTTGGAGCAAGCAATCTTGTTGGGAGTGTTTTCTCGAATGTGAGTAAAGGTTGGGCATGTTTGCTAGTCTACCTTGCCACGAAGCACAGAGGTTGACACACCGGGACTTTCCAATTATCCAGCAGTGGTAGTGTTCCTTTACCCTTGTGGGTAATAATATGGTAGCTAGACCTTCAAAATTTATGTGTCTAAACTTTGTTAGTGTTGTTTCTTTGCTATTCTTTTACCCTTCTTGGTCAGAGCGATGTAGTGGGAGCTGCAAGCTTCACGTGTCTCAACTTTGTCAGAGAACTTTGGCAAAGTTATCTGTGGTACCCATGAGCTACTGTTGCGTGTGGGAAGTGGGTGATTGAACAGTACGATTCATGTGCTTTCTACTTCGCCAGAAATCTTCGACAGAATGCCCATAATTTCCGCAAAGCTGAGTGTGCGTGTGACAGGTGCTGACAAGGCTGGAAAAGTAGGTGCCTCTTCGATTTCTGAGATCGGCCCTCGTGGTCTCTGAGCAGCCCAGCTTTTGAGAAAGCAAGCCTCTTCGATTTCTGAGATCGGCCTTCGTGGTCTTTGAGCAGCCCAGCTTTTGAGAAAGCAAACGCCTCTTCGATTTCTGAGATCGACCCTCGTGGTCTCTGAGCAGCCCAGCTTTTGAGAAAGCAAACGCCTCTTCGATTTCTGAGCAGGTGCCTCTTCGATTTTTGAAGCTTCGTCGAGTGCAGATTTTTATAGGGGCTGACATTAAGTTCCAAAGCACACTTGAATATCCACCAGTAGAAGCTCAATTCTTGCACTTCTAAGATCTTGATTTGTCCGACCCCTTCTCTCTTCAACACCTTTGAAAATGTCTGGCCCCTCCGACCGTCGTTTTGACTTGAACCTTGTTGAAGAGGCAGCCCCGCCTTCTCCAGACAACATATGGTGCCCATCATTCGTCTCCCCTACTGGTCTTCTTACCGTTGGGGATTCCGTGATGAAGAATGATATGACCGCTGCGGTAGTGGCCAAGAACCTTCTCACTCCCAAAGATAACAGACTACTTTCCAAACGGTCTGATGAGTTGGCTGTTAAGGATTCTCTGGCTCTCAGTGTTCAGTGTGCAGGTTCTGTGTCTAATATGGCCCAACGCCTATTTGCTCGAACCCGCCAAGTTGAATCATTGGCGGCTGAAGTGATGAGTCTCAAACAGGAGATTAGAGGGCTCACGCATGAGAATAAACAGTTGCACCGGCTCGCACATGACTATGCTACAAACATGAAGAGGAAGCTTGACCAGATGAAGGAATCTGATGGTCAGGTTTTACTTGATCATCAGATATTTGTGGGTTTGTTCCAAAGGCATTTATTGCCTTCGTCTTCTGGGGCTGTACCGCGTACTGAAGCTCCAAATGATCAACCTCTGATGCCTCCTCCTTCTAGGGTTTTGTCCAGTACTGAGGCTCCGAATGATCCCCCTCCGGTGCCTTCTCTTTCTGGGGCTCTACCGACTGCTGAGACTTCTCCTAAGCAACCTTTGTGAAGGCTCCCTCTTGTTTGTTTAATTTGACTCAAGTATATGTACATATTTGTAACTTATCGGGGATATCAATAAATAAGCTTTCCTTCATTTCAACGTATTGTGTTAAATACACCAAAGCCTTCTTCGCTAAGTTCTTTGAATTTTCTTTTGTTGAAGCTTGTATGTTGAAGCTTTGTGAGTGGGGCATGTAGGTTGAGGTAGTGTTCCCTTAATTTCCCGAGTGAGGAAAACTTCTCGGTTGGAGACTTGGAAAATCCAAGTCACTGAGTGGGATCGGCTATATGAATCTTAGAACGCCATTGTGTTCTGTCCTGTGTCATGTCCTCCGTTAGATCCAAGTACTCTAAGTCTTTTCTTAGGGTCTCTTCCAAAGTTTTCCTAGGTCTTCCTCTACCCCTTCGGCCCTGAACCTCTGTCCCATAGTCGCATCTTCTAATCGGAGCGTCAGTAGGCCTTCTTTGCACATGTCCAAACCACCGTAACCGATTTTCTCTCATCTTTACTTCAATTTCGGCTACTCCTACTTTACCCCGGATATCATCATTCCTAATCTTATCCTTTCTCATGTGCCCACACATCCAACGAAGTATCCTCATCTCCGCTACACCCATTTTGTGTACGTGTTGATGCTTCACTGCCCAACATTCTGTGCCATACAGCATCGCCGGCCTTATTGCCGTCCTATAAAATTTTCCCTTGAGCTTTAGTGGCATACGGCGGTCACACAACACACCGGATACACTCTTCCACTTCATCCATCCAGCTTGTATTCTATGGTTGAGATCTCCATCTAATTCTCCGTTCTTTTGCAAGATAGATCCTAGGTAACGAAAACGATCGCTCTTTGGTATTTCTTGATCTCCGATCCTCACCCCTAACTCGTTTTGGCCTCCATTTGCACTGAACTTGCACTCCATATATTCTGTCTTTGATCGGCTTAGGCGAAGACCTTTAGATTCCAACACTTCTCTCCAAAGGTTAAGCTTTGCATTTACCCCTTCCTGAGTTTCATCTATCAACACTATATCGTCTGTGAAAAGCATACACCAAGGAATATCATCTTGAATATGTCCTGTTAACTCATCCATTACCAACGCAAAAAGGTAAGGACTTAAGGATGAGCCTTGATGTAATCCTACAGTTATGGGAAAGCTTTCGGTTTGTCCTTCATGAGTTCTTACGGCAGTCTTTGCTCCTTCATACATATCCTGTATAGCTTGGATATATGCTACTCGTATTCCTTTCTTCTCTAAAATCCTCCAAAGAATGTCTCTTGGGACCCTATCATACGCTTTTTCCAAATCTATAAAGACCATGTGTAAATCTTTTTTCCCATCTCTATATCTTTCCATCAATCTTCGTAAGAGATAGATTGCCTCCATGGTTGAGCGCCCTGGCATGAACCTGAATTGGTTGTCCGAAACCCGTGTCTCTTGCCTCAATCTATGCTCAATGACTCTCTCCTAGAGCTTCATTGTATGACTCATTAGCTTAATACCCCTATAGTTCATGCAATTTTGTACATCGCCCTTATTCTTGTAGATAGGCACCAAAGTGCTCGTTTGCCACTCATTTGGCATCTTTTTCGTTTTCAAAATCCTATTGAAAATGTCAGTGAGCCATGTTATACCTGTCTCTCCCAAAACTTTCCACACTTCGATTGTTATATCGTATGGGCCTACTGCTTTTCTATGCTTCATCTTCTTCAAAGCTACAACCACTTCTTCCTTCCGGATTCTACGATAAAAAGAGTAGTTTCTACACTCTTCTGAGTTACTCAACTCCCCTAACGAAGCACTCCTTTCATGTCCTTCATTGAAAAGATTATGAAAATAACCTTTCCATCTGTCTTTAACCGCGTTCTCTGTAGCAAGAACCTTTTCATCCTCATCCTTGATGCACCTCACTTGGTTTAGGTCACTTGTCTTCTTTTCCCTTGCTCTAGCTAGTTTATAGATATCCAACTCTCCTTCTTTGGTATCTAGTCGCTTATACATATCGTCATAAGCCGCTAACTTAGCTTCTCTCACAGCTTTCTTCGCCTCTTGCTTCGCTTTTCTATACCTTTCACCATTTTCATCGGTCCTATCCTTGTATAAGGCTTTACAACATTCCTTTTTAGCCTTCACCTTTGTTTGTACCTCCTCATTCCACCACCAAGATTCCTTTTGGTGTGAGGCAAAGCCCTTGGACTCTCCTAATACTTCTTTTGGTACTTTTCGGATACAACTAGCCATGAAATCCCACATTTGGTTAGCTTCCCCCTCTCTATCCCACACACACTGGGTGATTACTTTCTCTTTGAAAATGACTTGTTTTTCTTCTTTTAGATTCCACCATCTAGTCCTTGGGCACTTCCAAGTCTTGTTCTTTTTTCTCACTCTTTTGATATGTACATCCATCACCAACAAGCGATGTTGATTAGCCACGCTCTCTCCTGGTATAACTTTGCAATCCTTACAAGTTATACGATCCCCTTTCCTCATTAGAAGAAAATCTATTTGTGTTTTTGACGACCCACTCTTGTAGGTGATCACATGTTCTTCTCTCTTCTTAAAGAAGGTGTTGGCTAAGAAGAGATCATATGCCATTGCAAAATCCAAGATAGCTTCCCCATCCTCGTTTCTCTCCCCAAAACCATGGCCACCATGAAAACCTCCATAGTTGCCTGTCTCCCTGCCCACGTGTCCATTTAAATCTCCTCCTATAAATAACTTCTCCGTCTGAGCAATTCCTTGCACCAAGTCTCCAAGGTCTTCCCAAAATTTCTCCTTCGAACTCGTATCCAACCCTACTTGAGGTGCGTACGCACTAATTACATTGATAAGTTCTTGTCCTATTACAATCTTGATTGCCATGATTCTATCTCCTACCCTCTTGACATCTACAACATCTTGTGTCAAGGTCTTGTCCACGATGATGCCAACCCCGTTTCTCGTTCTATTTGTGGGGGAATACCATAGTTTAAACCCTGAGTTTTCTAGATCCTTTGCCTTACGACCAACCCACTTAGTTTCTTGTAGGCACATAATATTTATCCTTCTCCTCACCATAACTTCTACTACTTCCATAGATTTTCCCGTCAAGGTTCCTATATTCCACGTTCCTAAACGTATTTTGCTCTCTTGAACTCTACCCTTCTGTCCTAGCTTCTTCACCCTTCCCCGTCTAATAGGATCAAAGTACTTCTTTTGTGTGTCTCGTGTAAAGTTGATAGGAGCATATGCTCCCAAACAACTTTGAGTGGAGTCGTTCGAAAAGAAGTTTCTATAGCCCCCTTGCTCATTTAACACTGCATCCGGGTGCCGATGGAGATACAGCGACCCTTGCTCACTTATCACTGTGCTCGGGCCACACAGCGCGCCACTTACGGGTGACGCCCTAGCTTTAGCGCGATTTCGTTCTGGATTCATTTTCATAAGGATTCAACGTAATCATGGAGTGCCGGCTGTCGACTACCTGACGCCCTCCCCCTCCTCCTTTATCCGGGCTTGGGACCGGCAATGTAAGATAAACTTACACGGCGGAGTTAACAACAATCAATGATATAAAGCTTTTTTTTTATGAATATATATATATATATATACATATATATACATATGTATGTATGTATGTATGTATGCATATTTATATATTTGTTTCCATGGGTCATGGAATGGGTGGACTTTCAGGAAAGAAACGAAAAATTAAAACATTTCAATTTATTATATAAAGATATTCCAAAAAAATTAAGGCATGTTGTAAATATTATGTGGATGGTCCACATGAATAGTTTGTTACTATTTATGCACAGTATTTTCACTATTCATTTGTGGAAAATTTGTAAAGTGAATAGTGCTTTCTTTTGTTTATATAAAGGAAGAGAGAGAAGGAAGAGGAAGAGAGAGAATAGAGGAAGATGAGAGGAGATAATAGAGAGAGTTATCTTTGTACTCCTATTATTTCAAATTATAATGAAAGCACCGCTGCTGCCCCGAGGACGTACTCCAGTCACACTGACTGTAGAGGAACCTCGTAAATTTTGTGTCTTGTTTCATTTATTCCACTGCACCCACAGTCGATTTTACAACACGATATCAGCACGAGAAGCTCTCATGTCAGTGGAAAGCACTACTTACCTCTCACCTCTATCGGCTGGAATCTCACAGATAAGAAAATCTTTTCATTTCATTCTTATATCTCTAAATGACTAATTTTCTTAAAGTAAACATACATGTGGTTATATAAGTATTGTTATTATTATTGGCAGAAAATCCGACAATCATATGAGCTTTGAAAACTTCAACTTCCAGAAAACTGGACAGCCATCTTATGAGTACCAACCCTTCATTTTCAGAAGCTCAGCTCGAAACTGTTTCTTCACGAAAGTTGTTTGGTATCTTCTTATCCATATCATACTAAATTTTGAGTTAAATCTAACGGTTTGATCTTCTTATAAGTGGCAGACAAAGAAAAGTGTGATTATTTTGGATAGTTGGAAAGAAAGAAAAATATATATATATAAATTGAAAAAGGGAGCAAATGGATGGTGTGTCGGTTGGACTATTTAAAGAAAACAAAAAGGTTTTGGAATGGTGAGTTGCACCATTCTGATGAAAAAAAAAATTTGGAAAGGTGGATTTTTGGTGCATGATGTTGACACAAAAGGAGAAAAGAACAAAGATTATTGGATGGTACACGGCACATGTGAATGAATAAGAAACAAAAATATGTATTTATTTATGTGCATGGTGTTGGTTTAAAGCCCATGTCACAAGTTCTATTTATTTAAAGCAATTTATTTACAAGTGGGTAGAATTATTACCCTTTGCTTTAAAGCTTTGATATTTATGTGAATGGTGCTGAATTAAAGCCCTTGTCACAAGCTTTATTTACTTTAAAGCAATTTATTTACCATGGACGGTTTTACCGCCTATTGCTTTAAGTTTTGATGGTGCTGAATTAAAGCCCTTGTCACAAGCTTTATTTACTTAAATGCAATTTATTCATTATGGCTGGAATTACCGTCTATTGCTTTAATTTATTTATTGTACTTATCTTTTGTTACAATGAGTATAACAAGGACCCAGAGTTCCTTGATTAGATCAGAACCTGCAGTTTCTTGATCCTCATCACATAAAATGATAGGACCCGAAGTTCCATCATACAAAAAAGATCAGGCATGAAGTCCTTTGATCCTGAAGATCAGGATATGAAATTCCTTGATGAGTACCGTAAGTTTGAAGTGCCACAGTGCCTCAACTTAATTATAATAAAGGTCATAAAAATCTCAGTCCATAGACTATTTAATAAGGACCAGAAGTTCCTTATGTCCATACTTAAAATGGTTTAGCAGAAACATTTATTAAGCGGATGAAATTGATTACCCGCGCTCTGCTCATGAAAACGAAATTACCAGTTTTCTACATGGGGACATGTCATTTTACATGACGCATTATTAAGTTCGGATGAGACCAGTTTCCAACCATCAATACTACTCAGTACAACTTGTGTTTGGGCACAAGCCAAACATTATACAGTTATGAGTTTTTGGTTGTGTTATCAATGTGCCTATTGCACTGCCACAACATACTAAAATAAGGCATCAACGCAAAACTGGAAATTTATGTTGGATTTGATTCATCATCTATCATTCAATATTTAGAACCCTTGACTGGGGATATATTTACCGCTTGGTTTGCGGACTGTCATTTTGATAAGACAATTTTCCTGACATTAGGGGGAGAAAATAATATCGTTCCAGAAGAACGATGAGAAAATATCATTCCAAAAGAATGATGAGAAAAGACCGTTCCAGAAGAACGAAGAGAATTTGTCTTATTTTGATTCACGAAGCAATCAATAAGAAAATGAAATATGAATAATTGAATGATGCAACGAAAGTGATGAAATCATATATACTTACTGCAAATGTGCCTACAAGAATTGATGTCTCTGTTGGATAAAATAATGAGACAGTAAATGATTTATCTGTTGCACGCCTGAAGCGTGGCAGATTTTTAAACTCAAAAGGTTCAGTTATTCAAAAGAAGAATAATATGGCACTACTGAACTATTGCATTCCCGAAGCATAACTGTTGCATGCCAGAAGCATGACAGTCGCCGCGTGGATACACGTCCCAGATAGGACAATCCACAAACATGGGAATATTGATGTCTCATGCATGAAGCATGATTGACGTATAGGTTCTAAATGACTCAACTCTTGGAAGTGGAGATTAAAATCCAAGCTCTATAACGCTCAAGAAGAGGTTATGATCCGCATTCTCTAAACTATGACTATCCTGGAAGAGATAGTGTAATGCCCTTGAAGAGGCAATGGATATCCAGAGAAATGAAAAGCTTTTATACATGCGCATGCACATGAGAATATGGGATCACAGATTGATGATAACCAATGGTAATTTTGGTTTTTACAAGTAGCTACTAAATTCATCAATGAGCTGTGTTAATATTGAGTCACGTTCTTTTGTTCGTCGACAAAAGGAAAATTATTGGCCAAAATGGAGAAAGGCAATTCCATTACAATTTTGTAAGAACGTGGAAAAATGGACCTATATATTTGAATGTAATACAAATAGCCAAAAGATGTTGAACCAAGGAGATTATATAAATGGGCATTTGTAATACAGTGTAATACACTTACATGATATGACACAAGGTTGTAAACGAGTTCATATAAATGGAGAATTATATATGAAGGGTTGTGAGTCACCCACATCATATCTCCATAAGTAAATCCCTCAAATATACATGGGAGCAAATTGCTCTGTATAAATTTCAAAGGAAAATGTGTCATGAAGTGTAGAAAATCCCTGAAGGATTCAAATTGCTTGAAGTAAGCCCCCGAAGGGTAAAGCATAAATTATGTACTCAATATCAATGGATGATATAAATTGCCTTAGTGAGTACTATCATTATGATATTGTTGCAACATACTAAAATCTCTTGCAAGAGTCAATGACATTAAATTAGAACTCTTGAAGAGTTGATGATATTAAATTGGGACTCCTGAAGAGTCTAGAAAAATTATAAAGTGTTGAAGGAATTATTGTCTCGAGCTGCAGATCGAACAATCTACCAACACGAATCTTATCCATGATATTTATGATATTAAAAGAATCATATGGATTGAAGATTATGAGTTGAATACTCATATGATGAAGACACTAAGAATAATCATTTATCTTCGTGAGGGTAAAGATAAATTAATATTTGGTCCAGAAGTACCATATCTTAGTGAAGTATATGCTTTATTGTATTTGGCACAATACATTGAATGAAATAAAGTTTATTTATTAATATCTCCAAGAAATTACAGATATATACATACACATGAGTTAAAACAAACAAACAGGATGGAGCCTTCACAAAGGTTACTCATGTGCAGCCTCAGTACTCGAAAGTACCCCAGAAGGGGGAGGCACTGGAGATTGATCATGTGGCACCCCAGTACTTAGCAAAACACCAGAAGGGGAAGGCATCAGTTGCTTTCGGAATCTAGCAACGAACCTCTGGTGATCACTTTGAATCCGACTTTCGGATTCTTGCAGTTGGTCGAGCTTTCTTTTCATGCTCGTAGAGTAACTATTTGCAAGCACGTGTAACACCCTATTCTCGTGCTTGAGCCCTCTGATCTCTTGTTTAAGACTTGCCACCTCCGCCATCAATGATTTAATTTGGTGAGTTTGAGCAAGTAGGCGTTGGCCCATATTGGAAACAGAGCCAGCACACTGAACACTGAGAGCCAATGAGTCTTGAACGGCCAACTCTTCAGACCGTTCTGAAAGGATCTTGTTATCCCTTGGAGTGAGAAGATTCCTAGCTACCACAGTAGCAGTTATGTTATTCTTCATCACAGAGTCCCCAACCGTAAGAGGACCATTAGAAGATAAGAAGGACGGGCGCCATATATTATCATGACGCTGCTCGTCTGTATCACTCCTAAGACTCAAATCTAAGCAAATGTTAGATGGGCAAGTCATTTTTCAGAAATGATGAAGGAAAAACAGAGGTCAAATAAAATTTCAGAAGTGCAAGATAGAGGAAATTTCTACAGGCAGCAACTTTCTGAGCATACTCTTGAACACAATTGATGTCTCTATAAAAGAAGAGGCAACAGAGCCGCTTGTTCAAAGATCGAAGCGACACGGCTCTCCGAATTTCAAAAAGCCAGATTTTCCTGAATAAAGTTCGTTGGCATCTTTCAGACGCAATCCCAGCTTTTCAGATGTCGCGTGCAATTTTGTCAAAGATCTCTGACAAAGTTGAAAACACGTAAATCTTACTGTTCTATTTACACCACAGTTGCTGACAAGAGTAAAAGCACAGCACCACCACTTGCTATTGAGAAATCTCTATATATGTCGACCTCTGTTCTCCATAACAAGGCAGACCTGCAACACTGCAAGAATACCTAACTCTTCCTCATCTCCGAGAATGCATCTTCAACATAGCATCTCGAAATACTTAGTTTTCTTCCTCTCCGAGAATACCTCTTCAAACATGTCACACCAGAGCAAGATTATCACATATCTTCAGGGACCAGAGCAAGATGATCTCATATCATGCAATCTCCCTGTCCTTTCCTTTGTCCATGTTCTTGCCTGCAAAGACAAGGATAAAGAAAGCAATATGTCGGAACCTCCACTCAAACTCCCGGTAAGGAACCGATTGCCTGGAACCTTTCCTGATTGCTTACCTAGTATTGCTCTCGAGTAGTCATCTTCAACTGTTGTTGGAGTTGGGTCCCCAGTCACCAAGAAGTGATGAACCATTCAAATGCAAGGGTTTGCATTCCACTCATGCATCAGGGGACAAATCCTACAAGAGAAGATGCCACACATGCATGGGGGAAAACCAGGGAAAATACTACTGAAGCCAGGGGAGCAAGTAAGGAAAGTGAAAATGATACATTGAAGCATGTGGAGACAAGTGCAATGAACACGTGTTGATGCATCCCCAACTAAGCCGAAGAACACTTGTCACGTGAAGCTCCTCATGGTCCAATTTCATTCAAGATCAAGCCTCGAAGGTCCTTGAAGAAATCACAAGTCCGATTCAAGATCAAGTGTCCACCACCCTTGAATCAAATTCCGCTCCAGATAAAAGGAGTAAATTCCGATCTTCAATGCTAGTCTAGCAGAAAGTCCTACAACCCAGTTCAAGAAAAAGGCTGTGGAAAGTTAACAATAAGTAGAGCAACTCTTTCAGCAACTCTTCTTACTAAGAGACTAAATCAGAACGATCAACCATCAACCTAAATGATTTGAAATCAGGGGGAGATACTCATCAGGGGGAGCATCCAAGACAGATCAAGGTTTTAACGAGTCAATCGAAGACTTGTGGCCATCCAAGGGGGAGTGTTGTAAATATTATGTGGATGGTCCACATGAATAGTTTGTTACTATTTATGCACAGTATTTTTACTATTCATTTGTGGAAAATTTGTAAAGTGAATAGTGCTTTCTTTTGTTTATATAAAGGAAGAGAGAGAAGGAAGAGGAAGAGAGAGAATAGAGGAAGATGAGAGGAGATAATAGAGAGAGTTATCTTTGTACTCCTATTATTTCAAATTATAATGAAAGCACCGCTGCTGCCCCGAGGACGTACTCCAGTCACACTGACTGTAGAGGAACCTCGTAAATTTTGTGTCTTGTTTCATTTATTCCACTGCACCCACAGTCGATTTTACAACAAGGCAAATAATTACCTTTTGTTGTTCTGAAATAAAAGTCCAACCATGTTACTAACTGGATCAAGGTCCACATTTAAAAATTGGAGAAACCAACATCATGACTCTTTAGTCTCCAGTTCATAAGCAATGGGATACATATTATCATTTGCATCAATCCCCACAGCCACAAGTAATTGCCATGCCAATGTATTGAATTAATATGCACGTATTGTTGTGAAATTGAGGATATGTGTGCAGTAGAATATAAAGTAAATAAGACACAGTATTTACAAGATTCATCAAGTGTGCCTATGTCTACGGTGTGGCCGTAATTGTTTCTTTCATTATAAGAAATAATAGGAGTACAAAGATAACTCTCAATATTTCTCTATCTTCACTCTAGCCTTTCTTTTCTCCTTTTTCTTTCTTTTCTCACCTCTTTTTCTTTTCTTCCTTTCGCGTTTGTTTCTAGATGTTGGGGCGACATCATTCGAGAGGCATGGTGCAGGCCAAAGTTGATGGGTCGGCATGGTCAGCATGGCACGACTTGGCTTCAGGCCAGCTAGGCAACGATTCATCGTCGACTCGATGCGGTGGCATGGCTCAGTCGCGAATTCCTAAATTTTCTTTTCGATCTCTAGGGTTTTCAAAAATCCAAAATTGCTTCTATTTTCTTTCCATTCTTTGACTCTCAAATTCCACATAGCAAATTTATATTTGCGTTATGTATGAACATATATATATATATATTGACAAATATATGAAATATACAATATATATAGGAAGGTAAATATAAATATAGGGGTTTCATGCATCAAGTAGAATGTTTTCCTACTTTATGGTCGCTAAAAATATCTAACTAGATTTTAGGGGAACCTGATTGGCAGAAAACAATCGAACCTTTGAATTTGTAGAAGATCATTCTCAGAAAGTTGGAATTCTATCTCCAGTGTGTTGTATCATGTTAATATAGAAAAATAAATTGAATCAATAGCATATAGATCAATAAAATAATAAGTTAATCATAAAAAGAATGATTAAAACATAATATTCCTTGATTTAAGATGAACAAACTCTCTTTAGCGCAGTGTCAGGAGCGTGCTAATAACCTGTAGTAAGCTTATTTGACTAAAGAATTATAGAGAAATTGAGAGAGAGGGTGCGGCAACCATAGAGAGAATTGAGTGAATTTTGATTTGTGATTTCTCACCTCATTGTGCCTTTATTTATAGTAGTAAGGAGGTTAATTCCTTACCCTAATAGGATTACAACTGTAATAAGATAATATCTAAAGTATAAGATAAGGTAGTATCCCATAAGGGTTTCCTAGGATTTACACAATCACATTCCTAAACTATTAGGACTACAACAATATGCTTAATATTAAAGTAGTCCATAAAATTAAGGCTACTATAGTTGTTGTTCTTAAGTAGCAACATGTGGTTTTCAAAGGGCATCATGAAGAGTTTAATAAGGTCTGCTCAAAACTTGGCTCCATCTTGGCTAAACCATTATCAGAGGTTACCATCATTGAAAGGGCTCATCTAATGGTACATTTGGATGTCTTACTCGGCCAGGAAGAGACCTATTAGCGCCAAATGTCTCATGCCTTATGGCTGCGATAGGGGGATATGAATACTCGATTTTTTTTTCACCAGAGAGCTAGAAACAAAAAGTCCAAAAATCATATCAAAGGATTGTCCAATGGGGTTGGAACTTGGCTTACTGATGATAAGGGCACATAGATAATGGTTTTAAATTATTTTGAGGATATTTTTCGAGCTGGTCTCTTGGGTGATGGTGATGTTCTCCAGTTAATAAAACTCGAGTCAGTCCTAAGATGAATCTGTGTTTGGAGATGTCGATGTCTGTGGATGAAGTTAGGGTGGCTTTGTTCCAGATGCTTCATTCCAAGGCACCGGGGCTAGACGACATGTCCCTAATGTTCTTTCAAAGATTCTGGTCCATCGTCAGTATGGATGTGATTATCGCCATCCAAAGTCTCTTCCATTCTGGCAAGGTGTTGAAGCGAATTAACTACACCCATGTTTCTCGCATTCCCAAGGTGAAAGCACCCAAGAATGTTACACAGTTCAGGCCCACAAGTCTCTTCAATGTCATATTCAAGATTGCATCAAAAGTTATGGCAAATCGTCTTAAGTTCATCCTTACCATTATCATCTTACTTGCCCAATGTGCATTTGTTCTTGGAAGACTTATATCGGCCAATTCTCTGCTTGTTTATCAGATTTCTAATTTTCTCTCTAAGCGACAGCGTGGAGAGAAGAGCTTCTTGTCCTAAAAGTTGGACATTAGCAAGGCTTACGACATAATTAAATGGCACTAAGAAGCATTAACTAGAATAGGTTTATCATTAAAATGGATTGATCTGGTGATGGAGTTCATTTCCTATGTTTCATATTCCTTTATTATCAACAGGCGTCTAAGAGGATATGTGTTTCTCTCTCGAGGTCTCTTGCAAGGGGACCTTATATCGCCCTACTTATTTATTTTATGTGCAGATGGCAAGTCCGCTCTTATTGGTAAATAGAAAGAGAAAGGTAAAATTTAGAGTGTCTTCATCTATTCTGATGCCTCGTGAATGAACCATCTCCTATTTGCAGATGATAGTCTTCTTTTTTGTCGGGCCAACGAAGTTGAATGCTTTCAAATTTCTGAGATCCTTACTTCTTATGAATGTGCTTTGAGCTAGAAAGTTAATCTCCTCAAGAGTGAGGTATGTTTTAGTCGTAACATCAAGCATCTTGTGCAATCTAAGTCCATTAATCTGCTAGGTGTTCAAAGGGTGGACTAACATGCCATGTACCTGGGTATGCTGACTCTAGTGAGCAAAAATAAAAGTTAGTGTTTTGTGTACATCAAGGAACACTTTTGGAAGAGGCTTCAAAGTTGGAAGGGGAAAATTTTTAGTGCCGCTGGGAAAGAGCTTCTCATTAAATCCGTTGCACTTGCCATCCCTATATATACGATGAATTGTTTTCTGTTGCCCAAATACTTTTGTGATGACTTAAATCACTTAATTGCATCCTTTTGGTGGAATGATTATGATGGAGGAAAAAAGATTCATTGGCTCTCTTGGAAAAAGCTATGTATACCGAAAGTCAAAGGTGTTTTATCTTTATGCATTCAATCTCAGTTTATTGGCGAAACAGGGATGGCGAATCCTAATGAAACATCACACTTTTGTTGCGAGGGTGCTTAAAGCTAAATACTTTTCCAACGCTAATTTCCTCTCTGCCCCTGTGGATGCGAACGCCTTATATTCTTGGAAAAGTATATATGTTGCTCGTAATATTATCTCTCTAGGCTCTAGGTGGCAAGTGGGTAGGGGTGTCTCGCTGAGAATTTGGGATGGCCCCAGGATTCCATTACCAGCCTTATTTCGGATTTTCTTACCCAAACCTGTAAGTTGTTCTCTCTAGACGTTTAATGAGTTAATTGACTATATTTCTAGAAAGTGGAATGCTGAGTTGACTTTTTTGTTTTTTGTTTTTTTGTTTTTTTTTTTTTTTTTTGAGAAGGAAGTGAACTCTATTTAGTATATCCTAGTGAGCATACGATAGCCTAATGATTAACTAAATTGGCACTATGAAACAAACATCAGATTTACGGTGAAGAGTGCCTACCATATTGTGCAGGAGTGGTTCAACCTTGTTGCATTGGCTCTCCTTCTTCCTCTGAATCTTAATCAACTTTCTGTTTTCTGGACCAAGATTTGACATGCCAATGTTCCTCCTAAGGTTAGAGTTTTTGTGTGGAGGCTTTATAACAACATTATCTCTACTAAATCGGATCTCACTAAATGCCACATCATGATTGATTTATCGTGCGTGGTGTGTAACCACCATGAGGAATCAATCTTCTATTTATTAAAGGAATGCCCTTTTTGCTAAATGTGTTTGATTGTCTTCCCACTTTGGTAGTTTGTTATGAGGTTCTTCCTCTTCATCATTCATTTTCTAGGCTATGGTCATTGCGAAGCTGATCAAGCCGGCGCTCTTTGAGTTTTTATGGTGATCTACTGGGCTCTTTGGGGAGCTAGAAATGAGATTTTGTGGAATAACAAGTGTGATCCTCCTGATGTCATTGTGGCTAGAGCAATCCAGTGGTGGTAATGCTTTGTGTTGATTAATAAGGGGAAAATTTCCTCTCTTCCCTCTTGCCAATCTTTTGCAAAATGGTGCGTCCCTCATTATGGATGCCTCAAACTTAATATTGACTACTTTTGGAATCGTGAGAAAAGCTTAGAGGGATTTGGTTTAATTGTACGTAATGATACTGAAGGTTTTTTTTGCTGCAAAATGTGGGAATTTCTTTGATGTTTCCTCCAGTCAAAAGCTATGGCTATTAGAATTGGCATGATTTGGGCTCATGAAAGGGGCTTTACTAATATTTTATGCAAGTCTGATTTGCTTCAAATTGTCAATGCACTATGGGATTCTTTGGTTAATTTGTCCTTTGTCGGGCAAATAATTGAAGACATCAAAATGCTCTCTCCGACAGTTACTGAAGCTTCAATTACCCACATTTATCATCAAGCCAACGTGGGGGCTCATAGATTAGCTTGTCTCGACCTATTATGTGGCTTAATTTAAAAGGTAAACTGCCATTTAACCTTCTAAACTATTACGTGAATGTCAATTTCCCCCTTGAACCTTTTTTTCTTTAGCTAATTGATCCTCTAGACTATGTTTAAGTGGCCAATTTCCCCCCTACCGTCAAGTTTTTTAAGTGGTCAATTTGCCCTTATCGGCTTCACCATATCTTCTAGCAAGAGGTATCGAATTCTCATTGGGAGAAGGTATGGAAATATCACATGACAATCAAAACTCTTGAAGCATACCCATCCGGAAACTGTACAGAAGATAGAAACTGCAAAAACTTTCCTCTTATCCGGTTTCACTGAAAATGATGCAAGCTTCTTTCTTGCTATGTCTCCGTCCTTCGTCATCCATAAACTTGGCCTAATGCCCATTTTTCCCAGATTGATCCGAGCTTTTATTGTGTCCTTTGTTTTTCCCTCAATGTTTAGTATAGTTTTGACCAATGTATCGAACACATTTTTCTCAACATGCATTACATCGATGTTGTGTCTCAATTTTAATTTGGACCAGTACAGGAGCTCGAACAACTTTGTCTTATGTGTCCAGTTTAGATGTCTCTGGTCTTGTCTTATTTACAGATTTTCCTAACCGAGCAAAATCCAAATGATTCACCTGAGCCAAAATTTCATCTCCAGACCATTCTTTGGGTCTTGGTCGAAGCTATGTGCCTTTGAAGAAGGTTGTCTCGTTCTAACGCCACTGGTGGTCCCACGGTAACCATCTACGATGCCCTAGGTAACAAACTTTTCTCGCATGCCTACTAGACGTAGTGTTCTCTTTGCAAACTAGGCATGCGTAATAACCCTTAGTGCTTTACCCAAACATCATATCGTACGCAGGAAAATCGTTTATATTCAACATCACTCTTACTCTCAAAGTGAACATCTTCTTGGTAGGTTTATCATACGTGGGAACATCGGTTTTCCATAAATCATTTAGTTCATTGACCAACGGTTGTAAATAAACATCACTAGACGTGCCTGAATCTTTCGTTATCAACAATTTCATCATCATATATATATTTTTTTTTCATGCACTTCCAAGGTGGAAAATTATACGGAATTGCGAAGAGTGGCCAATTGCTGTGGTTTTGGTTTAGAACCCTAAACGGATAAAACTAGTTTGTCTCAAGTCCCAATCTAACTTTCCGAGGCTCACGTGCAAAATCGAGGTACATCTGATCAAACTCTTTCCAGGCCTCTCCATTTGCAGAATGTTTCATAACATCGTCACCCACTCATCTTTCCTTATGCCACCTCATGTCGCTTGCAGTGTGCGTCGACATATACAATCGTTGCAACCTAGGCTTTAATGGGAGATAACGCATAACCTTTTGTGAAATCTTCATTGTTATATTCTGAGAAGTCATTTTAAATTGCGACTCATTACATATAGGGCAATTATCCAATGCTTTATTCTCTTTGTAGAACAAAATGCAATTATTTTTACACGCGTGAATTTTTTCATATCCCAATCCAAGACCACTCAGCACCTTCTTTGCACTTTTATGATCTTTTGGCAGAAAATTATCCTTTGGAAGCATCCTCTTGAAAACCCCTAAAAAGTAATCAAAACGCTGGTTCGACATACGAAACTTTATTTTGCCATGCATCAACTCAACAATGGTTGTGAGCACATAAAATCTTTCGCAACCAGGGTATAATTCTTGCTTGACACTTTTTTAATTTTTTTCATATTTTTCAAATGCTTCATTGTCCATGGTGGGAGAGACGTCATCTTTTACTTCATCATTTGTATTCGAACTAGCGTTTGGAAAAGCATCATTGATGATGTCCATAATTTGTTCATTTGGTTCCACAACAGATTCAACTATCTCCATAACTCGAGTAATGTGTGAGGATGAAGCATGTTGTATTTGTTCTCCATGATGACTCCATGTAGTATAGGTCTTCATCATCCCTTTTCTAACTAAATGGTATATAACAATTCAAAATCTTCAATCATTAAGTTGTTACACTTTCTACAAGGACACCGAATTTAAGTTGAACCCCGGTTGTTTGCAATTGCAAAATCAATGAACTGATTTATTCCATCCAAATAATGATCAGCACATCTGTTAGGATTATGTATCCACTATTAGGGGTGGGCGCTGTTCAGTTTGGTGTGGTTTTGAGTGAAACCAAAACCAAAACCGCAAGTTTTTACGGTTTGGTTCGATGAGGTTTTGAGGCTAAAACTGAAATGAAACCAAACCATTTGGTTCGGTTCGGTTTGGTTTTAAATGGTTTTGGTTTGGTTTCATTGTTTAAAAAAGCTATTATGGTTACCTAGTTGTATCTCATTTCATCCAATTCAATAAAAAAGTTTTGGTGTTTGAAAAAACTATTATGGTTACCTAATGCATTATGACATTACGAAAAATAATTGGTCATCCAATTCAATAAAAAAGTTTTGATGTTTCAACTTACTTTGCGACTCATATAAAAGACCGGCACAAAAAATAACCAAGTGAAAGTAATTGTAATTTACCACTAACCTCGTTGTTCGGTTGAATAAGCAGCTCGCCGACAAATTGGTAGACCGACCCAACTCGAAAGCTAAGCTCCTGAAGGTGCTTAGTGTCAATTTTTAATCTCTCACTTTCATCGACAATTGTGGCAATGGCTGTCTCTACAAAATAATCTTGTAACCTATGAACGAAGTAAGGGATACTAATTCATAAGTTGCTTAATGATATCAAAGAATAAATATAAGAAATGCACTTAGTTCATATTGTCTACTTCATGGACATCATGCTATCAATGTGCCATATCCATTCCTCAATAAACCAACTGGAGATGCCACATTCGCCTCAAGAATATCTTCTTGGACAGTTCTGCATTCTAACACACTACCATCTTGATGATCATCTAACTACATCAAAATCAAATCACAATTGTTCCGAGCAATGTTGTCACAGACTCACAGCACTGAAAATGATGAAACTACGTATCTACATACTCCGTATGATATACTCCACCTCTATTCATCTTTCTTTCTTTTTCTAAGGAGAAGGACTCCCCTGTAACGGGGTGTATATCTTCATGTTCATCTAGCTTTCATCACGTGGCATAGTACATTGAGAGCTATAGTAACATGGGAATATAGACCCCATGAGAGGCAAGTTTTCCTCTTCCACAAGACCAACAGAACTAGCATTAGCTATAAATTACTTGTACCCTATTAAGCCACTATAAGTAGAGTTATGAGATTTATGATATCAAAGAATTGAATCTACACATTTTGAACCTTCCAATTTTAAAACTATGAAAATTTCGGAACTGGAGGTCTGACTAAAACTCAAGGATTTAATTTGTTACAGATGATTGGAAAGCAAATAAAAGAGGAACACAATCTATATTATGATGTTGTTGAGTCCATACTAAATGTATGGACTCAATTAAATAACCAATTAGAATTTAACATTTAATAAAGTCATGCGGTTTCGGTTTCGATACGGTTTTCAAAAGACAAAACCGAAACCAAACCATTTCCTACATTGCAGTTCGGTTTCAAAATTGAAACTGTTTCAAAACCGCAAAACCAAACCGTTTGGTGCGGTTCGATTTGGTTCGTGTTTCGGTTTCGGTTTTCGATTCCAAGTGCCCACCCCTATCCACTGTTTGTCCATATCACCTGCAAACATAAATAATTTACAAGGGTTACAACAATTTCAATAATGTTATGCCACCTTATGCCTCCGGTATGGGTCTTATCTCATTCGAGAATGCACAGTTACGTGCTGTAATTTATGGTTCCAACACATTAGAGTTCGATCATGGGAAAACTTCGGTAGCATCTCCCTATAGTTCTTTAAGTGCACAACGTAGATACAAAAAACTACAATGCACCGGAAGAAGGCAAAGAGATGCTACCAAATTTCCCATGTTCAAACTCTAATGCGTGAACCTCAAAATACAACATGTAACTATGCATTCTCAAACTGTCTAATATTTTGGGACAATTCAAGAATTAATTAGACCGCAATCATGCTTTGCATTCATTCGTGAAATCCAACTAATTCTCAAACGAGAAACTAAGCTCATATGAACATTGCATACCATTTTTTTGTACATCCATACAAAAATGTTTGCATACAAATACATAAACTCACAACAATTATAAACTACATACACACAATTTAAATGAATGGAAATTAAATAAGTTTGTTAAGAAAGTATACCTCCAAGATTAACAACAACATAGATTCAAAGGCTAGAAATTCCAGCATAAAGGCAGTTACTGCAAGTGTTTTGCAGCTTCTGCATTTTGTTTAAATTCAGTAAAGTGATAAGAC
This sequence comes from Malus sylvestris, assembly GCF_916048215.2. Lineage (NCBI taxonomy): Eukaryota > Viridiplantae > Streptophyta > Magnoliopsida > Rosales > Rosaceae > Malus > Malus sylvestris. The sequence continues at coordinate 19,289,484 of NC_062269.1, forward strand.
TTTGCGCGACGAAAGCACCAATGCGCAAAACATGCTGCTTCCACTTTTGGCGCCATCCAACCACGCTTTGTCGTGTTTTTTATAACCCTTTACATGACGAACATACTTCGTCACGCATTACCTTTTTTTATTAAAAAAAACTCGTTTTTTGAAAAATGAATTGAATTTTTCCATTTAGTCTTCAATTTTTTTCAAACCACATAAATACTTAATAAATCAAGAACTTATTTCATTAAGCCATTTATGCATAATTAATTAATATAAATATTTATTAAAATGCATTCATTTTATTCAAAATAAACATTAAGGACATATTTAAGTAAACCGTTCATAATAAAAAAGTTCTAATTCGTATCTCATTATTAAATAAGCACTAAAATTAAAATAAAAAACACTATTCTACTTCTCCACCGATAGTTCTGGTTCTCGCTGTAGTTCAGCCTCACGTTGATTATCAAACTTCCACTCCTGGATACGAGGCTTGAACATGTTATCGATTGCCTTCATCAAATTTGGGTTATTTTTACCAATGTCCCAATTAGGCTGTCATGCGAAAATTAATAAATAAAAATCTCACTATTATATTAAATTTAACAAACATAATTATTATTTAACTAATAACTTAACATATACAGCTAACTCATCAATCATGTGCATGTTCACCTCCTCAAGGATGGCTTTCCTAGACTCCAAATCCGCAACATATTTGTCACACAACAATACTCCAACATCGAACCAAAAACTGGTGCGCATATCTGACTTCACAACCCGTAAGTGTGTCGAACCCGTACCACAGCTCTTTTCTTCTTGTCTATCAACAAATATATATATATATATATATTCATAATACTTAAGCTAAATAAAAACTTTATACAAAATGCAAAATTTATAGCGCAAACCTTTTTTGGAACCTTCGCCATCCATTGTCTTTGACGAACGCGCACCACCATCGCCCATTATACCAACAATCAAAGAACAAATTGATGATAATCTGAAAAATTGTAAAGCGTTTCTGGAACAGATTGTGAAGAATCATGAGAGCAGAAGCGCATATTTATAGGAAGGTTAAGGACTTTGCGCGACGAAACCTTTGTCACGTAAACATCCGCACAAAATACGATCCTGATTCCTCTAATTCACATGCATTGAATGCTCTAACCCAAAACTGAATGACCTTTGTGCGACGGAGCCTTTGTCGCACAAACTTTCATCACTTGACACGATGAAGGTTTCGTCGCGCAAAACATATAGATTCGAAATATGGCAGTAAAGTTAACCACATTTTTTGCGGCCTTTGCGCTACGAATGTAATTGATTGTAATTACGAAGTTTACGTAAATATAGATCTTTAGTATATATATTTACATAAACTTCATAATTACAAACAAATATTCAGTTATAATATTTATTCTAAAAATAATTAAAAACTTGAATAAATTGAATTAATCCATGCAATTTTTTAAACAACAAAACATGAATTAAAGCCTAATTGTCCTCAAAAACATAAATTTAAAACTAGTGTTTCACTGGTCCTCCATTCTGCTCAACGTCATAACGCCAGCACTTGTAACCCCCCTTCTGATGGAGAAGCCATCTCCATTAACTTCATCAACTCTTCATTTGTATCATCAAGGGTATAGTTACATTGTTACACATATATGCAAATAATTAATTCCAACGTATAACAAAAAATTTCACAAAATTTCTTATTTTCAACATTTGTTACACTTACTAATAATTGATCCATCACTGCCTTCTTCACATTCTCGGGCACATATTTCCAAGGATACCACTCAGCAGTAGGACAATTATTCTGCATTGCTACACCAATTGCATGCGCAAACTCCACATATTGCCTCATATCATAGGACCCGGAGGGCATGCTCTGCTCCCAGTTTTATCCTCCATTCAAGCATGAAGAGAATTGTGAAGAATAAGGAAAACAGACGCGCATATTAATAGGAAGGTTAGGGTTTTTGCGCGACGAAGCCTTTTGTCGCGCAAACATTTGCACTAAATATAGTATTGATTCCTCTGATTCACATGCACTAAATGCTCTGACTAAAAAACAAACTAGACTTTGCGCAACGAAGCCTTTACCGCGCAAAGTGCTCCGCTGATTACCATGCATTGTATGCTCTGACCCCAAAATTGAAAGAACTTTGCACGACGATGACTTTGTCGCCCAAGGTTGCCGCGGGAAAAGTTTCATCGCGTATTTTTTTTTCGTGCCAAAAAAAAATTACCCGTGCTTTTCTTACTGACCTTGCACGACAAGCATATTTTTTGCATCATGCAAACTGTATTGCATGACAAAGAGCTCTGTCATGCAAAATGGCACCAATCTTGTGCTACAACGCTATTGTTTCGTTCTGTAAAACTCACTTGCGTGATGGATTTTGCTTTGTCGCACAAACATTTGTCGCGCAAATAGTTTTTCCTATTAGTGTTTTCACCTTCCTCATTACACATTCATTTAACCCTCACTCATCATAATAACCTTCTATTTTCCAAGTCAACCTCTCAACCAATTTCAGACTCTAACTCAGAAGGCAAACTAGTTGGTGTGTCAAAAATACACTGCACAAATTTAAAATTTAACCTTCTTGTCAGCATGAAAAACAACTGGTCAAGGGATTAGGGCCATGTGGTGCTCGTGTTTTGGAAGCCGGCAAGCTCGAGGAGGTTGATGGGAGCACCAAAGTTGTAGTTGGTAGAATTTAAAAGGGTGGAGGTGAAGAATGGGGTGACAAAGTATGTGACAATTGGGTTGGATGTGTGCAAGAGAATGAGCCTTGTGGATAGTGAAGGAAAGAGGAAGTTGGTAACTGGAAAGCACACAATTGTGGAAGGTTCTAAAAGACGCTAGGCGCTAGTCGAGTGGCGAGCTAGCGCCTAGTGCCTAGGCGGACTAGCCGGATTTATGTAAATTTAATATACAACAACAACAACAACAACAACAAAGCCTTTTCCCACTAAGTGGGGTCGGCTATATGAATCCTAGAACGCCATTGCGCTCGGTTTTGTGTCATGTCCTCCGTTAGATCCAAGTAATCAAGTCTTTTCTTAGGGTCTCTTCCAAAGTTTTCCTAGGTCTTCCTCTACCCCTTCGGCCCTGAACTTCTGTCCCGTAGTCACATTTTCGAACCAGAGCGTCAGTAGGCCTTCTTTGCACATGTCCAAACCACCGGAACCGATTTTCTCTCATATTTCCTTCAATTTTGGCTACTCCTACTTTACCTTGGATATCCTCATTCCCAATCTTATCCTTTCTCGTGTGCCCATACATACCACGAAGCATCCTCATCTCCGCTACACCCATTTTGTGTACGTGTTGATGCTTCACCGCCCAACATTCTGTGCCATACAACATCGTTGGCCTTATTGCCGTCCTATAAAATTTTCCCTTGAGCTTCAGTGGCCTACGACGATCACACAACACGCCGGATACACTCTTACACTTCATCCATCCAACTTGTATTCTATGGTTGAAATCTCCATCTAATTCTCCGTTCTTTTGCAAGATAGATCCTAGGTAGCGAAAACGGTCACTTTTTGTGATCTTCGCTAGATTGCTCCGGTCATTAGTGTGGATAAGTATATAAATGGATAGAGATAGGAAAGCAAACACAAGATGTACGTGATTCACCCAGATTGGCTACGTCCACGGAATAGAGGAGTTCTCATTAATTGTGAAGGGTTTACACAAGTACATAGGTTCAAGCTCTCCTTTAGGGAGTACAAGTGAATGATTTAGTACAAATGACATTAGGAAATATTGTGGGAGAATGATCTCGTAACCACGAAACTTCTAAGTCCCGGAGTGTGGTATCGGCTTGACTTTCCTTATCTGTCTCATAGGTAGATGTGGAATCTTCTCTGAAAGTACTCTTCCTCCATCCAGGGGTGGTATCTGTAACTGGTGGAGATGCACAAGGTAATGTATCAATGTCACTTGAAGCTTACTTGTAGTTTCAGGCTTGGTCAAGCGCGATACAAACCATGTAGTAGGAGTCCCCCAAGTCGCCGAGCTAGGGGATCTGCTGAAAGAGGTAACAGACAAGGTAAGCAATCAGAGCTCCGGCTGATTGTTCACATTCTCCCTATCTTGCAGGCAGCATGAAGGATAAAGAGAAGAAAAATGAGAAGAGATGATATGGGATACTTTTGCTTTTGAAGAAGTAACTTTCCACAGGCTTATTCTTGAACTGGGCTGGAGGGTTTTCTGGTTTCCTCCAAAGTATAAGGTCGACTGAAGAATTTGAGGGTCAAAACAAGTCCATCAAATCTAGAGTACGTTCGACCCTGCTGATATGGGATACTTTTGCTTTTGACAGAGTAGTGGATGTATCGGCACGTGTGCTGTTACGCTTGTCTCCACATGCTTCCTTGTATCCTTCTCACTTGCCCTATCTGTTCCTCAGGCAGATGCGGTATCTTCCTTGGAAGCATAAGATGTTGAAGATGAGTACTCGAGAGCAATGCCAGGGTAAGGGGTTCCAGGCAGTCAGTTCCTGGCTGGAAGCTTGATTCCAAGTGCTGACTGATTGCTCTCTTTCTCCTTGTCTTGCAGGTAAGAACAAGGCCAAAGGAAAAGACAGGGAAAAAGCATGATATGGGATACTCTTGCTTTTAACCCTGATGATATGAGATATTCTTGCTCTAGTATAGCTTGTTTACAGAGGTATTATCGGGGGGAAAGAAAGCTGAATATTTCGAAAGGCTTCGTTGGGAGTGCCCTCTCAGATAAGAGGAAGGGTTGAGCATTTTTGTAGGTCTGCCTGTCCGTTGGGAATGGAGGTCGACATATATAGGAGTCTCCCTAACATCAAGTAATAATGCTATTCCTTTACCCTGCTTGGTCATAGCACGGTAGTGGGAGCTGCCAGCTTCACAAGTTTTAACTCTGTCAGAGCACTTTGAAAAAGTAGTCTGTGGTATCTGGAAAGCTGATGTTGCGTGTGAAGATTACAGACAAGCTTTATCCAAGGAGATCCGGCTCTTGAAGTTGGGAAAGTGGTGCCTCTTCGGTTTTCGAACAAGCAATCCTGTCGGGGATCTGGCTCTCGAGATTCGGAGAACGATGCCTCTTCGATTTTTGAGAAAGCAATCATGCTGGGGGTCTGGCTCTCGAGATTCGGAGAGCGGTGTCTTCGATTTTTGAGAAAGTAATCATGTTGGGAGTTAGGAGTGTTTTCTCGAATATGAGTAAAGGTTGGGCATGTTTGCTAGTCTACCTTGCCACGAAGCATAGAGGTTGACACACAGGGACTTTCCAATTATCCAGCAGTGGTACTGTTCCTTTACCCTCTCTTCGATTTTTGAGAAAGTAATCATGTTAGGAGTCTGGCTCTCGAGATTCGGAGGGCGGTGCCTCTTCGATTTTGGAGCAAGCAATCTTGTTGGGGGTGTTTTCTCGAATGTGAGTAAAGGTCGGGCATGTTTGCTAGTCTACCTTGCCACGAAGCACAGAGGATGACACACAGGGACTTTCAAATTATCCAGCAGTGGTACTGTTCCTTTACCCTCTCTTCGATTTTTGAGAAAGTAATCATGTTGGGAGTCTGGCTCTCGAGATTCGGAGGGCGATGCCTCTTCGATTTTGGGGCAAGCAATCTTGTTGGGAGTGTTTTCTCGAATGTGAGTAAAGGTTGGGCATGTTTGCTAGTCTACCTTGCCATGAAGCACAGAGGTTGACACACCGGGACTTTCCAATTATCCAGCAGTGGTACTGTTCCTTTACCCTTGTGGGTAATAATATGGTAGCTAGGCCGTCAAAATTTATGTGTCTAAACTTTGTTAGTGTTGTTTCTTTGCTATTCTTTTACCCTTCTTGGTCAGAGCGATGTAGTGAGAGTTGCAAGCTTCACGTGTCTCGACTTTGTCAGAGAACTTTGGCAAAGTTATATGTGGTACCCATGAGCTACTGTTGCGTGTGGGAAGTGGGTGATTGAACAGTACGATTCATGTGCTTTCTACTTCGCTAGAAATCTTCGACAGAATGCCCATAATTTCCGCAAAGCTGAGTGTGCGTGTGACAGGTGCTGACAAGGCTGTAAAAGTAGTCTCAACTTTGTCAGAGGACTTTGGCAAAGTTATATGTGGTAACCATGAGCTACTGTTGCGTGTGGGAAGTGGGTGATTGAACAGTACGATTCATGTGCTTTCTACTTCGCCAGAAATCTTCGACAGAATGCCCATAATTTCCGCAAAGCTGAGTGTGTGTGTGACAGGTGCTGACAAACTGGAAAAGTAGGTGCCTCTTCGATTTCTGAGATCGACCCTCGTGGTCTCTGAGCAGCCCAGCTTTTGAGAAAGCAAACCTCTTCGATTTCTGAGATCGGCCCTCGTGGTCTCTGAGCAGCCCAGCTTTTGAGAAAGCAAACCTCTTCGATTTCTGAGATCGGCCCTCGTGGTCTCTGAGCAGCCCAGCTTTTGAGAAAGCAAACCTCTTCGATTTCTGAGATCGGCCTTCGTGGTCTTTGAGCAGCCCAGCTTTTGAGAAAGCAAACGCCTCTTCGATTTCTGAGATCGACCCTCGTGGTCTCTGAGCAGCCCAGCTTTTGAGAAAGCAAACGCCTCTTCGATTTCTGAAGCTTCGTCGAGTGCAGATTTTTATAGAGGCTGACATTAAGTTCCAAAGCACACTTGAATATCCACCAGTAGAAGCTCCATTCTTGCACTTCTAAGATCTTGATTTGTCCGACCTCTTCTCTTTTCTACACCTTTGAAAATGTCTGGCCCCTCCGACCGTCGTTTTGACTTGAACCTTGTTGAAGAGGTAGCCCCGCCTTCTCTAGACAACATATGCCGCCCATCCTTCGTCTCCCCTACTGGTCCTCTTACCGTTGGGGATTCCGTGATGAAGAATGATATGACCGCTGCGGTAGTGGCCAGGAACCTTCTCACTCCCAAAGATAACAGACTACTTTCCAAACGGTCTGATGAGTTGGCTGTTAAGGATTCTCTGGCTCTTAGTGTTCAGTGTGCAGGTTCTGTGTCTAATATGGCCCAACGCCTATTTGCTCGAACCCGCCAAGTTGAATCATTGGCGGCTGAAGTGATGAGTCTCAAACAGGAGATTAGAGGGCTCAAGCATGAGAATAAACAGTTGCACCGGCTCGCACATGACTATGCTACAAACATGAAGAGGAAGCTTGACCAGATGAAGGAATCTGATGGTCAGGTTTTACTTGATCATCAGAGATTTGTGGGTTTGTTCCAAAGGCATTTATTGCCTTCGTCTTCTGGGGCTGTACCGCGTAATGAAGCTCTAAATGATCAACCTCTGATGCCTCCTCCTTCTAGGGTTCTGTCCAGTACTGAGGCTCCGAATGATCCCCCTCCGGTGCCTTCTCTTTCTGGGGCTCTACCGACTGCCGAGACTTCTCCTAAGCAACCTTTGTGAAGGCTCCCTCTTGTTTGTTTATTTTGACTCAAGTATATGTACATATTTGTAATTTATCGGGGATATCAATAAATAAGCTTTCCTTCATTTCAACGTATTGTGTTAAATCACCAAAGCCTTCTTCGCTAAGTTCTTTGAATTTTCTTTTGTTGAAGCTTGTATGTTGGAGCTTTGTGAGTGGAGCATGTAGGTTGAGGTAGTGCTCCCTTAATTTCCCGAGCGACGACAACTTCTCGGTTGGAGACTTGGAAAATCCAAGTCACTGAGTGGGATCGGCTATATGAATCTTAGAACGCCATTGTGTTCTGTCCTGTGTCATGTCCTCCGTTAGATCCAAGTGCTCTAAGTCTTTTCTTAGGGTCTCTCTCAAAGTTTTCCTGGGTCTTCCTCTACCCCTTCGGCCCTGAACCTCTGTCCCATAGTCGCATCTTCTAATCGGAGCGTCAGTAGGCCTTCTTTGCACATGTCCAAACCACCGTAACCGATTTTCTCTCATCTTTCCTTCAATTTCGGCTACTCCTACTTTACCCCGGATATCCTCATTCCTAATCTTATCCTTTCTCGTGTGCCCACACATCCAACGAAGCATCCTCATCTCCGCTACACCCATTTTGTGTACGTGTTGATGCTTCACCGCCCAACATTCTGTGCCATACAGCATCGCCGGCCTTATTGTCGTCCTATAAAATTTTCCCTTGAGCTTCAGTGGCATACGGCGGTCACACAACACGCCGGATGCACTCTTCCACTTCATCCATCCAGCTTGTATTCTATGGTTGAGATCTCCATCTAATTCTCCGTTCTTTTGCAAGATAGATCCTAGGTAACGAAAACGGTCGCTCTTTGGTATTTCTTGATCTCCGATCCTCACCCCTAACTCGTTTTGGCCTCCATTTGCACTGAACTTGCACTCTATATATTCTGTCTTTGATCGGCTTAGGCGAAGACCTTTAGATTCCAACACTTCTCTCCAAAGGTTAAGCTTTGCATTTACCCCTTCTTGAGTTTCATCTATCAACACTATATCGTCTGCGAAAAGCATACACCAAGGAATATCATCTTGAATATGTCCTGTTAACTCATCCATTACCAACGCAAAAAGGTAAGGACTTAAGGATGAGCCTTGATGTAATCCTACAGTTATGGGAAAGCTTTCGGTTTGTCCTTCATGAGTTCTTACGGCAGTCTTTGCTCCTTCATACATATCCTGTATAGCTTGGATATATGCTACTCGTACTCCTTTCTTCTCTAAAATCCTCCAAAGAATGTCTCTTGGGACCCTATCATACGCTTTTTCCAAATCTATAAAGACCATGTGTAAATCCTTTTTCCCATCTCTATATCTTTCCATCAATCTTCGTAAGAGATAGATTGCCTCCATGGTTGAGCGCCCTGGCATGAACCCGAATTGGTTGTCCGAAACCCGTGTCTCTTGCCTCAATCTATGCTCAATGACTCTCTCCTAGAGCTTCATTGTATGACTCATTAGCTTAATACCCCTATAGTTCATGCAATTTTGTACATCACCCTTATTCTTGTAGATAGGCACCAAAGTGCTCGTTCGCCACTCATTTGGCATCTTCTTCGTTTTCAAAATCCTATTGAAAAGGTCAGTGAGCCATGTTATACCCGTCTCTCCCAAAACTTTCCACACTTCGATTGGTATATCGTCTGGGCCTACTGCTTTTCTATGCTTCATCTTCTTCAAAGCTACAACCACTTCTTCCTTCCGGATTCTACGATAAAAAGAGTAGTTTCTACACTCTTCTGAGTTACTTAACTCCCCTAAAGAAGCACTCCTTTCATGTCCTTCATTGAAAAGATTATGAAAATAACCTTTCCATCTGTCTTTAACCGCGTTCTCTGTAGCAAGAACCTTTCCATCCTCATCCTTGATGCACCTCACTTGGTTTAGGTCCCTTGTCTTCTTTTCCCTTGCTCTAGCTAGTTTATAGATATCCAACTCTCCTTCTTTGGTATCTAGTCGTTTATACATATCGTCATAAGCCGCTAACTTAGCTTCTCTCACAGCTTTCTTCGCCTCTTGCTTCGCTTTTCTATACCTTTCACCATTTTCATCGGTCCTATCCTTGTATAAGGCTTTACAACATTCCTTCTTAGCCTTCACCTTTGTTTGTACCTCCTCATTCCACCACCAAGATTCCTTTTGGTGTGGGGCAAAGCCCTTGGACTCTCCTAATACCTCTTTTGCTACTTTTCGGATACAACTAGCCATGGAATCCCACATTTGGTTAGCTTCCCCCTCTCTATCCCACACACACTGGGTGGTTATTTTCTCTTTGAAAATGGCTTGTTTTTCTTCTTTTAGATTCCACCATCTAGTCCTTGGGCACTTCCAAGTCTTGTTCTTTTTTCTCACTCTTTTGATATGTACATCCATCACCAACAAGCGATGTTGATTAGCCACGCTCTCTCCTGGTATAACTTTGCAATCCTTACAAGTTATACGATCCCTTTTCCTCATTAGAAGAAAATCTATTTGTGTTTTTGACGACCCACTCTTGTAGGTGATCACATGTTCTTCCCGCTTCTTAAAGAAGGTGTTGGCTAAGAAGAGATCATATGCCATTGCAAAATCCAAGATAGCTTCCCCATCCTCGTTTCTCTCCCCAAAACCATGGCCACCATGAAAACCTCCATAGTTGCCTGTCTCCCTGCCCACGTGTCCATTTAAATCTCCTCCTATAAATAACTTCTCCGTCTGAGCAATTCCTTGGACCAAGTCTCCAAGGTCTTCCCAAAATTTCTCCTTCGAACTCGTATCCAACCCTACTTGAGGTGCGTACGCACTAATCACATTGATAAGTTCTTGTCCTATTACAATCTTGATTGCCATGATTCTATCTCCTACCCTCTTGACATCTACAACATCTTGTGTCAAGGTCTTGTCCACGATGATGCCAACACCGTTTCTCGTTCTATTTGTGCCCGAATACCATAGTTTAAACCCTGAGTTTTCTAGATCCTTTGCCTTACGCCCAACTCACTTAGTTTCTTGTAGGCACATAATATTTATCCTTCTCCTCACCATAACTTCTACTACTTCCATAGATTTTCCCGTCAAGGTTCCTATATTCCACGTTCCTAAACGCATTTTGCTCTCTTGAACTCTACCCTTCTGTCCTAGCTTCTTCACCCTTCCCCGTCTAATAGGATCAAAGTACTTCTTTTGTGTGTCCCGTGTAAAGTTGATATGAATTAAATTTACAATATAATATATAAATAATATGTCTTTTCTTTTAAAATAATATATGTGATATTAGGGTTTAAATACATACGGTCTTAAAAGAAAAATGAATAACAAAACAATAGAAAATTGAGGAGATGGTAAAGAGAGTTATTATTCAGTTTACCAGTTTATGTAAATGGTTTGAAAATGAAATAAAAGATATTGACAATTGCGTTTTTTTTTTCTCTCTCTTTCTCTCTCTAAAAACCCATATCCAAAGCCTTTTCTTTAGCTTCAACTTGCAACCGCCGCCCTATGCTCTTGCTCCGGGTAGGAGGCAACCCGCTACTTCCTCCAATCTTCTTTTTCCCTTCTTATCTCCTTCCCTCATTTGCCTTTTTCTTCTTTTCCTCCCCTCTCACTTTTTCTGCTTCATCCCCCTCCATGCATCTATCTTTTCTGCTCTTCTTTCTAGTCTCCTTCAATTGTTTAATTCTCGGTTCTCTCTAAGTTTATCTCAGTTTCTCCTGAGCTGGGTCTCAACTATTCCCTGAGCTTGTCTCAGATCTGGGCTTCATGCCCCTTATCTGACATCTTTTGCCTACTTTTACTACTTTCTGTCTTTTAATTTTTTTGTCCTCCCTCCTCCTTAGCTATGATACTACATCCTTATCCCACCATGTACTCGGATAGCGAGCTCCGACCAAGAATGGGATACCAAATTTACTACTCTCCTTCACTTTCCCCCTCCAAATGGTATAACTATGTTGTAGCCCCATCAAGGCCAAGTGTTGGGTATTTTACATACCCCCTTAGCCTCACCTTTTACCTATATGATACTTTGTTTATACATATTTATAGGTGTTCGTGAAGGAGAATTGGATCTGGTGTCTACTTTCTTGGTTCGGAGTTTGGCTTCCTACGAGGATGAAACGGCGGCGGTGATGTGGTATTTGCTGCTGAAGATTACGATTTTTTAATTGTCTGTTTTCTACCTTCGGACCTAAGCTTATGTGGAGGGCATCCCATTGTATCTTGGGTTGCTGCTCTCATCTTGCTTAGGCATTTTACTTTCCTTATAGTTGTTTACCTGGTCCTTTATGGGTTTTGAACTAGTTTTTATATTAATGCAAGTTGACTTTGTGATAAAAAAAAAAAGAAAGAAATAAAAGAATAAAAAAAATGGTAAAGAGAGTTATTAGGACCAAGGAAGAGGAAACCCGTGCAACCAAAATAAAAGGGATGGTGGGACCATAAAGAATTCACCCATCCGTTTAAATTGAAAGTTAATATGGTGGTCCCCACCCGTTCATCTTCTTCCTCGCGACCTGCAACATCATTTTTCTAGATTGATAAAAAAAATTTAGATCTCAGCATCTTCTTATATGCCCGCCTAGCTTCCGCCTAGCCCCGTCCAGACTTGCAAAGCTCCGCCTAGACCCGCCTAATCCCACCTAGGTGTCCGCCTAATACGTTTTCCGATTTTATGACCAAGAAGGAGTTAATCATAGTCGGTCACTGTCTAGCACCTAGGCCGATTTTTAGAACACTAATTTGTGGTTGGTTCTCCAAGTGAGCACCAAATGAAGCATATTGTCGACGTCAAGCTTTCTGGAAAAGCATAACTAATGGAGGCCTTTTAACTTTATGACAATAGAAACTAAGCTATGAGCCTATAATTTAAATGCAGTATAATCATCCATGGTAGTTGTTGACTTTGTATAGATTATCTTGTAATTATCATGTAATTATTCTTTCCTGTTTATAGTAGGATTGTATATGATTATATATACCTCTGAATGAGAAGAATAAAATACATTATTCAAAGCATTCTCTTCTTGGCACCAGAGCCAGGTCGTAAAAAAAGAAAAGAAAAACTTTGAACCCTAACTGGGTTTGTGTTGCCGTGCTGTGCCCAGCATCACTAATACGCCTCTCGTCTCCAACGCACAATGAACGACTTGTTATCGTTGTTGTTCTCTGTTTTTTTCCCTCAACTGCAGTGAGTGACGTTTGTCGTTGCTGCTCGAGTATTGTTCTAAGTTCATAGGGTGTTATCGGAGTCTGCCAAATTTCGATGACCATTTTTTGTTTCGAACTCCTACCATTGCCACTGCACAGATTACCATTCTTAGTGGAAGATGTTTGTCGAGGATAGCTAGGTGGTTCTCGTTACTGCCCCAGTTATGGTGCAGTCGTATAATTCAAACTTTAACATTGGGATGGTTTTTTATAAGAAGAACTATGAATTATGGGCTCCTCTTATTCAGATTCATATTGCTGGAAGGAAGAAGATGGGATATCTTTGTTGGTCCATCAAGGCACCCCAAGAGGATGATCCTAAATATGATGATTGGTTATCTGAAGATCAAAGAATTAAGAGTTGGCTCTTGTCAACGATGAAGCTGAAAATTATGAAATGCTACATTTGATTGTCAACTTCGAAAAAAAATTGGGATTTTCTCAAGACTGCTTATTTTGATGAGAACGATGAGGCCAAAATTTATTCATTGAATTAGAAGGATTCACGTCTTAGGAAAAATGGACAGTCTTTGGCTAACTACTTTGGAGAGCTGACAGAGATCTTTCAGGAATTGGACCATTTTAACAAGGTGGCCATGATGTGTGACAAAGATGTCTAGATATTTCATAAAACAATTGAGTGAAAAAAGGTGTATTTATTTCTTGGAGGACTTGATGATGTGTTTGATCGGGTTCGTGGAGAAATATTACGCAAAGATCCACCGCTCGGGCTTCAGGCTTCTTATTCGTATATTCAACGTGAAGCGGATCGTAAGTAAGCCATGAAAATGGAGGACTAACATTTTGAAATGGCAGCAATGGCAGTCAAGGCCCGAGCTCCCTCCAATCGAACTGATCGATATGGGTACGAAAGTAAGTTCGAACAACCACGAACCGGCCAAGCAAATCATGATCGTCCTTTGGGTAAATGTCGACATTGTGGTATAATGGGACACTCCAAGAGTAGGTTCTTTGAGTTGATTGGGTATCCCAAGAATTGGGATAAGACACGGGATCCTCGCTTCAACAAACCTCGAGCCTCCGTTGCAGAAACCAAGGATGATTCAGCAACTGTAGCAAGCCAATCATCGACTCTGATTGCCGCGGCAGGTATTGAGGATAAGGCACTTAATGTTTCCACTTTTGTTATGAATAATACATGGATAATTGATTCCAGAGCTACTGAACATATGACTTGTGATTCTAAACAAGTTTCATCACTAAACAACTCCACCCACACCGAGGTTAATGTCACTAATGGTGATGCTGCCCCAGTTTTTTAGGAAGGCATTGTTTCTCTTTCTGATACCATGAAACTTGATACTATTATTATGGTTCCCTCCTTAAATTATAATTTATTGTAAGTTGCCTAAATGACCCTTACCTACACTGTTTGGTTGTTTTTTGGCTTTATTTTTATGTATTTAAGGACATCCAGACGCGGAAGACGATTGGTTATGGTATTAGATGAGGGAAACTGTATTTCCTCGAGTTGAATTCCAGTAGCTTGAGGTTGCTCACTCAAGCATTGTCAGTGAATGGGACTTTAACAGAGACTAATAAAGAGGCCGACATCTGGATGTGGCACCGTCGTCTTGGCCATGCTTCGTTTGGTTATTTGCATAAGTTATTTCCTAGTTGGTTCATGAAAAACGATGTTTCTCAAATTAAGTGTGATGTGTGTGAAATGGCTAAAAGCCATCGAACTTCTTTCCTCCAAGTTTAAATAAGAGTTCCATTCTTTTTATGGTTGTACACTTTAATGTTTGGGGCCCCTCAAAAATCGCCTCTCTTGGTGGGGCTTATTGGTTTGTCACATTTATTGATGATTGTATAAGAATGACTTGGGTTATTTGTTAAAATAGAAAAGTGATATTAGTATGGCCTTTCAAAAGTTTCACAAAATGGTCTCGATACAGTACAATATGAATATTCAGGTGGTTCTTAGCGACAATGGAGGCAAGTATGTTAATTCAGAACTTCGCTCCTTTTTTTATATGCACGGTATTATTCATCAGACTATGTGTGCGTACACCTCTCAACAGAATAGGGTATCTAAATAGAAAAATAGACACTTGTTAGAAGTGGTTCATGCTTCTATTCTTGAGGCCCGTCTTCCACTACATTATTGGGGTGAAGCACTCACATCCGCTGCCTATCTTGTTAATCGGCTTCTGTCTCGTACCCTAGACTTTGAGACACCATTCCAGACCTTTCTGTCTCTGACAAATTGTCCACCAGTTATTAACCTTGTCCTTGGATGCGTGGCCTTTGTCCACGTGCATTCTTCCCAACGGTAAAACAAGCTAGAACCTCGAGCTCTTCTTTGTGTTTGTATGGGGTATGCTACTATTCAAAAGTGTTATCGTTGCTATCACCCTCCAACCAAGAAATTGTTTATCACTGTCAATGTCACTTTCCATGAAAATGATATGTATTTTGGTTTCTCTGAGCCCTCACTTCATGAGTTTCAAGGCGATGAAGTTCAAATGTTTAATTATGGAACTGAGGAAAAAGCCATTGTACAACAACCCACTGTTGACCAGTAGGCTACTACACAATAGCCCATTGCCGAGGAAGAGGCAACTACATAGTAGCCCACTGTCGAGCAACATGTTGTAACAGTTCGATGTAAAAAATGCGTTCTTACATGGAGACCAAATCGAAGAAATTTATATAGACCTTCCACCAGGATGTACTGGACATGCAAAGGGGAAAGGTGTGTAAGCTTAAAAAGTCATTATATGAGTTGAAGCAGTCACCAAGGGTGTGGTTGTTGGAAATGTACCCTAAAGCCAATCATATGATGATGCTTTACGGACATTTCATATGTTAAACTAATCTAGTTTAATATAAAGGGCAAAGATTATTATTTAAAATCGTCTCATATAAATGTTATATGCTTAATTGATAAGTCCAATGAATATGTAATTTGGAGAATGTGATCTAAAGATGTTAGATTCATAAGACCATTCTCTTTTATATATATATCATAAACGTTCCTGATCATATGACTGCCATTTGGGCATTGACAGTATGTTAAGATTAGTACGTGCTATGTCTTCTCTTAGGGAGAGTGGCTAGTCTCTAGTCATTGGTGTGACTGACACCAAGACAAGCATGTAGATGCTCAATAGAGAATGAGTCCACTAAACGTGATCAACAAGGAGTTCTCATACTCATATCACATGAAAACTCATGATTGGGATAATGCAAAGTAGCCCTTTGACCTGAGGCATCATAATTGTCTAATGGTTAGGTCATTGATCTTTGACTATGTCAAAGTCACTCCGTCAAAGGGTGTCTACTGCATAGTTGAGGTTAAGCCATTTAGTCATGGAGGCAAGTAAAGGCACAACAAAGGATCTCTAACCTTTAAACCATTTGAGGGAGAATACTTTATGATATGATTAAGAATCTCTAGCCCGAGTATGAATGAGATTTAGGAAGTCATTCCAAATCACATTGGATAGTAAACATGAATAAACTATCAAACCAAACAAAGTGGTCAAGAGTATTGTATTAGAGAAAGATCGTATTGCATTGTAATCCTAAATTGAATAGGTTCTCCACCTCTTCTGATTAGCTTGGGTAGCCATTATATATTGCTAGGTGTCACTCATGGTTTGTGGAAGCCCTAAAGGTGTATAATCGCTAAAGGGAGAATTGAAAGTATGTTTCAATTCACAATCGATTAGAAAAGTTCTAATCGCCCACTACCTCGCTAAGAGGAACCTAATGGATCGTACACCATGTAAGGTAGAGATTGAAGAAACAACGGAGATGAGTAAGGATAATTAAATGGTTTAATTAGTTATCACTAGGATTAATTAATATGTTAATTAATCAAACGAATAAGTTCCTATTAGACCTCGGGTTAGTTTTAGGCCTCAAGGTCCAATGGGATTTGAATGCCAAGTCCAATAACTCAAGTTGTATGACAACTTGAAAACACAAAGGGCTTGAAAGCCCAATAAACCCATCAAGGCCGGCCATAAGAGTGAGGGGTAGTGAACTTGGCTTAATTGCAAGTTTGCCACTCAAATGTGAGGTGGTATAAATGCTTCTTTATAGCCATTTCATCATTAGGGTTTTCTTTGAGTAAATTGCAAAGAACACAAGCTCTCTTTTTCTCTCTAAGAGGCCGGCCACCCTAGAGGAAAATAGCTAGCAATCTTTCTTCCTCTAGGTCACTCATCTCTTCCTCAATGCTCTCCTTGGTGTGGAGACTTAGAGGTTCCCTATTTTGGGAACTTGGAGAATCCATTCCTTCATCCATCCAAGAAGTCATGGAGCCAAGAAGCAAAGTTCCTCCATCCACATCCATAGAGTCAAGGAGCAAGGAGACTAAAGAAAGAAGGCCCTCACATGGGTGAAGGTGCTTCAAAGGTATAAAAGTTTCTCAACTCCTTTATTTAAGATTTGAGTTGAGTCTTGGTTCACCGCAACTACTAGGCCTTGAATTTCATGGGTAAAGTTTTATTTTTGAGTATATACAAGCATGATTCCACCTTTTAATTGTTAATTGCATCCATAGATGTTGCTCAAAGGAACTAGTTTTATCAAATATTTCCTTCAGTGGTTCGGTAGGTTCACTAAATCAATGAAGGTGTTTGGGTATAGACAAAGCAATTGGGATCATACTTTGTTCTTAAAGCACAAGAATGAGAAGATTATGACCCTAATTGTATATGTGGACGACATGGTGGTTACCGGAAATGATCTGGTTAAGTAATCGGAAAAGAAGAAGTATTTGTCCACATAGTTTGAAACGAAGGACCTTGGGTCATTGAAATATTTCCTCGGGATTGAGGTATCGAGAAGCAAGTCCGGGATATTTTTTTCCCAAAGAAAATATATTATTGATTTGTTGAAAGAGACCGAGATGTCAGCATGCAAGCCGGTCACTACTCTGTTGGCTGAAGGGATGAAGTTGAGTTTAGATCCGAATCAAGTACCGGTAGACAAAGAAAGATATTAGAGGTTGGTGGGAAGACTAATGTACTTGGCACATACAAGACCAGATATTTCCCATGCTTTGAGCGTGGTCAGTCAGTATAGGCACGATCCAGGGGAACAACATATGCAAGCGATTATGAGGATATTGTGCTACTTGAAAAGAAGTCTAGGAAATGGACTTTTGTTCAAAAAGAACGCGCATTTCAGAATTGAAAGATATACTGATGCTGATTGGGCAGGTTCGATAGATGACCGACATTCAACATTTGGATATTTTACCTTTGTGGGCGGTAATCTAGGGATGTGGAGAAGTAAGAAACAAAATGTAGTAACATGGTCTAGTGCAGAGGTTGAGTATAGAAGTATGGTTCTTGGCATTTGTGAACTTTTGTGGCTTAAGTTCCTATTACAAGATTTGGGGGTTAGACATAGTCAGCCAATGAATTTATTCTGTGACAACAAAGCTGCACGAGATATTGCTCATAATCCCGTATAACATGATAGGACTAAGCATGTGGAAGTTGACAGATTCTTCATTAAAGAAAAGTTGGAAGGGAAAGTAATTGAAGTTCCTCCAATCGGGACCGAGGACCAAGTGACAGGCATACTCACTAAGGTCGGCTCTAGTGAGAAATTCCCAAAGTTTTTGGACAAATTGGGCATGTGTGACATATATGCACCAACTTAAGGGGGAGTGTTGTAATTATCTTGGGTTTCCTAGTTTAGGAGATATTGTCTTGTAATTATCTTGTAATTATTCTTTCTTGTTTACAGTAGGATTGTATATGATTATATATACCTCTGAATGAGAAGAATAAAATACATTATTCAAAGCAATCTCTTCTGTAGTAAGCATTGTGATAGAGACTTATTATTTAAAAGGACTTCGTAAAAATGTAGTTTGACTTTTTAGTGTAAATCAAATATGTTGTTTAACAATCTATAATTTATAGAAAAATAAATAAAATAAAAGGGTTTGTATTGGTATTTAGGAAGTCCTAAATTGGTAGCCGTTAATGAATGTAGATGCCACAGTCATCCACGCTTCCATAATTAATTCAAAAAACAGTGTGTACGTATAAGCGTATATGAGTGACTGATGCTAGCTTTAGCTAGCACCTTTTAATATACATGTTAGGTTCGGTGTCATGTAATAAATCCATATGTTTATCGTGTGATTTGTCAAAGTGGGCACACTTCGCTGAAAAGCTGCTTTGACTACTTCTAAATCTCAAGCTTCTTGTTCGAGACCAATTCAACCTATATAATTCAACTTGTGCTTGACAGCTATCTTATGTGGTATCATACAAATTAAACTAACTTTAGCATTAAGGTCTTGGGTCCAAATTTGGGAGTTTATCTGCATACTAAAAAAAAATAAAAAATCATATGTAAGGATTTCATTACATCTCTCTCTTAAATCATTCCCTCTTAATTGATTGTGAATCGTATTCTTTGTGTCTGTTGTCCTACAAGTGTGAGTGACAACCTCGCACAATACTCCCTTCTCTATAAAAGATGCCTAATAAAAATTGAATATGCAAGTTTTTCTAGTGTATACTTCATAACACATTCCTTAAAACAAATGATTAGCAAAAGGGACCCATATGTTTTACAAAACCCAGAAAATAGGTGTGAAACCTAAGATGCTTCTCTCCATGAAAGTCAAGAACTTATATATAATAAAGGAGTAAATTGTAGCAATAGTCCCTCAACTAAAAATCTATTACCATTAGTCCCTCAACTTATCAAAATGTGTAGCTATAGTCATTTTCATCAATTTCGTCAAAATTTTGTTAAAATAAGTTATGTTGGAATAACCATTTATATAATTAGGGTCCCTCAACTCATCAAATTGTGTAATTATGGTCCTTTTCGTCAACTACATCAAAAAATTTGTCAAAACGAGTTATGTTGGAAGGACCATTGCTACATTTGAGTTCAAGTTAAGGTACTATTTCTCCAATTGAATTAAAGTTGATGGACCAATGGTAATGGATTTGTAGTTGAGGGACCATAACTACAATTTACTCATAATAAAATGTGAGAAAAATACAATGTATACCTAACATCACCACATATACTTACTGCTATTGGTGCAATAAACTGTGGCAAAATCAAACCATGCTATCACCTGTAAACCAATTTGTGTTTAATATTCAAAAGAGAAAACCAACTACCATTTTACAGTTGACTACATGCATATAGTGTCAATTGCCAAATCCTCGATGATAGTCAAGAAAACAATATTTCTTATATATTTTTTTCCACTTGTTTAACTAAATTTTAGGTGTAACGCGAACATCATTATATGATATTATTGTTGTTTCATTTAAATTATGTAACATATGATTTTTTTAATATATTGTGTAAATAAGATATATTAGTTCTCTTGTTCATCCATCTTATAACTCAAAATGCTAACATCATCTGACAGTGTTCTCTTGTGTTATCTGTAATATATATATATATATATTTGAATAAACGATATTATTTATACTAAAGGAAATTGGTGGGTTTAGACTCATAATGTGCTAGCAGTAATGTGGTTCAAATTCGTTTTTAGTAAGAATCGAATCTAAGATCTTTCACTTACAAGTGAAAATGAATAAGTAGCCAATGTATTTTGTTTAGCCAAATGCAATTTCAAACCAATCCATTCTGACCCTACGCTTATGGCCGCCTAACCGTACTGATCTAATTTAGATACCAGATGTCCCACGACACGCCATTATATCATATTGCGAAGTCAAATATGAAAACCCTCCATTTCAAGAAACCGTGCACGGAAACTACCCTCAAGCCCTCACGAAACCCTAATATCTTCCCACAACGAAATGGCATAAGGGTCATTCCGCATATATTACCTGCCCCGCATGCCCTACCCAGTTGTCTGTATATATAAAGTCTTTGCTTCCTAGCGACATTGTATACCACACATAAATCGCAATACATATCTAAGGAACAAAGTGGTTTTTCAATAATCTGCAACAAGACAATAAGCAAAAGCAAGAGATCGTCTAGCAAGTTACGGTAAAAAAATGGAAGGTTTGATTCCATTTCTTCTTCATGCAATCAAGAAGCAAAGGCCTCAGCACAAGTTCAGATCGTTTTCTGTTTCTGAGAGCAACTCCAACCGTAGCTACCATCTTCTGATTAGCGGCCAGGATTCATTGGAGGGCTCGTCTCACCGCCGGACACGGTCGGAATTCCAGCCTCCCACCTTCAATAAGCAAGAAGGCGGTGTTTCCGCTGTTGCTCCTTCGGTGCTCGTTGGATCGAAGATGGGGTCGTATCCTTACCAAGGCTCTAATGTGGGCATGGCTAGAAGGAAGTGATTGATATGTTCATCCCAAATATTTCATTGATTTTCTTTCTTTCTTTGGTTTGGGGTTTCTTTTGTGTTTTAAAGTAGGAACAAAGTGTTCAATGGTGCAGCTTCAATCATAGTGTTTTAAAGCAGTTCAGTTCCATGTAAAAGTTCAATATGTTAATAAAATTAGCATATGATGTTATTTTGATAATGTTGGCGAAACTGAAATTTAGTGTTTATTGAGATTAACTTGTACAGTTTGGAAGAGTCGGGATTTGAAATTGTATCTCACATAAGATTTAAAACCATGTTCATCAGAATGATTATGTTCCCTTCACTGAGACGTTGTGAACTCGGGTTTTAACTATGATCGCTTTGATTCGGGTTGTACTCGGAGCTATGTCTTGCGATTTTCTTCTCTTACTAAAAAGAAAAAGAAAACCGTGCCCGGAAAAAAGCACTGGATAAGAACCATGCCCAAGAAAGAGCACTAGATAATAACCATGCCCAAGCAAGCAAAGTGGTTTTGTCCATTTAGTAAATAAAAATATTGAATTGTGATTTGGGCTATCATCTATGATAGCTTTGTGTCGTAATTAGATTACCTTTGATTTAGGCTAAGGGTTCGTTTGTTGGTCGGACCAGGATTGCCTTCCCTCCATTTTTCATCCTCTTTCTTCCCCTCCTACTTTCTCAGCCGTTCATTCCAACTCACTTACGTTCTTTAAAGCCCAATTTTCTGTCTTTACCACCACCACCACCAAGGCTCAGCGTAAGACAGAGCTCGAGCCCAGACCCCTCAGGGTTAGAAGAGTCCTCAGAAGACATGGCAAAATTCTCCTCCTTGGACAGCGGTGACTTGGTTAACGACACACTTGCAGAACCTCCACTATCCACTGAAAAATACAAAAGAAAAGCTTCCTCCTTTCCACCTCAAATCCAACCAAAAAGCTCATAGGATCACAACTCAGATGGCGACTTTTATAAAATTTGTAGCTGGAGTGATTACATAAAAGGGAGGATGATATGATTTTTACCTACAAAAGTAGGAATAAAAATATTAAAATACTTGCAAGAGAACAAAGTAGTTGTAGTAAGAATGCTCATGTAATGTTATTCCCACAGGGATTGAATAAATAATTTCTATTTAAACTAATTCTTAGTTAACTATTAAAACAAGGAAAAGATTGATTTTGTGACCTAAAATATTAAAAAGTTAAAGAAACCGGCAAAGTAAGAAAAACTTAAGAAAATAGTTTTGAATATAAATTTAAACACTAGGGTCTACCGTGACCTTAACAATCCTATACAATTTTACCAACTACTTATGAATTATGTTGATGCACAAAATCAGTGAGGACTTTGGTATAACAGAAAGTGTTAAGTTTGGAACCTTCGCTAGATTGCTACGGTCACTAGTGTGGATAAGTATGTAAATGGATAGAGACATGGAAGCAAACACAAGATGTATGTGGTTCACCCAAATTGGCTACGTCCACGGAGTAGAGGAGTTCTCATTAATTGTGAAGGGTTTACACAAGTACATAGGTTCAAGCTCTCATTTTGTGAGTACTAGTGAATGATTTAGTACAAATCATATTAGGCAATATTGTGGGAGAATGATCCCCTTTTATAGAAGAGAGTTTCTAGCTTTATTCTGACATTGACACGTGTCGTGTTGTGATTGGCTTCTGATGTTGACATGTGTCGCGCTATGATTGGCTTTTGATGTCGACACGTGTCGCGCTGTGATTGGCCTCCTAGTTGGAGGGAAACTCTTCTGGGTCCTTGACGGTATAACGTTGACCGATGCTCGATAGTTTCGGGATTGGTCAAGTATGGTACAAACAATGCTTCCCTAAGTTCTCGAGTGAGGGAAGCTCCTCGGTTAGGGACTTGCAAGATCCAAGCCGTTGAGTAATTACGAAACTTCTAAGTACCGATATGTGGTATCGTTTCACTTGCCTTATCTGTCTCATAAGTAGATGTGGCATCTTCTCTAGAAGTACTTTTCCTCCATCTAGGGGTGGTATCTTTAACTAATGGAGATGCACAAGGTAATGTATCAATTTCACTTGAAGCTTACTTATAGTTTCGGGCTTGGTCAAGCACGATACAAACCCTATAGTAGGAGTCCCCCAAGTCTCTAAACGAGGAGATCTGCCGAAAGAGGTGACAAACAAAGTAACCAATTAGAGTTCTAAGCAGTCAGTGTTAGATCGAAAGTTTAATCTCGTGTTCCGGCTGATTGTTCTCATTCTCCTTGTTCTGTAGACATCAACAAAGACAAAGAAAAGGACATGGAGAAGAGATGATATGAGATATTTTTGCTTTTGAAAAAGTAACTTTCCACATGCTTATTCTTGAACTGGGCTGGAGGGTTTTCTGGTTTCCTCCAGAGTATAATACCGACTCAAGAATTTAAAGGTCAAAACAAGTCCATCAAATCAAGAGTGCGTTCGACCTTGATGATATGGGATACTTTTGTTATTGACAAAGTAATAAATGAATCGGCACGTGTTCTGTTATGTTTGTCTCCACATGCTTCCTTGTATCCTTCTCACTTGCCCTATTTGTTCCTCAGGCAGATGTGGTATCTTTTCTAGAAGCATAAGATGTTGAAGATGAGTACTCAAGAGCAATGCCAAGTAAGTAATCAGGCAAGGAGTTACAGGCAGTCAGTTCCTGACTAGAACTTGATTCCAAGTGTTGACTGATTGCTCTCTTTCTCCTTGTCTTGCAAGTAAGAACAAGGGCAAAGGAAAAGACAAGGAAAAAGCATGATATGGTATACTCTTGCTTTTAACCCTGATGATATGAGATATTCTTGCTCTAGTATGGCTTTTTTGCAGAGGTATTATCAGGGGGAAAAGAAGTTGAGTATTTTTAGAGACTCTGCTCAGAGTGCCTTCTCGGATGTGAAGAAAAGTTGAGCATTTTTTTTATTTACAGGTCAGCCTGGCTATGGAGGATGAAGGTCGACATATATAAGAATTGTCCCAACAACGAGTAGTAACGCTATTCCTTTACCCTTCTCGGTCATAGCAATGTAGTGGGAGCTACAAGATTCATGTGTTTTAACTTTGTCAGAGCACTTTGAAAAAGTGGTATGTGGTATCTGGAAAGCTGATGTTACGTGTGAAGATTGCAGACAAGCTTTATCCAAGGAAATCTGGTTCTTAAAGTTCGGAGAACGGTACCCATTCGGTTTTCGAACAAGCAATCATGTCGGGGATCTGGTTCTCGAGATTCGAAGAACGGTGCCTCTTCAATTTTTGAGAAAGCAATCCTATTGGGAGTCTGGCTTTCAAGATTTGGAGAACGGTGCCTCTTCGATTTTTGAGAAAGCAATTCTGTTGGGAGTCTGGCTTTCGAGATTTGAAGAGATGTGCCTCTTCGATTTTTGAGCAAGTAATCCTGTTGGAAGTCTGGCTCTCGAGATTCGGGTAAAGGTTGGGCATTTTTGACAGTCTGCCTTGCCATGGAGCACGAAGGTGGACACACATAGGGACTTTCCAGTTATCAAGTAGTGGTGTTGTTCATTTACCCTTGTGGGTAATGGTCGAGTAGCTGGACCTTCAAAATTTATGTGTCTAAACTTTGTCAGAGATCTTTGGCAAAGTTATATGTGGTACCTGAGGAGCTGATGTTGCATATGGAGATTGTCGACAGATTTTACTCAGGAAAATCCGTTTCTTGAAGTCCGGGGAGTGGTGCCTCTTCGATTTTTGAACCAACAGCCATGTTGCCCTTTCTTTTATAGGGGCACCAATTGTGTGCAAGAAATACGTTCAGAGAGTTATTGCTTGTAGGAAATTTCCCTTTATTTTTATACTTCAGAGATTTATTGGACCTCATTTCTCCTTCATCATTTCTGAAAATGTATGGGCCATCCGACTGTCATTTTGACTTGAACATTGGTGAAGAGGTAGCCATGTCTCCTCAAGACAAAATATGGGGCCCATCCTTCTTATCCCCTACTGGTCATCTTACCATTGGGGACTCTGTAATGAAGAATGATATGATTGCTACGGTGGTGGCTAGGAACATTCTCACTCTCAAATATAACATACTATTTTCCAAACGGTCTGATGAGTTGGCTGTTAAGGATTCTCTGGCTCTCAATGTTCAGTGTGCAGGTTCTGTGTCTAATATGGCTCAACGCCTATGTGCTCGAACCCACCAAGTTGAATCATTGGCGACTGAAGTGATAAGTCTCAAACAGGAGATCAGAGGGCTCAAGCATAAAAATAAACAGTTGCACAGGCTGGCACATAACTATGCTACAAACATGAAGAGGAAACTTGACTAGCTGTAGGAATCTGATGGTCAGATTTTACTTGATCATCAGAGGTTTGTGGGTTTGTTCCAAAGGCATTTATTGCCTTCGTCTTCTAGGGCTGTACCGTGTAATGAAGCTCCAAATGATCAACCTCTGGTGCCTCCTCCTTCTGGGGTTCTGCCCAGTACTGAGCTTCGAATGATCACCCTCCGGTACCTTCTCTTTCTAGGGCTTTGCCGACTGCTGAGACTTTTCCTAAGCAACCTTTGTGAAGGTTCCCTCTTGTTTGTTTATTTTGATTCATGTATATGTACATATTTGTAACTTATCGAAGATATCAATAAATAAGCTTTGCTTCATTTCAACGTATTGTGTTAAATATACCAAAGTCTTCTTCATTAAGTTCTTTGAATTTTTCTTTTGTTGAAGCTTGTATGTTGAAGCTTTGTGAGTGAAGTATGTAGGTTGAGGTAGTGCTCCTTTAATTTTCCGAGTGATGAAAACTTCTTGGTTGGAGACTTGAAAAATCCAAGTCATTGAGTGGTCGTGAGACTTCCGCGTATCAAGGTACATTAGTATATGGTAGGAGTCCCCCAAGTCTCCAGTCGAGGGAGTTGACGAATGAGGTGTTATGCTAGTAGCCAAGTTTCCAAAGTAACAAAACTTTCGAATTTTCGAATTACCAAATTTTTTTTTTTTAATTTTGGAATTTCCGGATTTTCGAATTACCGATTTTGAAGCTTTGTAGATGAAGCTTTGAGGTTGAAGCTTTGTTGGGTACCATGAATTGATTTTGCTTCACACTATATTGATCAAGAGTGTGTGAAGCTTTTGTAGGTGAAGCTTTTGTAGGTGAAGCTTTTGTGTTGAAGCTTTGTAGGTGAAACTTTTGTAGGTGAAGCTTTTGTGTTGAAGCTTTGTAGGTGAAACTTTTGTAGGTGAAGCTTTTGTGTTGAAGCTTTTGTAGGTGAAGCTTTTGGGTTGAGGCTTTGTAGGTGAGGCTTTTATAGGTGAAGCTTTTGTGTTGAAGCTTTGTAGGTGAAGCTTTGGAGTTGAAGCTTTTGTAGGTGAAGCTTTGGAGTTGAAGCTTTGTAGGTGAGGCTTTTGTAGGTGAAGCTTTTATGTTGAAGCTTTGTAGGTGAAGCTTTGGAATTGAAGCTTTTGTAGGTGAAGCTTTGGAGTTGAAGCTCTGTAGGTGAAGCTTTTGTGTTGAAGCTCTGTAGGTGAAGCTTTCGAGTTGAAGCTTTGTAGGTGAAGCTTTTGTGTTGAAGCTTTGTAGCTTTGGAGTTGAAGCTTTGTAGGTGAAGTTTTGGTGTTAAATCTTTGTAGGTGAAGCTTTATAAGTGAAGCTTTTGTGTTGAAACTTTGTAGGTGAAGCTTTGGTGTTGAAGTTTTTGTAGATGAAGCTTTGGAGTTGAAGCTTTTGTAGGTGAAGCTTTGGAGATGAAGCTTTGTAGGTGAAGCTTTTGTGTTGAATCTTTATAGATGAAGCTTTGGAGTTGAAGCTTTTATAGGTGAAGCTTTGGAGTTGAAGCTTTGTAGGTGAAGCTTTGATGTTAAAGCTTTGTTGGGTACCATGAATTGATTTTGCTTCACACTATCTTGATCAAGAGTGTGTGAAGCTTTTGAGAATTGTAGTTATCCTCCATTGATGAAGCTTTTGTTGGCACCATAAATTGGTTTTGGTTCATACTGTCTTGATCAAGAGTATGTGAAACTTTTGAGAATTATGGTTAAACTCCTTTGATGAAGTTTTTGTTGGCACCATAAATTGGTTTTGCTTCACACTATCTTAATCAAGAGTGTGTGAAGCTTTTTAGAATTGTAGTTGCCCTCCATTGATGAAGCTTTTGTTGGCACCATAAATTGGTTTTGCTTTAAAATGTCTTGATCAGAAGTGAGTGAAGCTTTTGAGAATTATGGCTGAACTCCTTTGATGAAGCTCTTGTTGGCACCAATAATTGGTTTTGCTTATCAAGAGTGTGTGAAGCTTTTGAGAATTATGGTTGAACTCTTTTGATAAAGCTCTTGTTGGCACCATAAATTGGTTTTGCTTCACACTGTCTTGATCAAGAGTGTGTGAAGCTTTTGAGAATTATGGTTGAACTCCTTTGATAAAGCTCTTGTTGGCACCATAAATTGGTTTTGCTTCACACTGTCTTGATCAAGAGTGTGTGAAGATTTTGAGAATTTGTAGTTGTCCTTCATTGATGAAGCTTTGTTGAATTTCCCAATTTCCATTTTTTTATTTTTCTTTTTTTTTTTTTTTTTTTTTTTTTGTTGAGAAAACTGGAAATTTGAAATTGTAGGGTAGACAACATATACAAACCACACCTTGTAGCAGCCGAAGGTTTGGATGAGGCATATAAATTGAATTTGCTTCGAACAGTCTTGATGAAGAGTGTTTGAAGCTTTCTACCAGTTGTAGTGTTTGCATTGTTACATAGGAGAAATGTCTAAAGCAGATGCAAGAGGGTTGAATAGCTTGATCTTCGTATACCATACACTGAAGTTGTTGTTGGTTTGCAATAAGACTTTGTTGGTGACTATAACTCTTGTTGGGCATAAGTGCTCCCCTAGTTGAGTTGTAAAGCTTGAGGGTTTTTAATTATTTGTGAATTCTAAGAGTTCACATGTACAAGTTATACCACTCGTCTTCTAGTTAGTGGAATGAATGGTGAGTTGCTTTCATCATATGGTTGGTGGTACGAAGGTGAGTTCCTTCATCACATTTCATCACCTGGTTGGTGGCACGAAGATCAATTCCTTTTTCACCTAGTTGGTGATAAAAGTGGCAAGTTGCCAAATAATATTAAAGTATGGGTTGTACATTTCATCACCTGGTTGGTGGCACAAAGGTGAGTTCCTTCTTCACCTAGTTGGTGATAACAGTGGCAAGTTGCCAAATAATATTAGAGTACGGGTTGTACATTTCATCACCTGGTTGGTGGCACGAAGGTAAGTTCCTTCATCACCTAGTTGGTGAAAATAAGGGCAAGGTGCCGAGGCACATTGTAGCAAGTGTCGAATGACACAAAGTATGTTGAACCATTTCGAAGCACAGTTGGCTTATGTATGAATGTGTTAGAATGTATGATTGAACAAATATACTGTGAAGCTGTTCGTTTATTTGTATAGTCTTGTTGACATATACTTAGACTTTGTTTCATGTTGGAAGCATTCATGTTGAAGCTTTGAACTCCAGTGTTTCATTGCTAAGAATGTAAGAGGATTGAAACTGAGTTGTCTAAATCATCTCTTTATTGAATTCATGCCAAATGGTGTTCGTTACATAGGATGCTGAACGGCTGAAGCTTAACACTTGTACAATGTAAGTTTACTTGTAATAGTACTTCAAGTGATCAACGTTCCATGGATGGCTAAGGGTTTTGCCATTGGAGCTTTTAAGCTTGTAGGAGCCAGGGCGACTGATGCCAACAACTTCAAACGGTCCATCCCAGTTTGGACAAAGTGTTCCTTCACTCGGGACTCTGTCGCAGAGTAATCTTTTCTTTAATACCCAGTCCCCCACTTTGAAAGAACGAGGTTTGACCCTTGAGTCATAGTAGTTGGAGATGCGCTGCTTGTAGGCGACATTCCTCAAGTGAGCATGGATGTCTTTTGAAGGTATCGGTTCCTACATGTCAAAGATTGTTTGGATCTTCTCAGGATTAGCTTCAATGTCTCGTTGGCTAATCATGAAGCCCAAAAATTTGCCAGAGCCTACGCCGAAGGCACATTTGTTGAAGTTCAACCTCATTCGATACCTCTTCAGAATGGTGAAAGTTTCAAATAGGTCGGTGATGTGTTGGTTAGCATGTTTGCTCTTAACTAGCATATCATCAACGTAAACTTCCATGTTTTTCCCAATCTGTTCAGCGAACATTGAATTGACTAGTATCTGATAAGTCGCCCCTGCATTCTTTAGGCCGAAGGGCATGACTTTATAGCAATATAGTCCCCTGTCAGTAGTAAAGGCTATGTGTTCTTGGTCCGAAGGGTTCATGAGGATTTGGTTGTATCCTGAGTAAGCACCCATGAAGCTCAGGAGTTCATACCTTGTTGTAGAGTCTATAAGTCTGTCAATGAGAGGAAGAGGAAAGCTATCCTTCAGGCATCATTTGTTTAGGTCGGTGTAGTCGACACACATTCTCCACAAGACCTTTTGGAGCAGGAGACTTTCTTTGGTCTGATTTTTCTTAACAAGGATCACATTTGCTACCCATGTTGGGTAATTGACTTCGCGGAAGAAGCTTATGCCTTTGAGTTTTTCGACTTCTGCCTTCATTGCCTTGTATCGTTCAGCGTCATAAGATCTTCGTTTCTGTCTCACTAGCTTGGTCTTAGGGTCAATACTTAAGCAATGACAGATGATATCGGGAGAGATGCTTGGCATGTCTTTGTATAACCAGGCGAAGACTTCAGTGTTCTCTTGCAAAAAAAAAAATATCAATGTCAACCGAATGGGTGGTGACAAGGTGGTGCCAATCTTCACCATGCGATCCAGATAATCTTTTGAGATAGAGACCTTCTCCAACTTTTCAGCGGGTTGTGCTTGCTAGGTGAAAGAGTCACCTCGAGGATCGTCGGGTTGACTGTTGCCACCGTGAATATCCAAGTTGGCTTCATCCAGGCTGGTCTTTATGACTTAGTCATGTATAGAAAGGGTTTCCTTGGGCACAGGCAGGTGATGTTGCTTGACCGAAGTGTTATAACATGACTGTGCACTAAGTTGATCTCCTCTGATGTAACCATTGCCATAGGGGGTTGGAAATTTCATCAACAACATATGTGTGGATACCATGGCCTTGAGATCATTGATGCTTGTGCGTCTAAAGATGACATTGTATGTCGTTGGGCAATCAACCACCAGGAAGTTAGTTGTAATGGTAACTATGTAAGGGCATGTACCAATGGTGAAAGGTAAGTGTATACTCCCTAAAGGTTGCACGATATCACCGGAGAAGCTTATCAGAGGAGAAATCGAGCGATCGAGCAAGTGTTCAGCTACATTAAATGCCCTGAAAGCTTCAGCAAACATGATATTGACCGAAGCCCCCGTGTCTACCAGGATTCGTCGTACTTCAAAGTTGGCTATGTGAGCTTCCACGATCAGTAGGTCATTGTGAGGGTAGATGATACCTCTTTCTTCCTCAGGGTAGAAACATATTGGATCCCAATTATGCTTTTGATACTTGCCTCCCCTGATGTCTTCCACGTGAAACACTTAGTGCCCAGGCCTTAAGGCTCATTCACTATTTTTCAAGGCCCTGTTGGAAGATTTAGATATGGGTGTGCCGCCACTTATGGAATATATCACATTCACCTGGCGTTGGTTACAGTTACCCCTTAGAGGGTGAAGGAGGAATTGATCAATTTTTCCTTCACGTGCCAAAGCTTCAATATGATCACGAAGGGTGATACACTTATCGCCGTCATGGCCATTATGCTCGTGGTAGCAACAAAACGTGCCCGTGTTCTTTATGGGTTTGTAATCCGGGTGCCTCGGCTTTGGCTTCGGTATCAGGTGTGCTATGCTGGGGTAAATGCCCACGCATGTGGCATTCAAAGATGTGTATGCCTCATACCTCGGGGTAGGGCCTGTCTTGACACATGTTTAACCCACTGTGTTGACTGTCTGGGATCAGGGATTATCGTGGTGATACCCTTGGTTATCGATGTAGTGTTCCTTACTCCTTTTACTAAAATGAGACTGCTGAGGATGGAAATCTTTCCTTTTGCCCTAAGATTGATATGTTTGTTGACTTGACAAAGTATTAAGTAAGGTAAGGGGAGGCACCGCTGCCGTTTAGAAGGTTGAAGTCTTCTTATTTGGGTGGGTCTGGCTTCCACTCCCCACTTGTTAATAGGGGATGGTTGTTAGGGGTTTCTTTTGGTATGTCCTTGCCTCGGCAGATGCATGGTTATAAGCCTGCGCCATTACCTCAGAGTAAGTCTTCCAAGTGTTAGCATTGATCATGTACTTAAAGAAACAGTCATGTAGGCCTGTCATGAACGCTTTGAGGGCAGTCTTGTTGTCTACCTCGGCACAACTGGAATACTCATGGCTGAAGCAACCAGCATACATATGTAATGACTCGTCTGGCTTCTGGCGAATAGTGTACAAGTTATCCACAGAGCGTAAGCGATCGGTCTGGAAAATGTGTTGAGAAATAAACAGTTTCCTCAATTCCTCAAATGAGTCTACTGTCTCAGGTAGAATACGGCAATACAAGTTTAGAGCTCCGCCAAAGAAGGTGAAGGGGAAAGAAAACATTGCTCTTCGTTTGTGTGCATCCAGTATGCCATGGTGGACTCAAAGAGGTTAAGGTGTTTAATCGGGTCCTTATTTCCAGTATAAAGTTGCAAGCCAAGCTTCTGCTTTGTCTTTGCTTGAAATGAGGTGTCGAGGATTCTCCTTGTAAGAGGGCCAGGCCTAGGTTGGTTCCAATCAAGTATCTCAGCTTGTCGTTCAGCCTTCAACTTGTTTACTTCCTTAAGGAGTTGTATGACAAGAGGGTCTTGAATGGAGTCATTTACCACTTGAGCTTTCTTTCATAAATCTCCATCTCCTCTTGGAAATAGGAAAGTTTGATCAAGAGCATGTGATTTTTCCCTGGACTCGCCGTACTGACTTCCAAGGTATGTTTGTCGGAACATCTCTGAGTCTCATATACCTTCGTGTTTCTCTAGGACTTATTGCCCCTTCCCCAAATTAGTAGCTGGCATGGGACATGGCAGGGGACCGAGTCTTTCAGAGACCCTTGGGTCATTGATCTTCGAGCTTATATGGATGAGATTATCTCGACGTTGCTTTAGGAAGTCTCGACAATCGCGAAAGACAGCTTTCGATCATTCCACTCCTTCTGTAAGAAGGTGCCTTCCTTCATTCCTCCTGCTTCGGGTCGAAGCAACTGGGTTAAGAGAAGTCTCATGTTGATCGCCATTTCGATGAGTAGCTCGCTCTTCAACAAGAATACCCATGTTGAGGGCAAATGGCCCTCCATGTTGGGGGGGCACCCAGTTGATGGTTGACTTCCACATGGGTGATGAGCTCGTGTGTTTTAGTATATCTAGCCTCGTGGAGCATCTCGAAGACCTTCTTATACTGCTCTTGAAGGATTTCATTCCTCATCGCTATCTTGTTGTTCTGAGCCTCAGCTCATCAACTTTAGCCTGAAGAGAAAACTTCTTTTGTTCCTTCTTTCGTTGCTTCGCACCAGGTGCGAAGAGGGTGTCATTCTGCGTGTTGTGGCTTCCTTCGCTCTCCATGTTGGAGAGGGATGCCTGGTCAAAAGAGAGTGTACGAATGGTGGAAACCAGCTTGACAAAGCTGAAAAGAGTAGGAATAAGTGTGATTCCCATAAACGGCGCCAAATGTTGATGCACAAAATCAGTGAGGGTTGGTACAACATAAAGTGTTAAGTTTGTGACCTTCGCTAGATTGCTCCGGTCACTAGTGTGGATAAGTATGTAAATGGATAAAGACAGGGAAGCAAACACAAGATGTATGTGGTTCACCCAGATTGGCTACGTCCATGGAGTAGAGGAGTTCTCATTAATTGTGAAGGTTTTACACAAGTACATAGGTTCAAGCTCTCATTTTGTGAGTACTAATGAATGATTTAGTACAAATGACATTAGGCAATATTGTGGGAGAATGATCTCCTTTTATAAAAGAGAGTTTCTAGCTTTGTTCTGACATTGACACATGTCGTGTTGTGATTGGCTTCTGATGTTGACACGTGTCGCGCTATGATTGGCTTCTGATGTCGACACGTGTCGCGCTGTGATTAGCCTCCTGGTTGGAGGGAAACTCTTCTGGATCCTTGACAGTATAACGTTGACCAGTGCTCGGTAGTTTCAGGATTGGTCAAGTATGGTACAAACAAATTACACAGGCAACTTTGAAGGTTAGGTTTTCCTAATGCATATTAATTCTCCTCGTGATATTCAAGTAAAAACATATATCTAACATGCAATTCGTCTGTGATATTCAAATATGAACATGCAAGACTCATTAAGTTTTGTGAAAACCTTTTGAAAAACCATGCAAACCTTAAGAGTGTGATATTTGCCTTAAGTGAAATTACAATTATTAACCACAAGAAGCAATACTCAATCCTCAGGTGACATTCCGACCGATTTGCATTCGACTACTTATTTAAACATCATAATGGTAGCTAAATATTAAGACATAGAGACAGCTTAAACATAGTGATTAATAATCTAAAGTAGGGGTGGGCAAACGGGTACAGGAACCGCGAGTCGGGTCTGGATGGGTACACGCCGGTTCTTAATATTTTAGAAAACAAACGGGGCAGGCCTTTTTCATTTACGGGGCGGGCCGGGTCCAGATACTTAGAAAAACGGGTACCCGGACCGACCTGTTTCAAATTATAATAAACGGCTGAGATTGAATGATAACCTATCATTCAATCTCAACCATTAGTTTCTACCTAGGTCTACCCGAGTCCAAGCCAAGTTCCAGAATCATCACTCTCTCAAGTCTCAGCCACCTCTCTAATCTCTATCCCTCTCTCTCGCTCATCTCTTTCCCTCTCTCTCGCTCTTCTCTTTCCCTCTCACTCCATCTTTTTCCCTTTCGACTCCGTCACAGTGTCACTGGAATGGAGGCCCCGATTGCCTCGTACGGAGACTCGTCGTCGGACTCAGACTCCGAGTCGCCGGCTTCACCTCCATCACCACCTCCGGAGCTCAACAACCCTCAAGAATATACCCATGCGCTTCCTGTAGTACAAATAACGTTGTCAAGTGTTTCCCGTTCCTCCTTCACTTCACTCTCTCGAATCGTCGGCCCTAGTTCAAATTGAATTGAAACCGAAAGCTCAGATCTTTATCGCTAAATGGGTACGGTCACTATCCACCAGCTTGATCTTTTATTTATTTTTTTTTCTTGATCAGAGCTTTTTATTTGTTTGTTTTTTGGTTTTTGGTTTTAATTTTTTATGTTTTGGGGTGGTTTCAGCGGCGGTGAAGCCATTTTAGAAGATACTGACGGCGCTAAAGAAGCCGGATTGTGGCGAATTCGGCAAATACTACAACTTGCCAGCTCTCAACAATCCCAGAATCGGTTTGTTTCTCTGATTGGTTTTACTGTATTTTCTGTTTGGTTGCCGAGAAAGTGTGGGAAATAAGTAGAAAGTTTGAATCTTTGTGGTTTGTGTTTGTGGAAAGTAGTTGCTTTTGGCTTACTGCAAGGAAACAGAGTGTTAATTTTGTTTATTTCACTTGAAAGTGTGAAAATTTATGGTGAAATTTACTATGGTATTGGTGTTATACGTTGCAGAGAACCTGCCATTCTCGATTAAGATCCTTTTCAAATCTGCTATTCGTAACTGTGATGAGTTTCAAGTAGATGTTGCAAGATCAGAAAATGCATTGCAGACAAATATGGAACTTGAGTACCAGCGAAAGAAAGAATGGTTTGGTTTTCTAAAATGGGGATCAAATGCATTCCCTAACATGCAGATCGGCACCATTCCAAAACCCAAAAAAAAAAAAAAGTAATCAGACCCGTGGACCCTTCCTGAAACAGGTCGGGTTAGGTCCTATTCCTAAAATCAAAATCCTTCTACCCGACCCGTTACATATTAAAACTGGTAAGGCCAGGTTCCTCCAAATTTAGGCCCGGCCCGGCCCGTGCCCAGCCCTAATCTAAAGTATGCACGCATAATATTATAAGCAATTGAATAAAGACTACATATTCATGATAAGGCTTGTGGCCTGGCCCTAGCAAAAGAAAATTAGTTACGAATAATCATAAAACAAAATGAATTTTTATTGAAATAGAAAATTGAGAGAAAACACCTTGTAAATAAACTTGAATCATCAAAAGCTCTCTACATCAAGTTCTCCAAAATAGTGCATTGTGAACCCTAATGTCTAAATAGCCTAATTTATACTACTAGAGAATAAAATCCTTTCTAGAAAATGTCTTCTAAAAACTAGGAAACATAATAGAATAAGATATCTAGGAAATACATTTCTAATCAATAATGAGAAATTTGACCAGCCACAAAACAGTCATGTTTCTGGACCTTCGGGGCACCAAAACAGGCGCAAAACAACTTGACTTAAAGCTTGAGATGTCCTCAACATTATCTCCAAAAGACCTTGAACCCCAGAGACAACATCTTTGACACCGAAAAACCCAAATAAGCCCAAAACATCACTTTCATAGCAATGCATGTTGGTCCTTTATTTCATCACCATAAATTATCTGCCTGGTAGAAAAATCTGAAACTTTGGCATGATCAAGTTGAGAGAATCAGAACACCCTCCAATTAGAATAGAATAACTCCAAAATTCATCCGTTTGATCATTTTTTGCTCAAGGGGAAGTCGAATGTCCAACATTGAGAATAATATAATAAAGTAACAAAATTCTCACAAAATAATCAATAAATTAATACTAAGATTAGAGTAAAATGTATAATATAATATCGACTCATCAAGAGACAAGGCAGCAATAGGAGGGCGGGAAAGGCACCGAAAGAGGCAAGAAAATTGAGCTTAATGAAATGTGAATATTGTTGGTGACGTGACAAAAGTTGAAGCTTTAAATTAACGTGGCATAGAATGAACGGCTAAGAAAGTAAGAGGGGATGAAAGCGGATTATAAAAGAAGGGCTTTTCCTTAAAGTTTTGGGCCCCGTAACCTATTGATAGATCTCTTAAAATCTATTTTTGACAAAATCCGTTGGCCCAAAATTTTGAGTTTGAGCACTAGTTAATACCTTACAATATGGTATTAACGATGTACTAACATGATATTAACAAAGAGACTATATGTATAGAAAAAATTTACAAACTAAATAATGTGTCATCAGTAGGAATGAACACGTTTATCAACACTTAAGTAATAATCCAAACATCAACTTTCATGTTATTTAGTTTATAAAATTTAATCTCCCTGACATTACTCAATTTTAAATCTTTATAAAAAATTCGCAGATGTTTTTATTTGAATGGTTATGATAAAATTAACTCGAAATCACACCCGTCCAATAAAACTATCCCAAACAAAGTAACTTACCGAGTTTCTAATTTTGCCAATGCCCCTGAAGGAAGCCTAACAATAAGGTCCTGCAAAGTTATTTAGGACTTTATAGTATACCTATATGCAGCCTCAACTGAGATAGACTTATTGCAGTTAGAAAGTTTTCCCAATACGCTCTAAACTAAGTGAAAAGTTTTGTCGGGGCCACACTCCCAAGATACTGTTGTGATGGTTTCAGAGAGCCAAACTATGTCGAGCAAAAACTATACAAGAACTGTAAACAAATAATTCACTTCACATAATTTTACTCTCGTTCATTTTTTTGAAGAGGGTTTTATTAATTTGAGTTAGACCCATTCTAGATTATGCGCTATTGGTTTAGCAACAGAGATCTAAGTGAAGTTCAAATATGCAAAGTTTAAGGTCAACTGATTCAATGAGGCGTTGAATCAAACACTCGAGAAACTCATAATTCAAAGATGAAACGATACAGATTAATCAAATGTTTTCGATAAGAATAGATTAGTATGGAATGATTCAATCTCTCACAGTTTTCACTTTTCATGGTATATGTAAAGAAGTAACAAGTAAAAAAAGTAAACAAAGGTGGAGATGTTGATGAAAGGGAAGGCTAATTGGCCTTTCAGTCAGTCTCCTGGTTCATGAGAACCTCAATACA
The DNA here is from genome assembly GCF_916048215.2 of Malus sylvestris. Classification (NCBI taxonomy): domain Eukaryota; kingdom Viridiplantae; phylum Streptophyta; class Magnoliopsida; order Rosales; family Rosaceae; genus Malus; species Malus sylvestris. The sequence goes on from NC_062269.1 coordinate 19,326,359, forward strand.
AGCTTTGGACCTTTGGTGAAGAATTTTCACAGGAACTGAAAAGGAAACATTATTCCAAATCTAGCTTAAAAGCAGACACAGTGCACAAATCAATTACTTTCTAACACGGAAAATGTTACAAGAATATTAAACGAGTTCTAACACTAATGACTTAGATAATGGAAACCAATATATATGTAAAACCCTTAGATCTGCTGGGGATATTTTGAATAAACTAGAACCATTTTCATACCAGATAGCCACATCAGTTTACTCCCAGAGACAGAATCTCGCATTGAAATATCTAAGCCTAGCATCTTAAGGTATAAGATCATGGGTCTCCCTGCGAATTGCAGATTAGTTTCGGGCTTGGATGCAAAAGAAGTATCCATAGAGTCGTATGCAATGCTTATTAATTTAACAGGAGCTCAAAAAAGCTGTAGGCAAACTTGGCATTTAATCCTGAGTTATGAATGCACCACCAAATTGGGGAAAATATGATTTCAGGTTTTGTTCTGTTCTTGTTTTTGGGTTAGGAACAAAAACTTGGAAACAAGGCACAACACATCGGGGAATCCGTAGTTGATCAACCGTAAAAATAAAAAATAAAAACCAACTAGCTAAAATATTTCCACAAGTAAACAAAATTATCAATTATAAACACATGAAAAGTCTCCAAAATCTAAAGTCTTCGAACTGAACACTATTTCTAGAACTAAATACTACTATTACTTTTAGAATTGAACACTGACTATTTCTAGAATTGAGCAATAGCACTAACTATTTCCAAAACGTAACATTGACTATTTTTAAAACTCAAAATTGATTGTTTCTAGAATTGAACACTGATTAGTTTTAGAACTGAACACTGATTATTTCTAGAACTGAACATTGTCTATTTTTTGAACTAAACACTAGTACCATATTATTTCGTAAACTGAACATTGATTGTTTCTAGAACTGAACACAGGTACTATCACTATTTTTGAAACTGAACAATAATACTATCACTGTTTCTTAAATTGAACACTAGTACTATCACTATTTTTTAAATGAATACATATTATTTCTTAACTGAACACTAGTACTATTACTATTTTTTAAACTGAACACAGGTACTATTACTGTGCCTTGAACTTGTTTATCTCAGAGCTTGTAACATGAAAACCGACCAACGCATCCACACGCCACTTTCACCCTTGTAAGATGAAAACACGAGGAATATTAGCCTTATGCAACAACATTACAATGAGTAAAGTGGATTGTCAGCATAACAGGCACAAAGTTGTCCACAGTAACGGAACAAGCTTATGTTCCAAAGGGGACTGAAAGCATCCAGGAACTTGAATAAAGCACCTAGCCTCGCTGGAATGGCAAACTCGCAAAGGATCTCATGGTCGAAAGAGGATGATCGACCTCCCACCTGAAGCATATAACCGGAAACTTATGGGATCAAAATCTTAACTATGAACCATTTTGGGGAAGCAAATAAAGGAAACAAAATATGGACTTGTCATTTCTTAAATCTCATGTTACATGTATGTTTAGAAGCATATATCACACCATTTCATGGCACCCGAGTTGATAGGTAGAAGAAAGAAAAAACAACGGTTTGTTGGGGTATTAATTAGGTTAAAACAGAAGTTCGAACATGACAGAGTGAACCAACAAGCCTCAACATGTCATTACACATCAATTTTTGTTACTGTTTCTGCATCGATTCCCCGTACTCAGACAAATACGCATTTTTTGTTCTACTACCGAATAGCCCTAATTAACACCCAGAGCCCCCAAATCTCAATAAAAAAGATCAGTAACTTCAAATGAGTAATTGATTAACAAAAAAAGCAGAACAAGAATGACTGATTTGAAATTACAGAAGAAAAAGGGAACCGGAAAATTGAATAGGAATATCGAATTGGGAGATTTAACTGCAATCAGGAGATGATCGAGGGAGCTCTTGATCGACTGGAACTGAGCAAGATAGTTCGCCATGTTCGACCTCGATCTTCGCCACACGTATGCAATTGTTCATGATCCATATAGAGAGACAAAGAGACCTATACATACATGTATAGAGAGCTGAGCGAGATGGAGGTTGTAATTATGTGGGTTTGCTCTCACTGTGTAATGGAAGAATTGGAAACTCATTAATTGGGTATGTTTTTTGTTTTTTACTGGTTTGATGTTGGATTTCTTCTATCCATTACATAAAGTTATTAAAATGCTTTTGATTTAAGGTTTAAAGTTTGAAATCCTTTTCTTTGGTTTTTCTTTCTTTATATGTGTTGATGCATTTTTGGTTCATCATGCATGGCATAACAAAGTGACTTGTAAAAATGCAATTTAAAATTCGTTGGTGGTGTATAGTAGGTCTGGCAAACTGGTCGTGTCTGTCGTGTTCGTGTCGTTTTCGTATAACACCTATTATCTTAATGGGTCGTGTCGTGTCACACCTGTTATCTTAACGGGTCCTTAATAGGTCAGGTCACTTTATCCACCCGACCCATTATGACCCATTAAGAAAAATATATTTTTTTCTTAAATTTTCACATACCACACATTACCGCATAAATATTACTTCAAAACATTAAAACAGATTTTTCATTTAAGTACTACATCTACACTCGAAAATAAGAGCCTAATAAAAACAAGTTTAACAGTTGGATCGTTAAAATTAGTTTCATAGAATTCGTATCCCATTAAAACAATAGATTCACTAACACTTAAAAGTTTATGTATACTTTCATTAAGTATAACATAAGATTTTGTGATATCCACTTGTGTAAATATTTTAAATTGACGATCAAATTCATTCATTGTATTCGTATAGGGTCAAAGAGTGTAATTGTAAAAAATCATCAAAATCAGAGTTAAAATAACCGTTAAATTGTGATTTTTTGTTTTATAACCGTCGAAAAGCTTTGTCTCATTACTTGATCTCTGAATGTTTGTTTGTTGTGCTTTTTGGCGTATGCGATCTCAAAGCATATACAAACAAGTTTGACGGTTGGATCGTTAAAATTAGTTTCATTGAATTCGTATCCCATCAAAACGATAGATTCACTAACACTTAGAGTTTATTTATAACATAAGATTTTGTGGTATCCACTTGTGTAAATTATTTAAATTGACGATCAAATTCATTCATTGTATTCGTATAGGGTCAAGGAGTGTAGTTGTAAAAATTTATCAAAATCGGAATTAAAATAACCGTTAAATCATGATTTTTTATTTTATAATCGTCAAAAGGTTTTGTCTCATTACTTGATCTCTTAATGTTTGTTTTTTGTGATTTTTGGCGTATACGATCTCGAAGCATATACAAACAAGTTTGATGGTTGGATCGCTAAAATTAGTTTCATAGAATTCGTATCCCATCAAAACAATAGATTCACTAACACTTGGGAGTTTATTTATACTTTCATTAAGTATAACATAAGATTTTGTGGTATCCACTTGTGTAAATATTTTAAATTGACGATCAAATTCATTCATTGTATTCGTATAGGGTCAAGGAGTGTAGTTGTAAAACATCATCAAAATCGGAGTTAAAATAACCGTTAAATCGTGATTTTTTGTTTTATAACCGTCGAAAAGTTTTATCTTGTTACTTGATCTCTGAATGTTTGGTTTTTGTGATTTTTTGCGTATGCGATCTCGAAGCATATACAAACAAGTTTGACGGTTGGATCCTTAAAATTAGTTTCATAGAATTTGTATCCCATCAAAACTATAGATTCACTAACACTTAGAGTTTATTTATACTTTCATTAAGTATAACATAAGATTTTGTGGTATCCACTTGTGTAAATATTTTAAATTGACGATCAAATTCATTCATTGTATTCGTATAGAGTCAAGGAGTGTAGTTGTAAAACATCATCAAAATCGGAGTTAAAATAACTGTTAAATCGTGATTTTTTGTTTTATAACCGTCGAAAAGTTTTGTCTCATTACTTGATCTATAAATGTTTGTTTTTTGTGATTTTTGCCGTATGCGATCTCGAAGCATATACAAACAAGTTTGACGATTGGATCATTAAAATTAGTTTCATAGAATTCGTATCTCATCAAAGCTATAGATTCACTAACACTTAGAGTTTATATATACTTTCATTAAGTATAACATAAGATTTTGTGGTATCCACTTGTGTAAATATTTTAAATTGACGATCAAATTCATTCATTGTATTCGTATAGGGTCAAGGAGTGTAGTTGTAAAAAATCATCAAAATCGGAGTTAAAATAACCGTTAAATCATGATTTTTTATTTTATAACCGTCGAAAAGTTTTGTCTCATTACTTAATCTCTGAATGTTTGTTTTTTGTGATTTTTGGTGTATACGATCTCGAAGCATATACAAACATGTTTGACGGTTGGATCGTTAAATTAGTTTCATAGAATTCGTATCCAATCAAAACTATAGATTCACTAACACTTAGTTTATTTAAACCTTCATTAAGTATAACATAAGATTTTGTGGTATCCACTTGTGTAAATATTTTAAATTGACGATCAAATTCATTCATTGTATTCATATAGGGTCAAGGAGTGTAGTTGTAAAAAATCATCAAAATCGGAGTTAAAATAACCGTTAAATCGTGATTTTTTGTTTTATAACCGTCGAAAAGTTTTGTCTTGTTACTTGATCTCTGAATGTTTGTTTTTTTGTGATTTTTGGCGTATGCGATCTCGAAGCATATACAAACAAGTTTGATGGTTGGATTGTTAAAATTAGTTTCATAGAATTCGTATCCCATCAAAACTATAGATTCACTAACACTTAGAGTTTATTTATACTTTCATTAAGTATAACATAAGATTTTATGGTATCCACTTGTGTAAATATTCTAAATTGACGATCAAATATATTCATTGTATTCGTATAGAGTCAAGGAGTGTAGTTGTAAAACATCATCAAAATCGGAGTTAAAATAACCGTTAAGTCGTGATTTTTTGTTTTATAACCGTCGAAAAGTTTTGTCTCATTACTTGATCTATAAATGTTTTTTTTTGTGATTTTTGGCATATGCGATCTCGAAGCATATACAAACAAGTTTGACGGTTGGATCGTTAAAATTAGTTTCATAGAATTCGTATCCCATCAAAACTATAGATTCACTAACACTTAGTTTATTTAAACCTTCATTAAGTATAACATAAGATTTTGTGGTATCCACTTGTGTAAATATTTTAAATTGACGATCAAATTCATTCATTGTATTCGTATAGGGTCAAGGAGTGTAGTTGTAAAACATCATCAAAATCGGAGTTAAAATAACCGTTAAATCGTGATTTTTTGTTTTATAACCGTCGAAAAGGTTTGTCTCATGACTTGATCTCTGAATGTTTTTTTTTTTTTGATTTTTGGCATATGCGATCTCGAAGCATATACAAACAAGTTTGACGGTTGGATTGTTAAAATTAGTTTCATAGAATTCGTATCCCATCAAAACTATAGATTCACTAACACTTAGAGTTTATTTATACTTTCATTAAGTATAACATAAGATTTTGTGGTATCCACTTGTGTAAATATTTTAAATTGACGATCAAATTCATTCATTGTATTCGTATAGGGTCAAGGATTGTAGTTGTAAAAAATCATCAAAATTGGAGTTAAAATAACCGTTAAATCGTGATTTTTTTGTTTTATAACCGTCAAAAAGTTTTGTCTCATTACTTGATCCCTGAATATTTTTTTTTTGTGATTTTTGGCGTATGCAATCTTAAAGCATATATAAACAAGTTTGACGGTTGGATCGTTGAAATTAGTTTCATAGAATTCGTATCTCATCAAAACGATAGATTCACTAACACTTAGAGTTTATTTATACTTTCATTTAGTATAACATAAGATTTTGTGGTATCCACTAGTGTAAATATTTTAAATTGAAAATCGAATTCATTCATTGTATTCATATAGGGTCAACGAGTGTAGCTGTAAAAAATCATCAAAATCGGAGTTAAAATAACCGTTAAATCGTGATGTTTTGTTTTATCCCGTAACTTGATCTCTGAATGTTTGTTTTTTTGTGATTTTTTGCTGATGTGATCTCGAAACATATACAAACAAGTTTAACGGTTGGATCGTTGAAATTAGTTTCGTGTATCCCATCAAGTTCAATGGTATGTGTATATATATATATTATGTAGATTTAAATCTATTTATTTTGTACGTATAATTATTATAGTTTTTAGGTGTATAAAATTTAATTTAAAACTTAATATATATATACATATAATTATTATAAATATATAATTATTATAGTTAATTGAATATATATATATATATATATAATTGTTATAGTTTTAAACTTTTTAGGGGTATAAAATTGTTAAATTAATATATATATAATTATTATAGTATTTTTTAGGGTTATAAAATTATTAAATTAATATTCTGCTTATCGTGTATCGTGTTACCTACGTGTATACCCGAACCAACCCGTTATCTTAACAGGTACTTATCGGGTTACCCGATAACACCCGATTCATTATCGTGTCGACCCGAACACCTGTTAATTTTGTGTCGTGTCGTGTCGAGTGATCGGGTCATGTCAGGAATTGCTAGGCCTAGTGGCCTAGTGTATAGACAATAATTGCACGAGATGGTGCTTCAAAATAATTTGAGTGATTTTATTTTAGTTTTAATATATGAGAATGATTTGTTTTGTTATAGAATGTTGATTTTTTTTTTAAATTTGGATTTTATTAATGTACTTGGATTATTGAGACATATTATATTTCATAAATGAATAATTGTGATCTTTAGTTATTAAACGTGTATGTGTTTGGGCCCAAAATAACACTTTGGACCGAAAATGGGCTAACATGAACTGAAAAGCTACAATTCTTAGCCCAGTAAAAATCCCTCATGCCACAGAGCTTTTAGCCCAAGAAATGGTTGATTGGATCGAGTCTTTGTGAAAATAGGACTGTGTGGCGATTAAGATCAGATATGACTCAGTTGAGTTCTAGGCAAGTTGAAATTGCTAAGGATCAAGATACAACCCTGATTAAACTCGAATCCTAATTCAGAACCCAGTTAAACCAAAGAAGCCGAGACTAGATGAAGATGAGCTTCGGCTAAGGAAGGGAAAAATAAAGAATATTCAAGACCTATTCAGTAGACTTGTTTATCCTAAAGGGGCTTCTTCAACTCAACAAACAAACTCTATATAAAAACTTCGCTCTACGCGAAACCTTCTCACAACCCAAAGGAAAATACTAATTATCCTAACTCCTCTGTCAGCACATATTCATTTAGTTGAAATATCACTAGGTTGACAACCGACAACATGTTTAGTTCGTTGGAACATCACCTGGAACGTAGAACTCATTGCTTTGAAAGTACCTTCACCTTGGTGGAACAACACTACTTCTAGTTTAGTTGGTTATCTATCCAAGTCTTAGCCAGCGAAGAATCTTTGATTTCATCTTGAAAGAGGTCACTTTATTAGCTTCCCAGCAACGTGAAGTGTCTTATGATTTGTTACTCTTGGGTGCATTTTGCAGTTCGACATTCAGACGGTCAAACCATGTTCACCATTAAACGCTTATGTCCTTTGAGTATCTTTGTCCCTAAAACCTGATATCGATTCGACACACTTATATTCTCACTAATATAAATAAGGAAGCCGAACTTGGTGAGGAGATTTTGTACTAAGTGCTGAACTAGGCAACCTTATCTTCAGGTTCTAGAACCCTAGGCCGAGAGGTGTTCCCCTCAGTCGTAGTCACTTAAGTGCAGAAGTTAGCAGTGCATTCGACACACCCCCAAATCTATTATACTCGCCCGACCCAACTATGTTGTGAGTTGGCACACTTGCATTCACAAATATGACGTAGTTAACTCATAGTTACTCGGTCTGTGCAATATCAGTGTGTAAGTATATTTTTATAAAGTTTGAATCAAACTAGGTTTTTAACTATAATAGTGTTGTGCCACTTAGTAGTACCATGTAGGTGGTTTTTCTTTTCACTTGTAATTGAAAAGATCTTAAGTTCGATTCTCGTCAAATATGAATTTAAACCATATTATTGTTAACTAATTGGAAGGCTAAAGTTATCCCTTCTCTTCCCTTGGTACAAATAATATAGTAGTTGAAAAAAAAAAGAAAAAACTATAATATTGTTGTGAAGGGTTTTTTGTGAATGTACCGTCTCTAAATTAGTATTTGAATACAAGCAAGTGCCGTTTTTCAAACGCTCTTCCATGGGTTCCTTCCCCGACGCATGACTTCACAGCAGAGCCATAAGCCACACGCCGACTCCATTGCTGCAACACCCAAACCAACATTCAAAACTATGCAAGGTGCGCAAAATACGACGGCGTTTCGATCAATCTTCGACGCCGGAGAGCTGAATTCGGAACTGGAAAAGTCCGGGGTCAAGCCCAGCTTCATCCCCAACTTATGGAAGCAGGTGATCCAAAACCCTGATGCCCAATTCGACCAAATTCCATCTCTGCCCTCGGCAGCGTATCCTCTCCTAACCTCCAAATTCAAAACCCTAACCTCCTCTGTCCACAAGGTCATGGACTCCTCAGACCAACTCACCACCAAGCTCCTCATAAAACTGCAGGTTTGCCCCATTTCTTATGTTGCACACAAACTGTTCGATAAAATGCCTCTGTGAAAAAACTCTCGTGTTATTTTATTTTTTTGTTAGAATGGGGCTCTTGTGGAAGCTGTGATTATGCGATACGACAGCCGCTTGGGGAGGTATGATGGGAAGCCCCGCCCTGGTGGTCCTAGGTCCACCTTGTGTGTATCATCTCAGGTATCAAGTTTTGAAATTTTTTGTTTTCGTGTTGAAATTGCGGGAATTGAATGTTTATGTTGATGTTTGTAGGTTGGTTGCAAAATGGGTTGTACTTTCTGTGCTACTGGGAGTATGGGGTTTAAGAGCAATCTGACCTCGGGGGAGATTGTGGAGCAGTTGGTTCATGCTTCTCGCATTGCGCCTATACGCAATGTTGTGTTCATGGTAATTGCTTTTCCTTACTGGCTTAGGGGTTTTATTAAGTGACATGGATATGGAGGAATGGAGGAACCATTGAACTTTTGACATTTGATGTTGTGTATTCTTGGCAGGGAATGGGGGAACCTTTGAATAATTATGGTTCCTTGGTGGAAGCAGTTCATGTCATGACTGGATCACCATTTCACTTGTCACCTAAGAAAATTACTGTATCGACGGTAGGCATTGGAAACAACCATTATGTCTAAGATCTTTTTCTCTGCCAAAATACCATTGCTTTCGGCATTAAGATATGATGGATCTTATTAACTTTCTCATACTGTTCTATATGATTCCATAATCAAATTTTTGTAGTCTTTATTTTTAGATTTGGTGGATCTTAGTAAATTGGGTAGCACGTAGTACCCTTTTACTTCTTTTGTTGAATGGGGGTGAATCATAGTTGCATTAGTAATGATGTAGTTTGCAAGTGCTAGAAACATTTGGCTTACTCATCCATTAATTGTGCATCAAATCTTCTGTAGGTTGGTATTATTCATGCTATCAAAAAGCTTCATAGTGATCTTCCAGGTCTGAATTTAGCAGTTTCACTGCATGCACCAGTCCAAGAAATCCGTTGTCAGATAATGCCTGCAGCTCGGGCTTTTCCTTTAGTAAAGCTTATGGATGCACTGCAAGAATATCAAAAGAACACGTAAAGTTTCATTACACCTGTTGCGTTTTAGTAAATTCTATTAGCTTTCATTTCTGTGCGAATGAAACTTTTACTGTCGTTTTACACTCCCCAAAAATCTCACTATTGTCTTTTAAACTGATTCTTCAGTCAGCAGAAAATCTTCATTGAGTACATAATGCTTGATGGAGTGAATGATGAAGAGCACCATGCACACCAACTCGGAAAATTGCTAGAGACATTTCAAGTGGTGAGTTCTTATCTATGAACTTGCAGCATATGAGGAACTTCAGTCCCTTTTGTGTGCCTCTGCGTATCATATATATATCCAAAGTAACCTTTGCATTTGTTGTTTCCTGTCGTATAGGTAATTAATTTAATACCTTTTAATCCAATCGGTATTCTGAGTAAATTCACAACCAGTAACGAAAACAAAGTAACAAGATTCCAGAAAATTCTACGAGGCACTTATGGTATCCGAACGACAGTACGTAAGGAAATGGGTCAGGATATAAGTGGAGCATGTGGTCAGTTGGTAGTGAACTTACCCAACAAGAGCTCAACTGAGAACACTCTAACTGATATAGAAGATCTTCAGGTCAGATAGATCGCTTATTGCTTCCGGTGGTGTTAATGCCTGAAAGTCCGTTAATGCCGGTCAAAGTAGCCAACGGTCTCCAGACCATAATTAGTGTTTCTATAATCTTGATAATTTTGTAACTCATTCAGTTCTTTTTGGGGTTGCAATAGCAAAATTTCTGTTGTAATTTTTATCGTATCAGCTTGAGATCTTCACTTGATACACCTAAAACTGTTTTTTCTCCCTTTTCTTTTTGTTTAATTTGTATGTCATAAAATATAAACCCTTTCATTTATCCAAATGTTTATTGAGAAATTCCCGGCTGGTGCATTTTTTTCGTTTTTTATCATCCCGAACTTTTGCCTCTTAATATTACAGTCTAGTGGTATTCATTTTCATTTGTAAGAGATGTCTTAGGTTCGATTCTCGCCAAAAGCGAATTTGAATTGCACTACTGCTAGCCCATTATGAGGTTAAGTCCACTCTCTCTCCCTTAGTATAAATAAATCGTTTGTTCAAAAAAAAAAAAAAAACAAAAAAACAAAAAAACAGAACTAGAGGGATGCTGAACTTAGAGCAAGCCATAAATAAAGTACAATTAATATTGCTGTCGTAGGATTACATTCTAAAAGATTGTAACCCATTCTATTGGTGTGTGTTTCTCCATTATTATTTTGACTTATTTGTTTTTATGCTAACAACTCTATGACGATAATCTCACTTTACCCTATGCGCCTTCATTTCATGTTTCATGTTACTTCATTCCGTCATTTGGTTAGAAAAATCATTAACTTAGTTGATGTAGAAAATGAGATTTTCATCAAAGCACAAGGGGATATAAACGAAAGTGAAATGATTTCACTCCGCATTTCTCTTCTCAAGCACAGCCACGTTTATTTTAACCTTTTCATTAAGTAAAGCAAAAGAGAATCAATATACGAAAAAAAAAACAAAGGTGTGTAGCAGAAAGAAACAACGTGCATAAATCATTTTCCGAACAAAAAAGCCTTTATTTTTTTATAACATCTGGATGGTTTCATATACACGTGACCACCCTTGCAACTCACAACTGAACCCCAAAGGATCAGCTGGAAGCTGATCATTCTCCCTTAACTAACACGTGAGGAGCATCTTGACTACTTCAGAATCTTACACTAATTTTCAACCACTGCAGCCTCACATACTCTCACCTGCACCTTCATTTAACAGACCAGTTCAAAATTTTCAATTTAATTGAAAAGCGAAAAAAAAAAAAAGGGGGGGCTTTTATAAAAAACCAAATAGAGCATTGCTCAATTTGCTATCTTGTTTCGGAGTCTCAAAACTTTCAAACAGAACGAAAAATGCAAGCAGCAGCAAATCCTAGAAACCTTCTGTTTGCCCTCTTGCTCACCATGCTCATTTCTTCTCGCTTGGTTCACTCCGGGCACTTCACCAGCTCTCCATCACTGTCTCCATCACCTTCGCCAGTGAGTACTTCATCCGACACTCTTCTCTAATCAAATGATTCACTCTTACTTTTCTGTTTATCGTTTTAGTTTTCTGAATTTTGCGTTAGGCTGTAGGAAATCCAACGGCAAATGATCATGAACCATCTAAAGGGAAAGGGACTGTTAACAAGTTAAGGAGAGGGTCATTTCCGGCTACTTGTCGTTCAAAATGTGACGAGTGCGAGCCTTGCATGCCAGTTCAAGTATCTGTCCGAGCAATGTCATCGGAAGAGAACGAGTACTATCCACAGGTTTGGAAATGTGTCTGCGGTGATAGCATATTTTCCCCTTAAGGATGGCTAGATTAATTTAACACTACTGCTGTACGTAATAAGGCCTAGTTACCAGAAGTTTTCTCTAGATTAATACGAGTTAAGATTCATGCAGTGCACCTTATGTGCAGAAGAATTCTTGCACACAACAGAGGTAATGAAACGTTTCTCACACAGCGGAGAAATGTGTTATAAGAAATTTTCACCGTATATGCATGCTATGCTACCATTGTTCTCCAGTTTTTTGTGTAATGGGATTGAGACAGATGAAATATCCAAATGGTTATTGAATATATTTGAAGGCTCAAAGTGCAGGTTACAAATCAGGAAATCCTGATTTGGAGGCTAAACGTCGATGGCTGTCCACATCTTTTCTTGTCTTAAACTTACAATCGAGGGTGGTTTCGGCTGTAGGTGTTGATTGAACACATTGTTTGGTGCTCGACACATGAACTTTCTACCATTACACAAATAACTTGACCAAATTTTGAAGGGCATTTTGGTTAAAGAAGTAAACACCTTAAGGTCATTTCTTCAATTTTCCAAGAGTACGTTTTCACAGCTACTCAAAATCTCTCCAATCGGGAACTAAATCATCGCAAACCAAGGGGGAAAGATAGGAAGTTGCGGAAGACAATGAAAGAGGGATGGTAGAGAACCAAATCGATGCGAAGAAGAAGATCAAACCGCTTAACTAAGAAGATAATGAAATCTACTGCTACTCTCGGAATCTTACTAACCCGAAGATTTCTTGGACATGTATATTCAATAATCTAAAAATTGCTTAATCTGTAATACAAATAGCTCACTTGATTCCATAGTATTCTGTTTTAACATGTATCACAAACAAGAAATTCACAGATAACTTATTCGATGTAATTGATACAGAATCAACATCCAATGTAGGCTCCTCATGTTACATGCAACAACAATAACAATTTAAGGATGATAAGATTATAAGAGTTAATGTCAGATGATCAAGGAAAAAAAAATTTGAAATCCAATGCAATGCAACCACCTGCATTATTGCTTGACATTCTCCAAGTACCAGCTATAAGTATCAACAAGCCCGTCTTTCAGCGAGATCTTCGGTGTCCACCCCAACCCTGCAAGCTTTGAGCTATCCATGAGCTTCCTCGGAGTTCCATCGGGCTTGGTAGAGTCCCAAACAAGTCGGCCCTCGAACCCAACAACCTCCTTGACAAGCTCAGCCAACTCCTTAATTGTCACTTCCTTGCCACTCCCCACATTGACATGCTCCAACCCACTATAACTGTCCATCATGAACACCACTCCATCTGCCAAATCGTCCACGTGCAAAAACTCTCTCAGGGGGCTTCCAGTCCCCCACACCACCACCTCCTCCGCCCCTTTCACCTTTGCCTCGTGAAACCGCCTCATCAATGCCGGCAACACGTGCGAATTTTCAGGGTGAAAGTTGTCATGCGGCCCATACAAATTGGTGGGCATCCCAGAAATTGCATCCCAACTGTACTGAATCCGATACGCCTGGCACATCTTGATCCCGGCGATCTTGGCGATGGCGTACCACTCGTTGGTAGGCTCCAGTGGTCCCGTCAGCAATGCGTTCTCCGGGATGGGCTGAGGAGCGAATTTGGGGTAAATGCAGGAGGAGCCAAGGAACAAGAGCTTCTTGACTCCAAATCGGTAGGCGGCGTCTATGACATTGGTCTGGATCTGGAGATTGACGGCGATGAAATCCGCCGGGTACGTGTTATTGGCGTGAATGCCACCGACTTTAGCGGCGGCGAGGATCAAGAATTGGGGTTTCTCGGCGGCGAAAAAGGACTCGACGTCGGCCTGGCGAGTGAGGTCGAGCTCGGCGTGGGTGCGGAGGACGAGGCTGGTGAAGCCTAGGGCATGGAGCTTGCGGACGATGGCGGAGCCGACGAGGCCGCGGTGGCCGGCTACGAAAACCTTCGCCGATTTGTCAGAGAGGAAGGAAGGCGAAGTGGCATCTGTAGAGAGAGAGAGACAGTAAAATTAGTGTGAGGATCTGAGAAATTAACTGTGTCATGTTTGTTTGGTTGCCGAGAAAGTGTAGGTTAGATTAGTTTTTTTTCTCAGAAACCAAACAGATTGCAGAGAGAGAAAGGGAGGGAGAGAGAGAGAGTACTGTTCTTGGCGCCACTCATGTTGTATTTGCTTGAGTAGTGCATTAAGATCTGGTAACTCTTCTCAAATTTTTATTTAATTTGTAATTTTTAAACAGGGTGTGTTATGTTTAATTGGCTGTGAGATATGTGTAAAAGACAACAAAATTTATGTTGCATGTAATTACTAAATTGTCCATATATTTTTATTTTTGTTCAGTTCCGATAAGAGGGTTAGAATAGTAATTTTATAGAGTTTTGGTTGTTAAACAAAATTCTATTAATAGGTAGTTTATATATTAGTTTTCATCACAAATGATTCTTGACATTGATCCACGCTATTAAGATGTTAATGAAATTGAATATCGATCACTATTGTTCCTGAAAATTGGTGTCGTAAATCAATATGATATTTTTGTCACAATTTTATCAAAAATTCTGTTAAGTGTTGATTTGACACATTACTAAGTTCCACAAATCTAATTAAATATTGTCATGTAGATTACAAACATTCAAATAATAAAAATTCAATTTATATTTTTGGGTATGGGATTTCGATTTTGTTCCATGTGGATTTTTTCTATGGTTTTGTTCTTGGTTTCATTGGGAACTGATCTTCAGTTGTGTGGTGCTTTTGTGTGCAGGTTTGGAAGTTGCATGTGTTAAAGGTGAGTGTTTTTGCGTTCTCCCTTTGGGGGTTTTCCAGAGGTAGATTTTTTATTTTTGTGTGTTGTAAGTCTTCATTCAGCACTATAAGATATGATCGATAATAACTTTTTTTTATGAAATCCCAATTGAATCTAAAGTGAGAAGCTTTACACACACGTTGACACGCCCCGATTCCGATATCCCTAAATACCAGGATAGGCACGTGTTGGCTGACGCACGAGGGTGACGAAGCCATTTAAAACATGCATACAAATAAAGAATATGCAATTAGAATGAAATATGCCATTGCAGGAACGTGTTCAAAGCATACAACTAGTAGGAATAAAATGGAAGAATTACTAAGAAAATATACAAACAAGGAAATGATACCTATACTGAGAAGACTCGAGAATACCTATGTCGTAGAATCCTAACGTTGAGATCGTGTGTCTCGATTATAACTCCTGAGGGAGCGCAAAAACAGAAAATGTGAGTGGACCAGAGTTTATAATAATTCTAATAATAAGAAAACCATTTTATTTATTAACATACTAACCCCCTATTTTGAAAACATATATAATACTACATAGTACTTTTCCCGAAAACTCTACATGCCATGCAAAGCATTCTTAAAAACATGCATGTGTAAATAGTGCTCAGTGATGGATGTATTGCCGCCCGTAGGCAAATCCGTAAAACATATGTAAAGTCACTCGGCGGCAGTACTTGTCCATCACCTGAAGGTGAAGCTGTATAACTTGTCCATCACTGGAAGGTGAAGTTGTATAACCTATCCATCACTCGAGGGTGAAGCTGTATAGCCTGTCCGTCACCTAAATGTGAAGCTGAATAACCTATCCATCACCCGATGGTGAAGCTGTATAACCTGTCCATCACCCGAAGGTGAAGCTAAATAACATGTCCATCACTCGAAGGTGAAATTGAAAAAAATAGCATACATACACACCAACACTAGCCGTGGCTAGTGAAGCTATCTGACACTGCTTTCGATAGTGAAGTTGGGGGTATATCATAAATATCTCACTACTCCTCCATTGTGTCCTATGGCCATAGACATTATACTCGTGGTGTGTGTATGTGTCGTATGATAACCCACTAGATAAGCTCTGAAAACATTTCTCAAAACCTCAAATCTCATTTCGTAAACCATAATAAGTCATATTCGTAAACCAATTAAATCACCATCGTAAATTCATATAATTTAATAAGTGAAAATCCAATATTTCATAACCTTTAGTAAAATATAATTTTGATAAGTCATAAATATCTCGTAAACCATAAATATAGAAATCCGAAAAACATAATATAAAACATATTCGATGCAAGAAATATGAAATGCATGCAACCTAATCTTTTATAAAAACATGCAAGTTTAGAAGGGGTCCACTCACTAGTACTCCATTGCCCGAGAGCCGCTCGAACTAGTGAGGATGGTGCCACTTCTCGCCGATACACCTAACCACATATAGGGGTCATTTAGTAAAACTCTATTGAAACATCATAATTTGGGAAAACTGATAGCGGATTTGGAATCAGGACGTCGAAATTAGCCTAGGAGGGGTGTAACAACCCGTCTTGATTTTTATTTACGGATTTTGGAATGAGGTCATTTTGGAAATTTTACGGGTGAAAGATATTTTGGGCTATTACTTTTGGGCCTTAAATGGTGATCGGGGTGGGGCCCACCTTTCTTTTTTGTCCCCGACCTTCCTTTCTTCTTTGCCTGCCACTTGGCACCCCGACCTCATCTTTCCCTTTTCTCTCATTCTCCCCGAGCTCTCTTACTATCTCTCTCTCAAACCTCTCTCCCTTTCGCATACCTCTTTCTCTCTCTCACTTTTCTCTTCTTCCCCAAGGACCAACACATACACCCACCCACTCCTCACGACGGCACCACCACCACCACCATGATGGCCCTCTCTCTCTTTCTCATCTGTGAAGCACAAAGAACCTAATGATTTCCTCTGGCAATGGACCACAACTCCACTTGGATTTCTCGACCACTTCATGGCCACGATTAGGCCTAGAAATGGTATTTTTCACTTCCCTTCACTTGTAGCTTCATTTCCTTGGTTTAATCGCTGAGTATGGTTGAGAATTCGAGTCAATCAGAGCTTAAGAAGCTCCGACCTTCTCCCTTGTCGAAACTGGGTCACTCGAAAACCTAGTTATTACTCAGCCCAAATCATTGGGCCAAGCTACCAGGCCCAACCCAAATGAACCCAGCCCAGTTGTTAAGCCCAAACCCAATATAACCCAGGTCTTTGGGCCGTGCAAACCCAAGCCTTCGACCCATTGAACCCTCGACCTAAACCCACTTGGGTGACCCACTGAACCCAGGCCTAGGCCCAACCTTGCAGCCCAGACCCATGGAACCCTTAACCTAACCTATGTGGAACCAACCCAGAACCTAAAACAAGATCCGACCCAGATCCGACCTAACCCAGTCGGATCTCAGGTCTCTGGCAGCGCGTGGGTCGGTGTGTGGGTGTGCGTGAGGGCATGTCTTGGTCGGCGCATGGAGTACACATGCTTCCACTAGAGGTACTATGCTCCGCCGCCCAAGGTGGCGTCGGTGACTTTTCCGACGAACTTTTCGGCAACCCAAAATGGCACGTAGGGGAGGTCCCCCTTATGTTTTTTGACGTCATGAATCCATTTATGATGTCTGTTTTCCGAAATTCAATCGTTATGGTAGAGTTTTATTAATTAGACCCTTTATGTGCTTAGGTGCGATTATTAGTTGCGTTTCTGTCCTTCTTATTTCACACGAGTCTTCGACAACGGAGTATCTATGAGTGGACCATTTCTAAAATGCATATTTTACTATTAGAAATGCATACATAAAAGCATGATTTAATGGTTACGTTTTATGAAACGTTTATGAGTAAATTAGATATACACTTTTATGAGATATCATGCTTTACTGAGAAGATGTTTTAAGATATGATGTTTGAGCTACTGAGCTCCGTTGAGATATATGTACTTATGTTTGGAAATATTATGTTCAATGATTTTTGTGCTTATCTAGTGGTCATTGTTCTGCTTATGGGCGATGATACTTATATTGGATTTGGCCAGGGGTTTATAGTCCCTACGGGCGGAAGATACTTATATTGACTTCGGCCAAGGGTTGTAATGCCTACGGGTGGAAGATATTTATATGGCTTTGGTCGGAAGAGTTCTATATGCTTTCGGGTGGGAAATGATACCACTACTAAGCACACTTTGTATGACATATATTTATGAAGTTTTATGGCATGCTAGGGTTTTCGGAAAACCTATTATTTATTAGTTTTCATAAACTTTAAGGGTTAGTACGTTGTTGAATAACTATGTTAGTACTATTTATATATCAACTTGGTCTTCTCATGTTTGTTTTGCATCCATTCAGGACATAGAATCGAGGCGTACAATCCCGACATTAAGGCATTCCTGCATTGGCATCTTCGAGTCCTCCGACTACTTCACTCCAGGACCTTGTTGTTCGGATATGCATGGATGTCGAAGTATTTCTGGTAGCTCTGATTGGTATGATTTGGAGTAGTGTGGTAGTACAATCGAGGCGTGAATCAAACATTTCACATTGAGGAGCACAAAAGCGTTTTGACAACTTCAGAAACTTCTCATTTGATTACCGAGACAACGATGAGTTATCGGCATTACATGTTGCAGACTGTAATATAGATGGCTTAATTGTTGGGTTCGCTAAGCAAGTGGGCAAGTTGGTAGTAGACAACAAGAGCTATTAGTTAGCTATGATTAGGTCTCGACTCAAGACACACCCATTCTCGAAGTACATGACATGACTAATGTTTGGACAAGGCCATTTTCATTTTTGGTTTGGATTTTCAGCACAAGTATTTTTGCTTAATTTATTATAGTTATATATGTGTTTTTTTTTACGTTACAAATGTTTTGGTGGAAGTCTTTTCCGTTTTCAATTTTAAGTTTAGCATGAGTTTTCGACCTCTATGTTATTACATATCTATTTTGACATTATTTACGTACATACTTTCAACCTTACATTATTATATGTTTTCGACTTTATATCTTTATAAAGTATATTTCTACTTTTACACTGATGGGGGAAGAAGGTGTGAGCCAGGAGGTATGAAAAGATGGAATCATTGCAACCCGATTGCGACGAGGTGGCATGTTCCTTTTTATGTAACCGCTCTGACTTGATTTCTTCTTTACATATATATTTTTCTTCTTCCTACTTTCGAGTATTTCAGTGTAGCAAGTTATTTCAAATCCAAAATTTTCTTAACGGGGGTAGATTGTAACAACCTATCCTGTTTTATTTACAGATTTTGGAACGAGGGCATTTTGGAAATTTCACGGGTGAAAGATATTCTGGGCTGTTACTTTTGGGCCTTAAATGGTGAGCTGGGCGGGGCCTACCTTTCTTTTTGGTCCTTGGACTTGCCTTCTTCTTTGTCTGCCACGTGGCACCCCGACCTCATCTCTCTATTTTCTCTCCTAAGCTCCCTCAGTCTCTCTCTCTTGGACCACTCTCCCTCTTCCAGACCTCTTTCTCTCTCTCACGCTTCTCTCATTCCTTGATGACCAACGCACACACCCACCCACTCCTCACGATGGCACCACCACCACCACCACCACCGTGATGGGCCTTTCTCTCTCTCTTTCCCTTTCCTCTATGAAGCACAGAGAACCCAATGATTTCCTCCAGCGATGGATCGCGGCTCTACTTGGATTTCCCAACCACTTCCCGGCCATGGTTGGGCCTAGAAATGGTATGTTTCACTTCCCCTCACTTGTAGCTTCATTTCCTTGGTTTAATAGCTGAGTATGGTTGAGAATCGGAGTTGATTGGAGCTCGGGAAGCTCCAGCCTTCTCCCTTGTTAAAACCGGGTCAAACTGACCCACACCTGGAAACCCAGTAATTACCCAGCCCAAATCATTGGTCTAAGCTACCAGGCCCAACCCAAATGAACTCATCCCAGTTGTTAAGCCCAAACCCAATATAACCTAGGCCTTTGGGCCGTGCAAACCTAGGCCTTCGGCCCATTGAACCCTCGGCCCAAACCCACTTGGGTGACCCACTGAACTCAGGCTCAGCCTAGTTGCCCAAGCCTAACCTTGCAGCCCAGACCCATGGAACCCTTGGGTCAACCCATGTGGAACTAACCCAAAAGCCAGAACAAGATCCCACCCAAATCCGGCCTAACCCATTCGGATCCCAGGTCCCTGGGCATGCGTGTAACATAGTTTTTGTATTAACTTTTTAAATTGTAAGATGGGATTGGTCATGTAACTGCGGTCCAGCGCATGGAACCAAAACAAATAAATCAAAGAATAATGCAGAAATAAGATATACACATTGAGAATATCAGGTTATTCTTTCATCTCAGCACTACAGTTCTAAATTATTAACAACATTTCATTTGTTAGGGTGGGAAAAAAAAATTTAATCTTTGTTTCTCATTTATTTTTTGTACAGAAAAGAAGAGTTGTGTGTTACGATGTGGGGAGATGTTGCAGAAACTTTTTCTTTTTTATCGGTCCACACATTGTCTTTGCCCATTATCGTTGTGTTTATAAGTTTAAAAGTCAAGCTTTACCTAGGTAACTCGTTTAACTGAAACCCACTTTTTCTATTTTTATTTTATTATGTTCTTACATTACTGACTATACGCTATTCCACTATTTTATCATTGTGTGATTGTAGTGTATTAGATTTACGTCCCTTATGACAAAGCATTTGTTTTATTTCTCATCTGTTAATTAGCAACTATTTAAATGTGTTCATTGCAATTTGTGTTTCATTTTTAGCCATGCATGTTCAAATTATTTTGCCATGCTCTTAAACTTATTCATTATAATTTCTATCTCACTTTTAAATATGTATCTCAAATTGAAAATATCTACTCATCTCTCATATTTACCGATGTTTGTTTTATAATTTATTATTTTTTGGGATCTACAGACAAGGTCATTTTTAATAGTACTGGTTCCTCACTTTTTTTCATTGACACGGACATCCAAGAGGTTAACTCATAAAAATAACTGTGAGTGGATATCTAAAATTGTGCTTCCTATTTATACCCACAAACAAACTCATTTTTCAAAATTGCTTACTTTGTTTTTAAACTTACAGGTTCTCAGCTTGTAAAGGTCCAATACAAGTACTTCCTCCTTCTTCAAGACAAATGAATGAGGCTGAAGTTCTGCACATTGCAAAGAGAGTAACAATAGATGAGCTGGTCTTTTTAGATCCTGATCTATATAAGGTATAAAAATGATTTATGTGTTGGTATCATTTTTTTAAGAGCAAGCATTTACATTGTTACATATTTAACAAAAACTTAGTTTGTTCTTACTTTTTTGACGAACATGTGTGACAAACCATTTTACAAAATGATACGTTCTTGTGTTAGGCATCAGTGAAACATTTTGACACACGTTATAATTGGTAGTATAATGCTTGTCCCAACTGTGTCAAGCAAATGCATAAAGATTCAGCACCTGGACAACTTATTTGTCAGAAACACCCCAACCAGATACCAACACCTTGGTAATATTTAATATGCAAGTTTATTATTTTCTCTTCTTTTTTTTTTTCGGATTTTCAATACTGTGTTGTTTCTTTACAAGTAAAA
Organism: Malus sylvestris; assembly: GCF_916048215.2. NCBI lineage: Eukaryota > Viridiplantae > Streptophyta > Magnoliopsida > Rosales > Rosaceae > Malus > Malus sylvestris. The sequence goes on from NC_062269.1 coordinate 19,347,752, forward strand.
AATCGCTTCAAATATGTAATCTCTATTGTTTCAAGTTCTTTATTCTGTTTGTGACCAATGAGTTATAAAGCTTGAAAAACTGATGCAATTCAATTTTTAAATGTAGGTATAAAGTTAATTTAATTCTTAAAGACAGCACTAATGAAATCAGTGCTCTGGTAATTGGCAAGTCTGGAGAAAAATTGTTCGGTATGCCTTGCAAAGATTTAGTCTTGAACCAAAGATTGGTTGACCAACAACAGTTGCCAAATGAGTTTTTGAGACAGATTGGCCAAAAGAAGATCTTTCACTTGCGATTCAGAAATCGAAGGAATACTTTCAACTCAAGTGATGTGTTAATTTACAATGTCTATGACGATGCAGCTATGGAACCAATAACCCCACATATGTTACCAAGAGAAACAACAATATCTTCCACTACTGTATCATCTTCGACCTCACCACCTAAAACAAGTGGTCAATCACATAAACGAAAGAGGGAATCTGTGAGGAGAGCCCTTTTTATTGGCAATGAACAGAGGTTTAGATTCGACTTCCATGCTATCATCAAATCTGATGCGTTCGTTTTACTTTTCTGTGTTAAAAAATTGACATCTTTTATCGATCTTGCTTTGTTTGAAATATACCTGTGAAACATCTTCTTTTTGTCAAGAAAAATTTTCTAAGTAAACAATACAATGAATTAGACTTAGGCAACATTTTCTGTCTTCTGTGCAATCAAATGTGCTCATTTGTTATACACATTTAAAACAGTGAGGCAGAAGAAATTTCAGAAGTAGACCCAAAATAATTTGATGAAATCCATATCAAATCACTGGAAAAAAAAATTGCCTCCGCCTGTTACAAAAATAGTTACCGTCGTTTCAAAAAAGGACTAAGTAAGTATGCTTTTATTTTGCTCAGTTTTTTGCTTCATATCTGCTTCAATGTGACTCCAATCATTATCTAAATGCTTTCCATTCTTGTTTTGTTTGTACAGCTTGGTTTGGTAATGTTAACACTCATGAAATTGTTGCAACAACACTTCTCTTGCTCTATTCAACGATATTTTGCATCTTTTGTTATTATATGTTGAACAACATCTAACATGTTTAGCAGTTTGTAAATATTTCTTTGCTAAGAACTAGACAATATTTTATGTACCTCCATATACCAACATTTGTTAATTTTTTGTGTACAGAAGCTAGTTTAGTTTTTAGGACACATGGAACTGTTAAAGCAGCATATATAGCTGTAATATTTTTTGTATCTCCATATGAAAGTATTAGCTCATTTTTGTGTGTGTAAATATGATGATGCTGGTTCAAACAGTTCCAACCACTGTAATCCAATTGAAAACTTTCATGTTTTCCCTAATATGACAAAATTGAACCTTTTCTTTACAAAGCTTTTGAAATTTATTTGTTATCAGTATTGTTGCTGTTTTGCAAAACCATTTTTCAAGTCTTTGATACACGATTTCATTGTGTTTTAAAACTTGCAACAATGCGCGGGTACTTATAGCTAGTCTATAACTAGGCATCATCCGGATTGGATTGCTTTTATCGTCAAATTAACACAATATGACAGTTTGATTCGGTTTGTTAATACTATTGAGGAACTCAAACCCAACCAATTCAATAAGGAATGGTTTGATTTGGGCCTAAACCCAAATCTTATTTTCTTGTGCACATTATTCAACTTTGTTACCTTAATTACAATGAAAATAACACGCAAAAACTAGACAATAAAAGCCCTCCCCCTCCCAAAAAAATTCCCATTTCTTACGCCGCACTCCTTTCTTTGGTTGGGGTCGGCAGGCAACCCCCTTACTTTTCCTCATTTTTCTTCTCCTCTCTAGTCAATATGTATGTGTCATGCCCTTCCGCTGCTTACGGTTGTTGGATTGTGAGGTCACGACTTCTATTCTCAACGTCGTTTGTCGTTTCCCGGCATGTTTCACCGGTTTTGGCCTTGGCTTTCCTGTTTTTGCTACCCCACTTTTTTTGCTCCTACTTTTTGCCCTTTTTCACAATCTAATTCCAATTCTACAGCCCTTTTCCCTCGCATCCATCCCCTTATTATTTTCCTTTCATCTCCTTACACCTCCATCTTCAACCTCTCCATCTCCTCCCTTTCATCCCTACCAAAAATCAAATCTGAGTTTTGGACTCAATAGGGATGTATCTATACCTTACTGCTCTTTATTTACCAACGTGTTAGAAAATTTGGACGAAGTCTTCTACGACCTCCTTCTTGAAAAGTTGGAATTTCATCTCCAATGTGTTATATCACATTCAACTCAGAAAAATTAAATTGAATCAATAGCATGTAGATCAATTTAATAAAATAATAAGTTAATCGTAAAAATAATGATTAAAATGTAATACTCCCGTGGAAGATGAACAAACTCTCTTTAACACAGCGTCAACATTACGTGTTGTGCTCTTGCCTTCTTTATTTCTTTGAATTAAATAATATATAAATATCATCAAAAGTTTTTGTCTATCTTTTAAAAAAACATATGACTTCAAGGCTACATAACACTCAATGCTATGAGTGCTTTAGCCGTATATTGAAAATAGAAGATCTATCAAATACTCTAGCCTTGAATTCAATGTTTTGTTGTCACGTTTTCATAGATTTGACTTTCACAACCGATAGATTTTCTATTTCAATTTCACCATTCATTTTCTGTACCACCCAATGCAACATACCATTGAAGAAAAATTGAAAAAGCAGTCCAAAGATATATCAAAAAACATTTAAAAGATAACAACTCATCTATTCAACATTGCAATTTCATACATCAACTTATGAATTTGTTGCAATGTCATACCTCCGTCAACATTTTCTTCAATTTTTTTGTTAAATGCTGACGTGGCAAGCACATAACCCACCCACACCCAACTGGAACTCCACGTTGGCTTTATTAAACCCATGGATCCTCCCATTAATTGACACGTGGAATGAAGAACAAATTTGAAAAAACAAAATTCCTGAAAAAAATTGAAAAACTGCTCGACGGAGACGAGACAGTGGGTCTCACGCCTGCACGTCAGCATTTAACAGACAATTTGATGGAGATTTGACATTGAGACGAATTTGTAAGTGCAGATGTATGAAATTATAATGTTTAAAAGATGAGGTATGAGATTGTTTTGTGACTTAAAGCTGAAGTAGTAAAATGTAATTTAATGGCACAAAAGGTGAGTTTTTTTCTCCCCTGTTTGGTCCCTACAGAAAATAATCAATTTTGCTAGATCATTTTCTCCGATTACAAAGAGATATTATTAGATATAATTAACCATTTCGTCCAGTATTTGAGGAGACAAATGAAAATTTGTTTTTTCTCCCCCACCAAGATTCAGAAACCCGTTTTCCATCAAATCTAGCTTTGAATAAATGATGCTAGTACCTCCTTTATCTTGAGTCCACAAATAAAAATCTACGAAGACTTTTCGACATGAAAAATCCATAATACAAAATTTGAGAATTAGAGGAAACAAAAATGATGCAATTAACAAGTTACACAAAAACCTTTTTCTCAAACAGCTCTTCAAAGTAAGGAAAATTGACACATTATCTCAGGACTTATACTAATAATTTGACATTTATTTTCTAGTGAATTTGCTGGGTTTGAATACTTCGGTCAATAACTTATAAAGGGGTGTGATATTCACATACCTCTTTTTACTTCTCTTACATCTTTTTAATTTTCGACCGTTGGATCGGATGAATTGAAGAATATCAAAAGACAGAAATTAACAAGCGATGTGAGAGAAGTAAAAAGGGGTGTGTGGATAGCACACCCCCTTATAAATTGGGTTGGTTCATGCCTTTTGCCTTTCACTTATCTGCAACATTGTTTTCATGGTTTATGCAAAAACAAGAATAATGTTTTCACTAAATGCTTTTCCTTAAAAATTTTATTTTCAAAAGTAAACTATTGTTAATACAAGAGGTATTTTTACTTTAAACTGCACTTTTCATTACTAAACTTTTTTTTTATTATAAGCGATATTTTTACTTTGAATCCAGAACGTAGGGGGGTTGAAGATGAGGCACCGAACCACCCGAGCAATCCACCACTAGAAAAATAAATTGTTAGGACCCGTCCCCGATTTTACAATATTTTGTTTCTAAAAGAAATATGATTAGGAGAAATACCATGATGTATGAATGCCAAGCAATATGATTAGGAGAAACACCATGATGTATGAATGCTTAGTTATTATAACTATTGCTAATGAACCTATACATGCATGTTTGAGGTAGTATCACACAAGGTAGTATCACATAAGAAGCCATAAATAAGAGCATTTATGTGATCCATTAGTTGGGGTTGTTAATTGAACCCCTTATTTTGTTGAATTATCTGTTATTGAAATTGTTATTCATTTTGATCTAGCACATCCAATTTAATTGTGTCTTGTCTGAATTAGTTTATGTGTTGGTGAGTGGTCTAGTAACTACCCTACATAGATTATCGAAATGATTGTAGGTCAATTCAAATGCTTTATTGAACTTAGGATTTATACATAGTATTTGATGGAGACGAAAGTATTGATAATGTGTGGTTATTATGTATGATGGGTGATGATTGATCACTTTTGTTCTCTAGCACGGAATATTCCAACTGCTAGTATGTGTGTGTGTATATAATTATATATCCAGGTCTGTTTAGCTCATTGGCTCTCTATAGGGCTTACGCCTAAATTTTGTTCGAATCATTGGTCCTATTGGTATCCCGATTATTGATTTGTAAACACCCAGTCTTGTGAAATTTTTTGGATTAGTATCCACTCATGTCAATCTTCATGGGTAAGCTTTCAATCTTCTTCTGTTGCCAAATATTTATAATATGATGTGTGGCTAGCCAATTAATATTTTTTTCTTGTAATGATATACTTGACTGTTGTTGTTGTGTACCCATTTGATATTATAACTTCTCATATATATTGGAAAGGATAAATATTCATATATGCCTTTGACGAATTGGCATGTGTGCATATATCTGTATTCATATGCTTTAATTTGTACCATTTACTTGGATGAAAAATATATGTAAGACTCTGGCTGTTTCCTGGATTTCAGTTATGTGTACATGTACAAGGTTTTGAACATCGCAAGGCTAAGGTAGTAATTGAAATTCTCATTACTTCAATTTTTTTGGTGTATTGATCAAATATCATGTCTTTGGGTTTGGGTTCAAAGGTCAATTCCTGCTAATAGTTGAGTATAAAATAGATAGAGGTTTGAACCATGATTTATGGATTGTATGGAAGTGTTCTGAAGTTGTAATTTGAATAAAATGAGTATGGGTTCAAAAAATTCAGAAAACTTATTTTACCGCAGAAAAACTATTACAAGTGGCTTACTATAGCTCTTGATTTCCCAGTCCTTGTGATTTCTTTTTGGTCCAATATTATGTATTTGGAAACTAGGCATGTCCATGATTAAACCCATCTGATTTCACTAAATTCCGTTGAGTTTTGATTGATAAAAATCATGTTCAAAGTTGAGTCACAAAGCTGCCAGATAGGAGCAAGTTCTGCATTTCCAGTTTTGGGTCCCCATTTTATATCTGGTACAAGTTCTCTGTTTCCTACACATCTTCAATGGATTTAAAGTACACAAAATGAGCTTCAAAACTCTCTTAATTTTGTACCCTTTGGTTCATTTTTTAGCATTCAAAAGTGAGAGTTAACTTGGTTGATGAAATCAGTTGTTTCTGCAGCTTTTATGGAAAGATGAGTGTTGATAGTGTGTTGATTAAGTGGTTCAATTAATTTTTCTTTGATCTCAGAAAATGTGGTATGAAATTCACGTGTGTCATTATTACTTCAAATAGTAGTTAGAATGCTTTTCATTTAAATCATGAATATAGATGATTGTGAAATAGTTGTGTTCGTATGATTGAATTATTATTGGAAGCTACATTTCGCTTGTACAAAGATTAGTGATGTTGTTGAGCTGGGATGATGATGTTGTGCTAGTAAGCATATTAGTAATGTGCCGCCTTGATTATGGCAATTGTACTTGGGAAATAGTACTCGAAATTCTTGAACTTGTTGGTGACTAATTGTGTGAATGGTTGAAAGGATTGGCATTGGAAATTTCGAGGACGAAATTTTTTTAAGGGGGGAAGAATGTGAAATCTCATTCATAGATTTCATTGTTATAATCTACGTATTTGTATTATTAAGATTTTATATTATTTTTCGGGAATTTATATTAATTTATTTGAATTTGGGCTTTAATTAAACAAGTTATGAGGGTTGAAATTTCGAAATTAATTATTTAAATTCGTTGACCTTTCGAGATCACAATTAAAGTTTTTGAATAGATCTCGAGCCCACGAACGCTTAGGCCAAAGCTGTTTACGAGTCCGGGTTATAACGGTATAGTTATGGACGTTTGAAGTTGTGATACTATAGATTTTAGGAATTATTTAAACTCCCACTTTGTGGGAAAGAGGCCCAATCAGGTATTTGGGTTGAGGGACCAATCAGTTAGAAAAGGGAAGGGACCAATCAGTTTTAAAATAGGTTAGGTAGTAGCCAATAAAAAAAAAGGAAGGAAAAAGGGGGGAAAAAGACCCCTTTCTCATCAACCCACCCAACCAGTTTCGACCCGGTTCTAATTCCGACGATTTTCACCATTTTTTTTTGTAGAACCACCACCAACCAACACCTACAACCTGTTCTACCATTCCCACACAAAATCATAGGAAATTTAGTTGTAGTTTGGTGAAAAACCCACCATAGGTGCCACGGAAAACCTTTCCAAAGATCCACCATTTGTGAAACGATCTCCTTCAATTACCACCACTAAAACACTTCTCTAGCGGCCAGGAACAAAGCCCAAATAGTTTTAGGGGCGATGGTGTTGCGGATTGGTTGAATTGAAGAACACCCACAATCAAGGGTTTCGACGGTTCGAGGGTAATTTGAGGTGTTTTTTGGCCGAATTGGACTTTTGCCTAGGTATGAAAGTTGTTCCTCTCATTGAACTTTACTTGCTTGTAAAATTTGATAATTTTTGGAGTTAGTTGAATTTTCCGACGATTGGGGACGAGAGGTCGCCGTGTGCGGCGGTGGACCGATGATGTCTAAGTCTAATTAGATGCCCTGATTTCATATTTGATACCCGAATAATGTGATTTGATTAATTGAACCTAGTTTCATTATGATACATCACTTGATCATTATACGAATCGATGATCTGACAGTTGGATCGTCACTAAACCCTAATGCATTATAGAACATAATTTTTTAGGATAACTAGAACTGACGGATTGGGAGTCCGACTTACGGATCTTCCCAAATTGGATTTCTAAGTTTGTAAAATAGGTTGTTGATCGCCACCTAATTCTAGCAATTGGGAGAGATCCGACAGTCGAATCGTGATGAGATTTTAGTATGTTGTTCTTTGAGTATAATGTTAACCTTAGGAGGTTATGGATCTAGATTATGATGTGTGGATCTTCCGGATTAAATTGCTACGGTGTGGACCCCACCGTTGACGTTTGGTCAACAGGTCTTGAACCATTTGAATTACTAAAATTAGTATTACTAAAGACTCAGTGAAGCTTTGTGGACCTATCTAGGTGAGTGACTTTAATATATGTGATATGGTGATTACCCGATTCTTTATATTAATATGACATGGTTTATAAATGTGTTTTCTGTCAAAATGTGATTCTTTTATAATTGGCCATCGATCTATTTTTATTAAATGTGATTTGATTCATGGATTGGTAATATTTGTGAAAAAGTGATTCGAATTGCATATTGAAATGTTTTGTAAATTGAAGGCTAGTAGGGGACTATGACCCTGCTTGGTTAATCCGCGATGGGGGTCACTAGTGGTCCTACTTGGTTAATCCGCAATGGGGGACCATATCATTTATGGATTGTGCTTGGTTAATCCGCGATGGGCGATCCTTATGGCCATGTATACGTAGGAGTGATCATGCTTGGTTAATCCGCGATGGGTGATCACTGCCTAACAGTTCTGTAGGTGTGACTCTGCTTGGTTAATCTTCGATAGGGGGGTCACTGGTGGTCCTGCTTGGTTAATCTGCGATGGGGGACCATATTATTTATGGATCGTTCTTGGTTAATCCGCGATGGGCGATCCTTATAGCCATACATACTTAGGGGTGATCATGCTTGGTTAATCCACGATGAGTGATCACTGCCTAACAGATTCATGGGAGTGACTCTGCTTGGTTAATCCGCGATGGGGGGTGACTACCTACATGGTTACTCAAGGGTGGCTCTGCTTAGATAATCCGCTATGGGGGGCCACTTCCTATTTGGTTACATATGTAGGCTTTGGTCGAACTGTGTTCTTTTAGCCCTAGTTTTTAATGTACATATGTACAATGTTTTTTAGGAATCTTGTGGTTTGTATTAGAAAAACTGTGGGATGTCTAGGTGACTCCTACGGAGTTTTCAGTGATTTTATTATGATTCCATAAAGCATGATTCTATACTTGATGCTTATAGATTGTGACTGATGGTCTGTTTTGATTGAATATCACATACTTGTATTATTGTCACTCACCCGAACTTTGCAGCTTATCTGAGTGTCCGATTTACCCAGTGTGCCATCTCCTTAATGTAGGCATGATTGTACATATAATAGGTCTAGGTAGATTACGAGAAGCAGCTTGGTATTTTAGTTCCGTTGAGTGGTCTAGAAATCAAGATTGTTGGATTCCGTTGAGTGGTGCGGAATCCTTGCTCTTGCTTATTTCCATAAGGTTACTCTAGAAGCCTAGGTTCGAGTGAATGCGAATTACCCCTAATAAATGTTGTGAATGTAAATTAGAATTACCATGTTTATTACTCATAATCCAAGTAAGGAATTATATAGAGTTCCTTAGTTAAACTCGTGAAATGAGAAGTTATCGCATTGATTGATTAACGTAAATAAATGCTAAGATCATGCATTTTGATTCATGAATTGATTAATTGACGGGGTTGCGGAATGACTTTGGATATGGATGTTATTATTATGATTATTTTAGTTGATCAATGTGGCTTGAGAAGAATATTGTGCTTCATCATTGGTTCTTTGACATATTGCATGGTATGCATGGTGATATATTGTTGAGACATAACGATTTATGTGATGGATGTTCGAGTGTAGTGAAATGATGAACTACGAATGGCTTAATCCCTATTGAGGCTACGTAGGTAGTCTAACGGGAGGTTAGATGCAGCCATAAAGTGTACGAAAAATTACTACGCAATTCGAGGCTTAGGATGTGCTTAGTACATATTTCAGAGGTGGGTATGTTAGATATATGGTTATTTGATGATGTCACATGTCAATCCTAAACGTATGTTGGGATCGGGGCGTGACACAACTCACCCTCGAGTTATGAAAGCCCAGATAAAACCTAAGCTCGAACCCAGGCTGAGGTTTCTTTTCCTTCTCTCTGCCATTGTTCATGATTTTTTCCCCATTTTTTTGACAATTTCTCGTCGTTTCCAATGAAGGTGAGTTTCGAAAACCACCAAAATCTATGTGGATCATGTTTTATTATATGTTTCTAGCGTCTTTTAAGAACTTTGGTGACGTTTGACACTGAGAATCAACTCAGGAAGTTATTTTCCAGTTTCCAACGAGGGACTCCAAATTTTGCCATATTTCTCTAGCCAATTCGGGCCACGACGAGTGACTGCAGTGGTATATTCTTGTTCCTTATGTTCTTAGCTTCATTTTGGTTTTTGAATCATTGAAAAGATTTAGTTTTGAAACCAAATCGGAGCTCGGAAGTTTTCCAGCCAAATCCCCAAATTTCGATGATTGTAGCGGAAACCGGCCTCAAACTGGTCGACTTGACCCATGAACCAAAACCCGAATTCGATCTGGATCCGAATCCAAACCCTAACCCAGATTTGACCTGTTGACTCGGTTTGAACTCAGATCCAACCCGATTCAATTTCAAAATATGGAGGGATAACTTCCAGTTAACTTTAACAAAATATTCCGTCTGAGGATAGAATATTCAGTTAAAGTTAACTGTTGACCGTTAGTTGACTTTTTTAAAATTTTCTCGGAAACTCTCCTAGGCTAATTTCGATGCCCCGAGTCCCTTTTTGGCATCCAATTAGTAAAATTTCAATTTTTTAACATAGTTGACCGCCTCGGTGGCTCGGTTGACTTTTGTCTTTTCGATGACTTTTATGGAATTTACTCGGGACCCTTCTAAGGGTATTTCGATGACCTGATTCCAAATTTGTCCTCCGTTTTCCCAAATTTAATCGTTTTTGTTGAGTTTTACTAATGGGTCCCAATATTATGCTTAGGTGCGAATACTATCGGAAACTCCGGCTTTCCTATTTTGAATGGCTGCGACCTCACAAGTAACTATGAGTGGGTCTTTTCTTTTATATAGTGTGTGTGTATATATATATATTATTTAGTTTCTATATATACTTAACAATGAATTTTCTACGTGATGCCATAATTAAGTTAACATTATAAGAAATGTCATATTGATGGGAATTGTGAAATAATCCTACGGGATGCACATGTATGCGTACTATAATGGGATTTCCTTAATTATATTTACGGCCATGAATAGTATTATGTTGACTAGAAGTATCGAATTACCGTTGCACAATCATATTTACGTTATCTACTCATCATATGCTACTCTGGTGTTAGTACTCGCCCGAGCCAGGGCCAGTCTTCACGTGTATGTTCACATTGCACCATATGCTCACTTTGGACCCATTGTAAGTGCTAGTCCTGTCCTTGATTGCTATAGGCAATTAGGAATTGTATGTGATGCGCATAGTGCCAATCTTCATATGATTGTAGTAGTAGAGAGTAAATCATTATTACACCAAGTCCAGTTTGTGACAACCCGTGCCAATCTTCATACTCGGGGGTATTGACTTTCGTTGATCAGCGTATAGTGATGTGTATGAATTAATCCTTTAGCATTTTCCTGAAGTACTCGACATTACAGACTCGTAGGCGCAAGCAGAAGAGGATTTGGGGTTACGGTTAAAGTTTTACGGAACTGTAAACTCGAGAAGTACTTTTGTTTCAGTCACTATTTATATTTTTATATATTTTATAATGTTGATATTCTTTATCATTTAATTATTTTTCAAAGAGGAAGAGAAAGAAGATGATGGGGAACGGGAGAAGAAAGAAAGAAGGGTTACTATCCAATCAAGAAGAAGAGGAAGAGTGGGTGGACGAATGGGGAGAGAGGAGGAGGTGACCAACTAGAGAAGGGGGAAATGAAAGAAAGGAGAGAAGAAGAGGAAGAGGAGAACCGCCGGGTTCACCATGACCCATACCCAACCCGGCGGAAGTGCATGAAATCCGGTGCTTTCTGCGGTCAAATTCTGGCGAATTGCACCGGCCCACTACTTGGGAACTTCTCATTGATCATTCCTCTTCAATTTTCTGCACAAATTGGACAAGATTTAGCCTTGGTTTTATGGCAAGAGCATTGGCGGCACCATGGTGTTCTTGGTGGCAATCCGCCATTTCTACACTCTTAATTGCCACAACCAATATAATTCCCTTGAGCCTAGAAACAATGCCCAATCATTGGTTGAAGCGGCGGAGTTGATTTGAGGACCAATCGAAGCACCCCAAACCTAGGGTTCCGTCGGATTTTCTTGAAATTGAGGCTTTTCCAGGCCAAATTGGCCTTGGTCATAGGTATGAAAGTTACTCTACTCATTGAGATCTTCATTCTTGTAAATTTTGGTAATTTTTGGAAATAGTTGGATTTTCCGACGAGTCCGGGCGGCCGACCGCCACTCACGGTGGCACTTGGCTAGGGGACTGTCGATGTTATCTTTAGGCTAAATTAGATGTCTTGAGTTCAGTTTTGATAATTGTATATCATAGGTTGATTTTTTGGACCTAAACTCATTATGATACATTACTTGGTAAAGAAATGAATTGACGATTCGATCGTCGGATCGTCACCAAACTTTAGTATGTTATAGTACATAATATTTGAGGACCATAGGAACTTATGGATCGGAAATCCAATATATGGATCTTCCCGAATTGGATTTGTAAGTTCATAAAATAAAAGGTTAACCGCCACTTGGTTTTGACAATTGGCGGAGATCCGACCGTTGGATCGTAATGGGACTTTAGGATGTTGTTCTAGAAGTATAATGTGGATCTTTGGAAGCAACGGATCAGAAAATTGTGATGTAGATCTTTCAAATTGAATTACGTAGGGATGTGTTTTATGTATTTTATCGGTATGAACTCTGAGATGTGATTTGATAATTGGTCATATATATACGTATGCACATATATATGCATATGCGCGTATATATATATATATATATATATATATATATATATATATATATATATATATGATTGATAATTCCAAAAACAGTCAGAAATTGATTATTGCATATAATTATTGTTAATGCTTTGAAGTACTAATGCGAACTACGAATGGCTTGATCCTTATTTAGGGTATGTAGGCAGTCTAACGAGACGTTAGATGCAGCCATACCATAAACGAGACTAAATAATTAAGTATTAATAATTAGTTAAATTAGTGTTTAGTTGAGCTTGTCACTGATAATTATTTTTGAAAATAAATAGTTCGGGAGTAGGGCGTTACAGCTTATATATAATTGAAAAATGCTATAACATGGTTGAGTAACAGATTGCATCATGGTTTATCTATATGTATATTACCTGTATATAATTATTAGGAACGCTTTGAAGTGCAAAGGTGAACATAGGACACCCAGGTAAGTTCAGGTGAGTTTATGGTATTAGTTGAAATGATGAAGTTATGGTACAACTACATATATGTTTTAGGCAACTCTGACACTGTCGTACAGGTTGCCCATGAGTCGTATATGTTACAATAGATGCAGTTAGAGCTCATAAACCTGCACCCCGGTGTTAGTGCTCCCGCCCGTGACCAGGGCACAGTCCTGTCGTACAGACCACTATAGGTGGTTCCGACTCGTAGGTGACCCACGATTATTCGCACAGTCTTCACGTGATCGCAGCACTCGAGAGTATTTATTTACACCCAGTCTTGTCGTACAGACCACTTTAGCTGGTTCCGACTCGTGTGCAGGTATACTTATGAGCTAGCATATGTGATGAGATATGGATAAGTCGTACAGGTCATTATAGGTGACTTCGACTTTTGAGCTAGCATATGTTGAAGGAAAAATTTTGTCCTAGCTAAGAACAAGTATGAACATTTGAATACACATGCAAGCTATTAACACTTTAAAGTAGACATGCATCCAAAAACAATTCATAAAACCCATAACTTTCAAAGCCTAGTATATGGTGAACCAATAAACTCTTTAACAACATTAAAGATAAGTAAAGATTTAGAGTTTCTTTACCCTTGAAGCTTATCCTTGTTTACACAAGGGGTTCACCCAAGTGGAGGGCCTTCAAGTCACCTCCAAGCTCCTTGAATCCTCCTTGTGTTTTCCTCCCTTTAGTGCTCCTTTGAAGATTTGAGGAAATGAGGATAAGTTCTCCAAAACACCAAAAGTTTGATGTCTCTAAGTCTCTTCACCAAGGATGTATCTTGTGAAGATGATATGGATGACTTAGGGAAGAAGAGATTGCTAGATGTCCTTTCCCTTAGTGGCCGGCCTCTTGGAAGAAAATGGAGAGAAAATGTTTCACCCAATTTCAACTAGAAAACCCTAAAGAGAAAATAGCTATAAAGTTGCTTTTATAACCTTTTCTTTGGTGAGTGGTAAACTTGCAATTAAGCAAGCTTTCATCATCCACCCTAATGACCGGCCATCATATTGTTGTTGGGCTTGTTGCTCATTTTGTTTTAGTTGTCATACAACTTAAACATAATGGGCCTTTTGGACCAAAACGCTTTTGGGCCCCGAAACCCAAAACCAACATATAAGCCCAATACGAACCTTTCGTAAAATTAATTAACTAATTAATTAATCTTGACCATTCTTCAATTAAACCATTTAATTGATTATCCATTTCATTTAATTTCTTCACATACATCCTTACTCGGTGTACGATCCATTAGGTTCCATTTAGCGAGGCAGTGGGCGATGTTACTCTTAACGATCGATTGTGAATTGAAACCACATTTCAATTCTCCCTTTGATGATTAGTATTTGCTAATCATTAGGGCTTCCACAAACCATGAGTGACGCCTAGCAGAATATCATGGTTACCCAAGCTAAGTAGAATTGGTTGGAGAACCTATCCAGTTACAACTACAATGCAATACGGTCATTCTCTAATACAATACTCTTAATCACATTGTTTAAGTGATAGTTTGTTTCATGTCTACTATCCAATGTGATACTTTCCTATATGATTCCCTTGAATATGATTTGGAACAAACTTCCTAAGTCATATTCATTTGTTTTGGCCAAAGACTTTAGAATCATATCTTAGAGTATTCTCCTTCTACCTTGGAAGGTTAGAGATCCCTTGTTGTGCATTCATATGCCTACATGACTAGATAGCTTGACCCCAACAATGCCGTGGACATTCCGATGGAATGCCGTTTGACATGATCAAATATCAATGACCTAACCATTAGACATCTATGATGCCTCAGGTCAAAGGACTACTTTGCATATTGCAACTTTAGAGTTCATACATGACATGTATGTTCGAACTCTCTTTTGATCGTAGTTCAGTGTACTCGATTACTCTTTCGAGCACCTATGTGTTTGTCTTAGTGTCCAACACCAAATGACTTGAGACTAGTCATACTCACGCTTGAGTCAACACAACACATACTAACCTTAGCGGATCGTCAATGCCCAATTGGCAATCCTATGGCTAGGAACGTTTTAGGAATGAACATAAGAGAAAGGTCTCGATAATCTAACTCACTTAGATCACTTATCTCTTAGAACAAATACATTCCTTGGATTCTCTTATTGCTTAAACACATGATACAATAAATAGTGATTAACAATAAGATTTGCCCTCCATTAAACATATAAAAGTTTAATACATTAAGTATTCCAAAAAGCTATTACATCAAATGAGTGGCTTTGTGGGCATACTTCCAACAATCTCCCACTTGCACTCAAAGCCATCCTCCCATGTATCTAATACCCATCTTATCCATATGACGGTCAAGCTGGATTTGAGACATTGGCTTTGTCAGTGGATCTGCTACGTTATCGGCTGAAGCAACTTTGAGAATGTTGACTTTCCCCTCGGCAGCATATCTTTTAATGATATTAAAGCGTCTGTCAAAATGCTTGTTCTTTTGATGTGCCATGGGTTCCTTGGCTTGAGCTATCGCCCCACTATTATCACAGTACAAAGTTACTGGTGATGTAATGGTTGGAACCACCCCAAGTTCAATGATGAACTTCTTCATCTAGAACGCTTCTTTGCCGGCTTCAGCTGCAGCGACATATTCAGCCTCTGTTGTGGAATCAGCAATTACACTTTGTTTCTTGCTCTTCCAACTGACAGCCCCACCATTCAGAGTGAATACATATCCGGAGTTGGAACTTCTATCATCGACGTCAGATTGGAAATCTGCGTCTGTATAGCCTTCCACTCGCAACTCTGCCACTCCTCCATATACGAGGAACATGTCCTTAGTTCTTCTTAAGTACTTAAGGACCGTCTTGACAGCTGCCCAGTGTTCTGATCCTGGGTTAGATTGATATCGACTAGTAATGCTCACAGCATATGCGATATCAGGCCTTGTGCATATCATGGCATACATGAGACTTCCTATGGCGGAAGCATAAGGAATATAACTCATTTGCCGTATCTCTTCAAGAGTCTTAGGTTCCATGGCCTTAGAAAGGTGAATTCCATGTCTCACAGGAAGAAAACCTTTCTTAGATTGTTCCATTTCGAACCTACTTAGCACCTTATCAATGTACATAGATTGGGATAATCCAATTAATCTTCTGGATTTATCACGATAGAGCTTTATCCCAAGTACATAAGATGCATCTCCTAAATCTTTCATGTGGAAGGTTTTGGACAACCACACTTTTACAGAAGAAAGTATTGCAGTGTCATTCCCGAATAGTAATATGTCATCTACATATAACACTAGGAATACTACTGCTTCCCCAACGACCTTTTGATAAACACAATTGTCGTCTTCGTTTTGAGTAAAACCAAACGTTTTGATTTCAGTGTCGAAACGAATGTTCCAGCTCCTGGAGGCTTGCTTAAGTCCATAAATGGACCTTTGAAGCTTGCATACCTTAGTCTTTTCAGACTTGGACATGAAACCTTCGGGTTGAGTCATATAGAGCTCTTCCTCTAGGTAGCCGTTCAGAAAGGTCGTCTTCACGTCCATTTGCCATATCTCATAATCATGGTACGCAGCTATAGCAAGCAAAATCCGAATGGACTTAATCATGGCTACAGGAGAGAAAGTTTCTTCATAGTCAATCCCTTCTCTTTGCCTGTAACCCTTGGCTACTAGTCTAGCCTTATAAGTCTCCACGTTCCCATCAACGCCTATCTTCCTCTTGAAGACCCATTTGTTTCCAACAGGTACAATACCTTCTGGAGGGTCTACAAAAGTCCAGACCTGATTTTGATACATGGAATCCATCTCGGATTTCATGGCCTCTTGCCATCTCTTTGAATCAATGTCGGACATTGCTTCAGTGTAGTCTCTAGGGTCCTCCTTTGTTTCATTGTCATCTAGAAGGTACAATTCATCAAAGTCATTGTCTAAGCCATACCTCTTAGGTGGCTTACTGACCCGTTCAGATCTACGTGGAGCTAGGGGTTCAGGAACAGGGTTGTCAATATGTCGAGTGCTTGTTTGTGGTTCATTATTAATCTCATTAATTTCCATCTCTTTGCTTATAGTTCCTTTGAGAACAAATTCGTCCTCTAGAAACTTAGCAGTTCTGGCGACAAAGACTTTCTGGTCGTCAAGATGGTAGAACTCATATCCCATAGTTTCTTTAGGATATCCCACAAAATAGCATCTTACTGATCTCGCTTCAAGCTTAGTAGCTTCAAGCTTCTTGACATATGCTTCACAACCCCAAATCTTAATGTGTTTAAGACTTGGCTTTCTTCCATGCCATATCTCATAGGGCGTTTGTGAAACTGATTTGGAAGGTACTCTATTAAGCAAGTAAGCTGCTGTATATAGAGCGTATCCCCAGAATGTTACTGGTAGATCAGCAGAACTCATCATAGAACGAACCATGTTCATCAAGGTTCGATTTCTCCTTTCAGAAACTCCATTGAGTTGTGGAGTTCCCGGTGGAGTCCACTGTGATATTATTCCACACTCTTTGAGATAATCTAGGAACTCGTTACTCAGATATTCACCCCCTCGATCCGATCTTAGGATCTTTATCTGTTTCCCAGTTTGCTTCTCTACTTCATTCTTGAATTCTTTGAACCTTTCAAAGGATTCTGACTTGTACTTCATAAGATACACATAGCCAAACCGAGAGTGATCGTCGGTGAATGTGATATAGTAGGAGAAGCCTCCTCTCGACGTAGTAGACATAGGTCCACATACGTCAGTGTGGATTAACCCTAGAATTTCAGTGGCACGCTCTCCTTTTCCAGTAAATGGAGATTTGGTCATTTTCCCTTTCAAACAACATTCACAAGTACCCATCTGGTCATTACCTAATAGGTGGATATATCCGTCTTTCGACATCTTGTGAATCTTATCAAGGTTCACATGTCCAAGTTTAAGATGCCACATCTTTTCTTGGTTAACGTCTTCTCTAGCCCTTTTGGGTTTTGAGGTATTCCTGCTTGCAATACAGTGCATCCCACTATTCGTCTCTAGGTGAAAAAGTTCATCTATCATATTACCATGAGAGATAATACGACCGTTCAAGTATAAAGTGCAACTCATTTTGTCAAACAATACTGAGTGCCCATCTCGTAAAAGCTTAGAGATGGAAATCAAATTCTTTATACATGAAGGAAAATATAAACAATTTTTAAGTTCCAGGACTTCCCCAGAGGGTAGGTTAAACATGTAGGTGCCTATTGCTTTTGCCGAGATTTTAGTGCCGTTCCCAACTCGCACAATCATCTCCCCATTGCTCAGTGACTTGCTCCCTGCTAGTCCCTGCATCGTATTACAGATATGTTGACTAGCGCCTGAATCAAATATCCAGGAATTGGAGCTCACTGTAAAAGAACTCTCTATGACAGAAATAGTCTCTTCAAAAGTTCGTGTCATAAGGCTCGCAATGCGCACCCTGTATTTATTCTTCCAATGTTCATCCTTTCCACAATGAAAGCATGTTCCTTTGGATTTCTTTGCCTTCTTCTTATGCAACCTTTTCCTTATCATTGCATTCTCACTCCCACTGTCCCTTTTGAAACCTTTTTCAAATTTACAGCACATGTCAATCATCTCTTTCAAAGAATGATCGAATCTATTCACTTTATAGTTTACAATAAACTTAGTGAAATCATCCGAGAGAGATGCAAGGAAAAAGTCTTAGGCCATTTTCCCATCGATGGAAGTTCCTAAACTTTTAAGATCTTTAAATATCTTTTCCATCTTTTGTCCATGTTTATGGACCGATGCCCCCTTTGCCATCTTGGCATTCATTAGACTACAAACATTTGAGAATCGTACATTACTAGTCTCAATGTCATGCATCTTATGCAAACTTTCAACCATGGCACAAGAAGTGTTCATGTGCTTATGTAGCTTCATAAGCTCCTCACTAAGTGAAGTGAGGATTAAGCATTTGGCTTGTAAGTCATCCTCATAGTGTCTAACATAATTTTGACACTCCTCCTTTGAAGCTAATTTCGTAGGAGGTACATGAGGAGGGGATTGCTTAAGCACATACAATATGTCTTTCACCTTTGAGACATTCTCAATGTGGCGATACCAAGCAAGGAAACGTTGGCCCTTAAGGCCCCTTTTGTCAAGTATAATGGTGGGTATAATTTTAGGCATGTCGTTCACTACATAACATAACAGAAATCGTATTAGATTGTTTGTTTAAAACTATTTGATTGGGTCTTTGAATCAAATAGTACCACCCACTATTTTTGGCAAATTTCACATCCCTCAATAGAATTCGAGAGTTATATTGAACTCTTAGCGGGTTATGGGAGACTCACCATTACCAAGCCCACCTCACGATGATACGATGTTGGCTAGCAAAAATAATGATGAGAGAATAACGCATTATTCATTTACAACGTTTGTAATTACCCATCCGTTTGGCCTCTAGAGAATGTTGCCTCACGATGATACGATGTTGGCACCATTGCACTTAGTTTAAGTTATTTCCACCATGCTTAGTTCGTGAAGGGGTTCAAGAATAGCCTCACGATGATACGATGTTGGCTATCCTCGTTGCCTACACTCACCTCATCATATGTTTATGGACTCCTCCTGGATGTAAGCACATACTTTGTACTTCCCCATGATAGGGTGAAGCCGGTGTATGAGTCACAAACGCTTGGAGCCCACCACGGTGGAAGGCCTACGAAGAGATATTCTAAACATCTCTCGCTTATCAACTTAATATTCGTTTTGAGGGGGTAGTTTTGGGCTACATCAAAACATTTTAATCACATTAAAAGAACTTGGGCCTATCACAACCATTGGTCCAAGTAAATATGAATTAGTAGTTTATAATACTCCCACTATTTCGAAGAAACAAGCGAGACTATATAGAACTACTAACGAATGCATTGCATCCTCATATGGACTATATAGTCATATTAGGTTTTAGGATGATTATGAACCGTTCGATTTGATCCAACATGAGCCTTGTGTTGGACCTTGGGTTTAAGGTAGATAGTTGTTGATTTTAGTTACGCGTTTAATCCAATTAAACCGTTATTTCCTATTGGGCGTTGGACCCAACTATTCCATTTTGCATACAATTAAACAAAAAGGAATACATGAAATAATAAGAAGGGCTTATGCCCTTTTACAACACAAATCAAAAGATGGACTTATGTCCATTTACAACAAATTGAATTAATCAAATTACATTCAAATCTATACTACTAAAACCCAAACATTCATAATGTAAAGCGGCCAATCACATAGCTCAATTATCGAGGCCTTTGGTTCATAATCACCCTTTTCTCAATTAATCACATTAACTAAGAAAGCAACTTAAACAATTGGTTTTTGGATCCATAGAATTGATTTAAATGGAACTAAATGAAATGAAAATCCAATTCTCATTAAAGAGACAAAACAATTTTGTTCTCATTTTATTTGGGCCAAAAGGAAACTATGACCACAACAATTGGGCCATAATGCAAATACAAAAACTTTTGGGGTCACTTTGTAACAACACAATAGTCCACAATTTCATGTAATTACAACTAGATCCCAAAATTTTATTAATGTAAAACCATCATTAAAGGATCAAAACAATTCGTCCTTTAGCGTTTTAGGGCCTTAACGTAAAAACGTAAACTTTTGGGCCAAAGTGCAAATACACAAAAGTATCAAAATTTTATGTAATTGCATAAAAGACCCCAAAAGTACCCCCACTAGGGGGTGGCCGGTTTTTAGAGAGGTAAAGTAGTGTGAAATGGTTTTATGCAAGTTGTGCATGCATGTGCTAAATGCAAGTGGATTTTGGTGGGTGAGTTATTGGTGAAATTGATGGTTTGTAAGAAAAATTAAAGTTTATGACAAAACATTAAAACCATTTCATCACATCTCACCAATAACCATCAACCATCAATTAATAAACCAAAACTTTATGAAAAACATAAAACTTTTGAATCAAAACTTCAAACCCTTTTGTTCTTGGCAAGAACTTCAAGAACATTGAAGAACACCATGAAAACTCATAATAGCTCCATGAATGTTTTCAATCACCAAAACTCAAATTTTCACCTCTCAAAAGAGGGCTAATATCCTAGGGTACTTAGGGGTTCCAAAAGTCACCTTAAAACCATTTTAACAAGACAAACATGAACCCAAAAAATCACCCTAAGGATTTGGCCGAATTTCCCAAAATACATGGCACCAAATTTTAGTTCCAATATTCATGCTTAAATGAAATACATCTACAACATTTGAGATGCTAAATTTTCTAGCAAAATTTATATATTCAAAAGCAAGAAAAAGCTTGTAACATTTACAACATTTAAATCACAAATCATGAAAATCACAAAACCCAAAAGGATTCACCATAAACTAGGCCTAGGCTCTGATACCACTTGAAGGAAAAATTTTGTCCTAGCTAAGAACAAGTATGAACATTTGAATACACATGCAAGCTATTAACACTTTAAAGTAGACATGCATCCAAAAACAATTCATAAAACCCATGACTTTCAAAGCCTAGTATATGGTGAACCAATAAACTCTTTAACAACATTAAAGATAAGTAAAGATTTAGAGTTTCTTTACCCTTGAAGCTCATCCTTGTTTACACAAGGGATTCACCCAAGTGGAGGGCCTTCAAGTCACCTCCAAGCTCCTTGAATCCTCCTTGTGTTTTCCTCCCTTTAGTGCTCCTTTGAAGATTTGAGGAAATGAGGATAAGTTCTCCAAAACACCAAAAGTTTGATGTCTCTAAGTCTCTTCACCAAGGATGTATCTTGTGAAGATGATATGGATGACTTAGGGAAGAAGAGATTGCTAGATGTCCCTTCCCTTAGTAGCCGGCCTCTTGGAAGAAAATGGAGAGAAAATGTTTCACCCAATTTCAACTAGAAAACCCTAAAGAGAAAATAGCTATAAAGTTGCTTTTATAACCTTTTCTTTGGTGAGTGGCAAACTTGCAATTAAGCAAGCTTTCATCATCCACCCTAATGGCCGGCCATCATATTGTTGTTGGGCTTGTTGCTCATTTTGTTTTAGTTGTCATACAACTTAAACATAATGGGCCTTTTGGACCAAAACGCTTTTGGGCCCCGAAACCCAAAACCAACATATAAGCCCAATACGAACCTTTCGTAAAATTAATTAACTAATTAATTAATCTTGACCATTCTTCAATTAAACCATTTAATTGCTTATCCATTTCATTTAATTTCTTCACATACATCCTTACTCGGTGTACGATCCATTAGGTTCCATTTAGCGAGGCAGTGGGCGATGTTAGTCTTAACGATCAATTGTGAATTGAAACCACATTTCAATTCTCCCTTTGATGATTAGTATTTGCTAATCATTAGGGCTTCCACAAACCATGAGTGATGCCTAGCAGAATATCATGGTTACCCAAGCTAAGTAGAATTGGTTGGAGAACCTATCCAGTTACAACTACAATGCAATACGGTCATTCTCTAATACAATACTCTTAATCACATTGTTTAAGTGATAGTTTGTTTCATGTCTACTATCCAATGTGATACTTTCCTATATGATTCCCTTGAATATGATTTGGAACAAACTTCCTAAGTCATATTCATTTGCTTTGGCCAAAGACTTTAGAATCATATCTTAGAGTATTCTCCTTCTACCTTGGAAGGTTAGAGATCCCTTGTTGTGCATTCATATGCCTACATGACTAGATAGCTTGACCCCAACAATGCCGTGGACATTCCGATGGAATGCCGTTTGACATGATCAAATATCAATGACCTAACCATTAGACATCTATGATGCCTCAGGTCAAAGGACTACTTTGCATATTGCAACTTTAGAGTTTATACATGACATGTATGTTCGAACTCTCTTTTGATCGTAGTTCAGTGTACTCGATTACTCTTTCGAGCACCTATGTGTTTGTCTTAGTGTCCAACACCAAATGACTTGAGACTAGTCATACTCACGCTTGAGTCAACACAACACATACTAACCTTAGCGGATCGTCAATGCCCAATTGGCAATCCTATGGCTAGGAACGTTTTAGGAATGAACATAAGAGAAAGGTCTCGATAATCTAACTCACTTAGATCACTTATCTCTTAGAACAAATACATTCCTTGGATTCTCTTATTGCTTAAACACATGATACAATAAATAGTGATTAACAATAAGATTTGCCCTCCATTAAACATATAAAAGTTTAATACATTAAGTATTCCAAAAAGCTATTACATCAAATGAGTGGCTTTGTGGGCATACTTCCAACATATGTGACGAGATATGTGATGAGCTAGCATATGTGACGAAATATGTGATGAGATATGTGATGAGCTAGCATATGTGATGAGATATGTGATGAGCTAGCATATGTGAGGAGATATGTGATGAGCTAGCATATGTGAGGTAGTATGTGATGAGCTAGCATATGTGATGAGATATGGGTAAGTCGTATAGGTCACTGTAGGTGACTCCGACTTGCGTGCTAGTATGAGCTATTAATCACATGATTATTGATATTGCTGATGCGATGCTGTGTTGTGGTATACTTATGATTTTTTTGGAAACTATACAGGTGTTGTAACGAGGGGTTATAATGTTTTATATGGTTTCTATTAAAATTTTATTTCCAGAGCCACTCGCCCTTGTTTTGTTTTCACCCTTCAGGTTTTATTAGCTTTCTTATCGTCGAAGATTTATGGCGATTCTTAGTATTAGAGATTATTTTGAGGGTACGATTCTTAATTCACTCTACTGTACTTGCTTATGCTCTAACGTCACGTGTAAAGTGGGTTCATTCCCGCTCACCAGCGCATTCTGGTATTTAGGCACTCTTAGGTTTAAATTTATTCACATTTTCCCACATCATCATACTTTATGGCTTCGTCACCCTCCAGGTGTCAGCCAACACAGCTCGATTTGGAGTCCTAGTGGACATCTCAGGTCGGGGTGTGTCCTTATGTCAGAATATCTCTGCTTGAACTCGTGTGTCAGCATATGTCGATGAGCACTCAATGTGATATGTTTGTTTATACGAGATATTATGATTATTGGATGTTATGTGTTTATTTGCGAGATATTGTGAAGTATTGCATTCTTGAGACATTACTGTTTACAGTATGTATTTTCATACCATTATGTTAGGGGTTATACCGTTTTTTAAAAAGGTTTTTATAACAATTTATTTTTAGGCCCATTCACCCTTGTTTTTCGCCCCTCCAAGTTTTAGTAGCAGAGTTTTTGTGTCGACGAGGATTCTTGGCAAATGTTGATATAGGAGATTACCTTCGATGGTATAATTCTTATTCTATTTTTATTGTACTTTACTTATGCTTTGACATCGCGTGTGAAATGAGTTCAATCCCGCTCACATGTGCAATCTTGCATTTAGTCACTTTCAAGTTTAAATTTATTCATATTTTCCACATCACTACACTATATGGCTTTGTCACCTTCCTGGTATCGACCATCACAGCTCGATTCGAAGTCCAAGTGGACATATCGGGTCGGGGTGTGTCATAAATAATATAATTAAAAAAATTGAAATGGTAAAATCAGATTTCTTGTTGAGATTATGAATCCCACTTCAGGGAAAGAAGGGACATTGCATGTGTTTATAAGTAATTCTGCTAATCCCCATTTTTCAAATTGATTTTATAGTAGAACTTCAACTTCATTTCGTTAGTCACACTTCTTTCGTACCAAGTTGGATTGAAAGTTGTTCAACCAGAACAACTAGTGACCCATGTTATAAAAGTAGACACAAGGGGTTTATGTGCTAGGTGAGAGTGTAATCCCGTTAAAGAAAAAGATTGTTTGGCTTTTCACATGACGATATGATATTATTTTATCGTATAAATGTCATAATTCGAACCAAACACGAAATTTTCTGCAAACGAATCAAATAAGAACATGTGTACAAAATAAAATATTTATATAAATGAGAAAATTAGGCTACAATCTCTGAGTACACGGCTTGATCCTCTAATTCAATCTCCAAAGTAGAATTTGATTCAAGGGTGGTGAACACTTGACCTTGAATCAGGCTTGTGATTTCTTCAAGGGTCGTCGATGCTTAATCTTGAATAAAAGACAACGAGTAGTGTCACATGATAGGTGATTTTCAACTTTGATGGTGGATTAATTGGCATGTGTTTGTTGTGCCTATTGATTCTCCATGAGCTTGATGAAGAACACAAATTATACATTTGTCCGTTTGGTGTTTGCTTTGACCAGAGAGCTTTTGGTTTTTCCAAAGGCTTGGCTTGCTTTGTTTCTCCCTCAAGTGTCTCTTTCATGAAAATGAGCCTAGTGTTTATAAGTGAGTGATTTAGTCTTAGTTTAAAATTCCCGATCTGAATCTTGTAATTTGTGGGATTGATTTTCTGATTTGATTTCATTTGAGCTAATTATTTAATTTAGCTCTTTATTAAATTAAAATCTTTAATTTAGGAAATTAAACCCTAATTGATATAATTTGATCAAGTTAGAGTTAATTTGTCTCCTTTTTGTATTGATTGATTTAATTTAGACTAACTAATTTAATTAGTCATGTACTTTCCTTTTAACTTTAGTATTAACTTGAAAATATTTTTTGCCAATAATGTGAGCCTTCATAGGTACTACCTAAGGAGGTGTGGGAGTAGGCTAAGTTTCATAATGGGCTAGTAATAATATGATTCAAATATGCTTTTGACGATAATTGAACCTAAAACCTCTCAATTACGAGTGAAGAAGAATACCATTAAACCGTAATATTAATTGTTGGTGCTCGCATTTTAATTAGGGTTAAGATCCCTTTTTATTGTTTGTGCTACGGTTCAATACCCTCCGTTTTTGGGACGTTATACTTCTTTTTTGTATGGCGTTAAGTTTATGCATGAGCACTTTAATTTTTAATTCCACATTCCCAAACACCTCCCTATTCCAACGTTTGATATTGAATTTAAATCATTCAGCAAAAGCTCGAAACATATCATTTGAGTTTCCAATGAAGTTACATTGCCAATTGTCCTTAACAAATTTATTGAAACCTTGGTGATGAAGCCACATAGCCTCAAACTTAAAGGAATATTTCCTCCAAGAGGTGCCATTGTTACACTGAAGGAAAATAGGACTATGGTCCGAGCTAAATATTGGCATGTTATGTAAGGTAACATTTTCATACAAATTAAACCATTCAGAATTGGGCAAGGCATGATCATGTCTTTCAAATGTTACCTTGGCCAATTCTATGGTGTTTGAACGAACATAAAGGAATGCATTCAGAAAAAGGGAACAGCGATATGAGAACTTACAAAATGTCAAACGCGATTGGGTTACGAAAACAGAAGGCTTAACTTATGAGAGAAAGCAATGAAACACAACTTAAAATTGAAGATCCCTTAATACTGTTCAAAATCGTAGCAGCAGCTATTCATTTCCTACAGAAGGAACCATCATGGAATCAGACAAGTAAATGAGAAGTAAACTTTCAACCCTTGGCAAACACAATTGAAAAATACAGATGGTATTCTTTTGATAACACGAGTAATACCTGTGACATTAGCCGATGTTTTCTCATTAGTTGTGTTCTTGCCTTGTCTAATAGTGCATTCCTCTGCACACAACGCATATACGGAAGTTAGTCTAAATGTCCTGGTTTGGTTAAGGATTACCCTACTTTAGGAAACTATATGTACATCTTAAAAAGTTTTTGCGTATTAGAGAAAACAGTCCAAATATAACAACAGAAATAAAACCATACCCAAACCCTCTCTTTCTTTCTATCTTCCTTTGTCAGTTTATCTGGATCTCTTTCTTCAGGTACAAAGAAACAGACAGTAATCTGTAAATTTAAGTCGAAATATTAGATCAATAATTCTTCAACTAACTACAAGACATTCAAAAGATGAGAATTTTTTATTTTGGGTACAGAAAAAAATGAACTAAGATAAACAGAGAGACGACCAACCTTATCAGTGGTAGATGCATACAATTCTGGGCCTAAATTTTTGTTTCTGTGTGGATTAAACTCGAACAAATTCTGTAGTTTCTCATTTTCCTGGTGCATAAACCAAATTGTTAATCCACCATAAATTAAGAACGCTGAGAAAATCAGAAAGAGGGAAAACACCAACCTTCATGTGGTTCTCAAATCCGCCAGCTAAAAAACTCTTCAAAAACTGTAACTGTTTACAAGATATTTAAAAGAAAATGACAATGATTAGAAAACACTATAAATCATAACAACAAGCCGAAAATGATTAAACAAACATTAATGAGAACTATGAAACATTCAATTACCTGAATAATTTGATACCATGATGATAACTTTAGTCCTTTTCCATTGACTGTTAAAACAAATTCTGACGGACGAGAACTCTGAAAGTATATAATTCAAATTACTACACTTTCATATCAACAAAAATACAATTTAAATGGTTCTGTCTTAATGTATTGCCAGAGAAATAAATTATAAAACTGACAGTTACCTCAAAATATTTCACAACCTCACGGACTTTGTTTGCAACATTCTCATTTCTTATGTCCGAATAAAGACAGTTTAACTTCTTTAAGACATTCTCTTTCAGTAATAGTTGCATGTGTGAATATTTTGTGAGGCTGGGATCCTTTGCTTCACTCCAGAACTTCTCCAGACTACCAGTTTCAAATATCAAAGCCAGCGCTTCACTGGCTGCTATGCGGACTAATTTATTATCGTGCTCTAATAGGTTTGAGAAGTAAGAAATGGCCCTGTATCAATTTGTACATATACGATTAGTGCTAAAACAACATAATTCACTCTATAACATGATAGAGATGGGCAACGATTGATATGTATGGCATATGGAGTAAAAAATTATGTAAAGGAAGAGAGAAAAAGAAATAGCATTTTTCATCTTTGTTATTTGTCCTCAAAACCAAGTAAATAATACGAACTTAATAAATTAGAATTTGATTCACTGCTACTATTTCACAATTAGATGGTTTTTTTTTTCAGAAAATATATTTTTAACTGTTAAAAGGTTACAGTTCAAGACATTTCTAAATTGAGTGAACTTCTCATTATGTTGAGTTAAAAATTTACCCATTCCAATAGTTGTGGCTGAGTCTCCATCCCTCCATGCTTGTAAGAAGAAACAACCAAGCATATACTGCAGCAACTAGGACCTCTGCCGAATGGTTTTGGGTGTTGACCTAACAGATAAAACAACAACACCATTGATTATGACTAAATACTAATAAGCTACAGAAGATAATAACTATAGGGTCCGGGTAGTAGTAGTAGGCATTAGATATACTAGAGAAAATATATGGGAACTTATAAAGTAAGTTAGAAAATTGGTAAAATAAAGATCCATAATTCTTCAATATAGGGTTTAGAAATACTAGAGAAATACTAGAGAAAATATATGGGAACTTATAAAGTAAGTTAGAAAATTGGTAAAACAAAGATCCATAATTCTTCAATATAAAAAGTTTTTTCCAAAACAAATGCAAAAGAAGAAATTAATTGGTTAAGACATAAAGGTAAGATAAGGGAATACATACATCTGAGGCAGACTCAGGATTAATGAACTTCCAAATAATTTGCATTGCACTTTCTGTCTCCTCCGAGTTAGTTGCACCAAAGAAAGCCACAATAGCCAAACAATCCAATATCTGTATCAAAACATCTCTTGGTCAACCCAACTTCTTGAGAAATCCTATAAACAAATTTAACTGATAGGTTTTATGAAGTATCATGAAAATTAAGCTACCTTTAAGGTCGTGGGTCCAGATTTCAGAACTTTGGAAAATACAGGAAGCAACTCTTTGTATATTTCGGACAACTTATCCTCGCAACAAATGACTATGGCCAGCAAGCCTGACATTATGATAAAAGGAGACCTGTTAGAGTTACAAGAGAAATGTAAAACAAAAAAAAATAAAAATATACATGCTACTTGACAGAGCTAACAAACCAATGACATGAAGTGATAGCTGCTTCTCCCTGTTAGAACCCTTTTTTAGGCAATTCAAGCTTCTGAATAGAAAAGTAGCAAAACTGCAAGAAAACAGAAAGTAATCACAAAAGGAGCTCTCAGAAATCATTTACACAATCTAGATCTTCTACTAAACAGTGATGACTCAACATACATGATCACACAACCCACATACAAATGAAAAACCCACATGTTTACCAATTACCTATTACTTATTATCTACACATCAATCTTCTACAATGACATGATTCTTTGGGTGAAGACACAACTATTCTGATAGTACTGGAAAGCGAAGAAAACATAACGCAGTGATTTCATACTTCCTAGCAATAAAGCAAGACAATTTTTTTACATAAAAGAAAATTTAGATATGCTTACTTGTTTTCCAGAAACTCATGGTCTAGTTTACGATTTAATCCCTCAATTATTGATGCCAATGCCTCCTCTCGGTCGGATCCCCTTCATTGAAAAAAACAAAGAAAACCCATCAAAATTTGATGGCATGCAAAATCAATGGTACCCAATTTTCAGAATTACAAAGAAAGAAAAACAAAGTGACACAAAGGAACCTTTTCTCAAACAACCCTTCTAACAAAAAGGAAAGTGTCTTCAGTTTTGGAGGCCGAATCACCAGTTCATTGTCCGTAGACTCGTCAGCTGCAACTGCACCAGGTCTTCTACCAGTTTCTAAAACCATGAAAAATCAAGGAGTAAGAAAACACACATTGTAACTTTTCAAACTAACCAACAAAGAAAAGAATTCTCCATCTACACAAAATCTGAAGATACTAGCTGAACTGAAACGTAATTACAAAAACCAGAAAGCCAAAAGAAAATTACAAAAAAACAGAAAGCAAAAAATGAATTACTTCTTTCGCCGCCGCGCTTTCTGGCGGCTGAAGGCGGAGCAGCTTTGCCTCTTCTCATCATGTTCGAAAGCATGTGAGAACTCATCGCTCGAAGTCAATCACAGCGCAAAGTCTGGATTTATTTTTTTCCCGGAAACGGACGAATATCCCCAATTCAATTCCAATCAGGATGAACCCTAATTCCCAATTGGACCAAATCGTAACTTCTGCTAAACTCTGAATTCAGATCTCGGGCGACCCGTCCCAACCCTTTATTTCTGCGACGAACACGAAGCTCTAGTTCAAGCATTGTGGGGAGGTCTGATTGATTTATAAAAAGGTTTTCTTTCTGGTTTTGAATTCCGAATCAGAAAAGGACTTTGCTCTGTTTTTTAATTCCTAATCGGAAAGGGATTTTGCTATTTGCAAATTGGTAAGTAGACGAAATTGGAGTTGGAAAGAAAAGGAAACCTAAATTGCGCAACTGGAAAAAAACTCGCCCCCAATTTTAAAGTTTTTAGGGCGGCCTGACCTCCTCCACTACGGCGGTAAAAGCTCCACCCTGCGCGCGTAGCTTCAGTTATCTGGTATTAGGGGACCGTTAATATGGGAATAGATACCGTTAACAGGGTGCAAAGTTGTTCACGAAAATTTTGAAAATAACTTTGTCCCTTTGATATTAGGTTAGTCTATTACATCATCTCCAACATTTGGGTTAAAATCTAAAATATTTAATTTAGAAAATTTAGATTTTAATTCAGAAATAATATTTCTTCTCCAATCCTTCTAGGTTAAACTTTTAGCCCGAGATTATTAAAAATTGAATTTAGGATAATTTTTTTTCTTCAAGTAACTTATAAAAAAAAATTATGTAGATTGTCCTAATTTAAATTTATGAACATTTTAATATAAAATTATTTAGATTCTGATAAATATTGAAAAATTATTAAACCGACATCATGAAACTCATGAAACACTATGAAAAAATACGAAATACATAAAATAATTTTTTTTAATTACATTAGATGTTTGATTTAATTTGGATCGTTAAATCTTATTTTTTACCGTTAGATTTGATCATATTAGATCTTAACTATTAGATTCAATGAATTTATAAATATAGGACTAAAAACAAATACACATACATGGTGGGCCAATCCCCACTAACATGGGGAATCATGTGCTAAATTTGCTCTAGAAATGAGTTTTTGGTTAAAAATCATATTTGCCCCAAAGATTGGAGCAAGTTGGGGGATTAGGTCTTATGTTGTCAAATTATTATATTAAACAATGACATTATTTATCCATCTAGACACTGCTTATAATACTCACGACATTTTTAAAAATACAGTTTATCAAACGCTTAACTGTTTTATTTTGCCGCTGATTATTTTTAAAGTACAACAGAAACAATTTATTAAAAAAGCACAACAATCCAAAACTTGTCCTTAGTCCAGTTTTCTTACTTTTTTTTAATGTGAATAAATAATTTGGGAACTGAGAGTATGAGGTGTGAAAACAAATTCTGCATCAATATTTGTTCATGTCTGCCATTTAAGGTCGGTGACATAATTATTAAATTTGCAGATATTATGTATATTATATACGTACGTATGTGTTTTTTAAACATACTTTTGTTTTTCATACACGTTTTAATGATTCATTATATTCCACAATTTTTTTTATAATTTTAAGGTACTATACAAGTAGCATCCCACATTGTCCAAGGGAGTGGATTTTGTAAGTCTTATATGTATATTCCCATCTCTCCCTAGCACAAGGTCTTTTGGGAGCTCACTGGCTTCGGGTTCCATCGGAACTCCGAATTTAAGCAAGTTCGCGCGAGAGCAATCTCATGATGGGTGATGATCGGATCATATTTATATATATTTTTACTTCAAATTCACTCGTCTTTTCTTAGTTAGTTCCTTATATTTTTGAGTTATTTACGTTATTTTTGTGTTTATAAGATTTGTTATGCAAAGAAAATAAAAATAGCACAAATGAGTTTTAAATAATAAACAAAAAATAGTGGAACACGGGTGGACCACTAGAAAAATAATGGAGAGCATAAAATATATATATATATATAATATATATACATATAAATAGATATAGATATATAAATAATATATATATATCACATATATATCTATATATAGAGGGAATTGGAAGAATGGTGTGTTAATTATATTATTATATGTAATATGTTAAGGTGGAATGTGGTAGGTGAAGGCAGGCGGAAAAAGAATAAAAGAAATGGGGGATTGGTGGAAGGCAGAGATGCTGCCTTTGGCAGCCCATTGGAAAGAAAATAATAAAAAAAAATAGTATGGCAAAGATGCTGCCTTTGGCAGCATAAAACGTAAAGAACTGGAGGCACAGGAGGGAGAGCCTCGGGAGGACTGTCAGTGAGCTGGAGGTGAGGACAGGAGGGAAAAGGGGACAGCTGCCTGGCAGCTGTCGAGAGACCAAGGGAGCGACGGAGTCAGAAGGGGAGAGACAGACGGTCAGGTGAGCACGCTGGAGCTGCCATTGAGCAGCGAGAGAGGTGAGCACGGAGGGGACTGACGCGGGAGGAAGAGTGACGCGGGGCTGTCTTGGAGGGAGAGAATAGAGAGAGAGAGGCAGAGTCACGGAAAGGAGGTGAGGACAGTCCAGGGGAGTGTGACAGAAAAGGAAAGCTGCCATTTGGCAGCTTGAGCATGTGGACCGAGAGGCGCTGCTTTGTGCAGCCTTGAAAAACAGAAGCAGTCTTGCGCACAGAAATACAGAAGCTCGGATTCACTTCTCCTTCGGTTTAATCTTTCCAAACTTCTATTTTTATTTCTGTTTTAATAATGTGTAAATAAACTTATTTTGGCTAGAGGTTAATTCAAAACCATGAATATATTTGTAATATGAATTGATTATCTTCAGTTGTGATTTCTGAGTTGTGATTTAATTTGCTTAACTGCTTGATAGATAACTTATTTTTGTATGTCGATTAAGGATGCATACTTAATTTACATGCATGAATTTGATGCTAGAATATAAGTGAATTTCACCTAATCGTTATGAACTTATATTCACAAGTAGTAAAGGTTGCTAGTCACAATCACGTTAAGTAAATTCTTGGCATAAGTTTCATGCAAATCATAGTAACGAGTGCCTCGTCAATGCTTATGTTTTTCATAGAACTTAATGATTCTTGCTTGTATCTCTATTATGCAAGTCATGTAGGGAACTTGTAGGGAATGTTTTGGGTTGTCGTATGCAATCATCCAACCCAATAACTTGTGGAAAAACTTGAAGGTTAATTTAAGCGGACCTAATTAATCTGGGGTGTTGAGTATTCATAATTTATTGAAAGAACAACTGAAAATCAATTTAGGTTGCATATGTGTCATGTGTGGAGAAGAACCCTCTAGCTAGTCCGTCATTTATCATTTTACCTTAATTTTATGTTTTTGTCAATTCTGTAATTTAAATTAAGTTTAATTTACTTTTCATCAAAACCAAACACCCATCCATTATTAAATTATATTATTTAGTTAGTTTTCTTTATTGTTAGTCTTTTAATTTAATTTCCGTCCATTTCAGTTCCTAGTGTTTAATTTAATTGTTTTTATTATTTTGAGTCATTTTAAGTGTGTTTCGAATTATTAGAGTTTTTAGCCTAGTTTTGCGTCCTTGAGTCTTGTTTAATATTTTTAACTTTGTTTTTTATGTTTTTAAGAGGTTTTAGCAAGCCCTCCTAATCCCCGGCCTAGAACGATACCCTACTTATACTTATACTACAATTGACAAAAAGAGGGTTTAATTTGTGTGCTAGTTAATTCTCGCATCAGGTGACCTACTGGGAAGTTCTCGTGTGAGTTCCTAGAAACAAAACCGTGAGGGCGTGGTCGGGGCCCAAAGCGGATAATATTATGCTACGGTGGAGTCGAGCTCAGAATGTGATGGGGACCGGGGCCAAGATGTGACAATACACATGTTATACACGTACTTCCGTATTTATTACGTTTAACACATGTCATTTTGACACATTTTGACATATAAAATTCACATTTTCGATATTTATTTTTTTTACATGTATCAAAGAAATAAAATAAATTTCTTTGACAAGTGGTGGTGGAAAGGTGTTGAGTTCTTGCATGACAACATGGGTTCAAACCATGTTGGTGGCTAATCTGACCACTAATCTAACTCTATCGTTTCACAAATAATAATAATAATAATAATAATAATAATAATAATAAATGGATATTTGACATGAAGTAAATATTAAAAATTTTAAAAACAAAAATCGTAGAATTTTCTCAAAATATTTTCTCAAAATATTTTCTTAGCAAAGTTGCCGAATAATACACGGATGTATTTTTCACATACTATACTTGTTTCGTATTTTACTAACTTTGGCCGGTAACCCAACAAATGTCTATTTTTTAAAATCCTAAGTAGTTAATTAGAATGCTTTAAAAGTCTAAAGCATTTTAGATAATTAGGGTGGATCGGTTTTAGTAAAAATGGGGTTCCTTGTGTGAACCCCATTCGATCCCAAATTCCAATGACTAAATTGCCCTCACAACTTTCAATCATAGCCGCAGATTCATAACCCTAGGTGTGTATTTTAGTCAAACACATTGTCGGTAGGCGAAAGACGTGAGAGTTGTTTCCTAGGCCCAAATGTAGCAACCCAATACGGCTATTTAGGCTTAAGCACAATCTCCACACACACAATAGCAAAAACGTAATTAATTCAAAATCGAAACCCCATTTCACAACAAACATGAATAGTGCAATTTGAACCTCTATTTTATACTATAGTAATAATTTCATAATTTTATTAGTTGCCCCTAAAATATTAATGAAACCTCTCTTTTCTTCTTAAGATTCTTAAGAGAGAGAAAAAAAATCAAATCTTAGAAGTTATCCTTATGACCAAAATGTTCACTCAATTAAATGAGTTACATGACTCAATCATATGATGTGAGGGCATAGTTTTTCTTTGAATAACACAAGATCCGTTATAATTTTTTATTTGGGTGGTGCTATCTACACCCTTCTCGATTTCTTGTTGTTGGATGAATGAATGGGAGAATATCAAAAGACAATAATTAACAAATAATGTGTGGATAATACCACTTTTGATTTTTCACGAAAGTTCTATGTGAATGCAATGGTGAGTTATGGGTGTATTGGAATGACACATAAGCTGAATGAGTTATTTCCTCATCTAACTGTCAATTATGTGATGCATTGTTGAACTTTTCAACCTTTGAAATATATGTATAGTGTGTCACAATCAGTAGAGACCAAATTGTTAATTGCGAATTGCAATCTTACCCAGTTGCAATCTAAATGTACATCTAAAAAGTTTATATCAATATCTCAAATGGTTGAATGTTTTGGGTGGGGCTGTTGGTTATACGACCACCGATTCAGGTTTTACTTTGACTGCGTATATTTGGTGACCAGTACAACTGAGATGGTTTATATTAAGCATATAGTCACGAATCTCTGGTTGAACGCTTAGGGTTTTGTGTTGTACAACAATCATTTTGTCACTAATGATGGCTCCACCGTTTTGTGTTGTACAACAATCTTCTTGTCATTGTGAATTTCTTTGTCAATTTAATAACCACTTCATTTTTAGTTTTCATTCGTTCCTAGAGATAGAGTGAAAGTATATGGAGAAGTGAGGAATGGAAAAGGATGATGCGAGGTTCATGGGAAGGATGAAAACAAAAACTTTGAAATTGAAATAGAAGAGGAGTTTGATTCTGATTACGGATCATTCTTGTGTTTACTAAGATATGAATAGTTAGTCAAAACTGTCGGGGTCACATAAAAATGGAATTTAACTCCTCATTTTGGAGGAATTGGATTCCTTGGTGGAAGGTGGGAATTGAGTTCCAAGAGTTAGGGGCAATCAGGAATTCATGATTTTTACTTGTCATACCCGCACATATTTTATAAAATGCCATTGATTTTGATTTTAGTCAAAGTCTGCTAAAGGTCCACCTTGCGCATGTAGCTTCAGTTATTTGGTATTAGGGGACCGTTAATGTTGATGCACAAAACCCGAGGTCCTGGAACAACGTAAATCCGACCGTGAATCTACATGAAATGTAAATAACACAAGATGTATCGTGATTCACCCCAAAGTTTGGGCTACGTCCACACTGAATATATATCTGAGGGAGAGAGAGAGCTCTGAGAGTGAGAGCTTTGAGAGGGTGAGGAGCCTTAGGAAATTGCCTCTTTCAATTGTGAGGATGATGGGTCTTTTTATAGAATAAGGGCTCCTCACTTATTACATATTTGGCCCTTCCTTATTACATAATTACATTTAAGTTCCCTGAGTATTTGTACGAGATCTAAATACGGATGCCCTAAATATGGTATAAACAGTAGTCCCCCAAGTCTTCAGTCAAGAGAGGTTTTTGGCTGGAGACTTGAAATTCAGTCCATGTGTGGGTCGAAGTAATTAGATGTCGTCTAGGACTGATACTCGATATGAGGCGGTGTCCAATCCGAAATGATGCTCAACTATCACATGTTGCGAGGCTGCTCGGCTTGTGGCTTATGTTGTCTTGGTTGACTCGGCTTGTAGCGTTGAAGTTGAGGGAGTCCCTTTTATAGAATAAGGGCTCGCTCTTCAATACATAAATGATGGGCTAGAGTTGATGTTTGCGGTGAGGCGGTTGCTCACTAGGCAGCGATGCTCTCTAATGATGGTGAGGGAGTCCCTTTTATATAATAAGGGCTCGCTGCTCAATACATGAATAATGGGCTAGAGTTGATGATGCTCTAATGATGGTGAGGGAGTCCCTTTTATAAAATAAGGGCCTGCTCCTCAATACATAAATAATGGGCTAGAGTTGATGCTCTCTAATGATAGTGAGGGAGTCCCTTTTATAAAATAAGGGCTCGCTCCTCAATACATAAATAATGGGCTAGAGTCCCCCAAGTATTTTTCATGAGGCCCAGTTGAGGCCCAATATATGGTACATAATGTAGTCCCCCAAGTCTTCGGTTAATAGAGTCTATTGGCTGGAGACTTTAAATTGAATCCATGTATGGGCCGAAGTGGCGGTTGTTCGGAGGCAGTATTTGTATACCCTGCACTAAAGCTTTGTAGGTGAAGCTTTGCAAGTGAAGCTTTGAAGCTAGAGCTCTGTAAATGAAGCTTTCGAAGCTGGAGCTTTTGTAAATGAAGTTTTTGAAGCTAGAGCTT
The DNA here is from genome assembly GCF_916048215.2 of Malus sylvestris. NCBI lineage: Eukaryota > Viridiplantae > Streptophyta > Magnoliopsida > Rosales > Rosaceae > Malus > Malus sylvestris. Next base: position 19,384,547 of record NC_062269.1, read on the forward strand.
TGTAAATGAAGCTTTTGAAGCTGATTAACATGAGTGATGCTCATGAATGTTTATGTTGATTGACATGAGTGATGCTCATGGATCTTGTCATGAGTGATGCTCATGAATATTAACATGAGTGATGCTCATGAATGTTGACATGAATGATGGTCATGAATGTTTATGTATGATTGTCATGAGTGATGCTCATGAATGTTTATGTATGAATGACATGAGTAATGCTCATGTATAATTTGGAGTACTGGGCGTATTTTTGATCACCTGGTTGTTGGCATTAAGGAGAGTACGGGTTGTACATTTCATCACCTGGTTGGTAGCATGAATGGCTAGTTGCCAAATGATATTAGAGTACGGGTTGTACATTTCATCACCTGGTTGGTGGTATGGATGGCTAGTTGCCAAATGATATTAGAGTATGGGTTGTACATTTCATCACCTGGTTGGTGGTAATAGCGACATGTTGCCGAATAATTGTGGAGTACTGGACGTACTTTTGATCGCCTGGTTGAAGCTATTTTGGGCTTATGGGCTTTCGCCCTCTACACAACATTTCAGCACATTTATTTTGGGCTTTGCCCTTTTTTTTATTTATTTTTTATTTTTACCCTCTGATGGGGTTTATACAAATATCTTCGAAAGATACGAAAAATAAATTACATCATTCAAAAATAAGGAAAGTAATCCACATTATTCTGGTGGGGTGTTCATTCCTTGCTTTTGTTTTTCTGCTTTGCTTTTGCTTTTCCCACTCTATTTTTTTCTCTTTTTCTCTTTTCCTTCTGCTTTCCACTACGTCTCTGTCTCTTGGCGAAACTGGAGGGCTAACTCCACTTGCTTTTCTTGGACAGCCTGGTTGTGCCCATCCACTATCACCTCTTTTTTTTCTTTTTTCTGTTGTTTGAACACAAGCTGGTGTACTCCAGTTGTAAAAATCCCATCAAAGTACTTTTCTTTTCTGCTCTTCTGCTTTTGCTTTCGGTTCACTGCGCTTTCAATCTTGTCAAAACCAAATCTGGCACCAAAGTAGAAAGCCACCAAAAGCAACCATGCGTTGCTGTCCACAGCTACTAGAGATAACCAGTCCCTTTCTTGCATTCCATCTCGGGCAAAGTTAAAGTCGGTGAAAACCTCCTCCACAGTGCGCAGGCTATACGGTGATATTCCTCCTTGTTGTCCGTCACAGCTCTTTGCTGCTACTCAACATCTGACTCTGTTTCTTCTAGTGATAGGAGCCTATCGAAACAGTGCCCAGGTATTGTGCAGATGGGAACGCGGTCGGCCTTGCGCTCTTTGGCGAAAAAGCTTTTGCTGGAGGTGGTGCATGTATCGTCGCCTGAGCTGAGGAATACCTCGTACTTCCAGTTGTTTGAACACCGAGATGAAGCTGAGAGCGATCACCTTCTCCATTGTTACGGAGCTTTACCAGAAAATCAATGGGGAAGGAAGACTGGAAGAGCCGAGACCAAACTGGCCGAGAATCCGTCGATCGGGTTCTTGCAAAGATCCTTGAGCTATTTCTGGAGGAGAAGACTTGCTTGCGTCGCCGCCATGAATCGGCGGGAATGATGTAGACGGAGCTGGGGAGGGAGGGATAGATCAGGTGAGAGAGAGGAGGGAAAGAATTGAGGTTTTTTTTTTTTTTTTTATGTCTGTTTTCACGAATCTTGGAGGATTCGAATTTGACGATGGCAACGTGGCACGAAAAATTTCTGTAATTTTCCATAAATTAAAAATTTTTCTTTGGATCTCCGAATTTTGACGATGGAAACGTGGCGGGAGAGGATTGTTTGGCGGACCTATCGTGATGGTGATCATCTCCTTCAACACTCTTTATTGCCTGATCTTTCATGTTAGAGAAAGAGAGCTAAAGCTTAAGAAACAGTAGCAATTATAAAGATGGAGAAATCAGAACTCTGGATATTGGTAATGGGAAGGAACCAAATGTGTATGCTTCTAAGTGGCTGTGACTTTGGTGCTGCAGTGTTGTTGGGTTTCTCCAGATTTTGCAAATTCACGGTGAAGGTATGAAAAATTGAAAGAGAACCGACATTGTTGGGTTCCCACAGACGACGCCAAATGTTAATGCACAAAACCCGAGGTCTTGGAACAACGTAAATCCGACCGTAAATCTACATGAAATGTAAATAACATAAGATGTATCGTGGTTCACCCCAAGGTTTGGGCTACGTCCACACTGAATATGTATTTATTTGAGGGAGAGAGAGAGAGCTTTGAGAGTGAGAGCTTTGAGAGGGTGAGGAGCCTTAGGAAATGGCCTTTTTCAATTGTGAGGATGATGGGTCATTTTATAGAATAAGGGCTCCTCACTTATTACATATTTGCCCCTTCCTTTATTACATAATTACATTTAAGTCCCCCGAGTATTTGTACGAGATCTAAATACAAAGGCCCTAAATATGGTATAAACAGAACCCACGACATTTCGCAGAACAATGCCAATGAAACCAACACACGTTAACGCAGACCAGCTGGCATCCACATTGATTTTTGTGAACTGCGTAGGAAGAATGGCCCATCTGGACGCTTAAATAGCCTTCATTCGAAAAACAGGGAGTTCTTTTAACAAAATCGAAAAAAGCTCTAGTTGAGTTGGAGATAGCACATATCACTTGAGTGGGGTTGATTTGACTGTTAATGTACAAAAGATTGCACCTGGCTTTCCATATGTGCCAATACGTAAAGGTAACATACAAAATGAATGACAACTTATCATCATCATGATCGCCATGCACATTTGAAGTAGAAAGTACCCACTCCAACCAGCTCGAAACCTCGCTCATCACAATCCGAAGATTGAGAACACCACCAAACCAAACGGGTTCCACCCAAGGGCATAATAATAATAAGTGCTCGATCGAATCATCCTGGTTATGACAAATCGGGTAAGTCGGAGAAGGGACAGACTGCTTTTGAACAGATCATTCATCGTTGGGAAAACACGGTTGAGGGATTTCCACATGAAGTTTCGTATCTTTGCCGGCGCTCTAAGTTTCCAAATAAGCTTCCATAACCGAATTGGGATAGCAAGGGAGGAATAAGGATGCTGCATCATCAGGGGGTTTTGGGCTTGCTCCCAATGGTACCCAGTCTTCACCGAATAATGCCCATTCTTGGTCACCAGCCAAATGAGCCTATCCTCACATATAGAGTCTTCAATATATGCATCCCTAATAGCATTGAGATCCTCCACCAAAAGGAAAGGTTAGAGCGAGTTGAGGTCCCATGTTCGAGATTTCGAACAAATAAAATACACCACTCGAGTATCCTTGGTGACCGAAACCTTACCACCAGGAATATGATGGCCCATCGGGAGGGATGAAAGCCACATGTCAACCTAAACTCGCACCCGCTGCCCATCCATGATTTGCCAGTGAGCCCCATTCAACAATAAATCTCTTTCCACCAATAAGCCGGACCAAACCCAAAAAGCCCGGCTACCCTTATGAGCATCAATAAAGGAACAGTTTGGGAAATACATGGCCTTAAGAACCTAAGCCCATAAATAATTTGGCTCTGTAATCAACCTCCAACACTGCATTGCAAGAAGAGCATCGTTGAAGGATATGAAATTTCTAAAACCCAATCCCCCTTCAGATTTTGGGAGTCCCAACACTTTTTTGGAGACCCAGTGAATTTTTTCTCTCCCTTTTTTTTTTATCCCCACCAGAACCCATAGATCAAGGAGTCTAACTCATTGCAAATAAAATTCGAGAATTTAAATAAATTCATCGAGTATGCTAGAATGGCTTGGGCAACAAACTTAATCATCACTTTTTTACCAGCCTGAAAGAGAGTACAATGTTTTCACCCCTGAATTTTCCCCAACAAACGACCCTTCACATAAGCAAGTCCATGGCACTTAAAGCTGCCCCAAATGGCAGGTAGACCGAGATAGGTACCTGGATCGAACACCACCAGAATACCTAGGTCACTCCCAAGCTCCTCCACAATTGCCATAGAAGTATTGGCACTGAAATACACACATGATTTCTGAAGATTCATTGCCTGGCCCGAAGCCAAGCAGTAGGTTTCCAGTAATCTGCCCAAGTTGCTACAATTAGCTTTGTTAGCCTTCAAAAAGATCAAGGTGTCGTCAACAAAGAAAATGTGGGAAATAGGTGGGCCATAGGCACACATCCAAACCCCATGTAGTTGTTTAGACTTTGTGGCGGTACTTATCATCTTTGACAAAACATCGCTAACCATCAGAAACAAATACGAGGATAGTGGGTCACCTTGCCTTAAACCTCTCGAATGAGCATATTTGTTACCAGGTTGCCCGTTGAGGATGACAACAAAGTTAACTAAACACACACACCCCATGATAAGTGTCCGCCAAATGGGGTGAAACCCCATCTTCTTCATGACAGCATCCAAAAAATCCAATTCCACACGGTCGTAAGCTTTATGCATATCAAACTTGATGCCAAGTTCAAACTTGCTCTTTGTTTTCCTGAGTTTCAGGAAGTGGAATAGTTCGTGAGCAATCCCAATATTTTTCTGAATCTGCCAATCCCCAACGAACGCATTCTACATGGGAGAAATAAGGCTCGGAAGTAGAGGTTTCAGTCTATTAGTCAAAACCTTGGATAATACTTTATAGGAAAAATTACATAAATTGATAGGCCTGAAGTGAGAAACCAACTCCGGGTTTAGGACTTTAGGGATTAAAACTATATGAGTCGCGTTGAGCTACCTAGGACAAGCTTCACCATTGGATAAGAACATGACAAGCTCATTAACTTTGTTAACGATATAGTCCTAAAATGAGTGGTAGAACACCCCTTGCAACCCATCCGGCCCCAGGGCCTTGAGACCTCCCATTGGCCTAGCATCCATTTAATTTCCTCATCTGAGATAGGCATCAGTAAGGACTGGTTCATATCGTCCGTGACCATTGGGCAAATGCACTCTAAAACCTGTCCCCATTCTCTCGAACCTAATAAAGTAAAGAGTTTGATGAAGAAGTCATCAACCAATTGGTGCACATGGCTTGGATGCTCATCCTAAATACCGTCGTCCATCTTAATATTCACCACTTTGTTTCTCCTCCATCTTTGCAAAGTAGATTGATGGAAAAATGAAGTGTTGGCATCACCATCTTGGAGCCATTTAACCTTTGATCATTGTTGCCAAAAGTTTTCCTCTTGTTCCCGTAGCTTGTCAACCGCGATGGTCACTTTGAGAATTTCCTCCCTATTTGGTCCCCAGTTCATTTGGAGTTCCCCAAGTTGGTCCATTAGAACTTCGATTTCCTTAGCTCTATGGTTGAACTTTTTTTTGTTCCATGAAGTTAGTTTGGATCTACAGACATTAATCATCTTCTGCCATCTTGTAATCACATCCCCAGAGCAATGGCGATTCCATCAAGATTCAACAATCCTTTTGCAATCCTTCTCATTGGCCCACAAAGCTTCAAAACGAAACTGCTTTCTACCTTTTCTAGCTCGACTCACAACATATAAAGACTGGGCAGTGATCTGAACCCATAACCGTATCGTGTGTAACAGAGGTATTTGGCCAAGTAGCCTGCCACAGTTGGTTACACAACCCCTGTCATTCCGTTCCTCCACTAGCTCCCCATTTCTAGTCCCTCGCCATGTAAATGGAGACCCATTAAAGTGGAGGTCCAAAAGCTCTGATGCCTCCATGAAATTATCCAAGTACAAGGGCCGGTTATAAAGAACCAGAGCCCCTACAGATTTTTCAGACTCCCAAATAAATTCATTAAAGTCACCCCTACATAACCAAGGAATATCCGAAGGCTGAAAGTAGGAAGTCATTCAGTTCTAAGAGACCTCATTTTCCCCACGGTAAGAAGTACTATACACTCCAGTCACCCTTACCCACATAGCATCTCCAACTCTTTTAACCCTAGCATCAATGATATGTTTGGAAGAGAAGATAATTTGGACCTCCAACGAATCATCCTACCAAAGGCTAAGACCACCAGCCCTGTCAATCGGCGAGACATTAAAACCATCAATGAATCCCATTCTTTTTCGCACCCCATTAACTCTATGATCCTTCATCTTAGTTTTCGAAAGAAAGATCATAGAGGGTCTATATTTTCTAATGAGCCCATGTAGAGCCCGAACTACCGTGTTTGACTCAAGAACACTGCAGTTCCAAAATAAGTGTGTCATGGCGATCTTATGGCTGTATCAGGCCAACTGCCACTGCCTTGGTGAGTTTTCCCCCTTTTCCTTGCCATAAGATCAGTACGTTCAGCTTCCGAGGCCTCCTCCATGTACTCCCACATCTCCTAGAATTCTTTTGGGATCTCCTTTAGCTCTTTTTCAACGTGTAGGGTGCGTTCCATCATCAAGCACCTCTCTTTGATGCTCATACTTCGCAACCTATCATCCATTCTTTGTTTTCTTTCTACTCTACTATCGCTGTTTTTGCTTCTTTTGTGGGATGATTTGATGATATCCATGTCACTTGGCTCTGCACCCCTTTCCAGTATACTGCCATCAGTCTCTTCCTTCCCAATCTCTTCTATAACAATAGAAGACTTGCCTCCATTATGCCGTTGCATGGCTTTATCAGTTGACATTGAGAGGCCCACATTTAGACTGCCCAAGTTGGAGTGTCGAGTGAAGAGATGGTTGAGAAGGAGATTGGTTTGTGAAAGTGCAATCTTTTTCTATTGTTGGTTGTATAAAGGGTAATGTGGAGATGATTTTTTTTAAAAACTAAATTGGTATAAATGGTAATGCTAAGGAAATCAAATTTTGTTTGCAAATCTAGTTTAAAAATTTGGTCTTCATAGCATTACTTAAAAAACGTGTGTGTAAATAATCTTCAATTTTAGTTTGGTCAAAGCGACGAAGACTTGGTTTCCACGGCAACAACATTGACGTTGATTCCGTGAAGTGGCGGAGGGGGTCAGGATTTTAGCTTAGGAGGGGTCCAAAAGTCTCAATCTGAAATGCTCTCTTGATTTTACAAAAATTAGTATGTCATGTGGCGAGAAACTGACCACCAATGTTTGAGTCGGGTACGGTGTCATCCTCATCATCCTCTCCGTTAAACCTAACCTCAAGCCTCTCTGACTTTTTTTCTCTCTCTCTCCATTGATCACTAGGTTAGAGTGATTCTCAAAGCTCACAAGCAGTGCATTACTTGAACTCTATAGAAGCCACCAACCTCAAATTAAACCCGATGAAAGAAAATAAAGTAAAACCGTCGGACTAGGGCCTTCATCCTATGGAAAAACCTTGAAACTCATAGCATAAAACTAAACTTTTCAGTGTGAAAAAAAATGTCAAGATTCCGTGTACTTCTTAAGGTAAAATCATATGCATTCAGTTAGGAAAACATCTTTATGTGACTCACTTTTATTTGGGTTGTGAGATCAAATCTGTTTAGTTTTTATAGAAAAGCATATTTGAGTAACTTGAGGTAAAAAGAAGTTGACTAAGTATCTTTTATTGTTGTCCTATTTCTTTAGGCTTCAATTTCCCTTTAAATAAATAAGTTTGTATTGTGGGAAATTAACTTTTGCATATTCTAAAGAATACATGCGCTACCCACAACAGCTACACCACCTGCAATTTTCTCCTTCCAACCGCTACCAATCCTATGCTCTGGGAATGGCGCAATAAGCAAAGCACAACTTAGATAAGTTGCGAAGTTTGTGTAAGTGATAATAATACAACATATGTGAATATCAATAACATCAAATGATTAAATGTAAAAGTAGTGTTACGTGGACTTTTCTTTTGAATACTGGGTCAATCCAATCACCGTCAATATCATTCTGATGTTCTCTTCGAATTGTGGCTCACCGTTCGCCTTTCATCAATTCCGAGTAATCACAAAGGTCCAATTGCCACATATTTCATAATTTAACCACCATATGCCTCATTATATGTATAGGAATAATTATATTTCACATATTATAATACAAGTGAAGGAAATAATGTATTTTTCTGTGCCCTTTCAATTATTTTACAACATGTGAAGTGATGGCCCAAATACCGGGCACTTTGAAAAATTTCTCGGTTATTCTGAGAAAGTTTTTAAATATTATTTTCTACTATCAAAACTCTCATGTGTGTCACAAATTAAGTTCTATTATACTATCACAATGTAATATTGTTCGAATCAGCTATAAAAAAAAATTAATAAGATTAAGGCCGCATCAAAATTGACAATCATAAACATATCTCTTATGCTTTTGATCTATACTAAAAGGTTTCTTCTTGGTTAAAGCTTCAGTAGTGAATTTGTTTTAAATGCGATTTGTTAGTCTAAATTAATGAATACCAATGTTTTGATTTCAATCTAATTTCAAAACTTATAAGATCGTTTCAGGATTAAATTCGTCAAAACTTCATTGTCAAAAAAACAATTAAAACGTCATTTTGGACGACATCACAAACCGTTAGTTAATTGAACATTTTTGCGCCCGATAACAGGGGATAGATGAACAGTTTTGTCTAGAGTTTAATTATGTCAAGGGGAATTACTAATTATGTAAAATTGTGACTTGCATTGTAAGACCATCTCTAACTCTTAAGTTAAAATCTAAAATTTTTAACTCAAAAAATTTAGGTTTTAACCCAGTAATAATTTTTCTGCTCCAATCTTCCTAGGTTAAACTTTTAGTTATTAAAGAATGAATTTAAAATAATATTATTTTTAAATACGTAGACTATCATAATTTAATTTTATGAACATTTTAACTTAAAAATATATACATTCCGATAAATATTGAAAAATCACTAAACCGATACTATGAAACACATGAAAGATTTTTTTATAAATTATTTTAGCTATTGGATTTGAATTTAGATCGTTTGATTTTTTTTTTTAACTGTTGGTTTTGATCCTTTTTTTTAATACATCGATATTTTGATCTTATTAGACATTAGTTATTTGACTCAATGAATTCATAAATATAATACTAAAAAAAATACACAAATATGGTGGACGGCCGGCCCACTGATCCAAAGAGCATTCTGGCCTAAATTTGTCCCAATAATAAGTTTTGGGTTAACACTCATATTTGGTTCAATGATTCAAACAAGTTGAGGGATAAATTTAGATTTAAAATTTGAGTTTTATTCGAAAAATTAGAATAGGTGTAAGAAAAAAATCCAACACAATAAATTACAATAAGTGTAGAGAAATAATTAAACAAACAAGGAACTCCCCAATGAAAGCAACATCAACGTGCAAATTTAATCAAAAGATCAACAGAATCATTACATCGCAATTAATCGCGGCAGTAACACACGTTTTTTCTGCGTCTTGAACGATGTCGGTTTCACGGCATCGTGAGAATAAAACCAACGGTCACATTTTTATTAAAACCGATCCACCCCTGTTACCCACCGACAGCCCTCAACACTCTCACCGCCACAAACTCAACACTCCATTTCCCAACGGCCTCCCTCCAAATATCCCCCACCAAAATTACACTCTAATTCGTATCAACATTCAAATTCACTACATATATTTTTCCGGGCTTTTAGAAAAAAACCCAATTTATATTTTCACAAATTCAATTTTTTTTTTTTTTTTGGGGATTTGATGATTTTGCGAGACATGCAAGCCAAGTCGCTGCAATGGGCGGCGTCTCCTGGGCTCCGGGTCGGGCTCGAAACGCCGCCGTCGTCCTCGTCCTGGTCGCAGCTGGCGGTCGTGAACTTGCACGGTGGCGCTTCTGTAAATAGCTTGAAAGCCAGAGGTTTGTTTGTAGTAAAGGCCATGGAGGTGGAGGGTTCCAAAACGGCGAGTCTGAATGGGCACGCCGGGAGCTCAGGTACTGGGTTATTTCCTGAGTTGCGCATAAACCCATTTGCAAATTACCATGTAGATTTGAAATTTTTAAGCTTTTATTTGAATTTGTTTTTTATTTTTTGTTGAATAGATAAAAATGGGAGCTTGTTGTCTTTGGTTGGAAAATCAACCAATATTAAGTGGCATGAGTGCTCATTGAACAAAACGGACAGGCAGAAGTTGCTTAAACAAAAGGGCTGTGTCATTTGGATCACCGGTCTCAGCGGTTCAGGTTGGTATTTTCTTAATTCAAAGTTGTATATACATATATACATGCCTACATACATATAAATGTATATATAATGCGGGCGTATTCATGGCACCAATTTTTTCCACAATTTTTTAAATACGATTTTTGTGGAGTCCACTCCGTAATGTATTTTAATGATCTGAACCTTCTTTCTTTTAGAACATTATTCGTATATCATCCTTGCAAAAAATTAGACAAATCCAAAACCCTTAAGAGACGCGTTTGTAGTGAAGAAAATGGACGAATACGGTTTTACAAAGAGATTCTAAACCCTTAATGCAATGGTCATATGATTTCAGATGTGGGTGATTTTTGGTGGATATGATCTACGAAGGATGATCTAAAAGATAGATGGATTGGTAGTCTAACAACACCTATACCCATCAGGCAATGTGCGGATAGAAAGTTGCTCATTACTTGCGTATTATTAATTTTGTTTGTCAGGGAAGAGCACGGTGGCATGTGCTTTGGGTGGGAGTTTGTACCGCAGGGGGAAGTTGTCTTACGTTCTTGATGGGGACAATGTCAGGCATGGCTTGAATCGCGACCTTAGTTTTAAAGCAGAAGATCGTGCAGAGAACATTCGGAGGATTGGTATGTCTATGCCTCCTTTTAGCTTAACTAGGCCCTTTTTTAGATCAACTATGGCTGTCGACTTCATTATATAATCATGAAGCATTGGCTTTGGTTTTGTATTCAGGTGAGGTGGCAAAATTGTTTTCTGATGCTGGAGTTATTTGTATTGCTAGCTTGATTTCTCCTTATAGAAAGGATCGTGATGCCTGCCGTGCAATGCTACCTGCTGGAGATTTTATTGAGGTTGGTATTTTCACTGGTTCTTAAATAGATGACTGTTTTTCACGTTTCAACTCTGAGCTTTGTGCATATGTTTGAAATAATTCTTGAAGAAGTTCTGAGTAAAGCAAACTTGTTTTGTGAAAGGTGTTCATGGATGTTCCACTCCAAGTTTGTGAAGCTAGAGACCCGAAGGGCCTATATAAGCTTGCCCGTGCAGGGAAGATCAAAGGTATAAGCAAACTACTATCTCGGATTTTGGTTACTGAATTGAGTCTTCTTTATTTTAACAGCCTGCTTAAGGTACTACTGCTACTATAATCTTTACGTTGATAATTCTTTTTCCCGTGTGATACAAGAAACATTGTGAATCTTATTATCGTTTCTGAAACTTCTGTTTAAACAATCACTTGAAAAATTCTTATCTGGGATGCAAACCTGTGAATCCGTGAATCTTCTTCCCTTGTTAATTGACATGTATACTTTTGATGTTAGTAAATTTCGACATCTCATATGTGGCCCCTTAAGTGTGACTCTATTGCTAATTAAACCCTGGACAATTTGTATGTTGAGTTTTATTTAAATGTGTAGGTATGTCAATCCCACTATCCATATTCAGAAGCACCGCATATTTTCATTTCACATTGCACATGGATTTATGGTTGAATGGCCATATTATCTATCACTTCGATAGTTTCCTAGTCCAAAATGCTGATCATTACTTATACTGTGTCAATCTGGCATTGCAGGTTTTACCGGGATTGATGATCCATATGAGCCACCACTAAATTGTGAGGTATGTACACTATCTAGAGAAAGGCAGAATACACCTTTGAAGTTCAAATTGAACAGGTGCGGGTACATAGAGATATCATATATACATAAATGTTTCTCATGCTAAAGAGCAATACACATAACGTCATGTTAGCTGGGGAATATCAACTTAAAGATAAAATAGTTAAACGCAATCCAGAAGTAAAGATTTTCTACATCAAGAACTTGAATTTGAGATAAATTAGTCGCTTTAAATTGCATGTGACCATTTCAATTCTTATTTTATAATTAGCCTGTAGGGATATGATGCAGACTAAAATGAATGATGATCTGGTGCAAACTTGGGGGTGACATGTATGATGTAACTACGGCTGCACATAAACTTAATTCACCTGTTGTTACGTTTTCCTTTTTGGCCGATACTGTGCTTGATGTTATTGTTTTATTCCAAATACGAAAGCAGAATTTTTCATTTGTTGTTTTTTCATCCTTTTATCTGGCTTCAGATAGTATTAACACATAAAGGAGGAGCGTGTCCTTCCCCATGTGAGATGGCTGAAGAAGTAGTTTCTTACTTGGAAGATCAGGGGTTCCTCCAAGCATAAGAAGTTGGTGACTTTGAGCTCTACTGCAAATACGGTGAAGATAGTTTCTAGCGCTCCATGTGGATGCTATGCATCTTGCATTACCAGATAAGATGCAGAAATCACCTGCTCTGATATGAAGCTGCCCTTTTGCCTCGTCTAACAGGAAACTGATGCAATATTCCTGTAAACGCATTAGTTAATTGCTTGATTAATTTGTGCCAAATCTTTTTTATGTTTGATGTTAGTTTGAATTGTGGTCTCCTCATTGTAAATGATAGAGTGGAGAGTTTCTTGGTCATATTATATTTTGTTTCGAGTTTGATGTGTTTGTATCATCTCGTGGCGTTTTTTTGTGCATGCGTTGGAATATTATTGTAGTTACAAACTGCTGCTAAACTCTTTGTACTAGATCTAATATGTAACCATAAGAGCAAGGTGACTTCAATCTTGGAGAGACCCTGGCGGAATCAACAGCATGGGGATCATCGTGGGTCAATATTCTCCACGATTAAGACTCGAAAAACACGCTCTACGGCCAAGGGCACTATAAACGCTCTTTGTCGTCTTATACGTGGGGTAAAAGAAGGCCAGAAGAGCTCTCTATAGACGATGTAAGATGAAGAAGAATTTACTTAGAATTGGATACCGTATTGGTTTGTGTTCCTTACAAAGTATCCATGAAACTCTCTAGTTTAAAGACCGAAAAGAAAACAGCGAGAAACAAAACAGAGGTTTTTGTTACTGGCCTTTGCCTTTGTCATGCTATTATTAGTGATTTAGATAATTTAGTAAAAAGAAACAAAAGCAGAGGTATCTTAGAATACCTTCTCTTTCTTGTTTGTAACACTTCTCGTAATTTATCATCAATGCGGTGCCAATCGGATCCAAGACTAGTTGGACTTCAAATGTAACACAAAGCCAACAAGTTACTGGACGACCGCAGGTAAAGCCCCTTAAGTTTTTATAATTAAGCCTTTAAATACACGATCTGGAACTTGCTCTGAATTGTGAATCCCAAAAGAGGGAAAAATACTCATAAAGAAATAGAGGAAAAATGAAAAACCCTCTAAGAACCAACCCACCTCATCACCTAACCTCCCCCAACCATAAGGCCATAGGCCACACTAAGATTAGACCTGACAATTTCTTACACGACTTGTGAATACAATACATAAACGACACGAAAATAACAAGTTTCGGGTCGACACGATAACTAATTAGGCCGTTATCGGGTCACACGATAAGAACCAGTTAATAATAGGTCCTTAATAAGTTTACACAAGAATGACACGTGGGTAATCCATTTCGATATGTTAAGAAAAATGTTATTTTGATGATTTTAATTTTTGAAACCAATAAAAACAATTTACTATAAAACACAATAGCCATAGTGTATACGTATATATTGTATATCAAATATGTATTATTTACTATTATTCTATATAAATTTAAAAAAATTAAGTTTTATTTATTTATCGGTAAATTACCCTTTACAACCTCAGGTTTGAGGCCTATTACAACCTCATACAACATCTTCAAAACATTTCACTTTCATACCTTAAGTACTATTTTATTTCAGTATAATACATCCGTTACATTTTCCATCCATTGATTAAACTTTTAGAGATTGGATAACCTTTGATATGAGCCGTGACATACAACGACTTTAAATTTGAAGATTGTCCGAGGATGAGCAGGGAAACAATATAGCTAGAGTTGCTTTAAGTGTGTCGTTGTTATTTGCTTGCCCATTGTCGTTGGTGGCGACGAAATTGATTTGTGTTGCTTCCTCGGTGACCACATCACCATCTAAGAAATTTGGTTGGTGTGCAGTTGGCTGGAATTCAGCAGGTAGAACATGAACCATGCTGATTTCCATGTTCTCGATAACTGAAGGGCTCATCGGATCTTACTCGTCGTCTTCTGGGTTATTAAGAACGGCAACATCGTGCGTTAGAGCATCCTCGGCCTGATCATCGTGTGCCTCGACGGGTACTTGCTCTTGTGACATGTAACCCGACCTTGCTTTCTTCTGACTATCATCTTCGAGCCCGTTCAATTCTGTTGTCTGACTTTGCCCCTGCAGTGCTTTACGGGCTTGTTCTTCATAAGCGATTCGGGCGTCCCTTGTGTCTAGGTAGGCATCCAGACGTGTCACCCGATCTTTTTCATCGGTCGTAAGACCGAAGAGAGATATGGTCGAGAAGACTTCAAAGTGGTGTCGTAAGTATTGAAGGTCTTCAAAATAAAAAGGAAGCTCGGCTATATCAATGTCCGTGTATGGATCAACCTTGAAGCCAAGGACCCTAGCTTCTCGTATGTGTCGGAACTTGGCGTTCATTACTGGATCGGTGGTTTTTTGGATAATTTGTTTAACCTTGGTATGATATTAACTAGCACTCAAATTAAACCCTCTTTTTATCAATTGTAGCAAAGTATGTAAGTAGGGATCGTTCTAGACCGGGGATTAGGAGGGATTGCTAAATCACTTGAAAACTAACTCAAATACGTAAAAACAAGTTTAAAACACTAAACTAGACTCAAAGAAAGCAAAACTAAACTCTAAAACACTAAAACAAACCTAAAGACTCAAAACAGCCCAGAAACACTCAAAACTGCCTTAAAACCACAATCTGGGCAGTTTTGAACAATAAACACAACTTGGACGAAAATTGGTTTTAACTTGACTTAAGACACTTAAAAACACAAATTAAAGTGATTTCTAACTACTATGACTCACCAAAATAAAGGGGGATTGATTTTGGACGAATTTAAAAACAAAACAAAACTTGTAAACTAGAGTAGATTTTAAAACGAATTTGATGAAAGAGAATGGATGGAAAGCTAGCTAAGGGGTTCTTCTCCACACATGCTATACTCGCATACAAAACGATTTCTAATTGCAATTCAATAAACCATGAATACTCAACACTCCAAGTTAATTAGGTCCGCTTAAATTAACTTTCAGATTTCCCTTATATCAATGAATTGGACGGAAAAGGCGCATCGCAACCAAATTATTCCTCAAAAGTTCCCTACATGAAAGCGCATAATAGAGATACAATCAAAGATCATTACGTTAAATGGAAGTCATAAGCATTGACGAGGCACTCGTAACTATGAAAGCGCATGAAACTTATGCCAAGAATTCACTTAACGCAATTGTGATCAACAACTTTTACTACTTATGAATATAAGTTCATAACTATTAGGTGAAACTCCCTTACATTCTAGCATCAAACTTATGCATGAAAATTAAGCGTGCACTCTCAACCAACATACACAAATCAGTTTTAATTCATATAGATAAGTAAATTGAATCCACAACTTATGAAACGCAATTAGAAGTAATCAAATCATATAACAAGCATAATCATGGTTTCGAATCCCCCCCAGCCAAGGGGGGTTTAGTTCCTCATACGTACGAAACAAAGATTATAGAATTTAAACATTGAAATCAAAGGAAAGGAAACACCTAAAACTCCCAGCAACTCGGACTTGAATGGCATGCACATTCCAAGGTTCCTCCTTCTCTTTGCCACGGCACTTGGACTTTGGACAGGTTCTTTGGGTTCTTTAAATGGTGGAGAATGGATGGGGAATGGGTGATGGTGTTTAGGGTTGATGGGGGGTACGGCTAGGGATGATTTTGGGCAGAAATTAGGGACTAATGGTGATGGAAAGGTGCGGCAGAAATCAAGGATTGAATTCTGGCGTGAATGGTTGTGTATGAGAGGTGGTGATCTGATCTAGGGGTTTATATGAGTATATATAGGCACTTAAAACCCTAGGGGAATCAGATATGGACTTGAATAACCCAAATCCACAAGGAATTAGGCTTAGAAATCAGAATCCACAAGGGAAAAGGTTCACCAAGGTGCGGCAGGAATTATAAGATATGGATAGGCCTTCTAGAATGCCTTGCAAGGCAAGGAAAACAAGTTCTAGAAAGGGGATAGGTGCGGCACCTTATATGTGCAGGGATAGGGCTTCTAGAAATCTAGTTTTAAGCATTCTAATCTAGTTATGAACCCCCCTTCTCAGCTAAAGTATCAATGGATTCAGATTTGGATAAGATAGGATAGGATAAGGTTTGTTTGGATAAGATAAGGTTATGGATGATGTTTTGGATAAGATTTCTTCACTTGAGCTGATTCTTTGACTTTAATTCTCCTTCGTCAAGTAGGAAACCTTGCTTGAGTAGGAATCCTCATCCTTCTAGGAATCCATCTTTGACTACGAATCCATCCTTAGCTAGGACTCCTCCGTTGATTAGGAATCCTTCTTTAATTAGGAATCCTTCGTTGATTAGGAATCCTTCTTCAACTAGGACTCCTCAAATCTTCAAATCTTCATTCTCGTCCATTCCCTTGGCTCCAAGTATGTGACTTCCATTCCAAGCTCCATTTTGCTCCAAAAGGCTCCAAATTGCATCATTTTATGTAATATGCCCTTAAAACCTGAAAACACATGAAACTAGCTTAAAAGACTACTTTAAACTAAAAAAACATAACAAACATGCATAAGAACTAGCTAACTAAGGCGCATATATATGCTCCTATCAAATTCCCCCACACTTAGCTTTTGCTAGTCCTCGAGCAAAACAAAACGAAACAAAGTAAAAACGAAACGAAACAAAATAATCAAAACATAACCTAAACCTTCCAACGTTTGCCCTAGGGATTTCCAATGCACATGACATATTAAAAATCATCATTCCCACAGATTTTAGTCATCTTCACACTTAAGCAAATACTTAATCATAGTCACCACGTACTAGTTCACATTTAACCAATTAAAACATGATTTTAAATGTAGTAACATGCCTTAGAGAATTTGCTCAATTCCTTACTAGATATGCACTCAATTTTCACACAGATTTTCTGACTACACACCCTATACTAGTTATATGTGAGAAGATTGATGTAAATATGAAAACGAATGCTCACATATATGTATAACAAAGAAAGCACTTTTCGGAGTTAATAAGCATGTTTATCCTTATGATCTCATGAATGGAATGCGACTACTTAGATGCGAGAACCAGTGACACCATATGCTCATACCAATTTTAAACTCCACAAATTGAAACACATAACACTCAAGATTAAAGTGAAGGGTTGTAACGGGGCTTGGGGTATTGGCTAACAAAGAAGGGTAAAGGATAAACAAACGTTCTTAAAACAATAGTAAGCAAAGCAATGAAATTGACACTTAGAATTCACTTTAGAGTGCAGAAAACAACTTTAAACACAAAGGGGAATACGCATGCATACTTAGGGTCAAATGTAACGTTTTGGACCCTTTCTTCAACAACCAACAACTTAGAGCTCATTTGTATGCTCTTCCAACTCCTTTTCATACTTTTCACAACTTTTTCTTTTTTTCTTTCTATTTTGCACGAATTTTTCTCTCTTTTTTTTTTTTTTTTTTTCTTTGCCGTGCCTCAATATTTCTTTTTTGGCACACAAAAGTTCCTTCCCCCACACTTATGTTTCTGCAATACCATGATCAAAAGGAATTCATCTTGAGTCATGCTTAACTATGTTTTAAGAACAAGGGTATGGATAATCCTAAACTAGGCTAGGTAAGGATAATGTGAGTTAACAAACAACATAGGCTAAACAAGGCTCAACGGGGTTAAACCTACAAAAACAAATGCATGGAATGAAGGCTTTTTGGCTATGGTGGTAACTACTAACTTCATCTTGAATATGTGTTATGCAATTCAATAACATGTTTTGAATGAAATTGGCATGAGTTCTAGCATTTGGAACTAAATGATGAAACGCCTTCTAATTAGTAACCAAGCAAAGAATAATGAGATCATGCAACGACTTTAGAAAACAAGAATGCACAGATTTTAACTCTCCAAATAAACATTTAGGCTCAAGTCTCACAAGGTTGTAGCGTTTGTTTGAGTTCCTTCCTTCAAGCATGTTACAAAAACTAATTTTTCTTTATGATTACATGTGAATTCATAAGTTATAACCACAACCAAGCCTAAACCAAAGAGTAAATCAAACTTTCATCCATGTTTATAACTCTATTTAACAGTCATGCAATTACAAACCGAATCCTCATCATTGTGTTGGAAGGTACCCTAAGACACAAACAAACACACAAAACAACTTTAAAACGACTCTTTTTGGGTTTTTCAAAACATTTGTTCAAAATTTTATGGGATTTTCGAATTTTTATGTCAAAACACACTAAAACACACCAAAACAGCCTAAAAACACCTAAAAACAGCAAGGAACAACATTTGAAATTATGGGTGATAAAACCCTACGAATTTGTATCAAAACACTTTGGTTACCCCCCCCACACTTAAATCAAACATTGTCCTCAATGTTTCAAGCATAGACGTACACACATAACAAGTAAAACAAACAAACAGCAACTAACACACTAAACATGGTAGAAACGAAATAAACAACAAAGATAAGAGTTGAGGAACGCAAATCTGGAATTGGAGTGCTCTCTAGGTCTTCCTTTGTTGAATGCATGGGTTGCCTCCCAAGTAGCGCTTGCTTTATCGTCGTACAGCCGGACGGAGACCTCATTCACTCCTCACTAGGGCCCACGGCATGCAGGGTGATATCATCCACGGCATGCTCCTCAAAGTTATCATAGTATGGCTTCAAGCGGTGCCCATTCACCTTGAACTCTTGTCCGGTTTTCAAGCTTTGGATTTGTACTGCACCATGGACAAAAACATTAGTAATAACAAATGGGCCAACCCACTTGGAACGTAACTTACCAGGAAATAACCGAAGGCGCGAATTGAATAGCAACACTCGCTGCCCAACGGAGAATGATTTGCCCCGAATCATCTTGTCATGGAAAGCCTTTGTCTTCGCTTTGTAAATCCGGGCATTCTCATATGCTTCATTCCTTATTTCCTCAAGCTCATTCAATTGGAGCTTCCTATGCACTCCAGCCGCATCTAACTCAAAATTGAATGCCTTCACGGCCCAATGTGCCTTGTGCTCGAGTTCCACCGGGAGGTGACATGGTTTGCCATATATTAGCCGAAATGGTAACATGCCAAGGGGTGTTTTGTAAGCCGTACGATAGGCCCACAACGCATCGTTCAAACGTAAGCTCCAATCCTTCCTTGTAGGCCCCACGGTTTTCTCTAGGATTTGTTTGATCTCTCGGTTAGAAACCTCGGCTTGGCCATTCATTTGAGGATGGTAAGGTGTAGAAACCTTATGGTTGACATTGTACTTCCTCATCAACGCCTCTATGGTCCGGTTGCAAAAGTGAGAACCGCCATCACTAATGATCACTCTTGGCATGCCAAACCTTGCAAAAATGTTAGTTCTAATAAAATCTGCAACCACTTTAGAATCATTAGTCCGGGTGGCCTTTGCTTCCACCCATTTTGAGACATAATCCACCGCAAGTAATATGTAAAGAAAACCATGTGATGAAGGAAATGGGCCCATGAAATCAATGCCCCAAACATAAAAAATTTCGACAGGGAGTATGATGTTTTGCGGCATTTGGTCTTTAGCACTTATATTACCCATTCGTTGACAACGATCACAAGACATACAAAAGGTTCTAGCATCTTTAAATAGAGTTGGCCAATAAAATCCACATTCTAAAACCTTAAGGGCAGTGCGTTGTGTCCCAAAGTGTCCCCCACATGCATAAGTGTGACAAAAATTTAAAATCGAATTAAACTCCATATCATGCACACACCTACGTATAACCTGATCCGAACAATATTTCCATAAATATGGATCATCCCACACACAAAACCGTGCCTCATGCCTTAATTTATCACGTTGGTGCTTAGTGTAAGTGCTTGGAATTCGTTTTGACACTAAAAAGTTCACTAAATCGGCATACCAAGGCTCACTCTCATCCGGGAATGTCTCTGGAATAGGGACGACATCTTCTTCATGCACCAAACGACTCAAGTGATCAGCCACAACGTTCTCACTTCCTTTCTTGTCTCGGATTTCGATATCGAACTCTTGGAGAAGAAGCATCCATCGAATAAGCCTTGGTTTAGCTTCCTTCTTCGTGAGCAAGTACTTCAACGCTGCATGATCAGTGTAAATTATTACTTTAGTACCAAGTAAATAAGAACGAAACTTATCTAAAGCAAAAACAACGGCAAGGAGTTATTTTTCCGTTGTGGAGTAGTTCAATTGAGCATCGTTCAAGGTTCGAGAGGCATAATATATGACGTGTGGCTGTTTGTCCTTCCTTTGTCCCAAAACAGCGCCTAGAGCATAATCGGATGCATCGCACATAAGCTCGAAGGGAATGCTCCAATCTGGTGGCCGAATGATGGGGGCCGAAGTTAGCATCTCTTTAAGGTGTTTGAACGCCTTTTCACACTCCTCGTTGAACTCGAAGGGCACATCCTTTTGGAGAAGTCGGCAAAGGGGTGTGGAAATCCTTGAAAAATCCTTGATGAATCGCCTATAAAATCCTGCATGTCCCAGAAACGAACGAACCTCTCTAACCGAAGTTGGAGAGGGTAAGTAGCGTACAAGATCTATTTTTGATTTATCAACCTCAATTCCCCTTTTAGAAACAATATGCCCTAAAACTATGCCTTGTTTTACCATAAAGTGACACTTTTCCCAATTTAAAACAAGGTTAGTTTCCATGCATCATTTTAAGATTAATGTGAGATTTTCCAAGCAACCATCAAACGAATCGCCAAAGACACTAAAATCATCCATGAATACCTCAATAATCTTCTCAATAAAATCTGAAAAGATACTTACCATGCATTGTTGGAACGTGGCCGGTGCATTGCATAAACCGAATGGCATGCGGCGGTAAGCAAAAGTACCAAATGGGCACGTGAAGGTGGTATTTTCTTGGTCTTCCGGAGCTATGACAATTTGATTATATCCCGAATAACCGTCAAGAAAACAATAAAAAAATGACCGGCTAACCTTTCAAGCATTTGGCCAATAAATGGCAATGGAAAGTGGTCCTTCCTTGTGGTGTTGTTGAGCTTCCTATAGTCAATGCACACTCTCCAACCTGTTTGGATACGGGTTGGTACAAGCTCATCCTCGGCATTCTTCACCACAGTGACTCCTGACTTCTTTGGAACAACTTGTACCGGTGAGACCCAACGGCTATTCGAAATTGGATAGATCACTCCACAATCGAGAAGCTTTATAATCTCCTTTTTCACAACTTCCATCATTGGAGGGTTGAGTTGGCGTTGAGCCTCTCGAGTTGGTTTAGCCCCCTCCTCAAGAAATATGCGATGCATGCATGTTGTAGGGCTAATCCCCTTAATATCGGCCAATGTCCATCCAATGGCTGTTTTGTGTTCTTTCAACACCCGAATCAATTTTTCCTCCTCTAATGCCGTGAGTGATGAAGAGACAATGACGGGCAACGTCTCTTCATCTCCCAGAAATACATACTTTAAATGATCTGGCAATGGTTTAAGCTCGAGAACGGGGGCCTGAATCACAGAAGGTAACAACGTATTAGTGGAAACGGGAATTGGAATTGGATTTAGAAGCGTACCATTATGTTGTGGCAATGATTCCAAGGCAGCCACAAGCTCGGCATGTTCATCCTTAGGTACGGCAAGATTGGGTGTCATTCCAATTCCTTGTGCAATTGTTGTTTCAAGGGGATCGTCTTCCAACATATCAAGATAATCCTGCGCCAATTCATCCAATACATCAATAGAAAAGCAAGAATGATCATCTTTAGGAAATTTCATAGCTTCAGAAATGTTAAAGTTAATAATCTCCCCATCGAATTCCATTGTTAACGTCCCTTTGAACACATCGATCTTGGTGCGGGCTGTTTTCATGAAGGGCCTCCCAAGTAAAATCGGCAATGGGGTGACATTTGGTGAGTCCTCCATCTCTAAAACATAGAAATCCGCTGGAAATATCAAGTTATCCACCTGCACCAAAACATCCTCCAAAACTCCTTTCGGATATGCATTAGAACGATCGGCTAATTGAATTATAACACCATCGTTTTTAAGTTCTCCTAAGTTCATTGATGCATAAATTGAGTATGGCATGACGTTAATTGAGGCTCCTAGATCTAACATAGCATGTTCAAATTTGGTATTGCCTATAACACATGGAATTGTAAAACTACCCGGATCTTTGCATTTAGGGGGTAATTTTCTTTGCAAAACAGCGGAAACATTCTCACTTACCTGGACAACCTCTTTGTTCGAAATTCTCCTTCTTGTTGTACATAGTTCCTTCAAAAACTTGGCGTACCTTGGCACTTGCTTAATTGCGTCAAGGAGAGGTATATTGACTTGCACTTTCCGGAACGTCTCTAGAATGTCCTTTTCAGCTTCTTCTTTCTTTGTTTGCTTGAACCTACTAGGAAAGGGGACATTCAAAGGAAAATCATTAGTAGGAATGGAATTGGACACGGTTGTACCTTTATTTGGCAGATTGGATGGCTTAGGAGCCATGGAGACTTGCGGCAAAGGAACCTCTTTCCTTGCCGTGGCCAACCCATGTTCCTCCTCTTCAATTATCACTTCTTCCACCTTGTTTGGGGCTGATTTGGATGGTGGTGGGGCTGTTCCTACTTGTTTCCCACTTCTTAACATGATTGCCTTGGCAGATTCAAAGCCTCCTTTCGGATTTGCAATGGTTGAGCTAGGCAACTTGCCTTGCTCTCGAAACTGCCCCATGAACTCGGAAATTTGCCCTACTTGTTTCTCCAACTCGTCCACCTTTTTGTCCCTATTTTGCATTCCCTGCGCCATAGAAGTTAGTAAATTAAAATTTTGATCATTATCAATAAACGAACCTGATTTTTGGGTGGGTTGTGCTTGGGGTTGAGTTGGTGCAAATGGCTTTTGATAGAAACCCGGGGGTTGTTGCCTAAATGTGCTTTGTTGTTGGCCTTGTTGGGGTTCTCGCCATTTGAAATTTGGATGATCACGCCAACCGGGATTGTAGGTGTTAGAAAAGGGATCATTCCTTTGTTGGTATTGCTGCCCAAAACCCACGGCATTGAGGGTCTCCCACCCTCCGTTCTCGATCAATTGTGGGCATTTGTCCGTAGGGTGTCCTTGCATGGAACATACGCCACACATACTTACATTTTGAACTTTTGGCCCTTCCACAACCTGAGAAAGCAAAGTAGTAAGGTTAGCCATTTGATTTTGAAGTTCGGTTATGGCACTTACCTCATTCACTTGGTGTTGCCGTGGGGTGCCTCTTTGTCCAACACCTTCGTATTGTCAAGCGTTCAACGCTCGATTTGCAATCAAGGTCTTTGCTGCCGTGGGGGTCTTGTCCACTAATGCTCCTCCCGCTGAGGCATCTAGCATTTGTCGTTCAATTGGTAGAAGTCCCTCGTAGAAGTATTGTAGAAGAAGCTCCTCCTTCATTTGATGTTGTGGACAAGAATCAACAAGAGATTTAAAACGTTCATAATATGTAGGAAAAGACTCACCTTCTTCTTGTTGAATTCCACTTATCCTCTTTCGTAGGAGAATGACTCGAGAGGTTGGAAAAAACTTCTCTAAGAAAGCCCGTTTCATGCTCTCCCAAGATGTGACCGTTCCGGGAGCTAATTCATATAACCAATCTTTCGCCTTTTCCATAAGAGAAAAGGGGAAGGCCTTCATCTTCAATATACTCCCGTCAACATTGATTGGAGTCATGCTTGAACACACCACCTCGAACTCTTTCAAGTGCTTGTTAGGATCCTCCATGGACAACCCATGGTACTTCGGAATATGGTGTAACAAACTTGACTTTAGCTCGAATTCCTCGGTCTTTCCTTGAGCAGCCGCGAGATATTGAATACATAGAGGTGCGGCATTGTCCAACCCCGAAGCCGAAAGCTCCTTGATCGTACGATTGTCTTGTGCCATGATTTCCTCCACTTCACCCACTCTTGCCGTGGGTTGCTCTTCCTCAAACTCAAACTCGGCTTCTGGATTTGAACTTGATTCACTAGGCTCTGGATTCTTTCTCTTTCATCTCAATTCGCGCTCAAAGTCGTCGTCAAAGTCCAAGATGTGTTCACGAATCGGATGAGAACTCCGAGTCATAAACTAGTACCTAAGAACAAGAAAACAAAACAATGGTCAGAATCTGTAAC